>NC_051277.1:27311810-27992810 GCF_015220745.1 Sebastes umbrosus
TATAGTTATGTCCCCTTTGTTGATGAAGGGCATTCCAGTACACAGCAAAATACAGTGGAATCTCATGACAAAAATATATTATTAAACATTAATTACTTGGAATAACTTGTGGTACCATTAAAGTGCATTATTTTTAAATATATATAATTTTTGGGGAACCTATAATACTGTATAGTTATGTCCCCTTATGTTGATGAGGAGCATTCCAGTACACAGCTAAATACAGTGGAATCTCATGACAAAAATATATTATTAAACATTAATTACTTGGAATAACTTGTGGTACCATTAAAGTGCATTATTTTTAAATATATATAATTTTTGGGGAACCTATAATACTGTATAGTTATGTCCCCTTATGTTGATGAGGAGCATTCCAGTACACAGCTAAATACAGTGGAATCCCATGACAAAATATATTATTAAACATTAATTACTTGGAATAACTTCTTGAAATGTGGTACCATTGGAGTGCATTATTTTTATATATATATTTTTTTTTTTGGGGGGGGAACCTACATATGAGCATGTCAAGTGACCTATCATGAAACCATAAAGAAATATAAAATAAGGCTGTTATATGACTTGGTTTCATAAGTGTGTTATATACTCCTAGCTGCCTCTGGTGGCATCTGAGCGCCACGGCGCCATGTGTTGGATAACACCGTTATGTAGGCTGGGCTAATGGACCAAACATTGCGTAAGGACGTAACCACGTAACCAACCCCCCTCCTTCCTTCTCCACTCCCTCATTGTATAACGTCAAAAACAATGATTCAGGCAAATGTGGGTCAAGGGTACTATTTCAGGTCACCACTAGGGATACTAATGATCTCAGCCATACCAAGGGTTTTCTATAGGAAGAGGTGACGTGTGATCTATACAGACAGGGATTATTAGTAGTAGTAGGGAAATAACTTATATATTATAGCCTGGAAAAAAGTGTATCTCTTAATGTCACACTTACACTGTAAACTGCTTTGTACGGTTAATTTAATATATTATACAAGAGGCTCTGTGTCACTTTGTCAACTACTGAATGGAGTCTCTGGCACAGAAAGAGTGTTATATGACTAATGCTCCCAGCCATACCAGAGGTTTCCTATAGGCAGAGGTGAAGTGGGACCTATACATACAGGGATTATTATTATTATTAGTAGTAGGGAAATAACTTATATAATATGAACAGATTTATTAGTTAGGATCCATAGCCTGGAATAAAGTTTATCTCTTTTATATGATTAATGTAATATAATGCAGGGTAACAGCTGTGATACATGACTATTAAAAAAGTGAATATAGTGCAGAAGAGACTGTTCAAAATGAGTATAGTGCAGGGTAACTCCAGTAGCTTAGTCTATGAAAGTGCACTGTGTGCATTATTATCTGTCCTGCAGACCGTTCTCCTTTGTCCCCCCTATTAGTAGTGAAATAACTTATATTTATTAAGTAGGATCCATAGCCTGGAATAAAGTTTATCTCTTATGTCACACCTGCACTGTAAACTGCGTTGTATGATTAATGTAATATATTATACAAGAGGCTATGTGTCACTTAGTCAACTACTGAATGGAGTCTCCTCCCACAAAGAAGGAGTCTTATATGACTGAGATACTTGGCCTGACCTCATTTGACTCCACTGTGTTGTGCTGCAGCAGCTCGGAACACTGTGCACACTGGTTGTGTACAGGTACTCGTTTCACTGAAGGTGTGCCATAGTTTCCCTGGCGGGGCCAATCAGTTGACATCTGATAGAAGCACCATTTGTGTTCATTGGGTCCCCAAAAAGTACAGCATGTACCTCCCAGTGGAGCTGCTCAGGCTCCCTTTAGTAATAGAATTGGATTGTCCTGCTGGGCTGTTTCCAGGATCTTAGTGTGCTCCAGGATGTTATTCAGCATGTTTAGCTAAGGTGATTTGATACATAATGATTAACAAAGAGCCACATAACTGGCTTATTTTTGGAAGGAACGGCTTCAAAACCGCAATGAATTGCAGAACTGGGCCCGTAGATGTTGATCTTTGATCCATTAACTGTATCGCCAGGACTCATTTGTGTGTTATTAACTAATGGCACGCAATTCCCAATGGAACACTTGCTTTCGCTAAATAATTCGTGAAAAATAAGTTCGTGAGCTGAATCTCAGCAAGGCAAGAAAATGGATACAGTGCTTGTTGTACTTGCAGAATCTGTTGCGTACATGATACAATATATTTGATGTCCTTAACCGAGGTGCAGTCGCCTGCTAAGTGTTTGTACTGGGCTGCACGTGTCTGCTGTGCATTCATCTCATTGTGGAGATTCACCTTACAACGGGGTTAACATCTTGTAGGGTTAAGACATAGTATTAGAGTTACATTTAGAGTTGGATCGAGAACCAAGCTTAGGCTAAGGGTGTGTTTACCCGTGAAGTAGTTATGGTTACGGTTAGGGTAAGCCTCCAGGGATTTATAATTAGAGTAATCATTCTAATAGAGTTATAATTAGCTCAAGTCTTTGTGTGTAGCAAAGCAGTAATCACTCTTGAAAATAAGTACTGTGCAATTATTTGCAAAAACATGTCCTACTTTTACAAACAGTTTGTCTGATACTGCACATGCATTTACATCTACAGCCTGTAGGTCACCTCAAATATTTCAAATTAAAATGTAAAATAATCCCTTCTGCTCTCTTATACCTCCATTTCTGTTTCCATTCCTTAGAGTGATTTACTCCCTTTGCCTTGTACGAAAGCCAGAGAAATAGTTCCCTCTGATTATAGGGCTAGCTGCTGCGACAATTTGCATACATCTCTATAGTTATGAAACCTGGAATGTGGGTGACCTTGATAGTGCTGCTGTTTTGTAAGGCAGCCCTTTTTGTTTTTCATAACGTGTTTTATAACGTGGTTGAACTGATCCATTTGAAACACTCCTTCTAACTTCTTCCTTATATCACCAGTAACTTCAGCTTTTTAAGACATAAGAGAATAAACAAGTGGTGGCCATGCATCTTTTAAGAGATCTGCAGTACGTTTTGAAACAGTGGCCTCAGGATAGAGGTCATTAAACATACTGTGTATGTAAAGGTTTTAAGCTGAGGGAAAAGGGTGCTGAAACAAAAACCACTGATTAGTTAATTGACAGATTACTTATTTACAACTATTTTATTAATAGATGAATTGTTTAAGTTATTTATTAAGCGAAAATGCCAAAAATGTCACTGGTTCCAGCTGCTCAAATGTCACAATATGCTGCCTTTTTCTGTTTTACAAGTTGTGATGACAAATCTTGGAAACCTTATTCTTTTATAACACTAACAATCTAACTATGGTTGTTAGTAACAACTACCTAACTCAGCAGTTCCCAACCTTTTTCCTTAAGAGACCCCTTTCCTATCATTAAGTAAACTGACGACCCCAGACTATTATGGATATTTATTATTATTATTATTATTATTATTTCAGAACACCTGATAAACTGTACAATTGACCCACATATTGAACACAATAACTGCAGGAAGTTGACCTAACAAAATGTTCCTCCTTTATTCCTCAGCACCCATGGACCACATACTGTTCAGTAATCGCTCCATGATCCACTCCAGTCTGAGACACTATGAACAGGCTCTGAGCGACGCTGAGGTGACCTGCAGACTCATGCCTAACTGGTCCAAGGTACGGCAGACAAATGGCTCCGCATTATAAAACCTATATGTAATAATCAGTTCATGTAAATGTAAAAAGTTCCCGTCTGGATGTTAGATAAATGACACAACTTCTTCCTGCCTACAGGGTCATGTTCGTAAGGCCCAGGCCCTGGTGTCTCTGGGCAGGACGGAGGAGGCTCTGAAGGAGTACCTGGTCTGTCTGTCCATAGAGCCTGACTGTAGACCGGCCAAGACTGAGGCCCACAAGGTAAATACGACATCCCAGTTAAATATATAGATTGTTCTATCATCATAAATGCTTGCAGAATAATCACATCATTGCATTTTGTCTCCTCTCAGCTCCTCTGTGATCTCCTGGCTCCAGTCACAGATCAGGTCCCTGAACACATCTCAGACTACTCCAATACACTGTCTCTCAGAGCACACATCAAGAGCAGTATTAACGCTCCCCCCGAGGTAAGAGACGCTCCACCTCCGGCAGTAAAAAACATGACATTGAGGGTACATGAGGTTTCAATATCCTTTCCTTCCATCCTTTTCCTTCTCTCAGATCTTCAGTCCCAGCTCAGCATCCAGTCTTGCCCCTGCTACTCCTGCAACTGAGATGTCTGGCAGTGAGGTCAAATGTCAGACAAAGCCTGACATCAGGAGGCCGGACCGCTGTTTACTACTCAAAAGGAAACGGAGGAGCACAGAGGAGGAGGACGGTGGACAGGAGAGGAGAGACGACCACAAGAGAGCCAAGTCTGGTGAGCTTTTGGACGTAGCCACTGATCCACTGAGTTCTGCGGTTGGTGACGTCTTGGACCCGTGCGATCTGGAGTGTTCTCTGTGTATGAGGTGAGATTTGCTTTACAGCTTGATTCAGACCTAAATCTTTATTAACAGTCACACACCACCATGCGATAAAGTTAGCAGTTGTGTAACGTTTGCTAAATTGCCACTGACTATGAAATCATGTGACATGCAGCATCTTTTATACAATATATCATTATACAGAAACACAACCTGTAAGAAAGGAATTAAAGAGTCTTTGTCTTGTTTGTTTCCCACCCAGACTTTTCTACGAGCCGGTGACGACGCCGTGCGGTCACACGTTCTGTCTTCGCTGTCTGGAGAGATGTCTGGACCACAACCCAAAGTGTCCACTCTGTAAAGAGGAGCTGTCTGAGGTACGTGCTGTAATACTCTGGTATATAGTGTTAAAACTAGGGCTGTCAATCAATTCAAATATTTAATCGCGATTAATCGAGTCAAACTCTCTATGTTTCTGCCACTACAAAACACATTTCTCATGTAGTCTCTGTCTTTATCTCTCTCCAGTACCTGGTCCAGAGGCAGTACTCTAAGACAGTACTAATGGAGAACCTGATATCGACGTATCTTCCCTCGGAGCTCATAGAAAGACAGAAAATCCACCAGGATGAGATGGCTGAGCTCTCCAAGTAAGTTTGTGTCCATGTCTGCTCTTCTCCTCTTTCCCAATATCTGGTTTTATCGTTCTTTATGCTCAATTGGTTCAATGTCAAATATGGTCTTCTCAAAAAGGCGGCTTGTGTTTGAGAATGCGTGACTGACATAAAACTCTATAAGAATATCTGCTACTGTTGTTTGACCCACTGACCTACAGTAGACAATGCACGTCTGACACACTGACCTCTTAGCGTGCATCATCTAAGGCATCAAGTATCACATACCTGGAGGCTTTAACAAACTCCAACAAATAGCTTCTCTTAAACTGGAGCAAAACCAGTTCACGCTCACAGTAGCTGGTGGGTTTTGTTTTAGCTATAGGTTAGTTGTGAGTAAAGGTGCAGATGGAATTTGCGCAGTTGTTTTTGAAATTGAGGATGTTAAAATTTCCATTTTATGAACATTTTAAGGACTTTTCACTCTCTTAAAAACAGAAAATGAATGGTATATAATTTCCACCACATTAAACAAATGCTCCTTTTATTCTTGTCTCTCTTCAGTCTTAACAAGAATGTGCCTATATTCGTGTGCACCATGGCCTTCCCCACTGTGCCATGCCCTCTCCATATCTTCGAGCCCTGCTACAGACTGATGATTCGCCGATGCATAGAGGCGGGAACCAACTGCTTCGGCATGTGTCTGGGAGACGACCGCAAAGGGTAAGTGCTAAGACACTAGTACCTATGTGTGCTTGGTTATGTGTTTTTAATACAAAAGTGTCAGAGAGAGTATGGATCCAGAAAGTGTAATAATGCGCCCTCTCCCTCCCTCCTGCCTCCAGGTTTGCAGACTATGGGTGCCTGTTGGAGATCCGCGATGTGAAGTTCTTTTCCGACGGCCGCTCAGTCGTGGACACCATCGGCAAACGGAGGTTTAAAGTCCTCCAGCACCACGAGAGGGACGGATACAACACGGCTGATATAGAGTACCTGGAGGATGTTAAGGTATGAGGAAGTTTTGGCTTCACTTTTGGGGAACTGTCATGTCGTCCATCTTTATATACAGTCTGTGGAGCAGATAGATGAGGAGTAGCGGAGAGAGGGATGGTGGGACGGAGAAGTGACGGCTTGATATAGAATTACCAGATGATGTTATTAATCAAATGTGTGTGTGTGTGATTTGTAGGAGGAGGATCTGGCGGAGCGTGAGCTGCAGTCTCTGCATGATACGGTGTACGACCAGGCTCTGGTGTGGGTCAACTCCTTGAAGACGGAGCAGAGGGAACGCATTGAAGGACACTTTGGACCCATGCCTCAGAAAGACTCTGAATTTCAGGTATATACACAATTTAATTACAAAGTCACACTTTTTACTTAAAGGATTCAAACTTCTTTCAAGTGTGTCTTATCTTTCTTTTAAAATAGAATAGGATTTGTGATGCACTGAAAGGCTGATAATGAGAGACAGTCGTGTCTGCAAAGTTAGCATGACCTATATTCTACTTTATTTAGTCTTTAACACCCTCTCTCTGCGTCTCCTCCTCCTCCAGGACAGTCCCAACGGCCCCTCGTGGTGTTGGTGGTTACTCGCCGTTCTTCCGTTAGAAGGCCGAGCCCAGCTGCCGTTCCTGGCCCTCACCTCTCTGAAAGATCGCCTCAGCGGCATCCGCAAGGTGCTGCTCTTCATGGCCCACAGCAGGCACCGGTGACTTTGACTCTCCGCACCTGGAAAATGCAGTAACCCCTCCTTCCCGCACACACACCCTCCTCCAAAGCAGCAGTTGAGCTGCTGTTCTTCCTTTTTTTGACGCACAAAGAACTGACGTTGTTGCACCTTCCGTGTTGCAGCGCCATCCCATTCAGAAAGCAGCGCTGGACTCATCTTTCTACATCAAACTTTAACAAAAAATGGGAGCAACAGAGACTATTGATTTGAATACATAAGATATCTTCCATCCATAACATTCTCTTCCCACCAACCATACAGACTTCTGCTACAGTATATTCAGACAGGAAGGACATCTGATTTCTTAAAGAGACAGTACAAAAGCGACCAGATTTCACCTTCTGTCATCGGATGTCACTGTAATAATAATGCGCACATGCTACGTATATGTTTTTGTCTAACATCTCCGTGTGTACAACGACAAACTGTTGTGCTGATATGTCTTCTATTGTCCAGGTTCCACTGTTGCCTTTCTGGCCTTCCTCCATCTTTGTAGTTCTATGCTCTTCCTCTTGCATACATGCGTGTGAAAAACAAACAAACTTTGCAGTCTGATATGAGCACTTTCTCCAAAAAGAAGTTGTGCTGCCTGTCTGAACATAGCTTTAAAACAAAGACAAAGCAGTTCAGACATACAAATTCATCCACTACAAGTGGCAACTACCATTAATTCAATCAATATCCCTATTCTGTATGTATTTAAATATACATTTAAATTCTTCAAGAGACCAAACAATGAATTTGCCTCACTAGTCTTAAGTGAATAATGATAATAATACTGATTAGATATGATTAATTGGTATTTAGATATCTGCAGATAAACCCATGGATTTACTATTCTGCCACCTTTATCATAACTTAAACAACAATCATATTTTTGGCTGCTATTCGGTCTTCCTTCCCTCCTTGCTTCCTTCATCTCTGACTCTACATCATGCAGCTGAATAACTACAGACTGAACCTTTACATTGGCGCACTTTAAGGCTCTTGTTCTTGTTTTTTTATTCATCCATTTTTTTATTATTTGTCTGATTTTTTTTTTTGTTCTTCCATTATTTATTTTGTCATTATTTATGCATGCAGAGACATTGTTTACATTTCACCCGAAAGAGATGTTGAGCTGCTCACTTTCCAAAGGCTTAAAAAAAAAAAAAAAAATTGACCCCAGACATCAGCAATAATACCCTGGTAACTGTAGAGTATCATTACTATAAAAGAAACATTATTTATACAATCAAGAGTATTTCTGAGAAAATGATGTTGTTTGAAAACATATTGAGGCCTTGCTGTCTGTGACAGGACTGTTTTTACATGGCAAGAGTGATTCTCTGGAAGATTCAAGAGATTGTTGAGCTTTGCCTTCTCAATTTTTTTTATTTTATATGTCCATGTGTTTGATTTTACATGTTTCTCAATCGGGTTCTTTGTGTTTTTATAATTTTTTTGGTTACTGGTGTGTCTCTCCTGATTTCATGTGTAATAGTACAGGGATTGTCACGTCAAATCATCCATATTTATTGTTTTTATTTATAAGGGCCAAATTCCAAGTAATGCTATAATATATTCCCCATAAAAACAAAGATTCTATTGGAAGATGCTTGTCTAAAGAAGACAAGTACCGACAAAACAAAATTAACTGGTTTCATCTATCCTTCCACCGTGTATAAAACATTGCCCCAGTAATGTTTGCTAATTTTCTAACTGGTAACCACTCAGAGGCTATGATGCTCAAACTGGGCTGGAAAGGGAAAAGGCATTAGTCGGATATAATCACACCTCTGGTGTAAAAGCATATCAAACTGATGTTTCAGATTCAGAGAGAAATCCTGATAGATGTGAAGAGGTAGAGAAAAAGGGAAAATTCACCTGCTATTCCTATTATTTTTACAATTTATGAACATGAGTGAAAGTTAAAAAACAGTAAAACTCCCTTGATGGACGAGTTCATCATTGACAGTTAAGCCTCTTGATGTTTTGTCTGTAGATACCATCACATGAGGAGAGTTGTAGTTCCCATCACAAAGTCGTAGCATGACATCAAAATGGGGGTTTGGCTTAAAACTAATATCTGTGAATTATTGTTCATCTGTGACAGCAGTTCTAGTGCCTTAAGTTGAACTTCTTCCATTTACACTTTGGTGTATAAACTGCAATGGCAACTACTGTATATGCTAATGTTTTGTGCGACAACCTGTGGTTCCCTAAATAACATCTTAAGATAATGTCTTTAAGAACCTGGACTGTAGTAGGTTCTTAAAGACATTATGGGATTGAATTGACTTTTTTCCCACACCGGCAACCAACACACTTAGCCTTATTCCCCACAATCCTGATTGACTCATATTAATAACAGCAATTACAGAAACTCCAATTGCTACTATTTTGTGTGCTTCTTAAATATACGGAAAAGGATGAATATTTTCGTCACTGATGAGCTTCCATACGCTTGGATTCTCGCAGACATGATTTCAGAGGAGAAGGTGTTTAATCAGGAAACAGCACAGGTTATAAGCTATGACCCAGTTGGGACATGAATACAGTGGCATTTGTATTGAATCCTGAAAGTTCAAGATGTGTTCAAGCTGCTGTTGCGGCTTGATGGTATCATTTTGACATTTTGTAGCACTCCAAACTCATGATAACTTTGCTGACAAGCTGGCACTTGCGCCAACCTTTTATTTTAGTGACCACAACAAAATAACAATCCAGCTATGCAAAAAAAGAAGGATGGTGGATTATTGCCTATTGATATCGGGACCTTTCAGAATTCAAGCATTGATCCTTTGAGGAAGTGTTACTACCTCTAGCACTATCCTAGAGCACTTCCACTAAGAGAGAAAGAAAAACTATGCTTCCTTACTTTGTTGTTTTCCTGTCATTGTTGTTTAATCTGTGTTGAAAGGGTCATTGGAGAAGTCAAACAAGCAAATAATGTATATCATCTGTGTCCCATCACTGCTCCAAAATGTACTTAAAAATGCTTCATCAACACTTCACACAGAGTTGATGTCAGGTTTCTGTGTAATGTACAGGTATTTGATACTGATCTGAAATATTTGAAGTATTTTGAGGAGCACTTGATTTATCTCACCTGGCAAAGTGAACAGCTTCTTGGAAACGAAGCGTATGACCTCTTTTATGTCCTCTAAGTGAGTTGACTAAATTCTGATACAACATTCATGCATTGCTAACTCTAAAAAATCGTCATGTCTTAAAAAATCTTTGCCAAGCGCTCCTCATATTTTCAAATATTTGCCTAAACGTCAGTCAGAGCTCCATGGCCTCTAAATGTCTCTGGGTGAATTCCCACAAAATGAATGTATGTGTGTCTCGACATCTCTCTAATGTTTTTCTGTACATGTCTGTTTTTGATAGTAAAACTTTAGTATGCATTACTTTTGCAAAAGTACAGTCTTGAATTTACAACTTGTGAATAAACCAAAAGGTTTGTGTTCTTGGTCCTGCATGGGATTGTGGACACACCTGACTGGACTAGAATCTGACGTCTCCTTTGTTTGTGTTCTTCGGGGCCGACTAAGTTTCTTAGAAAGTAGCAGATCAGATTACTGGTTATATCAGATTGTGTTCAATAATTCACAAGATTAATCAAAACCTTCAATGTAATCTGAAATCTTATAGCACAATTGTCTGTAAGGTGAGTGATGTGGGAGGTAGTCAGGGGTTTCAGCAACACTTTGTTGTCAAAATGGTCAAACTCCAGTTTTGGAGATTTTTCAAGTAAAAAAAAAAGTAAAAATTATTTTTTAAAAAACAAAAGTGCTCCAGGATGACGTATTTTTGTAGGCCAACCAGGAAGTTAGCATCTCCCTGGTTCTTTCGACAAAAAGCCAATGGGATTTTTCCATTGGGTTTTGGAACCATCTGGGTTTTAAGCTCTGCGTCAAACAAACGTTTACCATACTTACACGTTTTGTCCAGCAAGATATCCTTCACAAATGAACACACCTTTTAAAATTTTTATTTTTGAAGCGTGAATGCAATCACCATAAGTAAAAAGCTAACGTTAGGCTATAAACAAACTACACCACGGTCGCATCAGCGCGTGGTTTTAAGATAAAAATTCAGATTTTTATTTCCATAAATAACTGTATTTATTATAATATAAATAAACAATTGGTCCCTGACATTGTTGTCTTAAAAGTGTTTAGTCAGTTTCACAACAACAAGAGTTACAGTGGTGAAACAAGTATTTCTTTCTTTATTTATTTATCTGGTTATTTGTTACCTCAATGCAGAAAATGAGGAAGTGCATTTTTTTTTTTATGGCAACCAGCGCCTCCCAGAAGCTGGCGCACTAGACAACCGCCTATATGGCCTATGCCTTAAATTGGCCTTAAGTGGAGCAGAGCAGGAATGAGGTAGGCTAACATTTCAAGTTGAGCAAGGTTAGAGAACTATGCAATGCTGGCTCATATGTTAGAGAACTATGCATGCTGGCCTGAGTTGTTGCATTACATAAGTCCTGCCATATACCAGTTAGGTAACACGTCACATCAAGTGTTTAAGGAGTGGAGTTACTCGTCAACAACATTTAGTATTAGGTTAAGTCAGTAGAAGTCAGGCTGAATAAATCACTGTAGGTTAGAAGGTTATAACCAAAGCAAACGGTCGATGCAGTAAATCTGCGCGACTGCTCTTAAAGCCAATTTTGGTCATGAAAGCATTCCTCTGAAGTAGAGACACAGATTCAAGCAGAGTGGTTTATAGAGGAAGAGGAGGGTGTGTGTGTGTGTGTGTGTGTGCGGCATGTGTGGTGGGATAAATAAGGCAGAATAAACAAGAGTGAGAAGCCAAGAAGAGACGGTTGAAGAGAACAAAACTGACACTTAGAGAGAGAGAAAACATGTTTGTGAGAAAGAATGTGTGAAAGAAATCCTACATGTGGATAGAGAGGGAGAGAGACAGAGAGAGGTTCAAGCTTTTGGATTTTGGGACCAAAACCAGAGAAAGTGACAGCTTGTTTTCACACATACATACGTCTCCAATATGTTTGAGCTGCACACACACAGAAAAAACACACAGACCGTTAATGTGCAGCTGAATGACAGAGATATAAAGAGAGAGAGAGGGGGGAAGCTGGACCGACAGGAAGACTGTTTATGTAAGTAATGCAAATGTAGGTCACTCAGTCAGAGTTAGAACGTTACAAAAGAGGCAGAAAAAGTATAGAGAAAAAGAGAGATGGAGGGAAAGAACGGTGTGTCTCCTTCCCTTCTTGGCTCGCTCTTTGTTTGTTGCTCTTCAGCATAATTACAATGCAGATTAGCAAGTTTAGCTCGCTGCAGTCCCAGAAGGACTCTTAGAGAATTGAAGGCCTGCTCGTGCCCATCTAAATATAGAGACGCAGTCTAGGATGTATCCTGTTTATGCAAATCAGCGCTCACTATGGACTAACACTTTGAACCACATTGAACCACAAACCAATATAAATGAAGACTTTCAATCAAATGTTCATTATGTGCTGAAGCAGCAGTAGGTAGAAATGGAGCCAATGTGATTAAAAAAAACTATATCCTGACAGTATTCACAGACCGGAGGAAAACAACCAATCAGAGCCAAGCTGGAGCCTTATAATAAGCCTAATGGACAACAAACTGGACTGGACAATAAACACTGACCACCTCTACAGGAAGGGCCAAAGCAGACTGTACTTCCTGAGGAGGCTGGGATCATTTAACATCTGCACAAAACTCCTGTGGATGTTAAATGATCCAAGCCTCAAATGAACTCAAAAACATTTGAGCATTGTGACGAAAGTAACACAGCCTATATTCTAAGTATATAGTATATAAGTCTAATGCAGTGAGGGCCAAAGTTTAAATGTGCTACGGATTATTAGGGCCACATTGAGGGAAAAAAATCAGAGATTTTGAGAATAAAGTTATAACTTAACGAGAATAAAAGTCGTAATATTAAGAGAATAAAGTCATAACTTTACGAGAAAAAAAGTCGTAATATTACGAGAATAAAGTCATAACTTTACAAGAAAAAAAGCTGTAATATTACGAGACTAAAGTCATAACTTTACGAGAAAAAAAAATAACACGTAAAATTACTACTTTATAATATCAAGACTTTATTCTTATAATATTATGAGAAAAAAGTCATAAGTTTACGAGAAAAAAAGTCGTAAAATGAGAATAAAGTCATAACTTTACAAGAAAAAAAACAACACGTAAAATTACTACTTTATAATATTATGGCTTTATTCTCATAATAATACAACTTTTTTTTTCACATAAACCTATGACTTTATTCTCGTAATATTATGACTTAATTCCCTAAATCTAAGATTTATTTTTTTCCTCAATGTGGCCCTGATACTCCGTCGTAACGTCATACCATAGACCTACATCAATGATAAATAAAATTGAAAATGTAATCAAAAAACAGTTATTCATTTCCACTAATTTTTTTTAAAAATCCACAGGGAGCCACTGGAGAGGAGCTAAAGAGCTGCATGTGGCTCCGGAGCCGCAGGTTGCAGACCCCTGCCTTAGCCTCTCATAAGTTATTAGAGAGAGTGAGAGTCATGGTTTACCCTGGTTTACAATGAGATGTCTCTTTCACCATCTTACCAAGTATTGGAGTTTAACCCCTTACCATTCAACCTCTTTTTTAGAGGGGTAGGGATGGGGACAGGGGATGTTCAGAGGGAGACAAATAGTCAACAGTATATGTCACATATATTCATCACCTGAAAGCTGTGAACTTGAAGATTCATTTGAGGTGCATCTCAGCACTGTGTGTCAAGTTGTTCTGGTAATTAATAAGAAATGGAAATTAATTAATTAATTAAAATAAATTGAATAAAATAAATTAAATTAAATATCTCACTGGAAACAGAGTGCTCACCAGCGGGTCTGTTTATCCTGCAGGTTTGAACCAGCCAGTGTTGTCGTTGTTGTGTTAATTGAAATTCACTGTCTCAGTGGGGATCAAATGGTCAGCTATAATGTCACTGGAAACAATGACAGTTTGAGAATCCGACCTCACCCGACCCAGGGTCACTCCAGTTCATGCACAGCTGGCCGATGAGGTCAGGTCTGACCAAACCCCAAAGCATGCAGTGTAATCTGCTGCTGTGTTTCCTGTGGAAGTCCAGCTCATCCTCTGCAGCCAGATAGAAGTTGTGTCCAAAAAAACCCACAGTGAAGCTTTAGCAACCTATCTGACAATGTGAGATATCCTTGTAGCTTTAATTGTCCACTGCAAACAGCCAGTACTTATTATAGCTTTCAGCTACTGTGCTGTACATGCTGTTTGTATCAGGTTCTTAAAGCTGCACTAATCAATATTTTTATTTATTACACAGCTTTGTTGAATACTCAATTCTGATTGCAAGTGTTATGTTTGCAGTTTTCGCTGCCCCTAATGATGATTGATATTACCTGTTTAAAGTGAGCAACTTGCACTTAAACTGTTCTGCTGTTGTTTTCTGATGATACACAAACATTTTTTGACTGTGTGGGAGAATTAAGCCTCTAATGTCTGACACAAATACCATCAGACATGGGAGTGGCTTAGCATGAAATTGAGTTAAGAGAACTGTAATTAGCCTACTTTTAACACTAAGAAGATTTTTCACAGCAGGATTAGTAGCCCTTTTTGTTTATGCAAGTCTTTCTTGAAGAGTTTCTGTGATCTCTACTGATCGTAGCGGCCTAAGTCGACATTAATATCGCTCCCCCCCCTCCTTGTCTCCTCACCTCTGTGATTGCTGCCAAGTTGGTTGGTTATATAACCTGTAAATGAGAAGGTCAGCACCCAGCAGTCATTGCAATGGATACTTGGCACGGACACACACACACATTGTACATCTTGGCTGGTCCAGTCAGAGCCGTGTGTGTGTGTGATAGTGCATGTATCAGAAGTAGGCCAGCAGCGGCGGCGTTACCTAACTCACCCAGAACAGACATCTGGGGAGTTTAAGCAGCCCTCTCACTGATTACAGCTTCCTGACCACACGCACGCACACACACACACATTCACATTCACATTCACATAGACCAGATCAAACATACACATGCAAATATTGGCTCATGTTGTACACACACACTGATGCACACACAAACATTTGGCTCAAATTCTGGCCACACACAAGGAGAAAGTCACATGCACACAACGCAGATGTGCGTACGTGTACGAGCCAAGACTGTACAGTGAGTGTTCAAGACGGGGAATGTATTCAAAGTACTGTAAATCATAATTTTAAAAGGATTTTTTTAATAAGTCAGTATCATTTATTGTATTATAAAATGCGTTTTAGTTCAAGTTTAGTTTGTGCTCTGTATCATAGTCACTAGAAACACTGCAGATAAAAAATCAGTTCAGTGAAATTGAGCTACTGGTTAAAAGTAGTAAAATAAGTCTCATTACAATGTTGTAAATAAGATTTATTGAGATGCTTCAATGAAAGTGTCTTTGAATGAGCACGTAAGAATTCAGTGTGTTGCTTAAAGGGGTATTGCATAGATTTTACACATGAAGGTCAGTTTACTCATCAGAGGAAGTACTACTCAGCCTATGAAAACAGTTGAATGATGTTTTTTTGTGACTCACGAGGAGCTTTCTGAAGTCTAAAAAATAAATTACCTGATGATGTCATCATACACACTTCTAATTTAAAACCTGTGTTACAAACCGAGGTGTGGAGTTTGAATGACATACATCAGACCAGCACATACGGGTACTTTGCAAAACGTCAAGGACGCGCCCCCTTTTGGGGGAAAGAAAACTGAAGATCCCATAGACTTCAATGCAATTTGACGTTCGCGATACCTTAATAAGTTAAGGTTGATTGCACATGTCAATGCAGTCTTCCCCCATCCAACACATCGGCCGGATATTGCTCAGACATCTATACATATTTGATTGTTGTCTGTAATTAACCAACGTGTTAATAGTCAACTGTTTGATCTATAGGCTGAGATTTAGTTGGATATGACAATCTGATGCTGCTATAACGTTAATGTATGACTGTATTACTGCAGCAGCCTGACTTGCTAGTCACTGTCACCAGCATCATTTAGTCGTTTACCCCACTGACAGTGAGCATTAACGTATCGTATGTGCCTCAAATCTCAGCGTGAAAGCCTTGGTTAACCCGCTACACAACAGCTTTTTGTCATTTTCCATTTTCTCTCCTGTGACAGCGAGTTTCTTTCCTCCAAAAGGTAGCGCGGCCTCGGTCATGACGCAATACTAGTCTGGTCTATAGCTTGGAGCCATAAAGCCCCTCTATTATGTCTGTATTAGGACATTTTCAGTCCAGACGCTTTCAGTCCAAAATGGCGGAAGCGTAGCTCTGCAGCTGGGTGCTGATGTTGCAATGGAAGGAACAATTGACTTTCACTTCTTGGCAATAAGTTCTTTGTTCCCGGTCTGATGTATGGCAGCTACCACTCATGGAGGGTCTAATGAAAGATGACATTGTGGTGCATTATGGGAAATGTAAGATCCAGTGTTTTTGGAGCTTGACCCATACAGGGGGTTATAAATCAGGATATCTCAGCATGGACTGCTTCATTTTTTACCATTCTTTTTAAATCTGTCATTTTATAACCTATCTTTATGGAAGTGCAATACTAAATTGCTGGTGAACTCCTTTAAAGGCACTTTAATAGGACATTAAGCTGTTTTGAGGATTTAAACTGTGAGTCCAACAAAGTTTCAGTATTTTTTTTTTTCACCTTATTTTATTTTTTTCAGTTAACTGTTGTATAATAATTTTGTTTCAGATGTCTCATTAAACTTCCAGGGATGCAATTCTGGTTGGGAAATAATTAATTGATGAATCATTTACTTATTTACCTAACAGCAGTGAAATCTAAAAAAAAAAAGTACTATAAAATATAGTAGGATGTTAACTCTTTTGACGTTGCTAAAATCCCCAAATTCTTAGAAAAAGTAGTTGACCTCAGGGACTTCAGTGGTCGCTACAGCCCTTTTGGAGACCAGAATCTATGCCAGAAAGAATGAACAGAAATACTGATATTATCACTATTAAATACATTCTTGTGGCATATAAACAATCAACTCCAGACATGTGGGTTAAGAATAAAAATGCTTTACTTAGAGACACAGAAGACACGTGATCCGAGTGTTCTACACAGTGACTTATAGTGCATTAAAAGGCATTTTAACTTTCAAACCCAAATCTCTGGAGTTGGCTGTGTTGCTGTAAGAATAATACGGACACACAGATAACAAAACAACCCAGAAAAACTGATTTCATTTGTTCTTTACTGCACATTTTATGTACAAGACAAATTCTCAAAAGGCAATACAAAATAAGACAAAACGCATAAAACATATATATAGTTACTGTGAGACAGTTAAGATTTAAGCTGTGAAATCTGCTTTCCTTTAGTGATGCTGCAGTGTGACTAAATAGCAGTGTATTGATTTCTGTTTGATTTCAATGTTTTGTTACACGCTGCCTTGAAAAGTATTAAAAACACATGGCAGTCAATGTGATGACTTTGGGGATGTTTTCCTTGATTCCTGAACAGATGACTTGTGGAGATGACAGATTTCTGCAGGATGCCTGTGTAGTTATGTATGCAAAATATCAAAACAGAAAATTAAAAATATAATTTACATTGACAACCTGGAACATGTTGGACACACTCAGCACTCGCTAACACAACAAACGTTAGTTAAATGTGAGTGAATCGTGTTACAAGAAATATATTTGTCTAAAGAAGCTGATACACGGTCGGCAGATTGAGGAAACGTGGATCAGCACATTTTACCAAAACTCATGACCAGCAGCAAATTCTTCTACGGCTTACCTCGGATGTTATCCCATTTCACTCTCTGGTCTCAATTTTTTCCACATTCCTCAAAATGTGAGCATGTATCACTGCCTTAAAATACACACACACACATACATAGACTGACAGAAAGACAAAGATTTTTGTCTCTTTATCATCACTTTTAACTTTCTGTGAATAAAGTTTATTCTTTATAAAATAATTCTGTCTTCCCTGAAATATTTAGTGATATCGGGTGGAATCATCTGAGTAACTTTAGATAGAAATGTATATTTTCTGCTGTGAGACTGCAGGTATTTCCTCTCATTCAGGCACATTTTTAACATACTAAGACTTGAAAAAAAATGGATCCACTTAACGTTTTTGGGTCCTACCCTGTCATTTAGAAAACATGAATGTACAACATGAGGACGTAAAGAAAGGAGTTAAACTGAGCCTGAGTCTTTAGCTGTGATTGGAGGGTTTGTACCAATCTGAAGCCAGAAGCCAGGAAGTAAGAAAACAACAGAAAAACAGCAACTCTTTGTGTGCAAATGCATTCTGGTCCATCCAGACTCTTCAACCCCCTTTCAGATCTGACCCGCTTGGGCCCCTATTTACAAGATCTCACTGGAACCTGTGGCCGTCACTGGACGATCTGGGGCATCTCGCTCCAGGCTTTGGCCTTCTTCTTGGCCAGGGCCATCCAGGGAGGCTCATCCTGGGGCGACGCTGGGGCAGGCAGGCCTCGCTGGGAGGCCGGGGTCTGGCTGGAAAGCCCCGGAGATCTCGACTTCTCCGGGGCGGTTCTTGATGAAAAAGGAGGGGAGGTAAGTGTTGTGCTCTGGGGCGTCTTAGGTGAGGTGGCGGGTTTGGAGGGAGACATCGGGCTCGTGCAGGAGGGAGATTTTAGGTGAACGGGAATCGGAGTAGTGGGTGACAGAGATATGTGGGGTGAGGTAGGTTGGGGTGGGTGTTTGGCGGTGGGGGGAAGCTGGGGTTTTGGAGGTACAGGGCAGGGGAGCGACTGGGATTTAGGAGGTTGAGGTGGCACTGGAGTTGGAGGAGAGAGAGACCTCCTGGCCTCCTTCTCTACAGGCTTACTGAGCTCCAAAGGACTCACTGGAAAAAAGAAAAAAAATATACACGTCAAACAAACGCACAATGGTGCACATCAATAGTAAAATGATATACACATTTATTTTGCCAATTTTTATTTCATTTAATTATTTTATTTTGAAAAATGTTCCTTTCTCTTTTTAATTTGCTTACTTTTGATCCTGTATCTTTTATATCGTCTATGAATGTACATGACTATAATTTCTTATTCTTTCATAGAAATGGAAATGAGCATTGACACAATAATATACTGTATGTATAATTACCTTTGGCTCAAGGAAAAAAAATAAAAGAAAAACAATTTGTTTTCCAGAATAGCACAATAAATATGCAAACTTGTGCAAATGTTATAAATATCCAGGAAACTGCATACAATTATGCATGTAAATATATATGAACAGAATTAGTAGCATAATTGTTATTTGAGTTACAGGTGAGCAAAAGAGGCACCAAAGAATAATATTCACATTAATTACACACCGGTCATATTACTGTATGTGAAACAGCACGGTTCATTGGTATGGGGATGATTTTTTTTTTTAATATGTGGCTTCCTCTCTTGATACTCTATTCTGAGATATTACTTTTTCCTATTTTTTTCCTATTCTGAGATACGTATTTTTTCCCTATTTTTTCCTCAGTGAGTAAGAAAAAAAAATCACAATTATATTTCTGTCAAACTGTTATCTTGATATCTTTGTGAGCCAGTTGTCGTGTGATCAATTCAACCACCAAGTGCCTCAGAGAACATGAATGAGGGAGAATGTTAAAATGTGAGCTGGATGCAATAGCAGAGTTTGTCCACGTGAGGTCAGGATCGCATCAATCAACATGTTCAGTAGAATAAAAATTTCAATTAGACTCAACTAAATAAAGCCTGTTGTTGCTGCAGCTGATGCGTCTTTAGTTAATGGATTTTGGCTGTACAACGTGTTTTGCAATTTCAAAAGACCGTGTGTGTGTGTGTGTGGGGGTGTATTATGTTGTGGGGACTTAAATCTGTTTACACAGTCACATTGTGGGGATTCGCCTTCCTTTTTGGGACAAAATGCACGTCCCCATAGCGTAAGCCATGACATTTAAGTGTAAAGACTTGGTTTAAGGTTAAGATAAGGATGGATGATGCTGATGATGGTGATGGAAACAACTATGTGTATGTATGTATGTGTGTGTGTGTGTGTGTGTGTGTGTGTGTGTGTGTATGTGAGTGTGTGTGTGTTCTGACCTTTGCCGGTGGACTCAACTGTTCTGTTGCTGTGCTCCTTGCTCGCAGCTGAGCTGACATACATTGGCAGTGAATTCTTCCTCTCTGGTTCCTCCTGATGACAGAGAACAGCACAGTCAGTTATATACAGTAGATGATGTGGCTGGGGATGTGTGGTGGCCAACACAGGGTATACAATCATCCCACCAAAGTGCAACTCCATCTGAACCATGTATTTTTGGACTGTTGGAGAACACAAACCTAAACACCATGTCAGCCATGTCAACTTCTTCAGTATATTGGACTGTAACTAACAAACAAACTAGTCACATGAATCCCTGGTATTAAGATCAGCGTTACGCACGTGCAACACACCACGGCGCACACCCTGACTAGTTATTCCAAGAAGAGGAAGAAAGAAAGAGCATGTTTGGAGCTATTTCACAGCTGTGGATGTTGGTTAAGTGTAGTTTGTGCCTTTCTTTTTAGTTATTTGCACTAAAAAAAGCTTTAAAACATTCATTGTTCTCAATAAATACATGTTACAAACATAAAAAAACAAAGTTTTTCTTGTTTGCACATTCAATTTACATTAAAAAACAACATATTTTTGTTATTTGCCTTAAGGTGTCCTGTGTTTTAACATACAAGTAATCTGTATTGGTATCAGTATCAGCGATTCTGGCCCTGTATTTCAGATTGAAACCAAATTTTGTGGTATCGCCCACCCTTAATCCACATAAAAGACATAGGTGATCACAAACATGTTCAAACACACACACACACACACACACATAGATTACCTTCCGGACAGTAATCTCATCCAGTGAGTTTTCTTTATAGATCTTCTGTTTGTGTTTGGCCATAGAGATCCAGCTGGGAGAACCAGATCCACCAGAAACACCAACACCTGTAGCTGGGTCTGAATAAATAACACAGCAGCAGATACACTGTTACATTATGGGCTGAATCATTTTCTCTTTACTTTCCCAAGTCTGATTTAGTCCAAGTTTTGGGTAATTACACATAAAGTATGTATGCATAACAAAACTGTAAGCATTGTGCATTTAGTATATGAAGATGAAAATGGTGTGTGTTTGTGTGTGTATACACACCTGACATGCGCTTGTTTTTCCCTCCGCTGTCTCCGCGAACATCTGGTTTCTTAGGGAGGGCGGGCTTGTTGCTGACTGGCGGACTTATGGAGGGCTTTACACTGATTGGCTGTGGTGAGTCAACTCTACAGCTGGTTGGCTGAGCTGGTGGCTCCATGGGAGACTGAATAAGAGAAAATAAGATACAAATTCAATACAAAAACTCAATTTACACCTGCAGTAATACATTTTTTTTGACACTTGGAGGCAGCAGAAACCATATAAACTAAACCGACACTAAGTCGTGGACTCACTGTGGTGAGGTTTTGCAGTAACAACTAAAACGAGCAGTGGAGTAGTGATGTTAATGTGGAGAGACAGAGTAAATGAGTCAAATTGAATTGCTGTAACCACACTTTAGCCCCACTGACGTGTGCGCTGTTGTCACCATAACAACTAACAGCAATTGCCATTTTCTTTTGTACGAGTCCTCAGAAAAACAGTTCCATATCGGTTCTACTCCTATTCTATTTATATGTCTAATATTCACTCTTCTTTTAGCTCCATTTTTGTTTTTTTTGTGATTTTGCTGAAAAAACTGCCTGCTGCAGGTCAAAAATAATGAGCTTAAAGACGCTTAAACGCTCTGTAGAACTGAGGGAAACTGCGGCGTTCGGTAATAATTCTCCGTGGGTTTGTCACTACGAACGTCACCTTTCACATTCAAAGAGTCGTTCGATCTATTATTAAATATTAGTTATAGCCGCATTGATGCCCTGAAATATCTTCGATGGGTGACTTAAGCTAAGTTTTCCTGCATTATTTTTCAAAGGTAAGGGAACTTCAGGTCCCTGCAGAAACCCTCAAAATTGAACATCGTCAATGCTTTAACAATGCTGTGTGTTGCTTCTGGAATGTTTCCTGTTTGAATGGAAGCAAAACCATCAAGAGTAACAACAAAGTCGGGGTAATCACCTCCGTGCTTTCCTCCTCCGAGCTGAAGCGGTGCAGAACCGATGTCTTCCTCAGCCGAACTCCAAACGGATTGTCGGGGTTTCCCTCCACTACGATGGAGCTCCCTGTAGGTGTGAGGGTGGAGAAATTGGTCTGTAGTTTAACTTTTAACTTCAACAGCAAGTTCCCCTCATGTGACTGAGAGCAGACTACCCAAGGTTCTGCCTGGTTCTGCCCAAGGTTTCTACCCGTTAAAGGGGAGATTTTTCTTGCCACTGTTGCATAAGAATGCATGCTCATAGGGGATCTCTTGTTGGGTCTCTAGAGTACAGTCTAGACCTGCTCTATATGAAAAAATAAACTGAATTGAACTACTTTCATTGTTTGTAGTGCAAAGAGAAAATGTGACTGAAAATAATCCTTTAGGACACTTATTCAGGCCAAGAAAAGAACCCAAACAAAACAATCTTGATGATCTACCTTTGGACATGTTCCTTACCTTCTGTGCTCGCAGCAGACGAGGTCTGAGGTTGAGTAGATGATGGAGACGGTACAGTGGTGGTCCCAGCATTCCTCACTCTGCCAGGGCTCAACGCCAGTTCAACCTTAGCTGGACTCGTTGGCTCTGCTTTCACATCGGGGTTAGTTTTAGCCTCCACCTCCACACTTCCACGCCCCGTGACGGTGGACAGCGAAGAGGAGATGCAGGTGGGTGGGGAGGAGGGAGGGGGCGATATCTCCTCCTCTGCATCCCCGACAGAGAGGGACCTCTGCCAGGCGGGGGCGATGGTGAAGCAGGCTTTGCTCTGATCCGAACCACCGGACGGCTGGTTAACCTCTTCCTCCACAGCGGCAGGAGGTGTAGCTTCTCCCTCCGGCACCAACTGTCTTTCTTCTTCTATGGCTTCCACATTGTCAGCCGGTTCTTCTTCTTCTTCTGTGGCTGCTGTATTTTGCTCTACAGCACCACAAGGTGTCTCGCTTTCTTTGGGGTGTGCTTCAGTTGGGGACTGTTGAAAGAACGATGGGGCTTTCTCTGAGCTTGGAGAGAGTAGGTTTATGTGGATAGTGGTAGTCCTACTGGGAGTGATGGTTCCACTCTCTTGTGGCTGAGTCTCGTAATTGGACTCTGGCAGAGACAAAGGAGGCGGCTTGGAAGAAACACTAGCTTGTTCTGTGGCTTCACTTGGATCAATTTCCTCTTGCTTCATGTCTGAACGGGATGTTTCCACATCTTCCTGCTGCACATCTTCTTCACTTTGATCTTCCTCAGGTTGGTTCACTTCCCCATCCTCCTCTTGATCGGATTTTTGTTCCGTGTGGTCGACCTCTAGGTCTTTCTCCACCTCCTCATCTCCATCTTCCCTCTCCTCTCCAAAGCTTTGATAGGAAGATGCTTGACTGTCTTGCACCGTAGCATCCCCCAGCTCTGAAGGGATTTCTTCATCATTTGTGTGTTGTGGGACGCACACAGCATCATCTCCAACCACAACATCAACACCCTCATCTTCCTCCTGCAGCGGCATGGCAACGTCTTCACCTGCTGCATCAGGAAACATCTCCATCACCTCTTCTGCGTTGTCCCTCTCTTCTTCTATTGCTTCCTCTGCCTCCTCCACTCTCTCCTTTGCTTCCTTCACCTCCACCTCCACCTCTTCCTCTTCCCTCTTCTCCCGTCCCACCTCCTCCACCTCCGGCTCCTTCACCAGCTCTATCGCCTCCTCCTCTCCCTCACTCTCTTCTTCTTTTTCTTCTCTTTCCTCTTCCTCTGCCTGGTTGACAGCGTTTCCTGTCAGCATATTGTTTTGTTCCTCGGGGGTGACTTCCTCTGCCTCCTCTTTCTCTCCTTCCTCTTGTTGCTGGAAGATAAAGCAGGGAGGAAAATAAGACGAGTAGTTTTTTTTTTAAAGATTATTTTTGGGTCTTTTTTGCACTTATAGATAATGACAGAGAAATTGTTTAAAAGGGGGGAGAGAGAGGGAATAACATGCAGCCAAGGGCCACAGGTCGAGTTCGGACCCTGGGCCGCTGCAGTAAGGCAGAGCTAAAAGAGAGTGCATATTGGACTAACATTCATCAGGTGGCCAGAAACACGACTTGCTGTAAAATGAATGCTAATGTTGCTTCATGACTGTTGGTCAAACAAAGCTAGTTAGAGTGGAGCTTGAGCGGAGTCCGAAGAGTTTGGTTCAGTGGACAAATCACAACAGTGGACCAGCTGACCAATCAGAGCAGTAGTGTTTCAGACAGAGGGTGAAAAGAGGTGCTGCAGTACAGCCGGTATGAGAAAAATAAAGCATTTTTCGAACATCAAAACATGTAAACATGTTCTAGTAGAAACCCAAAATACAAGTATGCACCAGAAAATGAGCATAATAGGTCCTCATTTGGTCACCACATCAGAGTAATGTACATCACGGCTCATCAAGAGGTCCAACAACTGGATTATTTTTACATTTTACAGTAGTTGATAGGAAAACTCTCCCACTCCAACATCTGCCTCAGGATTTTAATGCAAACTGCTGTCCGGGAGAACATCCTCCATCGCTCCTGACAGTGTAACATCATCTGTAATGGAATCTTTCAGTCACTGACAACTTTGCTCTGGCAAGACATATCATGTTGGCAACTTGTAAAACCATTCCCTCTTTTTTTCTGTCACTGTTATCACTCTGCGATGACAGCGTTGACTACCGTAGTAATATGTTCTTATTTTTTCTGAGCTCTGATGTTGCTAAATTTGTTTCTGTATTAAAATCTTCATTTTACTCTTGGGTGACATTTTTGTGAATGGAACCTGTCCCCAAATGGAGTAGAACAAATGAACAAATGGCCTTATATATAGAGAGAGAGTTTGGTGAATCCCTCTTGGAACACTTGTTCAAACAAGTATAGGAGGTTTAGGATAAGGATAACTTCAATTGCAATAGTAAAAATGAATCAAAGATACATACTTGTTCCACCACTAGTTCCTCCACCTCTGCTGCCCCTTCTTCTTCCTTATCTTCAACTTTCTCTTCTTCTTCAACATCTTGACGAGACGTAGTGCTCAAAGTGGCGACTTCTTCCTCTTCCTCTTCCTCTTCCTCTGTGGTCTGATCTGACAGGAGGGATCCAGCGGGAGCAGCCTGATAACCGACGGGCTCGTTCGCCTCTGCTTCCTCTTCTTTCACCTCCTCTCCTTCCTCTATCTTGGCGTCTTCTATTTGCTTTTCATTCACATCCTCCTCTATCTGCAGGACAGCACCCTCAGTCTCCATGACCAGCGAGCAAGACGCCATCGGAGTCTTCAAGGAGCTCAGCACTTCCTGTAAGAAGGAGCTCTCCTCCTCCCTGCTTTCTTGGACTCCATCTTCTTCTCCGCTCAGTTCCAAGTCACTTTCAAACTCCTTCTCCTCTGCTCCGTAGGCGATGCCAGGAGGGTCCAGCGAATACTCTCTTGGACCAACAGGGGACTCTGGTGTGACTCTAGAAGCAGATATCAAAGGGGTCAGATCGACAGAAGGAGAAAACATAAACAAGTCAGACTGAGAGGAGGAGAAAACAAGGTGGAAATGATGTCTAATCACCTGGCACTGTCCAGAGAGGAGGCTCTGGAGCTGGGCTTGGAGGAGGGCAGGGGCTGGGCGTCTGGGGCTTCCTCCTCAGGAGGAGAGGAAGAGTCCGGGCCGTCAGAAACATCCTGTTCTACTTTGGACTCGTCCTCTCCCTCCGCCCTCTCCTCCTCATCTCTCAACAGGGAGTGTCTGGAACGCTGTGGCTGCTCCTCCTCCTCATTGTCTTCTTCTTCCTTATCCACCTTTAGTTTCAGCTCATCACCACTTAGACCTGAACCACAGACAGAGGCAAAGGTCTCAGAGGTCAAAAGAGATATGATGCAGCGGCAGCAAGGATATGGAAGTCTATGGCTGCCAATGGTACAATGAAATAATTTAATCAAAACAAAGTTTCATTAATGTATTTGTGTGCACACAACGTATGACAAAATGAAAATAAAGAGTCAAATTTTCATTGTCATATTTTTAAAAAGTCATAATTTGACAAATAAATAAATAAAACTAAATTAAAAGAATATTTTTGAGTACACTCCAGCATATTACAAGTCAGAAAAGAGTAGGAAAAAAAGGGCCGCTGACCTTCTGTTGTCTTCTGTTGTTCTCGCTCCTCTGAAGTTTCTGCTATGGAGGTGTTCAGTGTGTCCTCCAGCACAGAGTCTCCCTCTGCTTTAAGATCCAGCCTCTGTATGGACAGGAGACATTGGCGATGAAATCATCACTCTTAATTACCACTCTGATTGTCATGGTGATGTAGTGATCCAGTTAAGCTGCAGGTTAAAGCCACTAAATCTGCTGAAGTGCCACTGGGCAGAACACTGATTGTATGGCATGTTATGATTGGCTGAACTGGATATGTCAGTCAATGCTTCAACTTCCTTAAAAAGAAGTCCGATGGGGCAAGAAACATAAGCAGTCAGTCCAACTTATTTTGTAGAGAAAACGAAGGAGAACGATAGAATTATTAACCAAACTTTGGTGAATCAAATTTTATAATCAACAAAAGAAACAATATAGCCAAAACTATGAAATCAAGACCCAAGTTGTAATAAACCAGAATGGTCAATTACAGCATATGTAATGGGTGTATTAGAGCAGGGGTTCTCAAGCTTTTGTAACTCAAGTCCCACTTCCCATTGTTAAAAAAATTCTGAGGACCACCTTCCCAAATAAATAAGAAAAGAAAACATTACATGACAAACAATAAACTAGGCTGTAAAGATGTGTTATGTTGTTATGCTTCTATCAGCTGTAATGACCAAAATTGATATTCTGCTTATCCTCACCCATCACTGCCTGCCATTTTCAATCAAAATGTAATGCATTCAGTACATTTTTCTGCGTCCGGGAGACGTGTTCATGTGTTTCAGGTGGGAAAAAGTTATTTTGTAATATACGTCAACATGTCACAGGAGTCACAGGATCTGTTTACTGATTGGCTGCGGTATCCCCTCTGGCCTCACTTTGCTGCTAAAAGTTAAACTTTTCTCAACTTTTGTTTGGCCCCACTTCACCGCAGAGTCAAAGCAGCTTTAATGTGAATTCGTCAGTGGCAAAACACAATTGTTTACCTAATGATGTGTCGGGATTGGCGAGGTGATATTCAAACATAACTAGTCATTGAAATTGAAATTGAAATTGAAATATTGTGTTTAAATTGAATCTATCCATTTGGCAGTACCTCCACGGCCCACTAGATGGGGCACTGAGACCCACCAGTGGCCCAGTGGTTGAGAATAGCTGTATTAGAGTGTGTGCGCTCATGTTGGTGTGTTTTTTATGCGTCTGCATGTCTTACGCTGACTGGCTTCCTCCTGGCTTTGTGTCTCAGGCCCAGCTTGTGTTTGGCAGCAGAGTTGTCCAGACAGCCGAAGGGACTGGCCGGCTGACTGAAGTCTCCTGGGACCACCAGGGGACTCACCGCTCTGCTGGAGGCAGGACAGGACTGCTAGGGAGGGAAGGAAGCACAGTTTTACTAATAACTTATTAGCAGCGGGAAATACTCACAGATATAAAGTCGATTGTGATAAAAGCTGGATTTTCCCGTAAATGATGAAGGCAGCAGATAAAGAAACTGGAGAGAATAGAGCAAGCAAAGAGAGAGAGAGAGAGAGGGGGGAAGTCCAGCTGTATAAATATTAGCTGTCCTTATCTGCAGTACCAACACTTACTGTCATCACTGGAGAAGGACCCCTCTCTGTCCTCTGACACATTTTTGACTTGTTTCAACATAAAGTCTCAGAGAGGTTTTTACCTTTTTGTCCACATTTTTCACAATTTGACATGTCAACACACGCTCGGGCTAACTGAAGGAGTACAGAGACAGTTTCGGATGACACGATTCTGTGTTTGAGAACTATTTTCTACTAAAACACTGTCCACAGTGAGGTCTTGCCCCAAATAACCACAACTTTGTGCTTTTTCAAATATCATTTTTGCTGCTTTGAGCACCACTCTTTGCTCCACTGTATCGGGTTAGTGGCAGAAGTGGCAGAGATCTCTAAACATCAGCAAATGAAACCAACACTATTTACATGGCTAGATAGAGGTCATACAACATGATATGTTTGGGTGAACTGGCATTTTTGTCTGATTTTGAGCAAAACTCATAACCACACTGCCAGTTTGTGTGACAGTTAGAGGAATATCATCATGGTTCTTCTTTGTTGACATCTAGATTTCTGTTTATGGAGTTTTTAGGTCTCTATGTGTGTGAGAGGGAGAGAGAGAGAGAGAGAGAGAGAGAGAGAGAGGCGGGTTGAGGCAGAATTTGAACGCTATAACTACAAGCAGACGCGCTGACTGCCAGAGAAACCATTGGAATGCACTCTGAACACACACAGACACACACACACACACACACACACACACACACACACACACACAGTGGGTCAGTGGAATAACACATACAGTATTATGAACAGAGAAAAGAGGAAAAAAGGTCAGAAAAGCAGAGATGAGGACGGAGAGAAGGTGACATACAGAGGAAGAGGAGGTCAAGAAATACCATTTAAAGTTTCAAGAGCAGCTTGAGGGTTGGTTATTATGACCACACATACACACACACTGAGGTCCATCTCAAGCATTAAAGCAAATGACAGCTATTTACTGTGCGACAGATAGTGTGCATTTGTTTGAATCAGAGCTGCAGGAGATTGTTAATCCTTAGGTGGAAATACGAAACGTATCTGACCTAAAGGGACTCTATGTAAGAATCAGAAATTGCTTGTTAACAGTGACACCTGTAGCCATTAAGTCAACGAAAGTCAGCGTATTGTTGCTCGCGCTCATGCTCGCTCTAAATAGACATGAACGAGCATCGCTCAAAACAGTGAGGCGACACACGTCAGCTAAAACCACAATATCACTCTATATTTCACCTGCTTGGCAGTAATGTTAGCTGACCAGACGAAGGTCTCTCCATGAATCAATGCTGATCCTAGTGTTTCCTGCCTCAGCCTCCCGACCGCGGTCGGAGCGAACAGTGGAGACACTGGAGTTTTGGTCGGAGACAATAACGTTTCTCGCTGCGGAGCCCCGTCACTTCTCAAGACACAGGAAACCTCTGTTGGTCTGGAGGAGCTGCAGCATTTATTTCTGCACAAACGTCCACTGTTCATTCACTAGATATTCTCAGAGCTAAACTAACTCTTCTGCAGTGTGGAGTGGGCAAGTCAT
Organism: Sebastes umbrosus; assembly: GCF_015220745.1. Taxonomy (NCBI): domain Eukaryota; kingdom Metazoa; phylum Chordata; class Actinopteri; order Perciformes; family Sebastidae; genus Sebastes; species Sebastes umbrosus. Next base: position 27,340,979 of record NC_051277.1, read on the forward strand.
AGTCAAGTCATCACACTGACAGCCCTTGTTGCCTGTTGGGCTTGAGTTTGCCATGTTATGATTTGAGCATATTTTTTATGCTAAATGCAGTACCTGTGAGGGTTTTGTCATTGTTTTGTGTTGTTAATTGATTTCCAATAATAAATATATACATACCTTTGCATAAAGCAAGCATATTTGCCCACTCCCATGTTAATAAGAGTATTAAATACTTGACAAATATTCCTTTAAGGTACATTTTGAACAAATGTGATTAATTAGCGATAATCGCGATTAACTATGGACAATCGTGATTAATCACGATTAAATATTTTCACCGATTGACAGCCCTAATATAAACATATTGATTGAACACCCAGAGTTGAAAGTTATTCCTTTTCATCTTGAATATTTCAATCACCAAGCCACTAACTGAAGAACCATCTAAACTACATGTCAACAAATGACAAAGCCTGCACTCTTTCTATGTACAGTAAAAATGAAGACAGTTGTCTAGCTCAAAGCTGTTAGCCCTACAATGAAACCCTAGTTCATTTTCAGAATAAAATCTCCAAAACAAAATACCCATTATGTCTCCATGAAGTCTGTCGTGAGTTCTCAGTGAATGGAAAAAGCTCCAGAAAGAGCGACTGCGACTGTAATTCATAAGTCACTGCAGTCCTCCTTGACCGCATTCCTGTGTGTGGAATGCACTTTAAAAAGGGATATTTTCAGGTTTTTCTGTGCGTGTCTTTGTAGCGGGCCGTTTGTGGTTCTTCTCAGTGGGGAAATGACTAACCAAAAAACCCTTCTAAAATTGCTAAAACGGCACTATCATTAAATACTCATTTGTCATACTTTGCTGACTGTGCTTTTTGCCCACATTATAGCCGGCGAGGCTGAATGGATAGCTGAGGTTTTTTAGGACATGTGCCTTATCACGAATTGGCACTGTCCATCTGAAAAAGTACTTATTGCAATGAAATGTTTTAACTGACAGCGGCGTTAGGGAGTGTATGGGACATTTCATACGATGGGTCAGCAGCAGACAATCAGAGGAAACAGAAGGAGAAAGATGGTAAGAAAGAAAGGGGATTAAGAGACAGATGAAAGTGGGAGAGAGGGGGAAAAAATAGAGAAAGAGGGTCAATTTGCACGAAGCATGCTTTTATTCAGTCGTGTTTCAGTGATTAGATTGGATCATGAGATGTTTTGTACCATCATAGTCACATGAGCAGAAATGTCACACAGCCTGAAGGCTCCTCTATATAAGGTTCCTTTATAAAGCACACATCAAACCATGAGATGGCTGTTTGGCTGCTGACAGGGGAATTCCCTCACCATGTTACTTGAAGGTTATTTGTTTTAAAATAGCACCGTGTATTGGAGATTAGAAGTTGTGGATTCAGTCTGGTTCCTGAGGGCAGTGATGTAGCGTTGCAATGTGGAAATTACATGGTCCGCTTGTTTTGGAGTTATTTAGTCCCCATGTAACAAAAAAAACAGTAATTATTATTAAGCTGCAAAGGGGAACTTTTATGTCTCCAGAGGGAGCTGTGTGAAGTCTGATAAATTGGCTCAAGTGACTACAAGTTTGAAAATGACAATGTCCCACAATGTTATAGGAGTGCAATGCTAAATGATGACCTATTATGCTTTTGTTTTTTCCCTTTTTCCTGTTTTTTTTGTGCATGTAAAAGGTCTGCAAAGTTACAAAGCCTAAAGTTCACGCCAAAGGGAGTTACTCTCCCCCACAGAAACACTGCTCCCGAACTGCCTGAAACGCCTTGATTGAAGTCCCGCCTTTTCTTCTGTAACGTGGTGATGTCACCAAGTAACACATTTGCATAACATATAACAGATAATAGGCCAGCTGACCAATCAGAGCAGACTGGGCTTTATGGGCTTTATGGTCTATTAACTCCAATGGGAGAAGTGAACGTGAACACAGATTATAACCGATTCTTTCGCCCCATGTCCTCTTTAAATGTTTGTTTACCTGGTCATCGTCAGTGTCTATTCCCTCCAGACTGATGGAGCTGTTCCTCTGAGCCTGATTCTGAGATGCAGAGAGAGGAACGAATGAGAATAGCAGTGTTAGCCATGCTGTCTGCATATAGCCTTCAGGTGGACTACAAAGTGGGACATTACTCAATATTAACATGTGTTACCATGACTGTGTGAGGTGTCGTTAATTCAGGTGGACTACAGGGCAGGCCGTCGTCCTCAGACATGGTTCCACCATCGTCCGTTCTCTTCACGCACATGATGGACGGCGGAGAGCCCAGCCTGATGGCCTGCCTCAGCTGGAGCTGCAAGGAAAAAAGGTAATTTGTGTTTGTATTAGGGCTGCAAAGTTAACGCGATAACATGTTAACGCAAATTAGTTTTAACAGCACTAATTTCTTTAACACGTTAACCCAACATGCGATTTTTAGGTTCTAGCAGGCTCAGTTTTAAAGCTAGAGTGAAGATACTGGCATCATAAGAAAATAGAAAACCTAAGGAATCCATTGGTATTTCATTATAGTTTCATACATACTATACTATATGATTTCATACTAGCTTGACACGAAGGAGGCTAAATAACGCTCCAAACTTACAAACTTTTGGCGAGGAAAAACTGGCATGGCCATTTTCAAAGGGGTCCCTCGACCTTTGACCTTAAGATATGTGAATGAAAATGGGTTCTATGGGTACCCACGAGTCTCCCCTTTACAGACATGCCCACTTTATGAGAATCACATGCAGTTTGGGGCAAGTCATAGTCAAGTTAGCACACTGACACACTGACAGCTGTTGTTGTCTGTTGGGCTGCAGTTTGTCATGTTATGATTTGAGCATATTTTTTATGCTAAATGCAGTACCTGTGAGGGTGGACAATATTTGTCATTGTTTTGTGTTGTTAATTGATTTCCAATAATAAATGTATACATACATTTGCATAAAGCAGCATATTTACCCACTCCAATGTTGATAAGAGTTAAATACTTGACAAATCTCCCTTTAAGGTACATTTTGAACAGATAAAAAATTTGATTAATTTGTGATTAATCACAATTAACTATGGACAATCATGCGATTAATTATTAATTAATTCAATATTTGAATTGATTGACAGCCCTAGTTTGTATGCGTGTGTCATCTACTGTATGTTGAGATCAAAACAACGGAGTAAGAATCACACTTGCAGATATTACAGCAGGAAGTGAAAGTGTTTTCCAGGTTTTGTGTGTGCACGGGTAGCCAAATCTGTCAGTCTGTTTAATAAACTACAGCTGTATTAAAATGTAACAAAGCTGTGTTTGAGTACGCATTTTTGTGTTTACAGAGTTTCACTGCTTTTACAGCCCGAAAATCCCCACTAATGTAGAGTATGATTAACAGAGAATGACTTGTGAGGACAGTCGGCTGGCACTCGAGAGAGAAAGTGTTGATTTTAGGCCTTATGTGTGCGTGTATGTTTGGTAGGTATCACAGAAACTCAAACTAACAGACTTGTTATCTGCCCGTTACGTGTTGCTCTGTAACTCAAGGACTCACTGACTGGTGCAAAGCAAACACTGGACAATACAGCTTTTCTTTAGCCGGGCTGGACACCGGCACACACCGAGACCTTGACAGAAAGACACCGACCGCTGCAGTTTTCAATGTTAACATTTAAATATTGTTACAGTATCTCTAACACATCGAGAAACAGAGAGGAGCTCCAACTAAAATAAGAACATTTTAGTAAGCTATCTTATCTCACCATTAGCAATTTGTGTTGGGAAACTCAACTTGCTAGCACATGAAGTTGCTAATTTTGAGTTTAAATGAGTTCATAACAGTACAAAATGTTGTTTTATAGACATATATCTTTATATTTCTGTTGTGATATAGCTGCAGACTTGATTCAAGATAAAAGAAAAAGCTAACAATGCAGGAACGAGAAACGAAAAATAGCAAACAAGTCTTTTTCGTGTGTTGCCTCGTTTATGTCAAATGATTTAATTTAGTGACTATTCCAATAACTGTTACAGGACATGCTAGCAAAGCCATTAGCACGTCCAATTCAGTCATCTTCCATTGGGGACACCATTATGTGACTGGCAAAAATAAAAGGGATTTGGTATTTCTCTATCAGAATGACATAATGGAACTATGGTGAGGGCTCAGTCTGAAGTAGCATTTTGTAGGGGGATAAAATAAAAAATATAATATAACAGTTAAATTAATATATTAAATGTAAAATAATACAGATGTTTTGTGTCAAGTCAAACATTTCTTACAGGTGGGAATTTGGACTAATGTTGTATGACCTTGTTTGGGACCAACTAACACCAAAATTATCTTGAAGGAACAGTGTGTAACATTTAGGGTGATGTATTGGCAGAAATGGAATATAATATTAATAAGTATATTTTCTTTAGTGTATAATCACCTGAAAATAAAAATCGTTGTGTTTTTGTTACCTTAGAATGAGCCGTTTATATCTACACATGGAAAAGGTCCTCTTCACGGAATCCACCATGTTTCTACAGTAGCCCAGACTGGACGGAAAATTTCAGTTGTTTGCAATCTGCAACCTCACCATTAGATGCCGCAAAATCCTACATACTGCACCTTTAAGTGAGTGACCACCATGCTATACACACTTTACAGTGTTGCACTGTGCATTCAAGCCCCTATGAAGAGCACTGGGCTTTAAAGCAAATTTTTGTAGTGGCCAAATGGCGGTACTACAACTTCCATGTCCGTCACGTGATGCCATTAGGCCAAAAAATAGTTTTTCCCATAGATTTACATTGGAAAAGAGATGTCTGTAACTCAGCGGATAATTTTTTTAGGGGAATAAACTTCCCAGTATAAACACTTAAATAGCCCTTATTTAAATCATTAGGTCCTAAAGGTTGTAAAATGCATTAATAGCTGTATCCAGAGTTATTGCCCTTCCTTCGTTTATGTGAATGAGCCCCAGACCGAGGCTGGAGTGAGGGCCTGGAGGCGGAGTTACAGGAAAACACTAGTGTGCCTGCTCCATGGACCTAATGGATGCAGAAGATCGCCGAATGATCCGGGTACTTTATCACTCGGCATTTGAGCCATTTTGGCTTCATGCTCCACTGAGCAACTCTCATAGGAATGAACGGGAGCCCGCCTCCGACGCTATATCCAGTTCTCTTTATACATCCATATGTACATTATGTTCTAATAACGATGTGCCTCCTAACATATTGATCCCTACATAGTGTGTTTATATTTGGCTCTCGTACAGCCTCGTTCTGCTTGTCGAGGGGTGAGGATTAAGGTCAGAAAATCTCCATCAGATTGTTTTTCACAGTAAAGTCAGTTTATGCAAATCAGTGTATTCACTTTACCCTCAAGGTCTTCCTTCTATCTAATCTACATCCTTTTGCTTGTGAAATAGTTTTATAAATGATTGTTATCAGCTGTGTAGTTGCCGTCTCATCTGCAAACAGACCTAAACTAAACACTTTTTCTAAGTTTTCAGCTACAGGAGAAAGTTTCCCTTTTTAGCAAATCCCCTTAAGACGTTTATTTCTCACTCCCCTGTAGGTAGCTTAGTGGAGCAGTTTAACTGGAGGTCAGTCTGGGTCTTCCCGTTTTAGCCTGTTGTTGTGACAGATATTTGTTCTGTCTGTCTGCTATTCTTTTCATCATCCGCTCCTTCATCTTGCTTTGAATGACGCTTCAGTTTTAACCTCCCTTTGTGATGCACAACGAAAAATGTATTTAAGCTCTGCCCGTCTGACTAAATATACCAACTAAATATACAGCAGATCAGCTGCTCTGTCTCTCTTTATCAACTCCTTTATTGTTAAATACTGCTTATGACAGCTTGGCACAAGGTCATAGACACTCTCGCTCCCAAACAAACAGATTGTGGTTATTTATTTGTCTATTATTCCTTGAGTAACCTTCAGTCAAATCCTCATTTCCCTTGCTTGTCTCTACAAGCAAAGTCTTTCTCCAGGAAGAGATTTAGATATTTGTTGACACAGGGGCTCAAACTAAAAGACCAGGTAGGCTATTTATGTGCATTTCATTTACCTGTAGTGATTTCACTTTCCCGTGAATGCTGTCCTGAGACGCCCCAAGAGCCTCGTTGGCCTCCGACGACTCCGAAACAAAGACAGAGTCATGTGACAAGGCCTTGTTGCCCAGGCTGATCTTTGACCTTTTGGGAAACAGGAAGAGGAAGAAATAAACACAGCAGAAAGTGATGTTTCACAGATTTTAAAACCTAATAAACTAAATGAAGAGAACTGGATGTTGGGAGGCCCCAATGGGTCAGTGGTTTAAAACAAACACCATTGACCCACAATGGTGACAGCTTGAAAATGATTTACCCGACTAGTGTTATTTCTCTTCTTTTATCAAAGATAATCATTTAAATTAAATCGATACTCTTTTTCTGCTTTTGTTAATTGTCCAACTACATTGTGCCATTTCCCCTAATGACTACAAGGAGGAACGCAGAACAGCTTAAATAAAATTGGAGCAGATATATCCTGTGACACCGATGAAAAGTCAAGAGTAGGCAAGGCAGGAAGTGGCACAGCTTAGGAAAACAAAGGAAATTCGGACTGTCCAGAGGAAGACACACTTGTTACGAAAACAGGAAACCAGCCTCAGCTGAAGAAGAACAGGAGATGGATGTTAAAACATGATCTTCCTTTCTTAAATTGTCTCCGTCTTTTTCACACGAAAGGAGATATTTATCTAAATGGACAAAGGAACGCCAACAAAACATAATACTGGGCTGCAGGAAAATGAAATTGGTATCTAGTTTCAGCGGCTTTGTTTTGTTGGTGAACCCCTTAAAAATGCTTGTGGTGTACAATAGATGTGGTGGCTGAATAAAATACCGGAAGGTTTAGGAATATCTTTGAAAAAAAAAGAAAAAAAGTTGATATTTCATTGGAGTACGTCAAGGATCTGCCAACCCACCAAAAATATTTAATTAGCTTGGGTTTTAGTGCATCATAATGGAGTAAATGCCTTTTTAAAGGCTTTTATACCCTGATACGAATACAATTATGAAGAAAGCACTAATACATTTGCACAAAAGCTAAAAAAACGCAAGCACTTTTGAAGATTTGGGGGTTTAAATGTGCTCTATTGACAGTAAAAACTACTGCCGTGGAGGTAATCGGTGTACTCAGAATAACATAGATAAAATGTGATGAGGACACTTCAAAGTCCCAACAGAAATGTTTAGATGAAGCATTCTGTTAACCTTCTCAAACAAATATAAAGCTTCACGTGAAGAGGTATGGTTGAGATTGCTGCAAAACCACTTGTCTATAATGGAATTAGCTTTTCAGCTCATTCAAAGTGCCTTTACAGCGCTGTTCTGTTTTTTTGAGATGCAAAATGTAGCATTTAAAGAGGACCTCTTCTGCTCATTTTCAGGTGCATACTTGTATTTTAAAAAAAATATATATATAGCACACTAACGTTGAGGGAAAAAGCACAATAGGTCCTCTTTTAAAAAAACATTAACCAAACATTTCCCAAATAAACCACATATTAGTTTTTGAATCTGTTTTTAGTCCTGTTGACAGGCACCTACAGTAGTATGTGTATGTAACTGTGTCGATGTTTCAAAAAAAGTATGATCTTACCCGGAGCCCTTTTCCTTCTCTGATCGCGTGAGCGTGTTATTTTCGGATGTTTTGCTGACATTGTCGCTTGATTGGCTGGCTTTGAGCCCCGCGTCTGCTCCTGCAGCTGGCGGTTCCTTTCTTTTCTTCCTGGCAAAGAATTTTTTAAACGTCTGGAACTTGGACTTCTTCTTTCCTGTGAGAGAGAAATAGAGAAAATTAAGGAAACTGGTTTACGGTTACCTTCTTCTGACAGCACTACAGTGAAACTTTACAAGTAACTGCACAGTTAACATGTTAATGAGACAATAACACACACAGCATCTTTACACACTGCCCTCATATGATCTCCAGTTTGAGCAATTAGCCCTGTGTTAGCTGTAAAGGCCCAGGTAGGCATCCCCGGAGAAACTACACACCGAGACTGATGTGTGTTTACACAGAGACGTACATAAAGACACACACACACACACTCCTCTGCTTGTAAATCCCCCCCCCGGTGAGTCCACCTCCATTAGCACCGCAGTGGAAAAACTCAACAACTCTTTTATAACTCCTTAAACAGCTACAAAGTGCTTTCACTGCTTTCAGTCAGCAAGGCGCTCATCCAGAACTTGAAATGCCCACCGGTCCTCTCTCTGTCCCACATCCAACAGGGCCGTTGGCTATAGTCTTATATTCAAGTCCAATAGACAGTAAAAAGATAAATGCATGTCCTTGTCCTTGTGTTTTAATAACAATACTAAGGCCACGTTCAGACCAACTGTAAAAACGCAGCCTCTTCCTTTATTTGAATGAGACCAGTCCGGCACAACAGCAAAAAACCCTGCAGCAACACAACTCTACATTATCTGGCAATACACTGCAGTGGCCAGTCAAAAACATGCAAGCGCACATCCCTGGTAGATTACTTTGTACCAAGAATGCAGTATTTCTACTGTTTACCAAACCACCGAACAGTGTTCTGACGTCTGATAAGCCTTCAAACTCAAAGATCTGTCACTCAAACTGGACATCTTGGATCTATTTTATGTCTGGCTTGTACCACAGACTGTAAATAAGAAGTGGACGTAGTCACCGTGACGTCACCCATGGATTTGTGGACTGCCGTTTTGAAGCCCAAAGTTCGGCATTTTGGCTGTCGCCATCTTGTTTTTTGGACATTGCCATCTTGTTTTTTTGTAACCAGGATAAGTGACGCGAGAGGGTGGAGCTAAGTAGGCTATAACCGAAGTTTGGCATTTTGGACGTCGCCATCTTGTTTTTTTGCAACCAGAAGTGACAGGAGAGGGCGGAGCTAAGTAAAACCCAACACTGAATGACATTTTTAGGCAGACCTAAATGTTACAATTAACTTTCATGAACTAAAAACATACTGTTAAAGGGTTAAAGTTCTAAGACGAAAATGCTGACAACACCCAGAACGGACAACACCGTGGTAGCAACCTGTCAATCACAAGGTAGCCACGCCCTCAAGCAGCCCCTGCTTTAACATCTATTTGACTTTAAATGGGACCATCATTTACTAAATGAACATCATGTTGTACTGAATATTTCAAACTAGCGATTGAGAACATAAACTCATGTTTACAATGTTTACTGAGGTAATAAATCAAGTGAGAAGTAGGAACATTTTCTCATAGACTTCTATACAATCTGACTTCTTTTTGCAGCCAGAGGAGTCGCCCCCTGCTGGCTGTTAGAAAGAATACAAGTTTAAGGCACTTCAGTATTGGCTTCACTTTTCAGACCCCAGAGTTTGTCGCCTGAGTGCAACTTTAAATCAGTGGAATACTCTTTCAAAGATGGTCATAGACTAATCTGTATCTACCCTCTATCAGTGCAATAGCACAGCGTCATAGCACCAAGCATAATGCATTAATGTTGGATTCCATGACCTCTGACCTGACTAGGGATTGTAACATTACAAAGGCCAGAGACACTCGTCACAGACTGACACATCCTCATTGTTACAAAAACGACTTTAGAGCATCTCCAGTGGAGATATGATCGTGTATATATATATACTATCCCAACATGCAGATATGTTAATCGTCAGAGTCTAGACAGCGTTGAGACACAAAACAGAGGGAAACATAGGAACAAGGAACTGTGAACAAAGAAAACAACTGTGATCTCACTATTTTGAGAATTCACATCCCCGGGCCACAAAAATGCTTTAGAAGACTCTTTAAACAAGCCACATTCTTTTTATACTAGCTGTGTCATTTCTGCCTTTCTCCCGGTGGGGAATCCTTGAGCATTCCTTCCTTTCTCTAAAAATACGCTCTCTGGTTGGAACTAAATCACAGTGAAAAATGTCTGGAATCTCAACCTGGTGCGCTTAAGGCCAAGGCGCTTATGATTTCTGGGTCATTTGCTGAAGAACATGTCGCAAAATTATTGAGCTTATTTATTTTTATGTTACAGATTTTACATTTTGTATCACACGTACATATACAAGCAGCATCCTTTCTCTTCTTTTGAGATCTTGTGTGTGTTATTTGATAAATATTATAACCAACAGAATCAAAAACATCACAAAAATTGAGTACAAAATCTAATTACAGTCACAAACTGTCTGTGTGGAGGGCTAAATGTAGTTATAGAGTTGCCATCAAACCACACATAGAGAGACAATGTAATTTTTCATCCAGTTTCTGTAAAGAAATGTTGGCTGCAAATTCTCTCCTCTTTTGCCCGGAGCTTCCAACCAGCTTTTGATAATGCTTCAGAGGCCTTCCTGCACTGCCAAGATGAAAAATCAGGGGGAAACACCAGCCGGCGGTGCCATTTATTGTGCTATTTTAGGCACAATACACTATTAAGTTAAAGGTCTGCACTCAGAGAGCTGAAAAAGGCCAGTGCTTCAATGGAAGGTCAGTGGAGCTCTACGGTCATTGTAGGTCTAAGATGCTGTTATTTCCCAATATACATTCTCTCAGTTACAAACATGACTACACACACATATTAAAAATAACATCATGGGAATTTCAAGGCAGTCTAAGGTCAATGTTAGGTGGTACTGACCTCAGCTTCCACAATGAGAAGATGGTGACCTTTGACAGGGAAACAATGTCATGGACAAAGTGAGAAAGAGGAGGAGAGGGAACCTAAAACACCTCTACATTGTTTTTGGGTCAGGACATGGTCATTGTCAGGACAGCTGGAGTTAAAACGCACTGTGGTAGTATTTGTATTTGTGAGCTGCTTGCTTAATCGTACAGATTATAAAAGAAACATTTGTTATTTTGTCCCTTCTATTCACTGCAAGGAAAGGAGGGTCAAGGACATGATGAAGAGGAAGATGAGGAGGTGGGGGAGGATGAGGAGTCTGTAGTGTATTCTTATGTGGAACTAAAGAGTGGCTTTAGTTATGTTCACAGTACGAGCGACAAAAACAACAAAACGGCCAGCGTGGCGGGTTACATTGTCGCAGAGTCGCCGTTGAAGTGTTTAGATGGAACGGAACAGGGTGAAACAAAAACATATGATTGGTTGACGCTTCACCGCGTCATTGGAGTTCTGAAAAAAGTTAAGATCAGCTCAACTTTGATTTGTAGCGCGTCACACAGAGACAAGTGTCAGGTGTCAGTTTGTAGCTTCATGTCACTGGCCTCCATTGAAAATGACTTGTAGCCTGTTGTTGTGTTGCTCATAGTGTCAACACAGGTGTGTATTAGGCGACACGGAGAGGTGACTGAAGAGGTTAGCGTAGATGCTGCAATAGCAACAGTTCTATCAGAACTGGAGAGTATTTCTTCATTGAAAGAAGAGCAAAGAACGGCACTGAAGGCTTTTCTCGATGGAAAAGATGTTTTCACTCTTCTCCCGACTGGCGACAAGAGTTTGATTGACAGATAGTTCATCCAATCACCTGCCAAGTACTTTTCCAAAGTGCCTGCCCTTTTCCAAACACTTTCCAATGATGTAGAGCTGTTTGCTTATGTTGTCAATCAAATCTGATCAAACCAGCTTGCTAACGTTAGCACTGATTCTTCGAAATCGCTGATTTTAATTTTTGTTATTTCAACACCTGCCGAGTGTTACTGGCACCTGCACACTTTTTGCTGTATTTTTTCTTGATAGCATTAGCTTAGCTTTCTTTCCAGTTGTGGTGATGGCAAGTGACCATTAAAAACTCAAAGTAACTGGTTGCCCCATTTGTGAATTCAGCACTCAATACGTTTCTCCGTGATTTGAATCACCGAGCTTCTTTGTGTTTACATAGCCGGGCCAGGTACGTGTGCCTTTTAGTGCATGTTCGTGCATGTGAGCGTGCCCCACTGACTAGCTCACGACCGCAGCTCTCATACGGCGGTTACAGCTGATAACACCGTCACGACTGACGGCGGAAGCGTAGCACCCACCCTCCGGTTCCCTCCCAGGTTAACACTGTTAGCTCTGTCAACACTGTTGCCGTTGTTTGTACGGTTATTGCTGTTAGCACCGTTAGCTACGATCTGCCGGCTCAGCCATCACCATGTTGAGAGCCATGTGGAGGCAATAGAAATGCTCTGAATTTCGAATTTAGCACCTTTAACTCAAAAACAGCACCAATATTATATATACTGATTTCTTAGCAACTCAAATGTCAGTGTGACTTTACTAAACAATACCTACGGATGTGTTTTTATAAACTTTAACTCTGATGCTTATTTACAGTATAATGCCATGAAGTGAACAGGCCTAAACTTGTATCATTTCTATTTACAGACTCCAACCCTCTCAAACTGCAGATCCAATTAAAACGCAGCACATTCAACTCGGCGCCAATCAGAGATAAGCGGCTGGTCTGGCACCATCGCTGACAGATTGATACGGACATGACTGGCAGACTCCATGATCTGTGGAGTCAAGCCTGACGTTCAGCTCTCCCATGGGAGTCAAATGGAAGTGACTCACCAAACTTAGTGCTAATGGTCTATTTCCTGCAATAATAGATGTTCAGTGAAATGTCAGAATTAAAAGAGGACCTAATTTAGATGTAGTCTGAAGACTGTTTCCACTTTGTTGGACTGTCCAATAATCCCAACAGCACTTCAGCTGAAATTCCTGCTGTGGCTTCACCCACACAGACATCTCTCTGACCTCCCAATGCACTTCTTCCTTGCTCCCATCCCATTATATCAGCAGCATGTGTGCTATCCATCTGTATAGACAGTGTGCATCTGGGCTTTGTGTGCGTGAGAGATGATGATAGCTTTCTCGGTTCCTTCATTTCCTGCCAACAGCAGCGAGGAGATCTAGATTGTTATAGCTGGCCTGATCTTCTCTGCTGTGTCTGTGTACATAATCTCATTGCTGATATGATATTGACTTCCATACACTACTACCCACCCATTCTCATGATAATATAGTTTGTTATTTTTGTCCTAGGCAGAGGCAGCAGTTCCTGAGAAACCATTTTGACTTCATAGCATATGCAGAGTTTCAGATGTTTATATTAAAATATGCTACTTGTGGGTGTTCTTACTAAGTGAGATCCCTGAGATTGGCAAAATGTACACCATCAATTAGGTCCTGGTGACAGAATAATAGACTATAAGAAGTGGACGTAGTCACCGTGACGTCACGCATTGGTTTGTGGATTGCCATTTTGAAGCCGTCACCATCTTGTTTTTTGTTTTTGTTTTTTTGCAACCGGAAGTGACACGAGAGGGTGGAGCAAAATACAACCGGACGCTGAAGAAGACATTTTTAGGCAACGAAAATGTTACAATTAACTTTCATGAACTGAAAACACGCTGTGAAAGGGTTAAACTTGTTAAACAAAAACATGGACAACACCCAGACCGGACAACGCTGTGGTTGCGACCTGTCAATCACAAGGTAGCCACGCCCTAAAGCCAGGGTCGGCGCCAGAGTATTAGGGGCGGACGGGCAATCAGCTTTGACAGGGGGGGCATTCGCGCCGCATCGCGCATCTGATACTCTCTGTCCACAGTGAATACGTTAAATCTGCACTTCTGTAACGTCATGTAAACAAACCACGTACATATCAGCTGTGTGCTCCATATCAGACTGGAGCTGGAGACGTAACCACTTAAAAGATGGGTTTGTTGTTATCTTCCTACTTTTCTAGCCTACTTTTTAAACAGAAAACACACGTTTTATATTGTGATATTTACTGGAAATAACATACGATATAGCCAACGGCAAGTAGGTTGTTATCTAGCAATCTTCTCCAGCCAGCTGCCGCCTTATTAGGGTTTCTGTAGTGAAATGAGGAGGTACTGGAGGCTACAGATAACTCCTCAGGCACGCCCTGCGTCTTGCTCATGCCAGGGTCAAAATGTGCACACAGACAGGTGCCGAGATACAGTAAACAGGCAGTTAAACAACACATTAATCTAACAGTCTGACTGATTTCTTCATAACTACATTTTAAGTTAATAAAGATCCAAACGGAGCGGATCAAAACGAGGCTTCTTAATGAAATATTGTAGTGATGGCTCATATTTCCCAGAGTTTCCATCTCTTGGTGCTGTGTGTTCGTGTTTTATTTTAACCATTAGTGAGGAGGCTGTTATATTTTTTGACAGGTAGCTCGTAATAAAGTTTCGCTAGTGAACCCTACGCATATAACTGCGAGCGTCAATGCTTGTGCTAAAAGTGTCAGTAATCAAGTTAATATTTTCATTTACATCCAGGACAACTGACCCGGTTTTCTCAGCTCATTTTATCTAAACTAATCAGCCATTCATAATGTGGCGCTCTCAATGTGAGTGACAGGAAAAAATAGGAACAAGGTGTCCGACAGAAGTTCAGACAAAACGTTGCGCCGTGTGGCTTGCGGCCAGTTAGGACACTCCAATAGAAAACAATGTAATCAAGCCCAAGTACATGTAGTTGTTTCCTAAATGCAAAACTAGCACAGTTTTGGGCTTTATTTTGCATTGCAGTGTTAAGTCCTTCCATTACCAAACTGTATGACTTCATTTTACTTATAGCCTAGCTGTTATTTCAGTTTAGTTTTTTTGTCAGGAGAGAATTCAGCTGAGGGGGAACAGTGACCTTTTTGGACGGGCCTGGACCCCCAAGGCTCGCCCCTAACGCCGACGCTGCCTAAAGCATACCCTGCTTTATGGCCTATTTGACTCGAAATAGGACCATAATTTACTAAATGAACATCATGCTGTATTGAAGAAGACTAGTGACTAAACTAGCGATTGAGACCATCATAATACATTTACAATGTTTACTGAGGTAATAAATCAAGTGAGAAATAGGCTCATTTTCTCATAGACTTCTATACAATCAGACTTCTTTTTGCAACCAGAGGAGTCGCCCCCTGCTGGCTATTAGAAATAATGCAGGTTTAAGGCACTTCAGCATTGGCTTCACTTTTCAGACCCAGAGGTTACCGCCTGGACAGAATATAAAGGGAGTGACCCATCAAAACCAAATAAAAAGTTAATAATTTACTCTCTGGTTGGGTGTCCCAAATTTTGAAATACATACACTACAAAAATTCATTTTTGTTAATAAACTTAGTGATTCGTTTCATTTCCACAACATGAATACACTACAAACTTTTAAGACTGCCTTTCTCACTGAAATCACATGAAAACTTTGGAAACTGGATATTTATTCAAATTGTTACCTGAGCACTCTTCTACGACCTCAGCAGGCTCCTGATTGACCATCACATCTGGAGGTGCTGATGCCATGGCAGCGCTTTCACTGCTGTGAGACAGAGAGAGAGATCGATGAGCATAACTGCACCTTCATACAACATTTGTGCAATAATGTAATGATAACATGAATAAAGGGTAGTAGGGCTGGGCGATATGGAGAAAATCAAATTTCACGATATTTTCTACCAAACACCTTGATAACGATATTGTGACAATATTGTAGGTTTGACCATTGGAGCTTTTTGATAAATAATCATCAGTAATGTGGAT
This sequence comes from Sebastes umbrosus, assembly GCF_015220745.1. Lineage (NCBI taxonomy): Eukaryota > Metazoa > Chordata > Actinopteri > Perciformes > Sebastidae > Sebastes > Sebastes umbrosus. The sequence goes on from NC_051277.1 coordinate 27,356,478, forward strand.
ATAATTACTAAGTAGGTAAAGGCAAATAATACAACAGCTAGAACAGTCAGGTTTTAGAAAATTACATAAATAACGTCACTGTTTTGTAAAAATAGGAAAAGACAACACTTATGCCATATTGTGATATCCAAAATCTGAGACGATATCTAGTCTCATATCACGATATGGATATAATATCGATATATTGCCCAGCCCTAATTGGTAGGGCTGTGTATTGGCAAGAATCTGGCGATATCATATGTATCATGATACAGGGGTTACGATTCAATATATTGTGATATATTACGATACTGTGCAAGGTGCTATATTGCAACTTTTTTAATCACATTTTTAGGAAAACTTTCATAGCATAAAGAACACACCACCATATGCGTAAAATCTGAGTAAAAAAAGTATTGACTGAGTTAATACTTTATTGAGCATTTAAACTATTAATTAAAAATCGATACAGTGTTTTTGAGATCACAAAACATAATATCGCAATACCTGATATTTTTGATATTTTCTTACACCCCTACTAATTGGACTGATTTGTACTGTTTACATAATACAGCATTATACTGATAAATTCCAAAAAAGGTCAAGGCGAGGGAGGATGCTCATGCTTCCCTGACAATAATGCATATCACCAATTTTCATTAGGAAACCAAAAAGCATGAATTAAGTAATCCATGAGCACAAATTATCAAATCAAGAGTACTATTTTTTTTTGTGTGTTTCTTCTCCAGGACACCGGCTCCGTAATTTTGTGGCTGTATTTACAGTATCTTAATTATGCCTCTATCTCCTTATATCGCTCATATGCCAGCCTGACCACTTGCAATGTAATCAGACTCGCTTGATTACCATGTGATTAAAGTCCTGTTTGGGAGCATCGTGACTGCCAGTGAAAGTGGCTTGGCACAGACAAGTTTAGTTGAAGGATCACAATGTCCGTCTGTAAGAAAACACTGCCTTATAAAATCATATCAAAACCTGTTGGATAAACTCCTAAATGCATTAACATTTTCAATCAATTTCTTCACTCCTTAAAAGCTGAACATGTGTTGTGCGTCTTAAATTGTTGAGACAAACTTCAATTTGCTATTTAAACTTAAGCTGTTACGTTACACATCGGTCCGATCCTTCACTCCAATCCAAACAGTCTCAACAGAAGCATCTCAGCTATGTTTCCAGTGTTCTGCTCTGTTCTACCATCCACTTCTGTCTGCTGAAACGTTCACGTCTTAGCACCAGCAGATGCCCAGCAACCCCCAACACAAACTCAAACAGACGTGTAATCACATTACAAACTGATGTCTTGTTATTGCTCAGATTGTGCAGCAGCATGGAGGTCATCAGACTGCTCAGTTACTGTACGAGACAACAGAAGCAGAGGGTAGTATCGGATACATTTCAAGATTATAATAAAATTAGTATTCATAATGGCAAATCCCCAGCTTCTTTTCACTACTTGACTTTTGAGCCTTTGCTCAGACAGGAAGTTGGAGGTCATGTGATAGTTCAGCTCCAACATGCTGAACCAGCTAGCTGCTCTTGACATGACTATATTCTAGTCTCAAATGTAATTATCTATGTACTTTATGTACGAGACATCCTTTGCAGTTTGGCAGGAAACTGAGTCACTACTGATATGGTTTTCAGTAAATTGATATCACAGAATGATTGTGGCTATATCAGCATTTATTTGGTGCAGTCATTTATGGACATCATGAGAACAGTATTGGGGAGGGGAGATAAGAGAATGTTTTCTTAGCCCAAACTTTTAATTTACAACAGACAACAACCAGATTGAAATCATCCAGCCTCCAAAACAGCTGTGATGGGCTACTACAAGGCAATACAGATGTGTAATAGAGCAACTAAACCAAAACCCGTCTGCCTTATTTTTAATTTGTCTGGGTGACAGAATTAATTTCTTATTCTAATGTTGGTTGGTCGATCCATCACTTTGGAAATATATCTCAACACCTATTGCTGTGTGCTGCAGGGATGACGTATTTTTGTAAGCCAACCAGGAAGTTAGCATCACCCTGGTTCCCTTGACAAAAAGACAATGGGATTTTTTCATTGGATTTTGGATTATTGCAGAAAATAAGCTCTGTGGCAAACAAATGTTTATGATACTTTTTTTCCATAAATCTCCACAATCTCCACAAATGAACACCACTTTTATGATTTTAGGAGCGTAAATGCAATCACCAAAAAAACTAACGTTAGGCTATAAATAAACTACACCATGGTCGAATGACTTTGTAAAATTGTCCATAAATTAGCTAAAATTATTTTCCATTTTAAGATCATGTTTGCTTCTATATTACAGAAGAAAAAAACTGTCCGTGAGCAGAAAACCTATCGATTATACCAGCTACATAAAATAGAAAGATCTTGTGATAATATTGCAATTAATGTAACTGAACGCCTCACATGTCACATACTGTCAAACCTCTAAAATAGTTTGACTGACTGTAAGCCAATACGGATGAGAAGTTCTAAAAGTACTACGGATAAAATCATAACACTGAGCATCCACGTCAACAGACCCATCTCCATGTAGATCATGCTGACAGCTCCAGGAAAAGCTAATAAGTCCAACTTGAGTTGGGATCATTTTAGCACTAAACACTAAAATATTTTGAAATATAGTAGGAAAATGATTGTCATTTCTTCAACTCCTTCTTCGAAAGTTTACAAGACAGCCATACTATGTTTTCCATGTTTGCTGTTAGCGCGAACAGACTCTTTCTCTCCAGGAAGGAGGCGGCTGGAGAGCATCTTGTCATCTGTGTTTACAGTGAGTTTGTATTATAGAAACAGACGGAACATTCCAGAGGGTTTGTTGACGTGCTGAGGGGCTTTCGTCAGTATTACCATTACATAACCATTAGCTATGATCATCATCATCTTAACCTTTTTTAAAGTCGTGAGAATCGTCATCGTCGCCACCTTTACCTTCCTCATCATCTACAGCAGGGAGAGAAACAGTCCGTAACAGTCCTTCTTTAAAGGAGCTAAATGCGAGATTGGGAGCATTGCCTCTGCACAGCTCTCAACATGGCGACAGCTGAGCCGGCGGCTCGTAGCTAACAGCGCCAACAGTGAAAACAAAGGCAAAACTGATTAAGACTTTACATTGGGGGGGAACTGAAGGGTGGGTGCTACGCTTCCGTGCATTATTTTGATATTTGCATGATCACATCCCATGGCCGTAAACAAAGAAACACATGCTGTTGTTGTTGTTGTTGCTGTTATGAGCTGATAGTGCTGGACTGATCCATTTCCTGTCTGACGCCACAGGAAGACACTAGAGCCAAAAGTTCACCCCACTCACACACACTGGTTCAAAAGCCTTAATATCATCTCTAGGAAACAGATACTGATACACAGAAACACAGATAAACAATATGTTGTCTATGATATGACCTCAGGAAACAATGAAGTGCCACAGAGAGAAGGGAAACCAGTCGAAACACCCAATAATACCACCACAGCACAGCAGGTTTTATCAACGGGTGACAAAACTAAACATACCACAACAGGCAAAAGCTAGAGTATTGACATTTTAAAATGTACTTTTATATTTGGAAACTAAAAGATTAAACCTGTATACGGGTCTATGACATTGTTGAGACGTTTGTTGAGACGTTTTGCAGTGAAATGCTACGATATGACTGCCCGATAAAGTTCTAAATGTCATTGTATCCCAATTAATCCCTGGAAATATTAGCCTATACAGCGGATACATATGCTACAGCTACTGTAAAGGAATAGTTCAATATTGGAAAATAGTCTTATTCTTGTTCTTGGTGAGAGAGTAGATCAATACCACTATCATGTCTGTGCGTTAAGTATGGAGCTGAAGCCAGGAAGCAGTTAGCTTAAGTTAGCATAAAGACTGGAAGCAGAGGCTGAAGTTCATTAATTAACACGTGGTTTCCCATTTGTTTATTCCATACATAAATTTTTTTTAAAAACGGCAAGTTGTTGTTTTACTAGCAGTTATGTACAGTGTTTGAAGTAGAAAAAAAGAAGTGCCAGTACTCTGTTATTCACATGTTGGTGTGTGTATCAGTCGATATCAGCAATCTCTTGTGACTTATTCCTATTTATTCATTATTTCTTTAAGCATGTTATACTCTGTCACTCATAATCAGCTGTGCTTTTATTGCTATATTATTAAATTTGGGCCAAGAATCTTCTATAGTAGGCCTATAATATTCCAATAATATTCTAACTGAAACATTATAGGGTTAAGGTGGTGTGTTTATAGTGTTAATACTTGAAGTGCTTTCCTGTGTTATTTGTAGCATCACTCTATAATATATTTTAGGATGCCTATGTATGGAATGCTATGTATAATAGGCCGTTGCTATGGGTGCAGTTCTGATGTCGGACTCTGGCGGACCGTGTTTGTGTCTAATTATTGATTTCTTAAGTAAGTAGCCGTGTAATAAGCGGGATAATGTAAAGCTAGCGGGTCATTGTTGTGAAAGAAACCCCTTCAGGACGATCCCTTATTTAACGCTAGCTAGACTCCATACTTACACAAAGATATGAATCTGTTATATCAATCTTCTCATCTAATTCTCAGCAAGAAAGCACATGAGCGTATTTCGACAAACAAATAGTCCTTAAGTCAAGATGAAGGACAGTTTCATGGGTAAGTATTAGGTTCAAGGTCAGAGGGTCAGGGGTCAAAACGACTGACCTGCGCCCACTTCCAAAGCCGTGTCCCCATGGTGACATCCTCCGCTTCATCTATGAGAAGGATGGAGGGATGATGGGAGAGGAGGGGGAGGAGGAAAACAGAAAGACAGGCAGAGAGACAGATTTGAAAAGAGAAGAGAAGCGACAAGACAAGGGAAGAGAATTATGGATGGGAGGATGAGTATGGGACACATAGATATAGAGCAAGGGTGGGCGGAAGAAGGCCAGAGTGAGGGAAGACAGTGAGAAAACAGAGGAGACAGGGACAAACAGAAGACGGAGGGAGGGAAGGGGGTCAGAGAGAGGGGTTGTGGGAAAGAGCAGCACGAGAGGAGAGAAGACTCGGTTAGATAAACAGACGAATATTAGGGAGAAGAGAAGGACAAGAGAAAACAGACTTACAGTAAACACAGAGGCCTTCCTCTGTGAAGCAGCGGTTTGGTTGTCAACCCAACATAGTAAGAAGCCCTTAGCGAAATTTTTTCCTCACTCACACATATTAATATAAGTAAACAAAAGGTTTGAAAATGGCTTAGCAACAATAAACTCAGAGAGAGAAGAGAAAATAAATCTAGTATAGAGGATTCTGGTGCAATGGCCATATATCTTTTCCAACAAACTTCTCCATAAATGATGGTACTTTTTTCAGGCATTTTTTCATCCACATTTAATTATTGGGGGACAAACTGGTTTCTGAATAACAGAGCGTAAAAAAGTAATGTGACAGCAGACTCTCATATATCGCTAGCTACCACATGGGTTCAGACTTTGCCAAAACAATTTAATCATCAAACTAGAATTACCGCCTCAAGGTTGTATGCTTCTGCTAGCCAGTCAAGTTACAGTTTACATTCATGTCTGTTCAAAATGTCATCACTTCATCATTTTATCCTAACATTTGTGTGAAATTGTCATAATTAGCATATGAATTCTTGAATTATGGCCAAAAACTTGTTTCAGTCCAAGAGGATGTTTGTACCAAATTTGAAGAAATTCCCTCCAGGCGTTCCTGAGATATTGTGTTCACAAGAATGATACGGACATAATGCCTCCGTCCACGGATATCTCCAGCGCGGAAGCATAAAAACTATTTGTCTCCCCACGGTGCAACCGGGGCAAAGGGAGTTAAAAAACCCTCGTACAACCACTGTAATAATCTGACCAACAGTCTCTCCCTATATTTTCAATTTACATTCAAAGGTTATCCATGTCTGAATGACAAAAAGCCATCACTTCAACAGACAATGTTACCCATCGCACATCTTAGAAACAGACGTAAATAGTTGATATTACACATTTTACAGCTGTGTTAACCAAATATAATGCATAGACTAAATCAAACTGTAAAACATAAGTTTACAGTGCAACATGTTAGAGAGGGTGTGGAGTCCTTATAAACACGCAAAGAGTCTTTTCTCATAACATTGAAACTATATTTCACAGTCTAGCAAGAACATTTAACAAGCTGGAGCTCCCTCTTCACGTTATACTCTCATATACAAGTTACATCACTCTGTAGATCTGAACTTGTTATTTTACATGATGCAAAACCACAACAGCAATCTTGGGGCCTTAATTACTTATTTTTCTGGAGTGTTTTCTTTCAGGCCAATTTTATATTATATACATTGTTTTAACAGACTTATTAATTTAACGGAACCCTTAAAAGTCAGATATTGTGGTTTTGATATAAATAGCATTACTATATGTAAAGGATGGATGGATTACACCTCATTATATCCATTAATTACAATATGGCGTACATGACTATTTCAACCTTCTTTCAGCTGCGTTCCCGTCTCCGAGTCCGAAACAGACTCAAGAGCAAGTAAAAAAACAAATATAAAAATACAATTCAAAGCGGTAAACACCCACAGCATAAATCCAGCTGTCCTTCCTGCATTTGTCAGTTTAAACTGTGTTGTTTTTAGATGGATTATGATTTAAACTTCTTCGTATTTGTGTAATATTACCATACGATCCCCGCACCGAGCTCTGATTGGTCAGTAGGAGATGCTTTTATACGAGTTGATGTCTTATCTGGAACATAACCTGCTCCGAAGCAGGTTAAGTGTTCAGCATCAGTTGCCATGGAGATCTATCCCGGTAAGAAGTGATCCACCTTCGTAGGAAGGAAAACCTTGAAGGGTTAAACCTGAAGTTACCTCGCTAACGCCAAATCCTGCTTCGTAGTACAGGCCTTTGGTGTGTGTCTGAGCATGACAGAAAGAGAGAGAGTGTGTATCCGCCTGATTACGTAACAATGGATTAGCAGCACGTAGTGGTACTCAGACCAGTATAGGTCTGCCTTTATTAGACACATGGATAACCTAATTAATACCCAGTGAGCATGCACACCGAAACACACAAGTCAAGATAAACATGTCCATATTTGTCTTTCATACACACACAAGTTAACACATACCCATACAACTCAGTGCTATGCAGATATGTAGACAGAACTGAGTCCAAATCCATCATGACTGGACTGAACAGCATCCAGGTCTACACAGTGAAAAGAACCCACTACCGATTAGCAAAAATCATAGAAATTCTGATAAACATGGAAGTGAATGATTGGTAGAAATGAACACAGAGCTCTTTTTTCACAGATGACAATAATAACTTGACTTTGTCCGCTGGGTTCCCGTCCTTCTGACGTAAAACAAATCCAATCTAGTTCAGCCTTAATCCCTCAATAGAACCAGTCACCAGACTCAGTGCACCGCAGGCTTACGGTGCTGACTAATTGGCTCTTGTCAGCACCGACGTGACGATGTCTGACAATGATGTCTGACTGCAACGACTCTGAAGATCCCCCAATGGTACAGTCCAAGAAATAAGCTTTTAATACGGTTAATAAACCCATTCATGATTGTAAAATGATTTCTCTGTATGAATCCTCTCATCTAACTGAGAGGGATAATGTAATCTAGTAACATAGAGGCTTCTATAGTAGGTCCTATATTGGACTTAGTGCTTTTACAACACAAATCCACTCCAGTCCAGTCCTAATCCTTCTGTACCACCGCCACTAAACTGGGCTAATATGAACCTGATTACATTACTACAGCAATTAGGGACCACAGAGTAAGAGACAATGCATCAGAGGCAGAGTTAAGAGAAGTACCGAGTATGGCAGCATTTAACTGAGATATTTTGGCACTGTTGAGTAAAACACCTTTAACCATACTTGCGAGCCTTGAGACCTTAAAAAAAGGGATGATTTCAAAACCAAAGTGGGGGGTCTGGGGCTCCTCCCCCAGAAATATTTTTCTGGCTTTTCGCTGTGGCGAAAGAAAACTCGACTTCTTAAACCTCCTCATGGCTCATGGCTTGTGACTGAAGACTTTGGCCAATCACAGGAGAAAGAGCGTTCCTATTGGCTGTTAATTCAATGGAGGCAGCTGTCAATCACTCGCAACATCTGATCAAACGGTCAAACTAGGCAGCGCTGATCAAATATGAATCAATATTCTGTTACTGTAATGCCTATATCTCTCATAAATGTTTTTCATATTTGATCAGCGCTGCCTACTTTGACCGTTTGATCAAAGTTCGCAAGTGATTGACAGCTGCTCAGAGACGGCAAGGCTCCAGCTCGGCTCTGATTGGTTGTTTCCTCCAGTCTGTGAAATCTTGCAGATGCCTTTAGGAGCGCCGGAGGACACCGGAGGATACAGAGGCACATGATTTTTTCCAGATTACCTGTCTCATGCACTACTGTCAGGATATAGTGATCGTTTTATAAAAATAACTTTTATTAAATCATATTTGCTACAACCTGCCTACCCCAGCTTTAAGCACTGAAACAGGACGTCCATCGCTGCAGTGTTTCAGTGGTTATTACTGTGACCAGTTATGCTTTCTCCCTTAGATAACATGATTAAGTTACAGTAACGATTTTCTATTAAGCTCTAACAGAACAAACCCCTCAGCTGTGTGGATGTACACAGTAAGAGCAGAGCTAAACCTCAGTCATGTGAGAGCAGTTAGAGCAGAATGAGCTAACACTGTTAGTGAATGGAATTCTGTTCTCTATCGTACCATCAGTGTGGGTTTTAAATGCTTTGCGGTATTATCTATAAGAACTTTTGCTTTTTAAGTTTTGATCCGGTATGCATTGAGAACAACACACGCATAAAAAATAACTAGGATTACTGCCTCGCGATTGCATGCCTCCACCAGCTGCAGTTTACATCCATGTCAAATGTCATCACTTATTCATTTTATCCTGTTAAGACATTTGTGTGAAATTGTCATAATTAGCATATGAATTCTTGAGTTATGGCTAAGAACATGTTTTGTGAGGACACAGGGACGTAGACATGGATGTATAAAGAGAACTGGACACACCGTTGGAGGCGAGCTCCCGTTCATTCCTATGAGAGTTGCTCAGTGGCGCAGGAAGCCAAACTTGCTCGACTGCCGAGTGATAAAGTACCCGTGATCTTCCGCATCCATTGGACCTATAGAGCAGGCGCAGTAGTGTTTCCTTTAACTTCGCCTCCCAGCCCTCGCTCCAGCCTCGGTTTGGGTCTCATTCACATGAATGGAGGAAGGGAAATTTTACAACTTTTAGGACATAATGATTTAAATAAAGGCTTTTCAAGTGTTTGTACTGGGAAGTTGATGTACCTCCAAAAAATGGGGAAAAGTATTTTTGGGCCCATTGGGATCACACGACGGACACAGACGTTGTAGTACCGCCGTTTGGCCACTACGAAAATTTGCTTCAAAGCCTGCCGCTCTTCCTGGGGGCTTGGACCTTGACCTTCGACCACCAAAATCTACTCAGTTGATCTTTGAGTCCAACTGGACGTTTGTGCCAAATTTGAAGAAATCCGCTCAAGGCGTTCCTGAGATATCGCTTTCACAAGAATGGGACGGTCGTGAGGTCACAGTGACCTTGACCTTTGGCCACCAAAATCTAATCAGTTCATCCTTGAGTCCAAGTGGACATTTGTGCCAAATTAGAAGAAATTCCCTCCAGGCGTTCCTGAGATATCACGTTCAGAAAAATGGACAACCCGAAATCATAATGCCTCCGGCCACGGCTGTAAAAAGATCGGGATGTTTGATGAGACGATCACTGTGATGGTTCTTAGCTGTTTCCGTATGTGGGACCGGACTAATGTGGACTGTTTAAACTCTGGCTACAATATTCAGTCTGTTATTTCAGTAGCAAAGGATCACCATCGATATATATCACTGCGCGGAATCCATGTGGGAAACCTAAAAAGACCAGTCAAAGACCTATTTTTAGATGCCTGGCCAGAGAACTCAAGAATATATGAGACACAAAACGAGCCCTAAACTCGAGTCCCAGCAGAGCGAGAGGAGATGAGAGGCTGAGCCGAGGCGGTGCAGATGAATTGGCCACGGTAATGTGATGTTAGTGGGTCTATGACGAGCCGCAAGCCTTCAATTTCCACAGAGCGAAAGAGAGAAATGCAAAGAAAGAATCCAGAAGGAGTTGCGAGGGAGGAAAAGGATGTTTCCAGTCAGCTGAAATGATAAACTTGGCTGACTGAGATGAGCCACTGAGTACAGATATACAGTAGCTATAGACAGACATGTTGTATATACAGACATAAGCAGCATGCATGTCAACTTCAAAGTGTGTAGTGTATGCAAGATAAAGTATGTACCATATGCAATTTAAGGAGGTGTGCATTTTAGCATTTTCAGCTCGCCATTATCATATGTTTAAAACTAGAATTATTATATTTGTGTATTCATATTTGTGTGAAATTGTCATAATTAGCATATTAATTCTTGAGTTACGGCCAAAAAACGAGTATTGTGAGGTCACAGCAATCTTGACCTTTGACCAACAAAATCAAATCAGTTCATCCTTGCATCAAAGCGAATGTTTGTGCCAAATTTGAAGAAATTCCCTCCAGCCTGAGATATCACGTTCATGAGAATGGACTGGACGTACGTGGAGGCATAACAACCAGAGATTGTGTTGACATGCTGGAAGAACACAGCTAGAGAATTCTGACATGTTAGATTCAAACTCGGCTGAATCTCATCTCCGATCTCTCCCATCTTCATCCTTCACTTTTCTTTACTGTGCACATCCTAACAATCATACTACGACTACAACTCCTTCAGTAGCCAGTCCCTTTGCTTTAAATGAAGAGATGGACCAAAGCTTTCTTGAGAACAGCTGGAATGAATTTCAGCAAAACAAGTAACTGTAACTGGATAGATGTGTTTCAGGACTGAGGGCACTTGTGCATTTGTTTAACATAAAGCTAAGGACTCACTAAAACTTACTGAGTGAAACTTCCACTCTTTAACTCTAATAGAAAACTAAGAATACTGACTTCCAGAAGACAGCAAATCTTCCTAACAGAGGGAAATGAATAACAATCTTAAAGGGGGAATGCTGCCTATTTTCTATAGTAAAATACATCTCATTTTTATCAACAAGTAAAAATGTTGAATGAGAACTTTCATCCTGAGCTGATCAGGTAGGATGACTAATGCTAAATTGGCATCTTTGTTTACTTCAAAACTGTGAGATTTTTACTCAAGAGAATAGTTCAACATTTTGGGGAATGAGCTTATTTGCTTTCTTGCCGAGAGTTAGTCGTGATGATTAATACCACTCTCATATACGCTACATATGAAGCTAGAGCAGTGGGCTACCCAGGGCCGCTGCTAGCCATTTGGGTACCCTAGGCGTAATTGCTTTGTGGCCCCCACTTACCTGGATTCAACCAAAGCCTGCTGGAACATGACTGGCCAACACTACTTGGACTACAAACTGAAACCGCTTTTGAAGCCTGCAGATTCTACATGTGAATGCAGAATCTCTTTATAGATTATCAGTGCAGAGACATGACAGTTGGCATCAATAATCTCATTTAGCTCTTGGCAAGAAAGCAAATATTTTCCACATCATCAAAGACATGTCAGACTTCGGTCATCAATTTACACCGTAAAGTGGCCTGGATCTGGTTCATTCTGAAATGATGTACAAGGTGCCAGTCTGGCTGTTTCCTTCTGCCATCTTGTCACATGCCTCTCTGCGTGTTATCTAATAAAACATTGATGGGGAACAGCACGTAAAAAGGGCAGCATCCATCCACACAGGATAAACATCTTTCACTCTCCTATTACTCTCTCCCCAGATGTTAAAAAGCTTTCACAGGAGTTTTGTTATTGTCTAACCCATCTCCATTACTTGAGCCAAAGGGCCATAAAAGGATATGAGAAATATATAAAGAATGTGGCCAGATAACACAGCTCCACACCAGCACGTCTTTGTTCCCTCCTCCCCTCTTTGTTTCTTCATCCTTTTTACCTCCAGTCACATTATCTCACCAACCCTTCTCTCTCTTTCTTTTGTCTGTTCCTCTATCTCTCGTCCAACCGCACATACCTAACTGGGAACATGGCCTTTAGAACCGCGGTATTTCCTCTTGACCCATTCAACCATTCAACGCCTGCATAGTCAGCAGGAGACGGTGAGTGCGAAGGAAATCAGTCATTAAATTTCAATCCTGAGCTCTAAAGGATGTCCCTGTTACTTTGACTTTCCCATGGCTTATAATGCAAAACAAATATAGTTATATTATATTATGATACTGCTTATATCATTACACAAACATTAAAATAGAAGATGTGTTTATTCATATTTTGGGTTAATACATTGTTATTTTCTTATCTGTAATGTTGAAAGTTCCCATCAACAATCCACCAATAGACCAGTTTCCTGGCGACGTCATCAGTGACATGTGCACGCATTCATACAATACCCAGAATGAGGGAGGTTCTGTATATTTTACTTGTGCAGCTGCCAAACAGCAGGAATTCCATACAGTAGCCTATATGCTCATGTTATTTTTGTATGCTGACGTATTTTCTAAAAATACGTTATTTGTTTCATTTCTCACTACCGTTAGAGCTAATTTTATGTATATTCCAGCCATGTCGCACAGCAATTCTTGAAATGGTAAGAAAATGTAATGTACTGATTCGTGTAGGCCTAGATAGACACTAATTTCCCATTTTTTTCTGTGACAGCCAGCACAAAATCAATTCTTATGTAATCCACGTGTTTGTGAACCAGGATGTATAAAGAGCGGCGAACGCCACATAGGGAGGAGGTCGGGATGGATGGGTGGGTCAAAAAAACACCAGACTTTTGCTCCAGGAGACCGGTGTCCCGTGTGAAACCAGAAGTCAACGTTGATTTATTTGTCATGTAACTTCCGTACTTAAGTTACGCCACTCCTGGTGTTATTTAACCCAAACCACAATCTTTTATTAAAGCTACCTAAGTAGTTTTTTTGCCTAAGCCTAACCAAGTCGATCTATTCCTAAACCTGACTAAGTAGTTTTATTTTGAAAAGAATGGAGCGGAAATTGACACATGCATCATGCGTTGCTGGACATTTGTTAGAAAACGCATTAAAAATACGTTGTTGAAAGTCGTGCTGAGCGTCACGTAAAAAAAGGGAAATTCGTGTCTATGTACACGAATCAAATAAATGAATTTTCGTGACTATTTCACAAACTGCCGTGAGACTGTGTTGTATACTCTCAATGTCTAATAGTCAGTAATAATATACAGTATAGTATAATATTCAACGTGCCCTGAAATTGCCAGCATTGTATTTAGCATTCAAACATGATTTAATCCCGTCGAGCATCATAATGTGTCAGTGAACTAATGACCTTTATCATACAGTAAGATGCAGCACATCCATGCTTGTTCGAATCACGGTGTATCAGTACCAACAAAAACAGCTGCCTTGGTATTCAGATGTGTATCTCCATTTAATATTACAACGCCCTTAGTTTATATTTGACTGAAATACTTTGGTGCTTGAAAAATATGACTTGCTGGGAAGTGTTTTCCAGAGTTTATTTGTTATTTGGACCTGAACTCTGAACAGCCTCACACCAACCTAAAATTCGTAGTTAGGCTCAGATTAAAAAAATATATTATTTAAAACACCATTATTGTCCAAATAGCTCCACCGAGGTTTGTTTACATGTATTAACCATTCTTTTCTCTTGTCTTCCAGCTCTCCTCACTCGGCCACATTCTCTCCTCCATCCCCTCCTGTCTGAAACGGGGCTGTGCCTGTGTGTCTTAGCAACACGCCTTACATGGACTCCAGACAGAAACTGACCGACCAAACACTCTCATCAGTCACTCTGCACAGTCTACATTCATTTACAGCTGCATCACCATTCCTGCTGAACAAACTCAACCTACTGGGGTTGCATAAGGACTGTTGGACCGGGGAAATATTGGGAAAGATGCCGAGTGATGAAGTGAGAACACACACTTGTCCTCAGCTTTATGTCTCTCATCTACTTTCACTGTGGAGCTCTATACCACTGGTGGGCTGAATCTAAACCTGCCTGAATTTGAAAGAACTAAATTAAGATTAAAATAAGAGTAAAAGCAGCTTTTGCTCTGCTCTCTACAGATATATTCAAGCATGTGGCATCATGGGTTGTGGCCAATTAAGCCTTCTCAAAGCCCCGCACCTTTATTGTTATACTGTCAAGCTTTCCATTCTCGTGCAGCACACAAACAATTACAGTGAAAACGGGGGCAGACCACTAAAAATTCTTAATAATCCTTTAAACAGTGGGTTCATTATTTAACACCGAGGTAGACAAAAGCAGGCTTTTCATTTTTAGCCAGCAACAGTCAATTTTGTTGGCTGAAACTGTCGCTAGCATATTTTATCAGCTGTAGCTAGCTAGTAAATTAAGCTAACGGAAACTGCGAGTTGGCCGAAACTCTGTTTCCAGCTGACTGATTTTAAAAGTCAGCCTTAGATTTATGCCTTATTCTTCCTATTTGGAAACAATTTGTTTCACTTGTAATGAAACAACATGAGGGCTTTGAGAGTGAGGCCTCACCAATGCGTTTGGCTAACATAATGCTATCTCACATATCCAGTTTGACTGGGATTGTTGGAATGTCATTTTACCCAAATCCAAAAAATGTAAGTTAAATTTTGGTTGGCCTTTGTTTTACATTTTTAAACTCAACGTAGAAATAAACAAAGTAAGAAAATCATTAAAAAAATTTTTAAATGTTACGGGAAATGCCAATTTTGTTTTTGTCAGTTTCACTTAGGACTAAAAGAGATAGCCTAGTTCATCCGAAAATAATAGTTCTAAGCTCTCTATGGTCCTAGAAAAAGTTTTCTATCATGTGGCGTTAAAGGAACAGTGTGTAACATTTTGGGGGATCTATTAGCAGAAATGGAATATAATATTCCTAATGTTTTCATTAGTGTATAATCACCTGAAACTAAGAATCATTGTGTTTTCGTTAGCTTACAATGAGCCCTTCATATCTACATAGGGAGCGGGTCCTTTTCACGGAGTTTGCCATGTTGCTCCGCCATGTTTCTACATTAGCCCAGAACGGACAAACCAAACACTGGCTCTGGCGAGAGCCTTTCGCATTTTTACGTTAGCCAAGGGCCACCGTAGTTCTCCGACACACTTGTGAAACTGTGGTAACGTGAGCTGCAGAGTGCAAAACCGTGGTACCGCCAGCCGCCGTCTGACTTCCGTTGTTTCTAAAGTATGCACTCGGCGGCTGACGTTACCACAGTTTTGGAAAGGGAGGAGTGAGCGGAGGGAAACTCAGTTGGTTGCACTCTGCAACCACACCACTAGATGCTGCCAAATCCTATTCACTGTACCTTTAAGGAGAGCGGAGCACCTCAAAATGAAAGCATATCAGTGCAAACAGACTTAAACGGAGCTAATGTATTGCTAAACAAAGCGTTTCCTGTGGAGGAATTTATTGTGCGCATGCATGCATTTTTCGGATAATCTAAAAATGCTTAGTTTAGCGAAAATTGTTGTTTGAATTTGCATGAGCCCACGAATGGATACCAGACACTTGGATAATGCTGTACTTATAACCTTTTTGCTGTCTTTCGTTTAGCCTCTGTCAAAGTCTGTTTGCAATGATATGCTTTTATTTTTCGGGTGCTCCTTTTATCCGCTCTCCTTAACGGCATTTGACAGAATATTTTTTCTGGGACCAGAGAGCCTAGTGGCTGGTACTATAATTTATATTGTTGGGTGAACTATTTCTTTAAACCACTATGCCAAGCATGTGAATGGTCGACATCCCTTGTTGAAAATACAAATTCATGAGTTCAGTTTGAAGGCACCATCAGTCCTGAGTCATACTGACAGTTTTTATAGTAAGCGATTCAAGTTAATCTTGGTTTCAGTATTGGACGAATTCCAGGAGAAAACAATTGTGGTTCTTTAGTGGAGTCTGTGTGTGGCTGTCTTGCAGCTCATCCCCACTCCTAATTCACTTTCTCTCTTTGTCACACACACAAACAAAATGTTTGTCTAAGTCAACTCCGCTGAGTGGGCCATAAAAGCTTGCATTGTTGTCAAGTCATGAGACTGAAAGGCCTTTAAGACAAAGAAAGTGGAAGGGGGTATCAGTGCGCCCAAGACCACATCTCCACAGCTCTAGTACAAAAAAAGATACTTTACTATAGTCAGAAAGCTAAAGGCACTCATTATCCCAACCCTCTGTGGTCCAATCACACTGCCAAGCCCAGGCCTATATATAGCCAGTCAAAGCATTAAAACCACTCAGGACTCCCATCAACTACAGAAAACATGCACTCAAATTTAAATGAGGAAAAAATCTAATATATCCACAGCTATCAGGTATCAAGCCATCAGTTGAGCAACAATATGACTGATCCCGCATCAGAGATTTACAGGAAATCATGCTCACCATCTACCTGATTCTCACGCTCCATAAAAACAAAAACAAAGGTTTAGTTCTGGGATTTTCTGACTAGTCATTCGCTTCCAGTATAAAATAGGTCTTCTCAGTCAATCAGCTCTGACTCACACGGCTGACTGTCAGCGCCAACTACAAGCCATCAATTGTCTCAATAAACAAAGAGAAACAAAAGTTCGATTAGACAGCTGCAACAAAAGGCAGCGTCAACTCTGGGAAAACCCCCAACATGTGAATTAAATCAGTGCACTCTAAGAAAAGATTTGCAATTTCTGTCAGCATTTGTTTTTCTGTTATCAACATGTTTGACTCCTCAGTACAAGATACAGACGCTTGTGAAATAAATACTTCCAGTGGCAGGGTGTATGACGTGTTAACACATGTTGTGTTGTTTAGTGTTACAAGTAGTCCATGGTCTCTATTAAGATAGGTATGTTGAAAATGACGATTGAAGCAGCCGATAAGACTGTTGTCAGTCCATTAAATAGGCATTATGTGGGTCAATAGGGTCCTACTACACCTACTAGTAGGTTTTATCATCTATTCACATGGTAAATCACCGAAAGGTATAAAAAAAACATGACAGTATTTTTTTTTGTCTAAATCTAAAGAAGTTGTAGTTTTGTTGCCTAAACCTAAAGAGGCTTTCAGTTTTACATGTTAGAACGTGTTACTTTTAAGCTTAACTTTCACTTTTACAACTTAGTAGACCCCTAATGACCCACATCTAGGGCGCTTAAAGTGACTGATTACGCCTTGTTAATGGCCAGTCGAATCGGGTGCACAAAGAGCCAAATGACACCCACATCCTGTGACACATAGATTTAAAGATATTGTTCATGATGGGTTGATGTGTGAGTAATACTATGTTGTCAGGTGTGATGTCAAAACATGATTTTGCAATCTCCAGGAGTTTTTTTATGGCTAATATGGAATACATTTTGAGTGAGTTATTGTCGGTTAGTACTACAGAATTGAATATCACAATATTGTTTCATCAGAATCATTTACCAGTAATAAATGCAATTAAAAATGCAATGACATTATTACAAAAAGAAACTTACTTCCTGCCCTTGAAGCATCCATACATCCCAGCCATGTTGCTAAACTGGAAAAAATTGTTCCCAAAACAAAATATCTATCTCCCTCTTTGCAAAAATAAATGGTGTTTGTCCAAGAAAATGCTCAAATCCAACACCGTGTGCTATTGTCCCACATCAGACTCCCTTTTTCTTCCCAATGACTTCTCTCTCTTTGCAACAGAGAAGATGCCGCTCCACAAGAGAAGATCGCTCTCTCTTCCAAGTCAAACCATCTCCTGAGGTTCCTCCCTCTTTTGAGCTCCACTACAGTTAAATTTGGTACAGCGCTCCCTTCTCCAAACTTTGGCAGTGGAGGCACAACAGCAAGCCAATCCTAGCCACTCCAATACTCACATACAACGGCAGCCAAAGTGGGATTATGACAGGATCAAAATATCACACAGGAATTATGGGAAGAAAGTTTAAAAAACAGGAATCTCCTTTTCAAATGAATCAGGAATGTCTTCAAAAACAGGAAAAAGGCTTTTCCTAGAGAATCGCGTCTCACAGAAGTATAGTACAAATCCTTGTAGTGGTACAATACGGCAGTGAGCTAGAGGGAAAACAATTGACTAAATGAGTGACTGAGTGGCTGCTGCATGCCTCACTCCTGTCCTCCGGGTCACCACGGCTGGAAATGCAGCAGAGGGAGGGCTGGAGGATGGAAGAGGATAAAGAGGGTGGAGTAAGGGAGGAGGCAAGTGTGAACAAGAGACTGCCCCACATGACCTTATCCTCTTTCTTTGTCTCTCTACTGTTTAGTTATACAGTAGAAGCTACAACATTATTTTGTCTGTAAACTGACCAATGGCAAGATTTTATTTATCTGATGAATAATGGGTTTTAAACATATGCATCAATAAAGAGCTCCAGGGATGACATATTTTTGTAGGCCAACCAGGAAGTTAGCATCGCCCTGGGTTCCCTCCACAAAAAGCCAATGGGATTTTTTTCTGCATTATTGCAGAAAATAAGCTCTGTGGCAAACAAACGTTTATGATACTTACACGTAAAATAATTTCCACAAATGAACACCACTTTTATGATTTTTGGAGTGTGAATGCAGTCGGCAGAAGTAAAAAGCTAACGTTAGTCTATAAACAAACTACACCACGGTCGCATGAGTGTGAGTATACACAAAAAGGCTGTAAGGGCGAACAAGTTGGCGTGATGACGTCTTGTAGTCTCATTTAGCCACTTGTCAGCAACCGCCTTTTTTTAAGACACATAAAAGCCTCAAAATTCCCAAGCAGGATACTTACGGACATATTTATCATTGAACAAAACGTTAAAATCTCTTCAGCTTGTGTTAACCGCAAACCTTATTTTAGGCATCTAACTAAAAAACAATTAAAAAAAACCCCACTGTTTTTGAGAAGAGGGAACCGGAAGCAAAGAACAAATATTGCCAAAAAGTGAAAGTCAATTGTTGCAATGGAACGCCATTGCAACATCAGCGCCCAGCAGCAGAGCTACGCTTCCCCCATTTTGGACTTAAAGCGACTACTGGACCCCAGTAAAATGTCCGGCTAAAAAGAGCTGTACAAAACTTAAAAAATATAAGAACCTTGCCCCAACACCTCATGACAGGGGAGCAAAAACTGAGGGACGCAGCGGCAGACAAGAGGGCCCGCAGGAAAGGACGCAGCAATGCAGGCAGACCAGAAACCACACACAGATGCGACGTCTGTGATCGAGACTGCCACTCTCGCATAGGACTTTTACAGTCACAAGCGACGCTGTACCAGACAGCCAGACCCATAGGATGCGCCAACCATGGTCAAATCCTGACCGACGGAGGCCTATTATTATGTATGTTGTGTAGTATTGTATGTAGCCTATCAACTGAGTAAAATTAAGTGCTGTATACTTTGAGGACCATGAGAACTTAATGACAGAACGGTTTCTGACAATATAAGACGAGTTAAGGTCATATAAGATAACAAAAAAGCCATTTTCTCAGGCATACAGGGACATATTGGATTAAATATGTAGTAGAAATACTAGGGCTCCATTCAGTATAGACTTTCCTGGTACACTGTGTTGTCCTACTTTCATATAATGGATTTGCATTTTCAAAATAAATCAATATACAGCACTTAGTGATGACAGCATTGATTTTCTCAGTTGACAGATGCTGACGGGACCTCTATAATGGAGGTGGTAGTTTGACTTCAAACGCAACCGCAAAGTACTGTGTGTGCCACCGACATAAAGCAAATATGGACGCTGAATAAAAGTATAACTGCCATGTCTTATTGTATATTATTTAGCCATAAAAATGTACAGCTTGTTTGAGTTAACTTCACACTGAGTTGGCCAACTCCTACATGTCACTGTCCATCAAATGCCTGCACAAAAACAGCTTCATGTTAATCATTCTATCCGTCTCAGTAGGGGGCCTAGCGGTCGTGCAACAGCCTTTCGCAGTTAATCACTATAAGTAGGGAGCTTATCTACCCACAGCCACTACTGCTCCGAGTGCTTATGCTTGTGTGGTGACATAAGGGTTGATACTTAAGATTCCCGGCTGCTAAAATCTCTCAGAAACACACATAATCAAGAGAAGGAGTAGCTAGTTTACTTAAATGATCACTGTAGGATCATTACAGATAAAAACATTCCAACTTTTTAGATTATCATCCATCCATGACAGGGCACGTCTTTATATGTTTCAATAGTTTTAGGATTAGTGAGATTTCAAGTGAAGGTTTAAAAGGTATACTTATTGTAAAAAATGCTTTGTCACCCAATAACGCCTCTGAACTGAATCTCATTGCTAGGGCTGTCAAAGTTAACGCCATAAAAATGCGTAAATGCAAATTTGTTTTAAAGCCAATAATTTCTTTAACGCATTAATGCAACTTGCGATTTTTAGGTTGTATTGAACTCTAGAGTGAAGGTACTGGCATTATATGAAACTAGAAAACCTAAAGAATCCACCGTGAAAGAGGCTAAATAACGCTCCAAACTTACGCTCAATTTTGGTGAGGAAAAACTGGCATGGCCATTTTGAAAGGGGTCCCTTGACCTCTGACCTCAAGATATGTGAATGTAAATGGGTTCTATGGGTACCTACGAGTCTCCCCTTTACAGACATGCCCACTTTATGATAATCACATGCAGTTTGGGGCAAGTCATAGTCAAGTCAGCACACTGACACACTGACAGCTATTGTTGCCTGTTGGGCTGCAGTTTGTTATGATTTGAGCATATTTTTTATGCTAAATGCAGTACCTGTGAGGGTTTCTGGACAATATTTGTCATTGTTTTGTGTTGTTAATTGATTTCCAATAATAAATATATACATACATTTGCATAAAGGAGCATATTTTCCCACTCACATGTTGATAAGAGTATTAAATACTTGACAAATCTCTCTTTAAGGTACATTTTGAACTAATAAAAAATGTGTGATTAATTTGTGATAAATCGCGATTAATTATGGAAAATTATGTGATTAATCGTGATTAAATATTTGAATCGATTGACAGCCCGAATGCTTTGTCACCCAAAAGCACTACTGAACTAAATCTTATTGCACAATAACATTAGGTATCATCTTACTGCTGAGGCGACTGCATGGAAATTGGCCTGAAAAAGTGACAAACACATCCAAATTACATTAATCATCAGACCATTCACAGAGGAGTGGTGATAGTGGGATGGATTTCTCAATCCCAACATGCCCAGACTGACTGTTGTCTGTGTGATTCATTCCAAACATGTGGAAATAGATCTAAGCTCTCCAAGTCAGTGTCTGTGTGCTTGTGTGTGTGTCAGTGTAAACAAAGACAGTCAGTCTGTATCAGTTCCAGAGCTCTGCAGCTCCATTTCAACGGCATAATACACAAACACACGGTCTCTAAGATCTGTTTTGGCATGCTGGGACTGAGAAATTCCTTTGTATATACACACACACTCACACACATAAACATGCACTGCTCACTATAGAAGTGTCTAACACATGACATTGCCAATAAACCATCAGGAAGGACCCACTCTGGGTGAAGTAGTGTTGACAGAGGATTTCCACCATTTTAACGTATGTGTTAATCACTGTTTCCACCAATACATTCAGCCTCAGCTTTGCTTGAGATTAATTCCAGGAATCAGGAACCTGGGATTTCCTATCCTGATTCTCCCCGTATTTACTGCAGCAGGGATGTCAAGACACTCAGGAAACATATTTATATCAGTCACATAAATCTACACAGAGTACATGTTCTCTTTTCTCATTTCAGATAGAAACATGTTTTTTTGATGCTGCAAAGGGAATGACGTATTTATTATTTTTAAAGACGTAATAGAGTTGAAAGTGAAACTGAACATGAAAATATTCTGAAAACAAAAAACTTCAACATCAAAGAAATGTAGAACACGTCCAGGCTGGTTCCTCTCACACAAAACTCAGGAAAAAACAATAAGACAGAGAGTGGTGAGAGTGAACCAAAACAATGAGCTGAAAGATGCTAAAAAGTTGCACACAACTGAGGGGAACTGAAGTCAGGTAATAGTTATCTGTAGGTCTGTCACCCCGAGCAACGTATCATCATCATATGATATCTTACAATTCCTCATTTTTGTGTGTTCTTCTACAATTGTCTAGTAACGTGTCAATTTTCGCACGTTACATGCATAAAGTCTTTTCAAATTAAACTTCCGTCTTCGAAGCAAGCAACTTGGTTAGGTTTAGGCAACAAAACAACTTAGGTTTAGGAAAAGATCGTGGTTTGGTTTAAAATAACTACGGAAGTGGCTTTACTTAAGTATGGAAGTTACGTGAAAAATAAATCAACGTTGACTTCTGGTTTTACACGGGACACGAACACCGGTCTCCTGGGCGAAGGTGAGGTATTTTTGGACCCACCCATCCACCCTGACCTCCTCCACACACGGTGTTTGTCATACTTCCTGGTTCATAATTATGTGAATTAGATACTTGATAATTGCAGCTTTAATTATACAAGGGGTATGAGTCCAGGTATCAGTCACAGCACACCCAATCCAGGAATGTTACTTTTCTTTTAAAGTGGGAAAATGAACTCAGCTCCAAGTCTTTTACGAAGGAATCCAAATAGACCCCTGTGGAGGGAGATTTATGACCTTTAGTATATGAAACACCTGGTTTCTCACCCGTTTTTACCTCACAAAAATCAACAAGAGGAGTTTTTTTTAAAACACAGCTATCCAGTGTCTCGGTGTATGTGTGCTGTGTGAATTTCTCAATGCTGACATGTCCGAACGGATCCAAGAGTATGGCGCAATTCTTCATGAAATACGTAAATATGCACGAGTATGAGTTATATATGTGTATATGCATGTATCAATCATACAGCTTTGTGTTTATAGAGCCAAGAGGAATGTCGGTCAGTTTCCCTTCGATGAAAAAAAAGTGGATGTTTGGTATTTCCTGAAACGGCCCTGTGTCTGGACCCACCAAGAGAGAGAGAGAGAGAGAGACACAGAGAGAGAGAGAGAGAGAGAGAGAGAGAGAGAGCGAGCACACATAACAGCTGTAACTCACACTCTGCCTTTAATTTACTCCTCTACTTCATGTTTTTTTGTTTTTTTTACATTTATCATTTGATATTGTTATTAATTGTTTTTTACTTGTTTGTTTGTTTTATTGACACAACAAACATTAATTACTTCTGTATTGATTTCTACCATTTTCATGCATGTTCTTTTTAAATATCCATATATTGTAATTTGCTTAATGAATTGTATAAATTTATATATATATGTTTTTGTTTTTATTTTGTTCTTCTTTTTTTTTCCTTATTGAATTGACGCTTTGGCAATATTGTTCACCTTACAGTCATGCCAATAAAGCATATTGAATTGAAATTGAGAGAGAGAGAGACACCGAGAGACCAAGACAGTGTGAGAGAGAGAGAGAGAGAGAGAGAGAGAGAGACCAACTGGAAGATAAACTGAATGCCTGTCCTATCAATAATAATAATAATTTCCCATATATTTTAGATATTTTAGATTAGTCTAATGTAAACTAGACAGTTTCACACAAACAAAGACTGACTTAAAGCAGGCAGTTACCTCCGGGTCTGAAAAGTGAAGCCAAAGCAGAAGTGCCTTAAACTCAGTGATTGAAGTGGAAAAAAAACAAGTGCCAGTACTCCCCTAACTCACATGTTCGTGTGTGTATCAGCCGGTATCAGCAATCTCTTGCGACTTATTCCTATTTATTCATTATTTCTTTAAGCATGTAAAACTGTCAGTCATAATCAGTTGGTATTTTATTGTTATATTATTATACTTGTGCTATGCATCTTCTATAATAGGCCTGTAATATTCACACCGCAACATTATAGGGTTAGGGTGGTGTGTTTGTTTATAGTATTAATACTTAAAGTGCTTTGCTGTGTTATTTGCTGTATCTCTCTATAATATATTACAAGATGTCTATTAGTCTGGAATCAACAGCAGCCAGTCAGACAGGCAGGTGTGCATGCAGAGCAGAGGTGTGTGATCTATTCATTCAGGTTTTAGGAGAAGTGTCCCAGTTAGGATGCTCCTACATGTTTTACAGAGAAACATTCTGAATTTATACACTGAATAAAAGATACTAGGACATATTGGGTTTGGGGGTCCTCCCCCAAGAAAATTTGAAAGTTTTTGACTTAAAACTATGCATTTTACATCATTTATCACAGCCTTTGTCTGAATATTTAATTCTTCTGGAAATTGTTGTCCTGTAAAATCATATTCTATAAATCAGAAGAGCAGATTAAGAAAACTTTTAAATAATGTTTCATTAATTATTATTGAAATAATTTAAATTATTATTTAAAAAAAAGTTATGTCGAAGAGTTCACTAATTATTTTTCAAACAGACATGAACCTTGTATTGATAAATTACAGCACCCTCGTTCTCACCCCCTCTCCACCGTGCTATATATATATATATATATATATTTATATATATATTATCTGTGATATAAATTATCGGATTCTGATGAGATGATAAAACATGCATCCCACGAACACCTTCGACTTCCCGCCTCTCTCTCCCTGCTGTTCTCCTGGAGTTCTAATTCCTCCGATTCCCTCCCAGTCCCTCCACCCAATCACATTTCACAAATCCATCCACTATATTTATTAGAAACAGCCTAGTGTCACTGCTGTTTGTGATCGTAAGTTTTAAATTACGTACTTACTAAACAGAGACAGACAGAGAGAGAGAGAGAGAGAAAGAGGAGCAGACACACACAAGCAGACAGACACAGAGACAGAGAGCTCTATAATAAACAGCAGAGGATCAGAATCGCTTGTTGACCAGTGCAGAGAAATGCACTTCTGATGTGAACAGCCAGGCTTCAGCTCGCACTGCGATTAATAGCGCTATGGTTGTGTTATATATAAAGACACCAGAAACAAGCTTAGATAAGACCCTAATAAAAGCACCACAGCTACAAATGTTTGTGAAATTAAGCTTGGTATTTCGGAAAAAGAGAAGTGTGTTTTTGGTGGATTTCTTTGCTCACCAATACTAAAACAGCCTCCACCAACTGAATTCCCCCCAGTTAGATTTCTGGACTTGTGGTCGACCAAGAGGCCCTGCTTTTCTTCCCTCTCCTCATTCTACTTTATTCTTTCCATCCCCTTCCTCATCTCCATCACTTCTTTTCTTTTCCCTCTGCTGGCTCCAGTTCCTCTCTCTCTCACCCCTGCAGTGCAACGCCTTCTCCCTCTCCTCTGTTTTGTGGTTTCTCTCTGTCTCCTATTCTCTCCATTACAACGTGCACATGCTGATCCAAATCTCTCTATGTACATAGGAGCAAGAGGAGAAGGAGGAGGAGGAGGAGAAGGAGGAGGAGAAGGGGGGGAGTCGCTCTGTAGCTCTCTGAATTCCACCTCACATCTGGAAACCATCTTCTTCCTCTCTCTCTTGGCCAATCTCTCGCCCCCTTTCTCTGTCGCTCTATGTTGTAATGTAAATAGGCCTGTAATCATACTCCTGCACTAAGCCTGCCACGCTGGGTGGTGTGTGTGTGTCTGTGTGTGTGTGTGTGTGTGAGAGAGAAATCTTATACATAACACACTCCTCCAACAAGCTGAGATTTCTTCTTCTTTTTCTCCATCTCAGGTCCCAGCGGAGGTTTATGGGGTGATAAAAACAAAGCAGCCAGTCTTCAACTCTACTTGCTCACACACACCTATTCTGTGTGTGTGCGTGGTGTGTGTGTGTGTGTGTGAGTGTTGAAGCAACAGGAGGCCCACGAGCGATTGATTCAAAGGGTATAACTGAATGACGATGGCCTAATAACCTGAAACTGCAGCTTTTATAGAGCATGAATGATGCATCTCATTGTTCCAACTGTGGTGGATGGTCATTGAACTGGTCGTAAGGTTTGGGTATCGTTGAATGTTCATGGTTATACTTCAGAAAACTGAACAGATGTGTTTTCTTGTTTACCTGCAGATGCTAATTTGTTTTATGACTTTATGACTTTTTATGACAGGATTTTTGTTCTCTTTTCTGCATTGAACAGTATCGGTGGTGTTGCGTATGTACTGTAGAGGGACACGATGATTGAAAGGATGATAGGCATGATAGACAAACAGATTGTTCTCGCTCCTCCTCCACCATGATCGAACCAATGAAGTCCATTCTGATGTGGAAAATACCAGTTTTAAGTTTAAATCATCAGCTGGGGCTGCAAGAGATAGAAATACATATTTTGGCGGCAATTCTTCCTCACACACACGGGAAGGTGCAACTCCAAAACTGAGTATTGAGGGATCCACATAAATCTGGACTCGCTATCAAAAATGAAACTTTCTCATAATCTCTGTCCCCGACACACACTAAAGGGATGGTCACATTACACTTTGTTTGATATATGCCCTCCGTCTTACTTTCACTTCAATAGAAACCTGCACAATGAACAAATTCAAGCCAACTCCGGTGGACAGGTCACAGTTCAACTTACTGTTCTAGCATTTTTCACCACCATGTTCACATTACAGCACCAGGCTACGCACTGAAGTGTTGATCTTACAGACTGTTTACACAGTATTTTGTGATCTCTCTGATCAATAGTAAAGAGGACCTATTATGCTTTTGTGCTTTTTAACTTTCCTTTAGTGTTCCAGAGTTTCTTTGTGCATGTAAAAGGTCTGCAAAGTTACAAAGCCCAAAGTCCACACCAAAGGGAGTTCCTCTCCCCCACACAAACACTGCTCCTGAACTGCCTGAAAAGTCTTGCTTGAAGTCCCGCCTTTTGTTCTGCAATGTGGTGATGTCAACAATTAAGACATTTGCATAATACCTACCTAGCGGCTAGTTCGGCATACCCTCAAACAAAGCTAGTTAGAGCAGAGCTGGAGCGGAGTCTGAAGAGTTTGGTTCGGTTGACCAATCAGAGCAGACTGGGCTTTTTGGAGCGTTTCAGACAGAGGGTGAAAAGAGGTGCTGCAGCACAGCCGGTATGACAAAAATAAAGAATTTTTTGTGCATTAAAGCATGTAAACATGTTCTAATAGAAACTTAAAATACAAGTATGCATCTGAAAATAAGCATTCTAGGTCCTCTCTAATTTATTCTACACATCAGAAGTGTAACATCACACCCTTTTTCGGGACAAGTGCAGGGCAATTTCGTCAAACCGAGGACTACTAACTTTTAGACTGTTTACTTTTCTTGAATGGCATGTGCAAACACATAGACTTAACATGTCATCCCCAAAACTTAAAAGGCACTCCGGTGATTTAGTATTGTACTTCCATAAAGTTGGAGGATTCACAAGGGACTGATTAAAACAAAAAGATCAAAAACCTGTGCAGCAGAGGCAGAGAAATCCAGAATTTTAGCCCCTAATATCGAGCTTGAAAAACGCTAGATCCTACATCTCCCATACAACCAACAAAATAATTTTGTTGGACGCCCCCTGCCTGGTAAACGGTGACGCAAAACTACTTTTGTTCACATGTTGGGCATTATTAGCCTGAACAAGCATACTAACAACTAACTAATAATACAAGACTCATAGTCTCAAATCAACTTTCACTCAGGCTGCACAGCATGCAGGAAACAAACATGTAGCAGAGACCATAAAATTACACACTGAACCGGACATAGCAACAGCTTCATGTCTAATTATGTATCAGTGAGTTATGCTGATATGATTTCCTGTCAGAGAGGAACAGTAAAAATGACATCCCTGTCAAACCTCTGAGGGTTTGTTCAGTGACCCAGTGACAGGTGACCTGATGAGCCCTCTAATAATGCAAACTCCATTTACAGCAAATGACTAGTTTAACGTCAGCATGTCTCAGGGCTGTGTGTTTGCTTTATTGTCACAAAGAAACACTGCAATCAGACGTGTACATTGAGCTACAGTGTGTATCCTGGGAAGCAGTATGATCTGGGATCAGATCAGCGGATCAATAGAGCCTTTCATCCTCTCACACTGACAGACAGCATGACTCTATTCTGAGTCCGCCCTGTGTTCAGGATTACAGTGTTTTCCCACACAGTGAAATAGAACTGTTTAATCTGGACCGTCCTTGACCTGCCTGCCTCTATATCAAACACTGAGCTCATACACACACGCTGTCACACTGAGGGAGTGTGTGTGTGTGTGTATGTGTATGTGAGAGATCTCACAGTATTACAGTATGGTGAAGAAATAGGGACAATTTGCACGAGAGTTGGTACACATTTGGACTTTTAAGTATAGCTCTTATTATGAAATGCATATGCAAACAGCTGCTCTTTAATATGACATTTAATGTGGATAATAACCAGGGTCCTATTGATGACAGATCAGCCCATTTAAAGACAGTTCACCCGAAACATACTTGTGGAATAGATTTCAACCTGAAATGCATATTCATACAGGATAAATCATAATAAGTAGTAACCTCTAAACTGTTGGGATAATGTAATGAAAAAGTCATGCGAGTAGACTTTTTGCTGCCAGAGCTTTTATCTGATCACCAAAACACAAACACACAAACTTACAGTTCAAGCAACATTTTTTTTGGTTAATAAATATACAGCATTGCAAAAATCAGTTAGAATATCATAGAGATGTATTAAATAAAACCTTTAAAAACTCACTATTGGACTTTAAGAACTCTTTAAAAAATAATCCCAGCCAAGGACAGCCCACCTACATCGCCCCAGTGTTGCCAGTAAACCGTGATCCAAACACAAAACACTCATTTCCTCCCAAAAACAACTTCAGCACACACAGAAGCAAAGCGTTAACAGGACACCAGTATCGACCGCATGTATCGATCACCAGTCAAACGTCATAACTCATAAGTCATAATAGTAACTAACTCATCTGTGCGCACAACAAAGCAACAAAGTTAGTGTTTCCCAGTTTAAAGCTGATGGATGTACTCACTGTGTGTGCTCTATCTCAAACGGTCTCAGAGTGAACTCATCCCTCAGAGACTGAAGCCAAGAAGACATCAGTGCTGTTGGTGGACTAATGATTGGATTATTTTGTCTCAGTGAGTTCTGCCCTGCGTCCTCTGCTCCGCGGTGCTGCGTTCACAGGTGGCTCGGAATATCCTAAATCCTATCTCTACTTAAAGTAGCAGTGGGTAGAATTGGAGCAAATATCATTTTAAAAAGTTATTTTTTTATAAAACGGTCATTATATCCTGACAGTAGTGCATGAGACAGGTAATCTAAAAAAAAAAAAAATCATGTGCCTCTGTGTCCTCCGGTGCTCCTAATGGCATCTGCAAGATTTCACAGACCGGAGGAAAACAACCAATTAGAGCTGAGCTGGAGCCTTGCCGTCTCTGAGCAGCTGTCAATCACTCGTGAACTCCGATCTAACTCAAACTAAGCAGCGCTGATCAAATATGAATCAATAAATCTGTTACTCTAATGCCTATTTCTCTCCTACAATGTTTTGGAGTAAACGTTCTCATTTTACAGCTAAACAGTACACTACAAGATGTTTCTGAAAACATTGTAGGAGAGAATTAGGCATTAGAGTAACAGCATATTGATTCATATTTGATCAGCGCTGCCTAGTTTGACCGTTTGATCGGAGTTCGTAAGTGATTGACAGCTGCCTCTGTTGAATGAACAGCCAATAAGAACGCTCTCTCTCTCAAATGACCTGTGATTGGCCAAAGTCTCCCGTCACAGGCTAGATTTTTTTGCAGCCTGAAAACAGAGCCATGAGGAGGTGCAGAAGTCTAGTTTTCTCTCAGAACACTTGAATTACAATATGCTGAAAGGTTATTATGGAAGTTTTGCCCAATGATGCCAAAAACTTTCTGCCTACTGCAGGTTTAAGCAAGGTCCACGTCAGCATACAATTGTGTAAAGTAGCTATAAATAAATGATAATGAGCTTGTTTTTAAAATAACTTTTTTTTGGGGACAAGATCATTTAATATAGCATTTGTAACTTTATCGAAATATATTGTATCCTATGTTTCATCTTCATCTGATATTCCAAATATTCTTACACCAAGGCTATTTCTGAGCGTGAGGTGCTGATTCAGTTGTGTCACTGAACTAATGAAATTTGAACTTACTTCTGAAGCCTTTAAATTGAGGGAAATTCACTAAAATTAAGATTTAAAAAAATATTATCAGTATTGCAACTTCTTTTTTTTTTTTTTATAATATTTGAACCTTAAAAAGTAGCTTCTTAGGGTTTGCCAGACCACTAAAGGCTCCCTGACATGGTGTCTGGAATGGATAAACCTATATTGATCACTAAGGAATAGTCTATCATTTTATTCCCTTACCGGTTTGGGTCGTGTTAATTAGTTTACATTTTTTACAAGGAACACCTGAATGCACCTTAAGCACAAAGCCGAGCCCCGGCCAACTGACTTCTGTTGAGATAAGAAATGTCCACTGCAAGAAATGTCCTTAAAGTGGCAGTATATTTTTGGCATCATTGGGCAAAAATTCCATAATAACCTTTCAGCATATTGTAATTCAAGTGTTCTGAGAGATAACTAGACTTCTGCACCTCCTCATGGCTCTGTTTTCAGGTTTTATAAGGCTCACCTAGTTAGACCGTTTGGTCGGAGTTCGCGAGTGATTGACAGCCGGCTCTCATAGACCGCAGATGGACAGCAGACCTCAGATCAGCTCTGACTGCTTGTTTTTCCTCCGGTCTGTGAAATCTTGCAGATGCCGTTAGGAGCACCGGAGAACACAGAGGCACATGATGTTTTTTCCAGGTTACCTGTTTCAAGTACTACTGTCAGGATATAGCGACCGTTTTATAAAAAATAACTTTTTTAATCATATTAGCTCCAATCTCGCCTACTTCAGCTTTAATGACAAACTATTTAATCATGTATCAACTCTGAACATCTCTTTGCATTTGACTGTACAGTTTAATAACTAAACCACTAAAAAAGCAGCTCTGTCTATCACAGTCGATTTGACATCTTAGACTATACTCTGTGCCAGCTTTACAGGAGGATCATGCAGCTGTGAACCTCTGGCATTGTGTCAATCCAACTAAACATGGTACTCCAGCTCCTACAGTATGTAAACTGACTTAGGTTAAGTATAATGTGATGGAGAATGATAGCTTTGTGTTTACATGAGCTGCAAAACTATAACACACTACTGGTTCTCCTTTTGTAAAGAAAAGGAGACAAACAGAAACCCAGTTTATAACCAGTACACAAAGACTGGAGTATGTTTTTGTAATAAGAGTTTCACAGAGGAAACAGTTGGATCCTTTTAGGATTAATGCTGCCATCTAGTGCTGTTGCTGGGTTAAAGTGAGCACTCACTGTACAGCGTATGTCAAAATTAAGCTTGATTTAAAACTTGGTGGATAGCCTGTGTTTGAAAGGTGGGTAACACTTTATGATAACCACGGTTAATAAATGGTAAATTGATAGTTAATTAAACTTAGTTAATCGTTATTTTACTGTTAACAAACAATGAAATGACAATTAATAACATTTACTAATTATTAGTAATGCTATAATTAGTAGTTTTTTAAATAGTTATTTTAAGTTTATTGTAGCACACATTATCACATTTTATATACTATATTTTATGTATTTGTTTATTATTTTGAAATGATTTGTAAACCTTTAAAAAATTGTTTGTAAAACATCTATAAATAATTATAGATAAATGGACCAGATATTTGTAACACTTTGTTAATGGTTAATAATTGTTTTGTAAACCTTCTATAAACATTATTTGGATGGTTATTATAAAGTTGCAACTTATTATTATAATACATTGTTAAATGGTTAATAAATACTCTGTAAATAATCTATAAACATTATTTAGATAGTTAATACTTTAATGGTTAATAATGGGTTTCTGTTCCATCTATCTATGTAATGTTTATAGATGTTTTACAAATGATTTCTTAAAAGTTTACAAATGATTTGCTAATCACTAACAAATACTTAATATTGTATATGACATGTTGTAATGTGTACAACAATAAACTGATAATAAATACTTTAGTAATATAATCAGAATGTAATTGTTATCGTCTCTTACCACCTATGATAAAATATAGAATGTATAAACTAATTATTTTATATTACACAAACTACTGATAAAATAACAGAAATTATAGCATTACTAATAATTAGTAAACATGAATTATCATTTCATTGTTTAACAGTAAAATAACTATTAACTAAGTTTAATTAACTATCAATTTACCATTTATAAATGATGGTTATTATAAAGTTTTACAGAAAGGTGCTATACAAAACAGGCGCCTCACCTTAAATCATGTATCTACCACTTTACTTCACCACCATGAGGTGTGATGAAGAACAGGCGTATTAGGAAAACAGGCTGATATAGTGATTCTGATTTTGTCTCAGGCGGTTGAATCCGTCTCAAATATTCCAAATAACTGACAAACATCAACAGGCTGAGTAGAAAAAAATGACTCTTTAATTCAGTCAGCAACATTCAGTTAACATGTAGAAAACATATGAAAAACATTAAAATCCTGACTCGTGTCACGTGACGTCCAGTCTTATGTTTTCTCCTTTTCTCTTAATGAAAGCAGGAATAACAAGAAAATTATTATAGAAACATCTAGCTGAGAATTCACTCAAATATGTACTAATTATGTATCCAAATATGTATAAAATACTGGTGATTATTAAATCACTGGAAGTGTGAAATACTCCTCTGGATGGCATTGATAGGAGCGTACAGCTGACTGGCTAGCACCAAACTGATTTAAAGAAAAAAAAAACACACATAAAAAAGATGATCCAAAAACCACAGTTTGGATGGGACTCTACTAGGGCTGTCAACAAATATTATAAATTGAAATAGTAAAAAAAACAACACATATGAAAATTAATATTGATTGTGAAAAAAAAAAAAAACAGCACTGCCGTGGCTGTCTGCACTGAATGCACCGCATGAAGGGAGTCACACAATGTCCCTTTCATGAATTGAAAAAGAAATGTGATGTTATGTCAAGCTGAACGAGGAATAATTCAACCGTAATGATGGCACAGAACGTTACGTTACGTCATGTAAACAAAACCACGCACCTATCAGCTATGCAATCCACATCAGACTGGAGATGGAACAACTTTAAAGATGGTATTTTTTTTTTAAGAGTGGTACTTGCTATCTTCCAATGTTTGTACTTTTTAAACAGAAAACACATGTTTTATATTGTGATATTAACTGGAAATAACTTTCAGGCGATCTCCTGGTGATACCTCTCCAGCCAGCTGACTCCTTATTTTGGTTTTGGACAAATATCTGCTATAGGCGATTGGCTGAGTACATGGTTGTTTTTTGTTTTTGAGCGACCTTTACCATTTTAATGGTCTTCCTCCGAAGAACGAGCGGGCAGAGAAAGAGAGAGTAAAAAAAAAGGGTTAGGGGAAACATACAGAGTTGGCATATTTTCACATCTAACTAGGTGACATAAGGGTTTATTTCGACTAAACCAAAGTTGTTGATTGTTGGAAAGACTAACCAGGACGGTTTTGGGGAGTTTTATTTTGTTTCTGTCGAGTTTGAATGAAGTGTGTTTTACAATGCTCCGCCGATCTCACAGCTGAAACTACAGCGGCGGTGTAAAACGTCTGTTTTTTTTAAAGTTTTTTTTTAGAATAAGTGTTTGACAGTACGTACATCACAGCCTCCCCGCCTCCTTGAACTTGCTGAGCAGTCCGTCGTCCGTCCTCAGGGGGAAGTACAGGGTCCGGTTCTTGTAGTACTGGGGGTCAGACTGGAGGTTCTGGATAACGTCTGCGAGGAGGTGGGCCCGCTCCACGCCGCAGCCCGGCACCTCATAGCCCAGCTTGGTGAAGTGGATGTGAAGGTGGTAGTAGGACGGCTGGTAGTGCAGGTAGACTCTCAGCTTACTGGCTGGAAGGCTGTAGCGCTTCAGGACGGCCTCCTAAATCACAGTGAAAAGGGTATTGTCATGTTTGACATTAAGAACATGTCCGATGCTGTCTCTTTTGTCTCTAATTATCAAGAGCTATGTCTTGTCCCGGCTCTCTAAAATGGAATGTGTAATTGGTTGAAGATAATGATTATAATACTCAAGGTCATGTTAATGGCAGCTGCTGGAAGAAGAGGATTGTTTTCTGCACTTTTTCCTCTTAGAAGACCTCACCTTTCCTTTCTGGAAGACGTTCTGCAGCAGTGGCAGATGCTCTGACGTCAGGTCTCTGAGACTCCTGATGTCTCTCTGATGTATGATAGCAATCAGGTATAAATCATCAACCTGAAAGAAGAACACAGATAGTGTAAAACTGAATAGTCCAGTGGCCTGAGAAACTTAAAGTATGGCTCTCAGTAACTCTGTTCTTTCTCATTCTCTCTTTGTGTAGATTAGAGAGTTGTCTTTAAAGGGAACGTTCAGTGTTTTGGACGGGACGTGTTATCAGATCAAACACTTTTTAAACACAAATTATCATCTACTTCACTTCTAATGTGCTTTTATTTGGAGCCTCCCACATGGCATTCCTTCAAATTTTGTACGGATATCAACCGGGACGGTCAAAAGAAGCTATGGTTGTGGTCAAAAAGTTAAAAAAAAAGACGTCCTTATGTCTTTTCCTCGCCACTTTTCCTTGACCTCGATAGAAAACGTCATGAGGTCAAGGAAAGATGTGAAGGAGAATTCATGAGGACTTAGGAAAAGACAACCATGATGCTCAGACAATCCGACTGCACGTACACTAGGCTCCGTAATTACGATGCGACGGCGGCGGATGTCGGTGATGAAACTACAATGTTCCGAAGATGGACTACAAAAAGCGCATCTTCTTCCTCGTACGTTCTTGCTGTGTTGTTTTATGCAGGCTATATAAAGAGCTTTCAGTGACAGGCAGTGTGTGAAGGAGGGATATCACAGTTCCTTCCTTCCTGCTGCTGTCACACTTCACCATCAACACTGCTCCAGTAGACCGCACATACCAAACCGGACAATTCACCCATGTGCAACTTCAATTAAACTGTTCAATATCAATATTTCCTCTGTGCAATAATGTCCGTCTACTTTTTATATTTTGCTTTTTTACTGTTAAATTCTGTATTATAGGCCTATTTTGCTTTAACTGATGTTTCTTGTTATTGCACTGCAAATGTCCCCGTCGAGGAACTAATAAAAGGATGATCTTATCTTAAACATGGACAACCTGGTGAAAAATATGACTTCATTACTAAGGATGAAATTGAAATAAAAAAGGAATATAGGCTCCCAAGTCACAAAAGTTGATATGATAAATATTGAGTTAATTGTTTGAGTTATGGAGAACGGGTAGGACCATTAAATGTATACTTCTTCCTACTACTTTTCAGACATGTAATATATATTTATGTCGGTTATTTATGTTGTTCAAGAGAATTTGTTTATTGACACTTTGCTATATGATTACTGTTCATTTTATCTGCTATTCTTGTTTTGTTTTTTTACTTATGTATTTGTTACTTAAAAATAAATAAATAGAAATAAAGTGAAACAAAATGGTTGTCACCGCCCGCTCATATTTATCAACATGAATCCCATTAATATATGACTGTATGAAAATAATATGCAAGATGGGCATAACGTTTGTTTTCATAAACGGCAGAATGGTGCGTCGCTTTAAATGTTGAAGCCGCAAGGAATTGTGGGGCGGCATTAGCTCCTTTCCTTTAGTAAAGGATGATCCAGTGTATCCTTTGCTAAAGGAGATAAGGAAGGAAGCATTGAAGCACCTTTCCTTAACATTTAGAGGATTTGAACAGCTCTTATCTTGGCTGCTACTGAGATACTTCTGGGCCATTTCACTCCGTTAGGAACCTTCCTAAGCAAAAAAAGAATATTTAAGTTCAACCACAGCCCACCTCTCCATGGCACAGGATGGAGAATGCTGTTTGTGTCGCCATGAACATTTTGCCCAGTTAAGTCTACATGATTATGTTTATGAAAATCATGTCAGGTGGAGGGAGGTGAAATTCTTGTGCTGATAATATATGTTTATTGACCAGTCCTAATCATGCATGTGCAAAACTTGTCAGTGGTCCCGAACAACATGTCGAAAGTCAGCTGCTTAACTTCACAGTCGAGTTTGACATGAAGTTCTTTCTCATACCAGGAGAAAGGGTTGCATGTCTGAAATCATAACGCTGACATATATTTCACATCTAACCATTGTCTTTCCTGTCTCTTCCTGGTACCTACAGTGGTCAACATTCGTAGCATCTCACCTGTTTCTGGTCCCATTTGAAATCAGGGAGGAGGACAAAGCCGACTTTTGGGTCTGGATCTTCGAAAACTATCCTGTCAGCCTCTGCCTTCTTCTCCAGGATGTTGTGTACCCACTGTGAGGGGTGAAAGTGATGTTAAATTAATCCACAGATAATGCCGTACATTCACTACTATGCATTATGATGCCAATGTATGCATGTTACTAATGCACTAAAGGAGGAGATTTCAGGATACTGACCTGCACGCTGAAACTCTGCTTCTGAATGTAGGGCAGAGTGATGGACTGATAGTCCTCCCCCGTCTCCTCCACCAGGAAACTCTCCTGTCGCTGGTATTTCTTCAGGTGCTTCTCTGTGGCTGGACACACGACTGTAGTCTTGATCTCTGCAAAACATAAACACACAGGCCATCAAACTTTGGCTGCTGGATTCACAATATATTCAGTCAGTTTTCTTTCTTTCTTTCTGACCGTACCATTGAGTTGCGGGGGAGGCTGTAACCGATAAGTGCTGTAGATGTCGTTCTTCATCTCCAGCTTCAGCCTGGAGCCACTGAAGAGCTCAGCCAGGGTGTCTTCTCTGATGGGAGTCTTCTCCAGGATAACCACAGCCTCCTGGTCGGCAAGCTGGAGATGACATGTTCAACTGGTTCATTTATGCTAGTGATAATGAAACTCAAAAAATGAAATAAAAATGCAAAACAGCCCTTTATGTCCTCCTCAGGAAGTCCCTGAGGGTCATTAAGGACAACACACCCCCACAACAGCCTGTTCTCCCTCCTGCCCTCTGGTAGAAGATACAGGACCCCCAGGACTCTCACCAGCAGACTGAGACAGTTTGTCCCCCCAGGCCATCAGACTTTTAAATAGATAATTCATATGACACCTTCTCACACAAATAGTACCTCAATCATATATCTTACACTGTATATACTGTATATGTTCTTAATGTATATGTTCTTAATATGCCCTTGTACAAAGTATTTCCTTTTATAATTGTAATATAACTTATCATTTTTAATGGAGCTTCCCAGCAAAAAGTATTTCACACTTTTGTATCTGTATAACCGGCGTGACAATAAACATCTTGAATCTTGAATCAAACTCATTTCTGTCAAATCCATCTTTATAAAGCACCATCACACAGACTCTTATTTTGAAATATCGAACCGGAAGTCAATGTTCCATCTACTCAGACCGCTTTGAATTAATACAACAATAAAAGCCTTTCACCTCTAACGTTAATAATGACTATCAACTACATAATAACCAGAGCTAGAGTTAGAGCTAGAGTAACAACAAGGTTAATGTTAGTTACCTTTCCATGAATGAAGATGTTCTTCTCTCTGGCAGAGTCACTCAACACTTTAGACGTTTTAAACTCAGACAGGATATTTTCAGGTTCTTTCCCAGTTTCTCCTCCACCGTTCTCATTGTCAGCCTTCGCCCGCTTGCCTTTCAGAGATAAATCATCAGCTCCAGCGCTGTCGGCTTCACGTTTAGACGGTTTAGTCGCGCTGTCCGCCATGTCTAGTGTTTAGTGCTGCTGCTGCTGTGGACAAAGATCGTCTATCTGTAAGAAGAGACTCAACAACCACCAGTATGCTAGTGATGGGAATTCCGGCTCTTTTTAGTGAGCCAGATCATTTGGCTCAGCTCATCAAGAAGATCCGGCTCTTTCGGCTCCCAAACGGTTCTTCGTTTTACCACTTCTGCCTTTATATAATTCAGCCAAATTTAGCGCTGTTTTGACCCATGATTAGTATGTGTGCACATATAGCAATTAAATTATTCAATATAATTATACTAAACCTTATAATTGCAAGAACACCATAACTTTACATTCTGCTTCGTTTCCGACTGTCACTCATCTTGTCTGCTATTCGCACACCGCACTACTTTCTCTCTCTTTCTCTCCTCCTCTCCCTCCTGTTTTGCACCTGTAGACCGTCAGCACGCCGCTCCTCCCTGCTTGATGGTATGATCCTTGTCTGTCATCACCTGATTGGTCGCAACATTAACACAATATTCAGTCACAGTAAGTACATGGAGTGCCCGTGGCGCAGAGAAGATCGTCCTATCATTCTGCCTTGAATTAGTTGAAGAAAAAAGAAAAACGGCTCTCAGACGGGAGCCAGCTCTTATCGTTCACTTAACAGAGCCGGCTCTTTGAACCGGCTCGTTCGTGACCGACACATCACTAGTATTTTCCCCATCATAAAATTATTTTTTAGAAATGTGTTTCATTGATAACTGTATGTTCTTCAATACAGAGGTAAAGGCGTCTCTGATAATTTACCTTTATAATCTTTACTTACTGTTTTACAAACTGTTTACGCCTCTATAGTCTGTATTTATTACATATTATTATCTATGTAAATTACAACATTCCTGTTTACATTCAGTTTATTCATTTTTCATATTTTTCAGCTTGCACTATTTTATGTCTTAGATTCTCATTTTGCTTTTACTTGTGTGATTTTTTATAAATATTTGATGAGCATTATTGGAGGGAGCCTGAGCTTTAGAGAGATCTAGTAAAAAAACACACAACACTTGTGTGGCATTAAAAATGATTGACACATCATTGAACTAATGTGATTAGCGCTTAGGGGCGGGGCTTCAGCTGAGTGGACCAATGAAAACACTTCACTTGGGTGACGCGAGGAGTCAGGAAGTTATTTAAAGTCGACAGCAGCTACACGCTCATTAGTGTAGATAGCAGGCTGTGTGAAGACGACTGAAGCTGCAGAGAGGAGGATGAGAGATTAACTTTTTTAAAGTAAACTTAAGTCTTCTCCGCCAAACCAACATGTACAAATGTGTCCGAGTATGGCCTCTCCTCCTGGTTCTCCACACTCTGGCTCCTGCTGTGGTGGCAAGAAGAGGTACAGTTAGAGTTTATACTTAGCAAAACTTGTGGAAATGTCCTATGTGAAGGCTACATGGGCATTATGATAAATAGACTAGTTGTCTTGTTATATTTTTTGGTCTGTAGATGTATTTGAGTGAGTTGTGTTCAGCTTGTTTGAGCAGTAAATCTCAGTAATTAGCTCACATTAGAGGTTAACTGCTGCTTATTATGTTTATTTGGCTGCTGGAGCAAGCTGGCCTTAATTAATCTAATTTACTCGTGAATGGCGCTTTGTTTGTAGGGTTTGCTTGAGGAAACACCATAGAAAAAAGCCATGCTGTGATTTGGTATAAAAAACTTCTGACATTTGGAGATTTCTGCAAGAATTGGCGAGCACTTCTGTTGTGTAAACTGTTCAGAAACCCTCTTATTGTCAATTTACGTAGGAAAGCCATCCATCCTCTGAATGCTCTAGGTCTCTAGTTTATGGCTGTAAAGTTTCATGAGGCTGTGATTATCCTAGAGGTCACCACAGGTCATTTTATACAGTGAGGTCAAGTTTAAAAAAAATGGTCTCACTACAATGAAATGGCTCCTATGAGGACTAACATCATCACACATGAAAATAATTGGGCTCATTGGATCCACAAGAGTCTCAGCTTTACAGTCATACCCAATTTATGTAATTCCAAGACTGTTTAGGGACCCGAGTATGCAGAAATATTCAAATACACCATTTTAGAATAGACAACAATAACACATTTATTCTGCTTTAAAAAAACTGCATGGTTTTAATCCCAAACTGCATGTGATTATCATAAAGTGGGCATGTCTGTAAAGTGGAGCCCCGTGGCTACCCATAGAACCCATTTTCATTCACATATCTTGAGGTCAGAGGTCAAAGGATCCCTTTTGAAAATCCCCATGCCAGTTTTTCCTCGCCACTTCGTAGCGTTCTTACCGATCTTCCTGACAAGCTAGCATGACATGGTTGGTACCAATGGATTCCTTAGGCTAAGCTTAGGC
The DNA here is from genome assembly GCF_015220745.1 of Sebastes umbrosus. Classification (NCBI taxonomy): domain Eukaryota; kingdom Metazoa; phylum Chordata; class Actinopteri; order Perciformes; family Sebastidae; genus Sebastes; species Sebastes umbrosus. Next base: position 27,396,606 of record NC_051277.1, read on the forward strand.
TTCTAGTTTCATATGATACCAATATCTTCACTGTAGCTTTAAAAACTCAGCCCGCAACAACCTCTGAAAGACAGAATAGCAGCCAGGCCAAGTTTTAAGGGGTTAAAAAAAAGCAGTGAAAAACATGAACTAACTTTGGTGTGTGTTCGCTTTCAGAGAGGAGAAATGTCCTTTTCATCATGGCGGATGATTTGCGGACATCATTAGGCTGCTACGGGGACTCTGTGGTAAAATCACCAAACATTGACCAACTGGCATCCAACAGCCAAGTTTTCCTCAATGCATATGCACAGGTCAGTTCTTGTTGTGTATATTTATGTCCATTGTCTGAAATATAACCTTGTGGAAATCTTTGAAGATGTATATTCCTCTCTCTCAGCAAGCTGTGTGTGCTCCCAGTCGTACGTCCATGTTAACCAGTCGTAGGCCAGACACGACCCGGCTCTATGACTTCAACTCCTACTGGAGAGTCCACTCTGGGAACTACACCACCATGCCACAGCACTTTAAATCTCAAGGGTACTCCACCATGTCTGTGGGCAAGGTGTTTCATCCAGGTAAGATTAATAATATAGGTTTTTAATACAAATCTAAGTTGAGGGATAAAGCACAGTTTTCACAAGTAGGGTATGTTGACACAGCAGCACATTTAGAGAAGTGCTACAGAAATCCCTGCTGAATGTTTTACCACTGAAACTGCAGCAAGAAGCACAGATTTACCACAGGTTAAAGGGGAACTACACCCATTTTCAAAATGCATACATGTTATTCCTATGGTCTAAGAAAGCCCCAAAATATTAGTAAACATGAACAACTGTCTCCCAAATCCAAAAACTAGAGTGCTAAAACTCAAATTTGTGGTGTCATAGGGTATAAAGTGTGGAGCTGCTCCTATAGAGTGCTCCAGGGATGACGTATTTTTGTAGGCCAACCAGGAAGTTAGCATCGCCCTGGGTTCCTTCGGAAAAAAAAGCCTTTTGGATTATTGCAGAAAATAAGCTCTGTGACAAACAAATGTTTATGATGACTTCAGCAAGATAATCTTCACAAATGAACACCACTTCTATGATTTTTGAAGTGTGAATGCAGAAGTAAAAAGCTAATGTTAGGCTATAAACGAACTACACCACAGTCACATGAGCTTGAGTATACACAACGAGGCTGTAAAGGCGGGCGATTCGGCGTGATGACGTTTAGTAGTCTCATGGGGCATGTTCACAGGGGGGGGGTTTTATCACAAGGGATCACCTTGCTTCCCAGCATTGGACGCTTGATGGGCTGCCACTAGACACAAGGCACCCAGCACCTGATTGGATGAACACTTTCCCTCGTGGGCTGCTGCTCCCAGCTTTCTATCCGGAACCAACATGGCGGCTTGTTTGGAAACTTTCTTCTCTTATATCACGGAAATAGTTCACCCAAATGTATTTCTGAAAACATTTTATGCAAGAAATAAGCCCTGCAGTTGCTAAATCTGTCGTTATTTTGGATTGATAATACTTTTTAAAAGTTTCTCGGGAGTTTCAAGAGGTGGCGAGTCGCGTCGGACGCCCGTGATTTGCATAAAGTTGCCTAGACCTCAACTTTATGCAAATGAGGAGCGGCCAACGTTACGCCACATCTCTTAAATCGTGCCGCCATGCTGCCAGAGTGCATTGCACTGCTGCTTGCATAGACAATGAATGGGAAGCGAGGAAAGGATGGAGCCTGTGGACACATTACCATCATTTAGCCGCTTGTTAGCAACCGCCTTTTTTAAGACACATAAAGGCTTCAAAATTCACAAGTGGGATATTCACAGATGTATTTTATATCGTAGAACAAAATGTTAAAATCTCTTCAGCTTGTGTTAACCACAGACCTTATTTCAGGCAGCTAACTAAAACCCATTTTAAAAAAAAAAAAAAAAAAAAAATTGACTACTCAAAAAAATTGACTTCCATACGAGGGAGCTGGTGCTAAAATGCTGACTCATTTTCAGGTTTTAGGACTCATTCCTGTAGCACTCTATTGACAATGAATGGGAAAGATGTTCTAGATGTCACTGAGAGCACCCTGGGGAATGTATGCCTACATCTTCTGTTTCACAACTGACAACACTTCAATAGAATGAAACTCTTTTGGGTATAAAAAAAGAAAACAAACATTCTGTGGGACCACAAAATCAGTCTCATTCATTGTCTTTGGAGCAGCTCCAGACTTCATTACCTATGACATCCCAAGTTTGAGACTTACTTCTCTGGTTTCTGGCTTTGAGAGAGAGGAGCTCATGTTCACACATATTGATTGAACTGTCCTAGGCCATTGAAATAACATTGGCATTCTTATTGTAGGTGGTGTTCCTTTTTAATAATGAGCATGAGCTCCATATTTTTTAGAAGAACTCAATCTCCATGAATTTGTTGTTTACTTAGAAAACATCTTGACATTTTTTTTAAATAAATATATATATATTTTTTTATAGTAACGATGGTTGTGTTGTATTTTGTTTCTTTAGGTATTGCCTCTAACCACAGTGATGACTACCCCTACAGCTGGTCCATCCCTGCCTACCACCCAGCCTCGTTCAAATACGAGAAAGAAAAGGTGAGAGTATCTCTTACACATGTACAATGTTAAGTCAGTAATGTTACTACACATAAAAAGGCCGATGTGGAGTAATGCCAGATGACTCCTCACCCCTCTGTTGTACAAAATGGTGACCATCGAACGCTGTGGTATAATTCAGCTTCGCAGTTTTGCAGTGAATGTTTTTCTCTTTCCTGGTCACTTCCAAATACAGAAAACCTTTTAGACATTTTGGGCAAAAAGTCACTTATATAGCAGCTGAGTGTTTTATAAACACAAAGTCCTCATAGAGATAAAGATGGATAGATGGATGGATTAAATTGATTTTAGGATTAACATGTAAAAAATAAGTATAATAATAATTTTCTGTTCATTATGGCCTGACTTTTAGATTCTGTTATTTGTTTGTAAGAAGCCAAATGGCCTTGTTCCTCTTAACAGCTCCCAAAATTTGCTTAATGTGATCCAGCTGAGCTTCATAGGGCATCTGAAATTCAATTGAAAGTTCTTTTTTATGGTCACACTGGTCTAGCGCTATCAGGCTTCAGACATTATTTTCCAATAATGACACTTGCTGAAGTGCTTTGGGTGTTCTGCATGTTACACCATGCAAATACATATACATACAACACACATACAAATGATTTCAACGTTACTAAAAGACTATGCAGACATTCTTAATTCCTCCTAATAAATCAAATTTACATTTTTATTGAACGCAGTAATTTATTGAACGCAGGCACGGGGAGAACATGCAAACTCTATTCAGAAAGACGCCCAGAACCTTCTTTCTGTGAGGTGACGATGCTAACCACTGCACCACTCACACACTTACTTAAAGGTCCAGTGTGTGGGATTTAGTGGCATCTAGTGGTGAGGTTGCAGATTGCAACCGATGAAACTTCATCGCAGAATCTGTCGGTGTCTAAATATCCATCATTGGAACTCAGTGTGTGACCATTAACTTAGAAGTTATTCCTCCTCCTATAATTTGTATTGAAATATACAGTACCTGAACGTAGTCACCAAAGCATCCTGTAGTTTTCAGGTCTGAGTAGAAACAACTGGGTCAGTTTATCAGACCGGCCAACAGAAACTGAAGATAGAAACTGACTGATGTACATATCAGCAGGAACTGTGCATAAATATTGACTTTTAATAATCTGTACAAACTTTTTGTTTCCAGATGTGTAAAGGAGAGGACGGTAAACTCCACGCCAACTTACTGTGTGCAGTGAATGTGACGCAGCAGCCTGGGGGAACCCTCCCTGACCTGGAGAGCACCGACGAGGCAGTGAGGTTACTGAAGAGTCGGGCCAACGACGACGTTCCTTTCTTGTTGGCTGTGGGCTTCCACAAACCACACATACCCTTCAGGATACCACAGGTACATGACTCAATACCAACACCTGTAAGACCCTCTGTACCCTCTGCTTCAGACGTGACGTACATAATGGTTAGATAATAGTTAAATCAACACAGTTACATTGTGAAAACCGGTATTGATATTAGCTGCAAGGGCCGGTCTCATGCTGCTGCAGTCCAGTCGGAGTTGATGCTGGCAGGTTTCAAGGGGCTCAGGAGGTTTTGACGTTCACTAGTGTCATAGTTACAACTTGATTTATCAAATAAACACAAATAATAGAAACAAAGACATATGACTTGAATATGTGTACATTTGATGTATTTTAAGTACTGAGAAGTGCCACTCTTAAGTGTTGATTTTAACAGATTCCTTTAACGTTTGGTGTATATAAATGTGATATAGAAGGATATTATTAGGGCTGTCATTCGATTAAAATATGGAATCGCGATTAATCACGCATTTATCTGGTCAAAATGTACCTTAAAGGGAGATTTGTCAAGTATTTAATACTCTTATTAACATGGGAATAGACAAATATGCTGCTTTATGCAAACATACACCGATCAGCCATAGCATTAACAACATTATGACCACTGACAGGTGAAGTAAATAATATTGATTACCTCGTTACAATGGCACCTGGACAAGTGACAGCAAGTGAACATTTTGTCCATGAAGATGTTATGATTTGAGCAAATTTTTTAGGCTAAATACAGTACCTTTGAGGGTTTCTGGATAATATTTGTCATTGTGGTGTTAACAGATAAAAAAATGTGCGATTAATCGTGATTAAATATTTGAATTGATTGACGCCCTAAACATTACCAACCCTACCTTTTTAAGCTGATATCTGCTGACCTGTAAATCTAGCTCTACTGCAAACCCATGAACTGAACACCATGGGTCAGCAAACACCATCATTCTTAACTGGATGCAACTAGTCTTCTGGTGGAATTTCTGTAATGCTCATTCATGAAGACAGACATATACTCGCTGGGATGCATTATACAATTTACTTATTCCCCAGCCCCCTTATACTAGTGGAGTGGAAAAGGGAAAGTCGTCCTGCTGCAAGAGGCAGTCTTTCTTTGACGGTGTTGTCGACAAAAACTCAAATCTTGGAGTAGCATGATTTTCAGGAGAAGTACTGAACAAATAATGCCTGAGAATGAATGATGGTGTTAACATGGAGGAGAGAGCATGTGGAGAGCTGAACAGTACAGGAAGGAGAGAGAAATAAGTGCCATAAAGAACACCGTGTTATAAGCCTGGCTGAAAAAGGGAGCAAACATTACGTTCCCACAGAATTCAGTAGTACTCTCTGAGCCAGTAGATAACAATAGCATTGTTTTTGTTGTTTTCTAAATTAGTGTTTTTTATGAAATAAAAGCCCAAAGTTACACCCATCAACATGATGTGGGGCTGTATGTGTTAAAAAAAACAAAAACAAACGGTGAATAGAATAAAGGAAATGAACGTCTGAAAGCTATAGAATTGAAGGATGCATACTGTATGTGAAGTGAATTTAATGAGGACTGATCTAGATATATGGGAGACTCAATTCGGCATGAAGGAGGAAGAGAGGATGATGAAGTGGAAGTTGAATGAGAGCGGAGACGGTCTGAACGGAGACGAATGTCAGCATGCCGAAGACGTTTCCCTCTAAGAGTAAGATGAGGGATGAAAAGAGGGAAAAGGTCAAGCCAGCTCTCTGTCAGCATGTGATGTATGCTACATGGGATTTACCGCATATAGTCTGGAGCCACACAGGGATCTCAGCCAGATTTAAAAACTGATGCCGTTTCTGGAATGATAAAAGTCAATGAATCTCAAGACATCTGGGAACATCTGCAATACTCAAGAGTGAGAGAAGTCTGTCCTCTGAAAAGCCTAACTCTCACATGTTAATGTTCATAAGGACAGTGTTCCCGTGTACTGTAAATCTGTAATGTATCTTGAAAAAAAGAGCACCAGGTTGGTGCTGGTTCATGTTACATCTTGGTAACTAGAGGTAATAACCAGTTAATATCTTAATATATGGTAATGTTAGTGATTTCACAATACTAATGAGGTAATATCTGGGTAGTACTATTGTAACCACAAATACATTTCAGAAACCCTCATCTGTAATTACGAAAAAATTAGAAATTGCAGAATTCCTTTTCCTTAACAAACGTTCCCTCTCCTCCAAACCTTAATCTCTTGTTTTAAAGTAATACCATAAATAATTGTAGTAGGGCTGCAACTAATAATTATTCTCATTGTCGATTAATCTTTTGATTATTTTTACAATGATTCGATTAGTTGTTTGGTCTATAAAATGCCAGAAGATTGTGAAAAATGTGGATCAGTGTTTCCCAAAGCCCAAGATGACATCCTCAAATGTCTTGCTTTGTCCACAACTCAAAGATATTCAGAGAAAGTTTGTGACCCGGAAGCCATGTTGAGATCTGTTGAGGAAATATCAAGCACCGCCCACCAGCCGGAGCAAACTTTCTCATTTTACAGCTAAACAGTACACTACAAGATGTTTCTGAAAACATTTTACGTGAGAAATAGGCATTACAGTAACAGAATATTAATTCAAATTTTATCAGTGCTGTCTTGTTTAAACGTTGAATTGGAGTTTGCGAGTGATTGACAGCTGCCTCCGTTGAATGAACAGCCAATAGGAACGCTCTCTCTCTGAAATGACCTGTGATTGGCCAAAGTCTCCTATTAGGGGCTAGATTTTTTTTAAAGCCTGAAAACAGAGCCATGAGGAGGTGCAGAAGTCTACTTTTCTCTCAGAACACTTGAATTACAATGTGCTGAAATGTTATTATGGAATTTTTGCCCAATGATGCCAAAAACATTCTGCCTACTGCAAGTTTTAAAGAGCAACAACAGCAAAAGCTCCACCACCTTTTCATTTCCAGCTTTCCAGGCAATTCCTGAGGCTCCTCCTAGAGGCCAGAGGGCTCAACAGCTCCTTCAGTACAGAGGATCCTGACTCTGTAATGCTTAAATTGATTCTGAAGTGACAGGGAGCCAATGGAAAGAAGCTGCAGTGTTGTGGAGCAGTTGGGGTTGAGATGGAGAGGAGCTGTTGCAGGTGAACAAGGTGTCACAGTAGTAAAAGCATGGATCTGTTTTCCAAATCTTTAGGCTGCTGGAACGATGTGATTTTTGCATTGTTCCTCAGTTGGGGAACCGATGAACAGAACCAATGAAAGGGCTTTCATAATGCAAATCCACCTGTTGTTTCTATTGTGTATTACGTGTTCCTGGTTTTATTTAACCTCCTATGGAAACCTGTTGTTTCTATATTACAGGAGTATCTGAGTCTATATCCCATAGACCAAATGACTCTGGCCCCTGACTCCAATGTCCCTAAACTCCTCCCAGCTGTAGCCTACAACCCCTGGACGGACGTGAGGAGGAGAGACGATGTCCAGAAGCTCAACATTACCTTCCCCTATGGACCAATACCTAAAGACTTTCAGGTATGACCTGGAAGCTCTCAACACTTTTAAGTAATTTATAACTTGGTTCCTTCTCTCTGAAATACACACTCACTGTGTTCTGCACCATGTCTTCCAGCTGCGTATCCGTCAGCACTATTATGCTGCCGTGTCTTACATGGATGCTCAAGTTGGGCGGCTGCTCAGTGCTCTTGATGATCTGGGGCTGGCTGACAGCACTATGGTGGTGTTCACCTCAGATCACGGTTAGTAGACGTAGATTGTTCCAATATTTAGTGACGTTAATAACTCGTCATCAGGCTCTTACTGCACATTATTTAGGAAGTAGAGGCAGTTTTGCTCGTCTTTCACCACCAGATGGCACTGTTGTAATAGCATATTGTGCCATTACCTCCTTCCACAATTTAGCTGTACTCTTTAAAAACCCAGCTCTTTCTTGCACTGCCTCCTTTTTTGAAACTTTGTGACTTGGAAACTCAATTTCTTTTAATGTCTCCTTCAGTGGAGGATGCAGGAGTGAAACCTTTCTATGACTCTGATATATATACCCAGTAAAGCTCAATCAAATGCCATCATTTTCAAATATTAGATGACTGGAAATCTGTATCTAACAAGTTATTTTTAAGCTGTTCAGTTTTAATTTGGTTTTATTTCTCCCATCTGCCTCCAGTCTTTTTGAACGAACATATGTCATTATTTCTCTTTCTCCCTCTTGCTGCAGGGTGGTCGTTGGGAGAACACGGCGAATGGGCTAAATATTCAAATTTTGACGTGTCAACACGCGTCCCCCTCATCTTCTACGTTCCTGGGGTCACCACACGCCCTGATCGGCTGAGAGAGTCTACCTTTCCCTTTATTGATGCCCTCGTCCAGTCAAAGCGCAGCTTTAAGAGTAAGAACCCTTCACTGACAACAAATGACCACTGATTAACACAAACCCTGTACAATCCTTTTATCATTTAAAAACACCAAGTTTGATTTAATACTTTTGGTCTTAATTCCTCAAAAAAAGACATGTATTTTATTATGCCAACTTGACTTTAATGAAGTCTTTGATATACATGGAGAGCTCCCAAAAGTATTTAGACAGGGATACACTTTGATATTTTTGCCTCGGACAGTTTTTACTTCAAGTGCAAATGGTGCAATGATGATGAAACCTAAGAGCCGGGCCTCTAGAAAATTTTCGTGGATATCTTGACTAATTTGCTGTCGGAGGGGATGTAAGACTTTCTCTAATTGGCTGACCCCTCTCTCCTCCAGATGACAAAGTTATAAGAAACGTGGTGGAGCTGGTGGATGTTTTTCCGACTGTCTCCTACCTGGCTGGCCTCAGAGCACCTAAACCTTGTCCTGACGTTTCCTTCCAGGTAGGAATGGATGAAAATGAATACATTTAATGAATCTAGTAGTTTTCACTTACTTAAGTTATGCACTGAAAGCTATGGTTACACCTAAGACTTGATTTCCGTCTCAACCCACAGTGGCAAAGTTTAGTCTGTTGCATTTTTTACAGTGGGAAGGCAATGTTGGTCAGTCCGTTGGTCGTTCTTCCACTTTAGTCCAGACTGAAATATCAGCTTCCAACTTATATTTTAGGTGCGGAGATGTCAGGACAGCTGACAGCTACGATATCTTCCACTTAGTGAAAATAATAATGTCATCAATTTGCTGACAACATGGCTGCAAAGCCAGCATCGCTGGCAGTTTAACTACAATCCAAGGAGTGATTCTAGGTTGGGGGCCTTTGGGGAGGGGGGACCAAGGCTTAATATTACAAGGGCACTGGCCCCCCTAAAAGCCGTTTCACACCAAGCACGCATTTTTGTCTGAAAAAAATCACACTGAAACTTATAAAAACAGATTTTGTGGGTTCTTATGAATGCTTATGCACCCCTGCGGAACATTCCTCAATTTCAGTGGATTTCCGCCTGTGGAAATGTTTGACCAGTGAAATTCATTCTTCCAACTGATGTCCTAAAAATATTGCTGTCATTCTGCATAAGGTGAGAACCGGCCTCAACTGTGGCAAATATTTTCATACATTTTTCACCCCACATTTATCCCCAGAGAGGGGAAATTGTAATTATTCATATCAGTGATAAAATGTACGTTAGTACTGGATGCGTACTATTGTGTTTATTGTTATATGTGTATCGTAAGTCTTTTGGAGAACCTATGGGGGTGGTAAATGGACAGCATTTTATATAGCGCTTTCCTAGTCTTGGCGACAACTCAAAGCACTTTACAACACAAGTCAGCATTCACCCACCCATTCATACACTGGTGGGTGGCAAAGGCTACCATACAGGGTGCCACCTGTTCCTCAGGAGCGGTAAACATTCACACTCGCAGCAATTAGGGGTTCAGTGTCTTGCCCAAAGACACTTCAATACTTAGACTGCAGGAGCCAGGGATCAAACCGCCAACCTCCTGATTAGTGGACAACCGCTCGACCTCCTCAGGTATGGTATAGTTCATAATATTTTTGGTACCCCTAAAATCACATGTAGCCCCAGCCTGGCCCCTCCATATGAAATGGTCTGGAACCGCCACTGCTAAAATCTAGATAAAACCCAATATTTACATTAATAGAATAAATTCAGCTCATTTAAAAAGGAGCTTCATGGTAACAAAATATGTGCCATAACAAAAAAAAGCTATTTTAGGTATTAGGTAGATGTATCTGGTGTGACTACAAGTTTAGTAGTGAAGGTAATGGTCTTGGAATAACATGAATCTCCTAACACGCCAATTGTCATTGTGAGCATGCTAACATGTTGATGTTAGCGTTTGGCTGTAGCTCCAGCCTCACAGAGCAGCTGCTGTAGCATGTCTGTCCACTCCCAGCCTGGTTGTATTTACTGATTTAAATCTTGTTGAACTTCTGTAATTAACTTCCTTTGGTCTTTAGCTGAAACCATGTTTTCATGTACTTCGCATTTTCTACAAATTGCAGCACAGGAACAGAACGGAGACCTTCAGGCACCTTTTGTACAGTTCGTTCAAATTAGCCTTGTATTAACATTGCCAAACAAAATGAATGAGAAGTAAACAAACATGCCTGAAACTAATGTGATCTAATGGGCTCTGACACTTATTTCCTTTCACTCTTCTGCCTGTTTTCTTGCTTTCAGGAGGAGTTGTGTACGGAAGGAAACAACCTGGCTCACACCTTCCGACACAGAGAAAGAGAAGAGAACGTGGAAGCCATATCTTTCAGCCAGTACCCTCGACCTGCTGACACACCACAGGTACCAGACGGAGCGTTTAGAAAAGCAAATTAAAAGGCTTTCATGAGCCGTCTAAAGGTTAAATCGGTGTTATTATTCTATCGTTCAGAAAGCAGGCATATTCGATTAATTAATATGTGACAGTGTTACTTTTAATGAATGGGGTTTTTGTAGATGCATATAAAATGTGAAGGTCATGAAAACTGAAGTCCTGTTGAGCGACTGTCGTTATGCTGTCGCTCTTTGACCCCTCCGCATTGTGTGCTTGCTCGTACTGTACTAGAGCTGCCAGCCACAAGCAAGATCTTTGAATTAACATATCCCGACGAGTGCTGCACCTGCTGCAGGTTAATCTCCGTAAGGAACAGTTTGGCAGCCAGACATCAGCTCATCGGCCAGCTCGCTGGATGAATTGGCAGCACTGCAGAAAGGTTTCTACTAGGGCTGTCAATCGATTCAAATATTTAATCACATGATTGTCCATAGTTAATTGGGATAAATCACACATTTTTTATTTGTTCAAATTGTACCTTAAAGGGAGATTTATCAAGTATTTAATACTCTTATCAACATGGGAGTGGGTAAATATGCTTGACTTTTGCAAATGTATGTATATAATTATTGTTGGAAATCAATTAACAACACAAAACAATGACAGATATTGTCCAGAAACCCTCACAGGTACTGCATTTAGCATAAACAATATGCTCAAATCATAATGTCAGTGTGCTGACTTGTAAAGGGGAGACTCGTGGGTACCCATAGAACCCATTTTCATTCACATATCTTGAGGTCAGAGGTCATGTGATCCCTTTGAAAATGGCCATGCCAGTTTTTTTTCTCGCCAAAATTTTGCGCAAGTAAAGAACGTATATTGCCAAGAAGCGAAAGTCAATTGTTCGTTCCATTGCAACATCAGCGCCCAGTAGCAAAGCTGCGCTTCCGCTATTTTGTACTGAAAGCGACTACCAGACGCCAGAAAAATGTACACCAAAAAACTGCTGTACAAAAATAAAACAATGATTTCTATTCTATTATCATATTCTACTGAAATGGCCTGTCTGGAACAATAAGATATTATAAATATAATAAGTAGGGCTTTCAAAGTTAACGCAATATTAACGCGTTAACGCAAATTTGTCTTAACGCCACAGTTTCTTTAACGCAACTTACAATTTTTAGGGTGTAGTGGGCTCAGTTTTAAAGCTAGAGTGAAGATACTGGCATCATATGAAACTAGAAAACCTATAATATAATAATGAATAATGCTCCAACCTTGCGCTAAAGTTTAGCGAGGAAAAACTGCCATGGCCATTTTCAAAGGGGTCCCTTGACCTCTGACCTCAAGATACGTGAATGAAAATGTGTTCTATGGGTACCCACGAGTCTCCCCTTTACTGAAATGCCCACTCTATGATAATCACATGCAGTTTGGTGCAAGTCATAATCAAGTCGGCACACTGACACACTGACAGCTGTTGTTGCCTGTTGGGCTGCAGTTTGCCATGTTATGATTTGAGCATATTTTTTATGCTAAATACAGTACCTGTGAGGGTTTCTGGACAATATCTGTCATTGCTTTTTGTTGTTAATTGATTTCCAATAATAAATGTATACATACATTTGCATAAAACAAGCATATTTGTCCACTCCCATGTTGATAAGAGTATTAAATACTTGACAAATCTCCTTTTGAGGTACAATTTGAAAAGATAAAAAAATGTGTGATTAATTTGTGATTATCGCAATTAAATATTTTAATCGATTTACAGCCCTAATAATGAATGTTTTCAAATGGCGGCAGCAGATGTTGTCAAAACACCAGAGTTTCGCCCTTTGCTTCTATAGTCTTTGGCGTAAGTTTGGAGCGTTATTTACCGTCCTTCACGACAAGCTAGTATAACATTGATAACAATGGATTCTTCAGGTTTTCTAGTTTCATATGATGCCACTATCTCCACTCTAGCTTTAAAACTGAGCCTGGTACAACCTAAAAATCGCAAGGTACGTCAAAAAAATTAGTTGCGTTAAAACTAATTTTCATTAAAGCGTTATTATTGCGTTTACTTTGACAACCCTAGTTTCTACAGTTTTAAGATGCTTATATAGTTCAATTTTCTTCTTTTAGGTGAACTCTGACCTGCCTGACCTTAAAGACATAAAGGTCATGGGTTACTCTCTCCGCTCCTGGGACTATAGATACACTCTCTGGCTGGGATTCAACCCTAAAACATTTCAGGTTGGTGCATCCCAAACATGCACAGCATGAAAATCACCTCTTATCTGTGTCTTTCTGTTGTTCTGTATCAGTTTCAGGCTGGGGAGTTGTGTGTGTGTGTGTGATTGATCCATCCATCTTTGTCTGGCACAATATGTCCGAGACACTTTCCACGACAGTAACAGATTATATTTGTCCGTCATCCATCTGCCTCTCCATCTATAGGTGAACGTCTTGGACGTCCACGCTGGAGAGTTGTACATGTTAGCAGACGACCCTGGTCAGGATGAGAACATCTATAGTGACTCTGACCACAGTGTGATGATGACAAAGATGGCCAGCCTGCCTCCTGTAAGTCTGAATTCATTTTTTTTTAAGACATACACCACCACCACCAATTTCTGCTCATTTATTCATTCATTTACTTGCTTGTTTTTGTGACTGGTGGCTGCTGTCCAGACTGTGAGTGTGCAGAGGAGAATGAGGCTGCAGCTCCTCTACCTCTCAGCGGGGAGCAAGACGAGTAAAGGGAAGGCGTGATGACGGGAATATAACACAACAGATGGGCGGACGGAGACAAAGGGAAGATGGATGGATGAAAAACCAGTTTAGAAAGGGAGAATGCCTTGAATATTTCTTTTAATATGAAGCATACTTGATTTAGTATTATGTGGTATCACTGTTAATCTTTCAGCCTCAGTTTCTTCCTTGTGTAGAACTCATTGGCAGGCAGATCTGGATTCAACACATGAGCATAAGAAAGCACTCGTGGTGTTTTTTGTTTTTTTTTTCTTTGACAAAGAGAAACATCCATATGTGCACAGAAACTTCTGATTGGTTTGTCTTTCTGCTGCCAAACACAACTTTCAGTGTTTTCATTGTCGGTCAACTCACACAGTTCCATAAAGCCACAACTTGTTTTGTTTTTTTACATTTCTTTTTGTGTACAGACTTAAAGGGATAGTTCAGATGTTTTGAAATGGGGTTGTATGAGGTACTTCTGCATAGTCATTGTATCACCTACAGTAGATGACGGTCGCCACGCCCCCAGTTTGGAAAAGCAGACAGGAGTTACCGCACGGAAGCAAAGCAATGGACTGCTGTGGACGGGGCCAGCTGCAAAATGTATTTTAGCCACCAAAAAGAAAGACCCACCTAAAAAACAAGATCTATATCCATACTAACCGATCAACGCAGCGGTAGACCAGCAACTCCCGTGTTGGAATGAACCTATCCCTTTAACAATGGAGATTTAACTTGTTAATTATTAAAATGTAGAGGTTGTGGCTGGTGTTTTGCATCCAGTCTTTATGCTAAGCTAATTGGCAGCTGGCTCATTTTTAGCACACAAACGATAGAAAATCAAAAAGCATATTTTCAAAAGTGTTGAACTATCCCTTTAACACACCTAACACTGAAGTCTGAGCAGCTGAAACCAGGCAACCTTTTTTTCCAGTCAACTTAACCTGGAAGCATGAACTTGTGACGGACACGTCTGATTGGCTACGACAGCACTGCCTCCTCCGTGAAAACGATTACATCACATTTTACAAGCTGTTTAAGTCTTTTTCATCTGAAGGAATATTGAGGAAACCTGAAGAATTAGCTCTTTTGATTAATAGCGTAACCAGTTTTTCTCTTTTTTTGGAGAAAGCAGCTCCTCAGTCAGTGTTCTATTGATCATCCAGCCTGCCTCGGGTGTCGTCTCTTCACTTTGAAGCACAACAGCTTAAAGGGACTCGCACGGTTTTTGTACTGTAGTGTTAAACAATATGACATTTCTATTTGCACTTGATGTCACTCGCAGCTATTTGCCTCCCTGCTTGTAAACAGTCGGTTCAGATCAATTTGCGGACCCAAAATGAAGTGAGTAAAAGCACCCCATAATAATTCAATGCAAATGAAACGGACTGGAGCTGCGTTTTACTGCTGTTCCAATGCATGAGCATTTTGCGCCGTAGCAATTTTAGAAGAAAGCAATTTCAGGTCCAACAATGAATCGAGGGGATTCAGTCTGTCAACTTTTATTGTAGGCGGCACTGGCTTCATGTTAATGGGATGCAGATGAATCATGTAATCAGAGTGGATCACATGTCAGGCCAATTCTTTTTGAATTAGCTCATTTTTAAAAATGTCTTCCCCTGTTGACCTCATTGCATTTGTGACAGTTTACACCATTTTTTTCAGTGGTTTGCTGGTGTCCCTGCATATCTCTAACAGTGGATATAAACCATTAATATAAAACAGTGATTCTCAAAGTTGGGTCCGGGGACCCCCAGGGGTCCGTGGCACTCTGCCAGGGGGTCCGCAAAATAATCAGCTAAAATTGTGGTGTATCATTAAAAAGTACTTATCTACAGATGGATCAGTCACTTCACTCAGGGCGCAACAAACCGTTCCAGTTGTTTATTTTATTAGCCAGCTAGCTAGCTGGTGAGCATAGAGAAATATTTGAGTCAGTCCACCTCGTCAAATGACGCTAAGCCCAAACTAGCTAAATTGAGAAACTATGACGACAGTTTTATCGAGTTTGGTTTTATTGAGAACAACGACCAAAATGCGTCATGCGTCTTCAGGTGCTAGCAAACAAAGTAATGTCAAGCTAAAGCGACGTCTGATTGCAAAGCACACGGAATATCAAGGCAAAACAAAGTGGTGTTAACATGATTCAAATTGAGGTGTTTCTGTAAATCACTATCAAACAAGTCTAAGGTATTTGGGTTAAAAAAGGTTTGAGAAATCAAATAGTTCCAATAGCATTTAAGAGAACAAGTGGTAGTAAGCATTATGCTTAATCGGTGTTACGATTATGGGGGGGGGTCCTTGGAAAATTCTCCCCTGTATGGGGTCCCCAAAAAGTTTGAGAGCCCCTGATATAAACTGTCCATACATACCGATCGGAGAAATTGGTTTATCCTCAAGATTGCTTGCGTCAGAGCAGCTTGGAGTCTGAGCTCCAGCTTTCTGAAGGGGGAAATAAAAAATAAATGCCGCAGAAATAATTCAAATCTCAAGCTTGGCAAGGACATGCTGTTAATATATTTGTCTGATTCGATAAGTTTGTTAAAAAAAATAAAATATTTTTGCAGCAAAAGTTGACTGTGTTTGTGTCTGTATCCCTGTGTTTGTCCTGCAGAAACAAAGCACACTTTGCAGCCTGTCCACACATTCCACCCCTCCACTCTGTTGTGATGCGTTTTGTGCTCACCCACAGCAGACAGACGTGTAAAGCTGCAGAGTAGCGAGGGAGCTCCTCGGGGACCTCTCCAGTCTATTCTGTGTTTTCTTTCCTTCCTCCTCTGTCGTTTCTCTCCTCTGGAGCAGAGAATGTTTTGCTCTCTGGCGCTGGAAGGTTTTGGACCGAACTGAACGTTTCCTAATTTGTGCATGATTCCACAGAGTCGATCTGTCCGGGCAACGCGGTTAAAAGCCTTGTAATTGCATTTTGAAATATAGTATGAATTCAGTCTCATGCCTTTTGAGTTTTTTACCGTTTTCAATTTCTGGGCAATCATGCAGAACATGTGTCGGACTCGGCTTGAAGTGAAGTCTGTATGCCGCAAATGAAAAGTCAAAACTTTCCCAAAGACCGGGGAAACACTTCACATCTCTCCCCTGCCAATTTCACCTCTCGTAATCATTTCTTCTCCTCTTTTCATTCCATTTACCTCTCCTTCACACAACAGTCATATTTGCCTCATGGGTTGCAGTTGTACATTTCTTTATAATCTTTTTGTAACTACAGTATTTGTAATGGATAGTTGTATGGGAAATACCTATTTGTAAAATATCATATTTTAACAAATCCTAAACGTACAATTGCAGCAGAAACAAGCTGTCAACACAACACTGACATATCACCTTTTAAAGGTGCTCCATACGATATCCCAACATTTTTTAAATTTTGGCCAAAAATTTGATTTTCTTTTTTTTTTTTTGACTTCAATTTCGTTTCCGGAGTAGAACTCAAAAACTGTGTCACTTAGTCTATTGAAAATTTGAAGTTCCTAACTCCATTAGTTCCAAAAGGGTAAAACCTTTGGCCCTACTTTAGTAGGGGTCAAGCACTGAGCAGGGGTATGTGAGCCAATCTCACTTTTACCTTGTTAGCGCCGGTATGCAACGCACTGTGCATTCTATTAACTACAATATAAATCCATCCGTGGCCAAAGAAAACGCACAGGTTAAAGTGCTGTTGTGACGTAGTTTAAAGAGCAAATAGACACACAGGGCGGGTGGGCAGGAGGTGGATGGACCCAAGAAACTCAAGGCTTTAATCCAAGAGACCGCTGATGATGTCCCGTGTGTTACATTTCACTTTCACTTTACAATCAGCTGATTGTCTATGGTAAATGGACTTGCATTTATATAGCGCTTCTAGTCTTCCGACCACTCAAAGCGCTTTACACCACACGTCAGCATTCACCCATTCACACACATTCATACACTGATGGCAAAGGCTGCCAACTTTGCCCATCAGGATCTAATCTAAATACTCATTCACACACCGATGGCTATGCCTTTGGGCACAATTTGGGGTTAAGTGTCTTGCTCAAGGACACTTCGACATTTGACCCGGAGCAGCCGGGGATCGAACCACAGGTTTTTTTCATAAACCTAACTAAGTGGTTTTGTTGCCTAAACCTAAGCAGGTGTTTTTGTTTAATTAACAACATTCCGCACGTTTACTGCAACCGAAAAGTGACGCCAAGGGGTCTGAGGGGTATGTGTGTGTTTGAGTTGGGATGAGAACGTGTTGAGGATACACACGATGAATTTAACTCCAGCAAACTTGTTAGCACAGCAAACTGTTGCTCTTTTACACATCCAGCACATACTGTAGTTCCTTACAAGCCGAGCAACATTAGCCTTCATTTGGAGTCGTGTTTCTGGCCACTTGATGAATGAAAGTCCAATATTTGCTCTCCTTTTAGCTCTGTTTTGGTCTCCACCAACTCCTGAGGAAAATATCTGACTCTTCAGCTGCTTAATGCTCCACTATGTTCACCAGCTATAGTCACTAACTTTATCTGTGTGCTGTTTGATGGGTTTTTCAGAGCTTTTTCAGTCTGAGTTGCATGGTCATGTTTTGAAATGGAGGTCTGAGTAAGTGCAGCTGCTCTCTTCTACTCTGACTGTATTCATGTCGGCTCATATTTCTGCCTCAGTGGTTTTATCAGATCAATATTTATCATCACAGGCAGTGATCTCTGACCACGATCAAATTGATCTAATGGCAATTACATTAGTGTTTACCTGCTGCTTTTTTTCCCTCTGCTGATGCCCTTTCTTTTTCTCACTCTCTATCTTACCTGCTCCTTCCCTCCGATCCACTCTGTCTTTGTCTCACTCTCATCGTCTATCATTATATGCCATACACTGCTAATCTCATTACGGCTATGGGCTCATATTCTGGCAGGTCAAGCTGCCTTTCTGTTAACGTTGCCGACATACGCAATTACATTAGAGAGAAGGGAGAGTGTGTGTATATAAAAAAAAAACGCTTTGCTCAGCTGCATCATGACTAGGGTTCGTCTCAAGTGTGTGTGTGTGTGTGTGTGTGTGTGTGTGTGCATGAATCCAGGAGTAGTAAACAAACTGTAGTATACTCTGCCTCCCAGGGATTTGAAGAAGTGGTTTCAGAGTATTTCTCAGAGGAGCTATTTTTCTCCAGAAATTCTCTTCCGCAGCCAAATTAATTTTGTAGACTGCTGTCTCCTTCTTTTGAGGCTACTAAACTGCTTGCAGTATTTCATCTGGCCAGTTTTACATCATACTAGAGACATTGTATGGAAGTTATAGCATGCCGTAGCTGGTAGGTAGTTCAGTGGGGCTGCCAAATGCTCCACTGTGTTCACCAGCTATAGTCTCTAACTGTCTGTCTGCTGTTGGATGCTGCCAGAGCAGGTTATTTTATCAGAGCCGATCCAAGCTGACATTGGGCGAAGGCGGGGTACACCCTTGACGGGTTATGATACAATATAAAATGTATGAAGTAATTGTCATATTACCCAAACTAATGATACAATAACACAATTATAGCATTACTAATAATTATTAAACATTACTAATTATCATTTCATTGTTTGTTAACAGTAAAATAATGATTAACTATGTTAATTAACTATCAATTAACCATTTGTAAATGATGGTTATTATAAAGTTTTACCAAAACAGCTGCCTGCTGCGGTTCGAATTATCGTTCTTATTAGTATATGGTGTTTGGTGACTTTGCATAATTCCCAGCATAGCAGTGGTCTAATCAGCCTTTATAATTAAAAAAATACCTGTGGAGATTTACTGTCTCCAGTGACACTTTGGCAGTCTGACATTTGTTTTGACCTCTGACAGTTTTAACATGTTGTAATCCAGTTGGCCTATCACAAAATGGAAGATGCCGTCACATGTATTTATTTATTTTAGCAGGATATTGTGTCTTCTAGTCCCCCTGCAGTAAGCCAGTATGTTTTATCTTTTTCAAACATGCCAGCGTTTCTTTCTCTGCTCTGCTGTCTTTTCTGACCCACGATGTAGACATCTGTACTGTATCTCCAGAGCGTGCGGAGCATCGAGGAAGCAGCCAATTAGAAGTCAGACAAGATGTGATGTGTTGGCTGCCAATGTGAAACCAGTTTAATCAGGAGTCATTCAATTAGAGCTGACGAGCTCTTCCCTCGTTAGTGCCTCCGGAGCTGTGAACCGCAGAGCTGAATAGGAAACCCCCTGTTTGATCAAAATCACTTTCACAGAAGTTACTGTAGCACGGCTGCTTCTACTGGGTTTGAACCATAGACTGTATATAAAGAGGGACGACATGGCAGCTCCCCAAAAGTGAAGCCAAAGCATCGTGATCGCCCCCTGTTGGCTGGCTGCAGTATAGGCCATAAATCCCGCCCCCTCCATGTTAGCGGATAGGACATGTGCCAAACTAAATAGTCAAAGATGGTTTCTGTCATTTTAGGTAGTTCTTATCACGCTGATGTATGTTCAAGTGATCATTTTTCTGATAATTTTGGTTTTAATTAGTTATTTGACGCTATAAAAACGTCATGCTTGACAGCTGCTCTGAGTGAAGCAGTCGCACAGCCGGAGGCTCAGGAATTGTAAAAGAGAGGAGATGTAACTTTAAGTTTCCACAATCGTGACGTGTCTGTGTAATAGAGCAAGTGTCAGTTTGATCATAAATGTAGTTATAGGGATGTTATGGTTAGTTGTTGTGTCTTTCTAGCCCAATAGCTACCGTGGTGCTAACGTAGCAGCTTGGTGGCTCACGCGAGCAAGCTCAGGCCGTGTTCGGCTTGTGATTGGTTCGGACGGCTGTGTGGGCGGGACCTCGATACTGCGACTCCAGCCCCCCGATCACTACTGCGCAGAATCTGGCTCCAAATGACGTCAAAATCTCAAGATGGCAGCTCCCGTATCTGTGATATTTTGGCTTCACTTTTATGCAGTTGTAGGAAGTGGAGACGCGTCGTCCATCTATATATATATATATATACAATCTATGGGTTCAAACCTGCCGGCCGTCTGGGCCTCTTTCTGTGTTGAGTTTGCATGTCCACTCCGTGCCTGCGTGGGTTTCCCCACAGTCCAAAGACAAGTTGGTTCGTGTATTTGTTGACTCTAAATTGCCTGTAGGTATGATTGTGAATGGTTGTCTGTCTGTGTCAGCCCTGTGACATACTGAGGACCTATCCAGGGTGTACCTCGCCTCTTGCCCAATGATCGCTGGGATTGGCTAGAGTGCCCCCCCCTTGCGACCCTCTAAAGGATAAGCGGGTTTAGCTAATGGATGATGGACTTTTAAACATGTGGCAAAGAATGAGGGGCACTCTATTAAAATTGCCACTCTGCACAGTGAGACCGAGGGAATTAATTTTCTGATTGGGTTTCTTTTAATGAAGTTGAATAGCTGTAATCAGCTCTTTGGTGGTCGCCGGTGACCTGTGGTTTTTAATAATGGCGTAAAATGCATTTTCAGTGAAATGTCAATTATAGTAATAACAGGCCACTGTTTGGAGAATGAGATTAAAACATCATTTGAATAATCAGTATTTTATTGCCTTGGTTGGTGCTCTGGGCTTTGGTGTTTACGGCATCGCAAGAAGGTAAAAAAATGTTTTGTTAAATCAGGGGTCTGAAACTGCTAGCCTGCAAGAAAATCTCATGAGGTCCCCCACATGTTTAGAATTTAAAAGTTTTTCCATTTTGAATTTGAACTTTACGGAGCCCCACTAGACCTAGGAGAAAATTTGTATTAACTTGTTCCCTTAAGTTAGTAACTCGTTCCCACTTTTATAAAGTGTAGTGCAATCAAAATGTCTTAATTAGTTTAATAAGTATAATCTGGAAGATACCATTGATGTGTGAAGGGGTTTTGGTGGTACTACACTTCATAATACTGAAGTTATTGAATATTTTTCCCATTAAAAATTCAAAAGAATTCCGCAATATAATATTTTTTACAAACTAAATGTTGTAGTACAACTATGAGGAGATCATTGATGTATGAAGTAATTTTGGTGGTACTACACTGTATAATACTGAAGTTATTGAATATGTTTCTTTTCGATGTTGCATGTAGACGGTCCCTGACCACTCGTCTCACCGCCGGCTGCACATAGAGACCAATGTTATGTGTTATGTGTTGATTAAAATGAGGTTGTAGCTCGTTGTCTACCTTACTATGGTTAGAAAGAGCCGTTGTTTGTGTTTAAACAATGTTTCTGTTATGAGTTATTGACCCAGGAAGTTTGAATCTGTCAATATCTTTCCAACTTTACCGAAGTACATCGTCTAGGGAGGCTCTGTACATCAGCAATGTGTGGACAGTCAGAAATGATTGGAAGAAGAACACTATGAAGTAACTCGAGGGAACGAGTTCGTAACTCGAGGGAACGAGATAATAATAATGTTCTCCTAGGGGTATAGGGGGCTCCGTAGAACTTCTCATTTGAAGTTTGATAGATTATTGGTACCTAATGTAGGTTATGTCTTTTTTTGTAAAACAAAGAGACAATTTCAGAGATAATTGTAAGTTGTGAGCAAAACTGGCCTGTTCATTTCCAGAATCAGCGTCTTACTGCTGCTAAAAATATTAATATTTATTTAAAAAATGTATACATCTCTCATTATTTACACTCCCGAAGAACTGAAGTTACAATTCTGAATCCAGACTACTTTAAAAAGTATGCATTTTGAATTAGATTTAAATACATATCAATTTAAAATCAACTCTCTGCTTCTATTTAAAGGCCCAAAGCAGAGTTTTTCTTATCCAGATATTGTGTAAAAACATAACATGGGAATGGATAATGAGCTTCTTCCAACTTTAAAACTCTGTCAGTGTGTTGCGACTGCTCAACCAGACGGCTCACACAGGGGAAAACTCGCACATGGGCCGTCTTGATCCCAGTGCCAGTCCACATGTAAAAGTCAATAACGGCAGTGTGCATGAGGTTCAAGTGCTCACGCTACATTAGCTGTGTTTCTCTCCAGCTGTCTAAACACTCTTTTTAAATGTCACAAAGAATAAATCCAGTGTGTTTTAGCTCAGCTGTTGAGTGAGTGTGGAAATGCAATCATGGTACATTTACAGCAATTTTAATATTGGGCAAAAGTAATGTCAACGGAGTTAAAATTATATTTTTGATATTATAAAAGTGATGAAAACAGTTTATTTTTGCATTCTTTGTTTTACTTTGTTCAAAAGTAAAAAGTAATCTATTATAGTGGAGCTTGGAGTGTCTAGTTTAAACATCGTAAGGGGAGATACATTTTTAAATCTTGAGCTTCATAGGGTTTAATGGGGTTAAAATTTTATTTTTGATATAAATTTATATCCAAAAGTATAAAAGCAATAAAATCTGTTTATTTTTGCATAATTTGTTTAAGAAAAAAAAAGAAAAAGCATTTTAGTCCTCACTTTACACATTTTGCTTTACTGCACTATCTTTATTGTTTTTGTATATGTGACAACTTGTTTTATAATAAATACATATTTGGGTAATACTTTTTAATAACCATATATTACCCATATTTGGTATTGAACTAAATAGGTGAAAAGCAGGTATCCCCCCAACACCATCTCCAGAGTGGTTTTATTCTGCACTTTTTCACCTTTGGGGTGAGTCAATATATTGATCAATTTCATCACTTTTTGCTGTATAAAATATTTTTGTTACGACCATCATCAAAAATATGAAAAAACAGTCATGTTTTGTTTTACGTCAGGTAGGGGCATCTGAAAAACCACAGCCCTTTTGAGGATTTGTGCCTGAACTGCTCCCCCCTACACCCCGCAAATCAAAATCCCGCCCCTGGACTGCATGGTTACCTATAGCAATTAAACCTATAAATCCAAGCTGTCAGTTTGTTGGCTCCACTCGGGACACACACACTCTGCTAATGTCGCAGGGAATGCAAGTAGGCTACTTACTCATTTAGGGAAATACTTAATTAGACAGGATTTATGTCACCTAGAAAATGCCCACTTTAATTTGGACTCTAACAGAAGACTCCCTGTCCTTCATCTGTCTTTATGCTTCTCATTTCTCTCTCACACTCTGAAGACCATCGAGCTCTTTCCCACCGTCTCCATTACTTTCTCAGGACACACAGCCTTCTTCCTCATCCCTCTTCAATTCTAATGTGTGGCTATATTCATTGAATTAATCATGCATGGTGAAGTAGGCTAATAGTTGCTATGATGTAGAAATAAGAGTCCATTAGTGCTAATAAGAAGACTAGCTTGGCTCTTATAATGTAATACATCAAGGCCACTCAAAGGCAAGGGTCTTATTTAGAAAAGAATCTTGTTGAGTGCAAAGTCGGAGAGATTTGATTAATTAAGAAAACTCTATCTTATTGTAAAAGTGCATATTATGGTGTTTGTATTAACTTTGGTTAATTCTTTCTGCTTTCTCTTGTTACCTTTACTGAATAAGAAACTTCATAATGCAACATGAAAGCAAGGCTTTATGTTTTCTTGTAGTGAATTTGAAAATGTGACATGCTTGAAAAACCTCATGAGTGCAAATCTTTATAAAAGCAGCCCAGTAAAATATAGCATTTTCAAAAAGACACAAATGAGACCGCGCAGGCAGCAGGACCACTGGTTCAAACAGATTTTAATCCATATTTCAGAGACATTAAATATTTAAAAACAATGGAACTGCATCACAACTTCTGATCATCACATAGAACAACTTCATTTATAAAAAAGAACCATATAAAAGGCCAAAAGATAGCACTGATAGAAACGGAAAAACAGCTGAAGTTGTGCAACACATTTAAAAATACAATGCAATCCATGTTGGACATAATGTGTTCCCAGGTGTTGTTTTTGTAGAAATCTTTACAATGTTGCGTTTAGCCTGTGATGCACATCAGAACCACAGACAGATTTGTCAGGCTGTCAGAGGCACCGTGTTGCTGCCCGTCTCAAAACCACCAACGTCTGGCTTAAAATACGCTGATTTTACCATATTGGGATGCCCAACACTTGCCATGTAGCCGAGGTGCCATGTAGCATTTTAACATCAATAAGTGCCACATGAATTTTGATTCGGTTTATTCTTGCAATAGGCACCACCAATACTGTCTCCTGGTAGACTTTACAAGTAGAGGTTTATGATTAAGGCTGTCTTTGTTTGAGAAAATCAGGCCCTATAACAACCAAGTCCTTAGTTTAAAAACAGCTACATTTTGCACATTTAAAGATTAGTCTGGACAGAATTCAGAGTTGTGGAGCTCAGCTGACAGTTTTTCACTGCAGGGAACAGAATGACTGAAAACACCAACGTGCTCAGAGTCAACAGTTTTTTTTAACTTCCTGTTTTCTGGGTTGTTTTCATCTGGGACATTTTGAATCCCTGCATGATTTAACACAGTTGTGTCCCAGGAGGGATACAATAATAGCTACTAAAAATAACTGCACATGGGACAGTGTGTAACCATCAAAGCACCCTTGGCAGAGGTTAAGGGTTCAAAGGGAGTATTACTGGTTGACTGGTTAAAATAATATTGTTTTAAAATGTTCTTGTTTACTGTAGAATTGATAGGCTGTCTGAATGTTAATTGAAAAATAAGCTCTTTGACTAACTTACTGATAAGATTTTGATTAGATGATTTGTAGGTTTGACTTCTGTATGGCCAGTATTTTATGTTAATTTTACATTACTAATACAATAGCTTTATATCAACTACAATACAAAGCACCTATGAAAGAAATTGTGCTTATTTGCGTTCTTTACGAGAATAATTGGAGAATATTGATACCAATATCATATCTGTACGCTAAATATGAAGCCGGAGCCAGCAGCTGGTTGGTCCAAAGTCCAAAAATCCAACTACTATAGCACCTCTAAAGCTAATTAATTTGGGGAAAGTTAGCTAAGAATACATAACACACGGACATGAGAGTGGTATCGATTTTCTTGTCTAACTCTTGGAAAGAAAGCACACAAGCATATTTTCAAAAATGACACACTATTCCTGTAAGTAAATTGTACTATGCAATAAACAAACAGAGTTATAGGCCTTGTAGTAAATTGTTATTAGTCAGTAAATTGGTTGCAGAACTTATTTTCCAAAGTGGTGTATGCTATTACAGCTGAAGATATGAATTCTCCCACAACATTAGTTGATTTTACTAATAACTTGAGGCGGACTAGAGGAAGGGACTGATGATGGTTACTAGAAGGTAATTTGGCATAAATAAGAAAACATGATGTATCATGTTAGCAGTTATTTTCTAGACCTGACCTGTGTGGTAGTGGCAGTGTATTAATGTCTCCCTCCAGTGACCACAACAAATGATTATTTTTGGATAAATTGAGACTTCAAATACTTGCATGACTGTTGTGTGACTCTGATGATACAACTGAGGACAATCAAATGAAAAAAAAAGAAAAAAAAGCAGCTCTCTGGTAAATTACACAAATTTGAGAAAAAAACAACTTCCCTATAAATACTGCTAGTTGATTTATTGTATGAGGCAGTTTTGGCAATTTTCTAAGCAATCAAAGTGTATCTGTGATTTTCTGAAATGCAAACAAATATTAGACGCTCATCACTACTGGAGAGATTATCAATGTATTATCGGCTTGTAACCATCTGTTGTCAAAAAATAAATCAGTCTGTTTAGCTCTCTATTGTAATCACACCAACAGCGACGTTGTTTCTGTCACTGCTGCTATTGATAAACAAGTTGACAACTGTGATAATGTAACAGGAGCTAATGAGATATTTAATAAGATGTCAGCAGAATAAAAGGCCATGCTGAAGCAGTCTGTCTGCGAAATGTCTCCGAATATACCGACATACTGACATTGCATATAGTCAACAGAACTGTTGCATGATTCAACATTTACCATAGCCATCATGTGACATGTAGCATAGTGGGATGAAACTGATGTTTCCTGTGATGTCACCAATGCAATGTTTTTGACATTTTACAGCATATCATTGTATAAGTATATTGTACCGCTGCATATAATCAAAATAAGGACCATTGTGTGAAATGAACAATAACCATATAGCAACATCACTGTTTCACCATAAAACAAAACAACATCGAACATCATTGAATTGGACTGAGCAACACTGTGGATCAACCATTGACTTGTAACGACTGAGGTCTAACAGAAACAGTTTGTGGGTTTTGTTTGTTGGCTGTTGTAGAAGTTCATTGGCTCATTGGGACACTGCTAATTTGGCTTCACGACCTCAAATGATTAGAAAAATAAAGTTTAAAAGGCATTTTTGTTAAACAACAGGGAGTGGAGTTTGGACTATTATCCAAAATGTTCACTAGTAAACATTTTCAGGCTTTCAGATGAAGAACCATGAGTCCATTTTAAAGGAATAGTTTCACATTTTGGGAAATACGCTCATTCACTTTCTCACTGAGAGTTATGTCCGTGTGCTAAATATGAAGCTAGAGCCAGCAGTCAGTTAGCTTAGCTTAGCACAAAGACTGGAAACTGGAGGAAATAGCTAGCTTGACTTTGTCCAAAGGTAACAAAATCCCTGTACCAGCAATTAAAAACCGCACTAATTAACACATTATAACATTACACATGTTTTTTTTAAATCGGTACAAAAACAAAGTGTACTGTGAAGTCTCTACGCCCGACCCTTACCTGTTTACGCTTTGCCTTTTGTGCGATATGGCCTAAAACATTAAAGAAAAGCTTAAGCTTAGCATAAGCTTAGCATAACAAGCTTGCGAACGATTCACGATTTTATTTAGTTTTTACACAAAATGCAGGAAGACTAAATCATGATTAAAACATCATATTTTGAGGACTTCATGTGCAATATACAGTAGTTGAGAAAGAATAAAAAAAAAAGATATCTTGCGAAGTTATTCCTCATTTTTCAAACGTTTTCCTACGAATGTCCAGCAACACGTGACAAGTGTCCATTTCCGCTCGTTACATGCATACAGTCTTTTCAAAATAAACTTCAGTCTTCACAGAAAACAACTTGGTTAGGTTTAGGCAACAAAAGTACTTAGTTAGGTTTAGGAAAATATTAACTTAGTCAGGTTTAGGCAACAAAAGTACTTGGTTAGGTTTAGGAAAAGATCGTCTTGGTTAGGTTTAGGCAACAAAAGTACTTAGTTAGGTTTAGGCAAGGAAACTTGGTTTCACACAGGGTACAACCACCGTTAGGGTTAGGGTTAGGGTTAGGTTTTTTTGTGCACATAGTAATAACTCAATTTACATATATCATCCAGCCCTAAAACTAACTCGATACAATAGAGGTGATAGTACTGTAGGTGAATTTTGTTACCTTTGGACAAAGGTATTGGTATTGGTTTCCAGTCTTTATGCTAAGCTAAGCTGACCAGCTGCTGACTCTAGCTTCATATTTAGCGAATGGAGATGAGCGTGGTATCAATCTTCTCCTCTGACTCTGCAAACGCGTATTTCCTAAAATGTCAGAACTTTTCCTGTTAAGTGACGTGATGTTCTTATTACCTCCACCAGACTGTTAACTTTAGTGTTGTGCATTTAAAGCGGCTCTGTATTTTCAGGTGATGTAGAACATTCACACTGTAAATGACTATGCGACAAGAAATACATTGACTGTTTTTTTTTTTCTTTTTCAAAATGGACACAAGTAGTTCTTGGTCTGAAGCTATCATTTATTGCATGCGATGGTTTACATTTTTCAGGCATTTCAGACAAACCCATACTTGCTCAAATCATCGGAAAAACACCTTCAGCAACTAATGCAAATTTGACACGTTAAATCACACATTTTTCTTAAAGCCAAACCCTGGTGTCGTCATAAACGCCAGTAAAAAGCTTGTGGAAACATTTGATTTTACGAAAAACAATCTCATATTTATACCAATATGGTATGGAAAATCATTTAGATTAATTCTTTGTTCTTAAATAAATAGAGCAATTCCCACCGGACACAAATAGAGGCACTTGAGTTTCTTTTTTTTGTCAAAGTGAAAATTACTTTTCACATCCGCATTGTCTTCCATACACATTCAGCGATGGTCAAATGATCCAAAACTTAAAAACTCATGCTTGATGTGCTGAATTTACAGACACCATGAAAACAAACCCCGATTTTAAGTCTTTATAGCACACAGGAGAAGCCACATGGAAACAATAGGCTCTCCTTTTGTTTTTGTGTGCCACAAAGGGTTAAAAATCAGATTATATTTGGTGCTGTGTAAATGCAGCCATAGC
Organism: Sebastes umbrosus; assembly: GCF_015220745.1. Classification (NCBI taxonomy): domain Eukaryota; kingdom Metazoa; phylum Chordata; class Actinopteri; order Perciformes; family Sebastidae; genus Sebastes; species Sebastes umbrosus. Next base: position 27,425,171 of record NC_051277.1, read on the forward strand.
CTGTGCATGGACACACACACTCATACACACTCTCTCTCTCTCTTACACACACACACACGCACACACACCACACACACATATATATATTTATAGATACCCTACTTTCTTGTTTCACTTCCGCACTCATTACATTGAATCATTCACAAGACACTAAAAAACAAAAAACACTGTTTTCAGGAGTCACAGTCTGTACATTATGGTACACAAACATCAGTATTGTCCAGTCAGGTAATGATTTAAATAGACTTGACAATCAGCTGTACACGTATACACACTGACAACACAACACGACAAATGTTGGGAAACGACTACAAGATATCCAGCACATGATCTGATCTCATTAAGTGATGTACAAAGTCGCAGATATTTTGACAATGAGGGCAGAATTTTCACCCCGTTTACTTGATCTGTACGTGGGTGGGGGCTTAATTAGAGCCAAATCACAATGAATCTTGTAGTATTTTCCCCCCGTAAGTGTTTGACACCTTAGTGGGTGGGTTACTATGGGAAGTAGAACTGAGTGGAATTTCATAAAAGCCTGTAACCAGTAAGAGAAGAACCAGACGAATGCCTTTTTTTGATGGAAGAAAGCCCTCATTTGTAGGACCGGTGAATTGAGTGCTTGTTCTGCTGAGCTGTTAACTCCCCGGACTGCTACCTGACCAGGTCTTGTTATCCTCAGTCTAGCTAGCTTAATGTTAGGGTTATCTTGATTCGAGGCTGTACATCTGAGATCTGAGAGCTTCTACTGATCCAGATCACATGTTGAGTTGCTTGATGGCAGCTGGACAAAGTGAGGCTATTCTGATACTGATAGATGTATTTGAAGCTTTAAAAATGTTAGTGTCACAGCCCTACACCAGGGGCTACTACATTAAGAGGTAGTAGCATACCTCAATACTTTTTTGGACCAAAATGTGTCCATGGCAACGAGTATCAAAAACTGTCATGTATGAAAAGCTGGCATCAAATGTCAAATTCATTATCTTGTTCACTTATTCTTTGATTCTTTGATTTTGCCGATGTAAGACTTTCTTATTAAGGCAAAACCCTTGTATGACTGCTACTGTATTAATATTAGGGCTGTCAAAGTTAACGCGATAATAATACGCAAATTTGTTTTAGCGCCACAAATTTCTTTAACGCATTAACGCCCCATTTAGAGGTATAAATGTGAGCAATGTAATTTCTTGTGGTTACCAGAACATAATCCAGAATTACGAAGCAAATCCAGGTTTTAAATTATAACCCTTAAGACATGATTGATTTAGTGACACCTGTGGTTACTGGTGGTAACACTAAGAATGTCTTAATAATGCTGGTCACGGAATTTCCATGACACGTTGATTAATCACTGGGGCAGCAAACGAGCGTTGAGCAGCTGCTCTGTCAGAATTACAACAGAAGAAGAAGAGCACCTTATGTATCCGTTTACATTGCTAATGTGATGTCGTCTTTATCACTGTAACTATACATATATAATGTCATTGCATATATGCATGCGGCATCTTTGGTCTTCCATATTTTGTCCTGTGCGTGCACTGTTTCCTGTGAAACCCTAGTGTATGGGTACACCATTCAAATCCAGCACAGGAATGGCGGACTCCGCCACTGACAAAACAAACTACTATAGACGAATCCGGCGACCGCTTTGTGTTCCGCCATCTAGCGGCGCCGACATTACTGCGGTGGCAAGTCCGTGTCTGCTCGTAGTAACTTATATAAGTAAGTAACTTAGTAAGTTGTATGTATAATAGTGAGTGGCTATAGCAGAGTAAATGCCAGCCATAAATAGTATACAAAATGTAGTTTTATGTGATGAAATTCTTAAAGATTATGACTTTAAAAATGTAAAATTTGACGGCACAGATGTTGACTTTTCAGCAGTCGTTCTTCAGGAGCCGTTTTGTATCCCTGTGACTAATTACTGTGTGTTGTTAAATTACTGAAGGAATACATATCAAAAGCTTCTGACTGAAACAGAAGCAGAGGACGAACTTCAGCCTCCATTAATTCAGTTCTAGTGCTTGTAGCTGAGCCTCTTTCCTTTACCAGCGTGGTCCTTATCTAATGGATTGGACCGGTCCTCCACTTGGATCAATATCAGCCCGAGGCTTTAATTCTAGTCCCAATCACAGACACGTTTCTGGGCAACTGCTGGAGCGGATGAGCCTCTGTTGAGCTCCTTCCTTACCTTCAGCCTCCTTAATCACATCAGCCTCTCACATATCTTTTTTTGAAAATGATCCTGTCTTAGTAAAAAATATATTTTAGCTTTCCTCCCTGCTTCTCATTTCTATTCAGGGAGGTTTGTAACATCTATCGCCCCTTTAGGAATTTAAGCAACCTGCACTGATGTACAGTTGCTCCAAAAAAGGCAGCATCAGCCAAATGTTTAATGTGCTAATTTGTATTCTGCGATTCACAGTTGAAATTCCCAAACTTAATTACTGCTCAGTCCTAATTGCAGGTGAATTCCAGCCCAATTAATCCACCCAGTCTATGTCGTTACATTACTGTGGGAGGTGTCGGGTCATTTGAAGGATCCCAGTGGGAACCGAAGCATCGTCATGAGTCTCATCTCACTTGTTATCCCAGTTCTAGCTCCCAGGCCCATTTAATTTTTTTTTTACATTTTGGCTCCGGTCCAGTTCTTACAGCAGGTGAGCCTCTAAGCGGAGCCAGTGCAGTCCCTGCCTGATGTATCGGACCAGCTCTGTCATGCTGCTCTGCTGACTCAACGGCTCCATCACCGAGTCCAGCCCCTGGAAGAACTCTACAGGAGGGTGAGGGAGAGACACAGTTACTGAGGTTTAGTGTACCTGCTGCTGCTGCTGCTGCTGCTGCTGCTGCTGCTGAAATGAAACACATGGCTACAGTTTGGCTGTTTTTTTCTGATGGGTATGAAAAGGCAAAGTCAGGTCAGTAATTCATCCAAAACGAGACACTATCTGAACTTGGTTTACAACACTTTCCTCAAATGACTGTTTGTTTTTTAGGTAAAAGTACATTTATTGTGAAAATTCAACCGTAACTTTAAAAGACCAGTGCGTAACATTTAGGGGGATCTATTAGTAGAAATGGAATATAATATTCATAACTATGTTTTCATTACTGTGTAATAACCTGAAACTAAGAATCGCTTCACAGAGTTTGCCATGTTGCTCCGCCATGTTTCTACAGTAGTCCAGAACGGACAAACTAAACACTGGCTCTAGAGAGAACCTTTCACGTTTGTACGTTACCTGAAGGCCACCGTAGAACGCTTGTGAAACTGCGGTAACGAGAGCCGCAGAGAGCTAAACCATGGTACCACCAACCGCTGACTTCCGTTGCTCCTAAAGTAGTGTTATTATGGTAAGGATGGCCTCTGAGCGAGTTTTGCTGCTCAGCCGGCAGAGAGAGAGCCTATAGACTATCAGACTAGGCACAGGAAGTGCATTATTATCATAATGTCGGTGATGCGTCTGTGTTTTTGTTCTGGTGCTCTACACAGAGCTGACACAATAACCTTGTACTTTTATGTTGATAAAATGTACCCAAATTGACGAATATGTAAGATACTACTGACATTCCAATAATATTACGTTGCAAGGTCTGCTGTAGTAGTCATGTGTTTTCTATGAGGTTTTTTTGCATACAGAGCAGGGAAGTAAGATCCAATTACAAGTGGTCATTCAGGGCCAGAGAAACAATGGAGGTAAACAAAGTGCAGAGCCAGCATATTTTCACATCTAACTTGACCCAACCAGAATTGGTGATTGTTGGAAAGACTAACCAAGACGTTTTGGTGAGAGGGCACACACACACCTGCGCAAATATATCGGCAATCGGCAGTTGTTGGGCTGACGATGTCCGGTTGGAAAATTTTAACATTTAAGCAGTCATTGAGAGGGTGCCCACCTGATGATCATGTAGACTGACTGCACTCTTACACTCTTGTAGCCATCCCCTTTTCTTTGGTAAGACAGGTCAAGGGACATAATTCAGGACACTTTTCTCATACCAGTGGGATTGTAAACTAGTGGCTATTGGTTAGTCTAGTGGATCCAGTTATACAGTGATGGTGGTGCTTTGTTTAGGTGAGGGAAGGAGTCATGGACTTTAAAGATGCATTAGGTCAGAGAATAGTGTGGAAAAGTTTCTGATATGTTTGTCAGACTAGTGGAGCTAGATGAGCAGGGACTATTTCATGTCTGACTACTGCTTCTAAACATGTGAGAAAAACTCTTCTATACATAATTCCTCACCGTTAGAATGATATCATTTACAGTGTAATTAGTAACAGTTCTGTCTTATACACACTTTTAAACAAAGTTTTCAAACTGCTTTTAGCGAAACTGTCACTTGTTCTTTTATTTACTTGGCAATATAGTCCACAACATTTCTTTGGACATACATAAATATTCATCTGGCTGCTGTGTGTGACTGGGCATATAGCCAATTTATAAAAGCTTTTCCATTTTCTTTTCTAAACGCCTGCAGTCAGGTGGGTGTTAGAAAAAAACCTCTGGAGCACAGCTTTTACTATTGCAGAAGAAGAAACAGCAGTTTAGTACAGTGAGTCATTTGTCAGTTGTAGTCCTACCTTGGCTATCAGTGGCCAGTCTGTCAGCCGTCTCCCAGTGTTCGTAGCTCCGCAGGATGTTGTTGGTGATGTTGACGTGACTGGCGGCCATGTGGTGAATCCGTTGGGGAATAGCCACACTTCCTGACGAGCCCGGGGCACCTCCAGATCCTCCTCCTGCTCCTCCGCTGCTGGCTGGGGAGGGGCTGAGTGAGAGCGGAGATGGAGTCCCATTGACCCTGTGAAATACAGAGAGCCAGTGAGTCCCAGTAACACCATGAGAATTAAACAGGGAGCTTCTGTATGCTGGAGGGGGCCTTTGAGTTACTTGATAACATACAAAGAGGAAAGTGTGCACTGGAGTCTGTCAGCCAAGAGTTAAGTTGTTACATATTCTCCAAACAGACTTACTGGCGTCGAGGATGTGTCTGCTGAATACTGTCTTCATTAGTTTTTTTCTATTTTTAAAGATAAGACCGCTAAAAAGAGCTTGACTGCTGTCAACAGCACAAAACAAGAAAAGCATTATCTTTAAGTGGGTATGGGGAAGTACAACGGCGTATTCTGAGATTAAAACACTATTTTTTCAAGTTTTTTTCTCATAAATTTTTTGAGTTCTCCTCGTAAATTTGCCTCTTTAATCTCAGAGAATCAAATTTTTTTTTTTAGTCAGGGTAACGTGATGTCATATCCGTCAACCAAAACAAACCACAGTCGACAGTCAGCCGAAACGAGAAAGTAGAAAACGTTGGGGGGTCGGCGTGGATACAACCTGCACCCTCGCATATTAAATCCAAAGTGGTCAACACTACGCGTACAGTAAAATATGGAAACACTTTGGGTTTCACACATTGCAGGAAAAGCAGAGCTAAACATCATGGCTAAAGCTGCAGTCTAACTCTGTTATGGACAGGAAACGTTATCATATTGCGACCAGCAAGCCGGCCGTCACTCTCATCTCTGTGGTCAAATCGGCCGACGCTACAACTGTAGAGCACCCATATACTGACATTTATGTTAAATGCATTCAAACGGCCCGATGGAGTTGACCATGGATGTATAAAGAGAACGGAGCTGATGGGAGAGCTAGAGACGGACTTGGTGAAGTTAGCTGAAGTATACACGTGTGACTATGTCTGGTTTTCAAAATAAGGTTACAGTATGTTAAAGTTTATAATGCTGCACATTAATTATTAGTCAAACTAAATAACAGTTTTTTTTGTTTTGGATGACTTTGCAGGGAACTATATCAAATACAACAAAGGAGTGATAATTTCAGGCCTTTAAGTAGTTCAGATTTTTTGAAATGCAAGGCCACCAGACTCCTTTGACAAAAACGGTAATTTTACCTCGCAGAACACAGGAGTTTCTGGTCTACCGCTGCCTCAGTCAGTTAGCTTGTTTGTGTTATTGTGTGACTGGTGTTTTAATTAGTTTGGATTCACCAAAGTCAAACAATAACACAAACAAACTAACCGATCGACGCAGTGGTAGACCAGCATCTCTTGCGTTTTCTAAGACATAAAATTACTGTTTTTGTTAAAGGAGTCCGGTGGCTTTGAAGAGAACATGGATAACGGCCCTCGGAAAGGTAAAGTGCAGGGTAAAGTGGTTGAAATATTCTAAATATAGCATACACTTAAACTGATATTGATTTTTTTAGGTGTCTAAAATATGTTTTGCTGCCGGCCCCGTCCACAGCAGTACATTGCTTTGCTTCTGTGCAGTAACTCCTGTCTGTTTCTCCAAACTGGGGGCGTGTTGACCGTCATCTACTGTAGGTAATACACTGACTATGTATGAGTACCTTATATATTCCCACTTCAAAAAATCAAAACTATCCTTTTAAGGCTATAAAAAGTGTTAAATGTGTGAGGGTGTGTGGCATTGCTGCTATTCACTGTATAGTAACATCAGTCATGCTAGTACAAACTGCTCCCCCTGCCTTGCACAGCTGGGTGTGTGGTTCTGGCAGTGATGTAATGTCTGTGATGTGGCCTTGACCCTCGCTGACCCAACGACTTGTACCTCATTCCCACACACACACACTGAGCTCCAGTCCTGCTGTTGTGCAGCGTCAGAGCTGTCCAAACTCATTAGCTTCACACCCACAGCTCCTCCACCCCTCTCCGCCTCCATCTATCATCACTCCCTCCATCACTCCTTCTCAGCCGGCACTCGGCAGCCCCTCCAGTCGTCTCCTTCCTCACATCTACAACAAATCAATCCCTTTATTTGCTTCCTGAGGGGTTTGTTTGAGCAAGTGGCTGTCAGGGGCGCCGTGATATTTTGCAGCAGAGCTCCGATGAATTATAAATTCTCAATTATCTGTGTGAATGAGGGGGGGAAGGGGGGGAGGGGGGGGGGGGGGGGGGGGGGGGGGGGGGGGGGGCGGGGGGGGGTGATACTGCATGTGTGTGTGTGTGTATACTCACTTCCCATTGGTCCTCCAGGGAGACGGCGCTTGGTGGGAACTCTTGGCTGAATTCTGGGTCAGAGAAAGACAAATTTATTAAAATATGTTTTTATGGCTTATAGTATCTGCTTTAGTAGATATACAGGAAAGAAAGACTAGAGAATGAACAAGGAGGAATTGTAACATGCACCAGAAGTCGTATTTTATAGATTTTGTCTGTTACATATGAAGCTACAGACAAAAAAACGGTTTGCTTAGCTCAGCATAAAGACTGGGAACAGGGAAACAGCTAGTCTGGCTCCATCTGAAGGTAACAAAATCAACGTACCAGTAGGTTCTGTGTATTGGCAAGAATCTGGCAATACGATACGTATCATGATACAGGGGTAACGATTCAATATATTGCGATATATTGCGATACTGTAAGCAAGGCGATATATTGCGATTTTCTTCAAATTTAAGGAAAACTGTAATACTACAAAGAACACACCACCATATGTATAAAATCTGAGTAAAAACAAGTGATGATGTGAAATGGCTACTATGGGGACTAACGTCATCACACATGAATACAATTGGGCTCCACAAGAGTCTCAGCTTTACAGTGATACCCAGTTTATGTAATTCCAAGACTGATTAGGGACCCCAGTATGCAGAAATATTCAAATACACCATGCCCCAAACTGCATATGATTATCATAAAGTGGGCATGTCTGTAAAGGGGAGACTCGTGGGTACCCATAGAACCCATTTTCATTCACATATCTTGAGGTCAGAGTTCAAGGGACCCCTTTAAAATCCCCATGCTAGTTTTTTCTCGCCAAAATTTAGCCTAACTTTGGAGCGATATTTAACCTCCTTCGCGACATCCAAGTATGAAATGATTGATACGTTGGTACCAATGGATTTCTTAGGTTTTTTCTAGTTACATATGATGTCAGAAGTCACTCTATAGAATAGCGGCCAGGTATGCCAGCATGCTGTCACATTTTTGCTGTCGCATTTTTCGATACAGTATTGCAAAACATAATATCGCGATACTTGTGTATCAATATTTTCTTATACTCACACCAACCAGTACCTCTAAAGCTCAATAATTAACATGCTATATTTTGTTTATTTAATCTGTACAAAATCCAAAGTGTAAAAATGACAAGCTGTGTTTTTTCAGGGAGTTATGTGCAGGTGTGTTTTAACCTTTAACAAAGCCAAGCTAGCTGTTTTCCCCTTTATACTCAGGTATGCAAACAGCCTGCTAGCTGAAGCTTCGTATTTAGCAGACCGCTAAGATAGTGCCATCAGTCTTCTCTTCTCACTCTTAGCAATAAAGCAAGCAAGCATATTTCACAAAATGTCGAAGTCCTTGTCTATTTATTTAAAGGGATAGCTCCGGTGTTTTGAAGTGAGATTGTATGAGCTACTTATCCATACTTATCCACAGTTTTGTGTACAACTTCCACAACACTTGACATGTATATAGTATAGATAGTCACTATATTTAGAGTATTTTCACCGCTTTATCTTGCCGTCAGACAGCCCTTTCCAACGGGGGAACTGAACTGAAAGTGAAACTTATCTATGCTCTCTTCAAAGCCAGCAGGCTCAGATGACAAAAACAGAATACGGTAGATAAGTTTCACGTTCAGTTCAGTTTGCCATCAGAAAATATTCTAAATACGGTGCTGAGCCTTTCTTTTAGGTGACTAAAATACATTTTTCTGCCGTCCCCGTCCACAGCAGTACATTTCTTTGCTTCTGTACGGTAACTCCTGTCTGTTTCTCCAAACTGGCGGCGTGCCGACTGTCATCTACTGTAAGTTATACACCTACTATGGATAAGTACCTCATACAATAAGAGTTATCCAAGAGGCTGTTTGCAATCTGCTATTTCCTAAATGGTAATAAAACAAGGCATAAAAGCAATATTAACCAAATTCATTTTGAAGTAATTACCTTAAAATAACGTTTTTTTTTTTACAAATACAGTGAGTTCAAATATAGAGTGACTAATATCTATTGCCATTCTTTTCCATACATACAAATTGTAAACCCTTCATTTAATCTGTGATATAACAAATGATTGTAGACGAAAGAATCAGCTAAATGGCTTAAATATTAATGTTAATATAACATGAGCCAAACCCCACTGAGCCACCAATTTGCCCCAATAATTTCTGAATGTTACCCAGTGACAAGCACTTATAAAATCCACATTAATGTGTCATGTGGATAAGTATATTACAGATCTGTTTTTGTGCTGTTTCTCTGTTAAAATGAACTGCTCCAACTGCTTTCAGTTATTATTTTCTTTGTGTCAACACGTACACAGCCTGCGCACACACACACACACACACACACACACACACGCACTACTAAACCCCCAGTCAGCCCCTTCCCAGGAATCCAATCCCATCAATGCAAATGCGCCACTGTGATAATGACATCCTCAGTAATTAATTAAACTAAACATAATTAATCAAAACAAGCACATTAAACCCCAACAATCCACAGCGATGATTGATGGAGCTAATTAATACATTAATATCAAAGAGAAAGAATGGAATTTAATAACGTCATGCAAAATTAATGCACAGGCACCATGAAAATGAATATGAAATGTATTTGAGGGATTGTAATTGGCTTTTCATGTTTTTCAACCACAGAGGGAGAAAATGAGAGAGAGAGGGGAAATAAAGTCGGTGTCCAAATGTGTGTGTGTGTGTGAGTGTGAGTGTGAGTGTGTGTTACCTTGAAGTACTCCATGAGCGACCGCGAGTACTTGACAGCGTGGTCTTTCTTCAAATGGAACATCCTCAGATACAGCAGAGACAGACAGCGGTTACTATGGAAACAAAACCATTAGAGAAGGCAGATGAATCCGCTGTACGAGTTCCCTTTAAAGCTCCATCCTCAATATTATTCTCATGTCATTCACACAAAAACGCACCCGGACATCAAACACGCCCCGCCGTGTCCGCACGGATTAGGAAGAACTTCAGTGAAGTAAAGAACGTGGGAAATGTATTATACAGTACTAGTGTATGATAAAATAAAAATCTACATCTTTGTGAATTAATGAATTTACAATTCACAAGCGGAGCGCACAGAGGAATTAAAATGTTTGGATCACTGTGAGTGAGGAAGACAAAGGTTTTAGCAACATTAGAGGAGCTTTACATTCTAATAGATGATGTTAGTTTACATGGTAGTATTTTATAGGCTTTCTCCTGTATTTTTATATTTAATGGGCTTTATTGAATATCTGAATAAAGGCGGGTACACACCGGCAGTGTTTTTTCATGCAATTGATTAATTTGCATGTCAATATTATTTTTTCAAACTTTTTTATTTTTGTCATGAGTCCTTTCACACCAATACTATGCAGCAAAAAGGCGACGTTATTTTCTTTTCGGAACAAGGTTGATTTTCTGAGCTTTTGCACTGCAAATGAAGGCATCAACCAATCACGTTGTGCGGAACAGGTTGAATTGCGCCTATATTTATGAAACAACAATACAGAGGCTGTGTAGTCTGAACGGTCTGAACCAGGATAGCAAACTTAAGTACTCTTTCAACCTCGACAAAGGCTCAAAGTAGCTCAGACCAGATCCACTCCTTACGATCTAACCCTAACCCTAACCCTAGATATATAATATTCACAGGCGAGTGTTTTGCATTTTCATGTAGTTTTTTCATCCCGCCCCTGGTGTGTAATAGCCCTTGGAGGTAGGGTTGGTAAAGATTTTAGAAACATTTTTCGTTATGTTATTTGAAATTGTCATTACATCCTGACAGCAATCAATAAATCAAATGCTCTGACAAAAAGAAAAATATCGGGTATCTGTTGCTGTCGCAGGACTGTAATAAGCCTGTCTAATCATTTAATTTGTCCTGAATATAATGATTGGACGGGTTATCTGCCTGCGCGCATTCTGCCCATGCACTCATTGTGCATCACCAGAGTCTTCCACAAGCTGCTAGTTTGACAGCTGTAAGTACTAACAATAGCCACGTTCGTTGTTAATGTTCATTATGATAACTTTGGGGGAGTGGCTTTGGAGGGAGGTCCTGAAGGGACGGATTGTCAGTGTTGCCGACTTGGTGGCTTTCTCACTAGATGTAGGGACTTTCAGAGCAAGTGCTGCTAGCTACTTTTAATGAACAAGAGTTGGCAACATTGGGCGTTTTTTTTTAGGATGGATCATTTTTTTAAATCTAGTATACTCTTGCTAGTTTCTCAAGATCACCGACCCTGCCGTTAAGGCTACCATCTATCCGGATGGCAGATATTTGAAAGAATGAATGAATTTTGGGAGTTTCAGCTGCCTCTCTGTGTTTATGCCGGTCGCTGTCAACGTCGTTGCCATCAGGTCGACAGTGTATCATCACCTACAGTAAACCTATCATATTCTCTTATTCAATGCTGTGACTGTCAGATCCTGTCCTGCCATCTGAGACATGGCAAGATGGTTTTTAGCATCCAACTTCAAAGCATTCCCTCTTTTGTCAGTGCGACAAAAGTAGTATTAATTAATTAATTTATCTTTGTATTAATTCACTTATGTATTTACTCTTCTGTTTAATTTTTCATTGTATTTACTTATGTATTTATTTTTTATTTATTTTTGTATTTTTTGTATTTATTTATTTTTGCATTTATTTTTTATTTATTCATTTATTTTTGCATTTATTTTATATTTATATTTAAATGTTTCATTACATTTAATAACATATTTATTTATCGAGTCATTTATTTATGATTTTGGCAGGTTCCATCCTTCCCAGTCACTTACTGTATTTTGCACACACACACACAAACACACACACACACAGATAAAAAGAAAATCCTACCACAACACAGCTAGCTTCTTCTCAGCGACGGTGGCTGAATGGCTGGTGAAGTTCTTCAACCTCATGGCGTACCTGCAGAGGAGAGACGGTCATTACTCATCTCACACATTTTCACTGATTTATGGGCGTGAAATGTAAACACACTTTATTTCTCTCACGATAGTGAATATATTTATACTCAAGGTTCATTTTAATTAGTAAATCAAGGTTAATTGAAGGAGCTGCTCTTTCTGAGCATAAAGCACATAAAAACAGTGACACGGCAGTTAGTAATTAATTTCTTCAGCTCGCTGACAGCCGGCATCCACTCTACTGAAGTGCCTTTAGGCAAGACAAGCTACAGGTCAGCTCTATCTGACTCTGCGGAAGGATAAATGCATCCTTTGGTTACTGATTCAAAAAATGCTGCAGGGATCAGCTGTTGCCTCGTGCCCTCGGTGACCCGGGCTGATTGCTTAGCGGGGCGGTTAATCAGTCAAAATGAAACTCAGCAGTGACAGGTGAATCAAGGGGGGAGCAGTAACACCTTTATACTCCATTGATCTCTGTAGGAAAAATCTTGTCCTTTCTCCTGCTCTCTCCTCAGGGAGGTCAAAGGCCAGAGTCACAGATCAGTAGCCGTGCAGCTGGCGACGATTCAGCGTGTTGCTCAAGGACACTTCAGCAGGATGGATGAGTGCAGACAAGCAGGGCTTGAACTTGAGTCCTTCAGTTAAAAGACTCTCTCCCTCTACAGCACCCTGCTGTCAGCTTTCAAAGGAAGCAGCCATTTGTTATTCGCAGTTTGCTCTCTTAAAGTCGCACTTAGTGACTTCCTACACTGACAGCTCTGAAAGGCTGGAAAACAGCAGAGAGCCTGTAATGCAACACTTGTTAAACTGTGCTCATTAGCAGGTCTGTGATGCTTTAGACAACAAAGATAAAAAAAAATACATACAATGTTGGAGAGTGCAGATGTTCTGAATAAAGCACCGGCTTCATGCTAATTAGTTTTTATTCCAAAACTCAAGTTTTGATAAGTGATTTTCTGTGGGCAGAGAGGTGAACAAATGCAACCGCAGAGTATTATTTTGACTAATGGGCGTCTATCTGCAACAGGTCAGTAAGGTTAGGCTGATAAGAGACGTATAATTATAGGGAAATGTGCTTAGACTGTGCACATGGTGAGTACCCACTCATTTATTTGAGGAAAGAATCAGGGAATTACAGTAATAAGCAGTTGTTAATTTCCAGAAAACTTTCCTCAAGAGAACTGCGAAGATCTTGACAGTAAAAATGGTCAAGGTTGTGTTTGAAATCGCATACTAACGTACTGCGTACTCAGTGAGTATGTACTACATACTGCGTACTAAATTAACGATTAAATATGCCATTACCAGCAGACTGTTCACACTGAAGTAAACTCAAGCAATACGTCTTCTCTGCATCACATGACCGTATCGATCACGTCACGGGTTGAGTGAAAATTGTTTATCACAAATGTAAAACATTATCTCTCCCACTCAATTTAAAGTGTCAGAAGGCAGAATGTTTTTGGCCTCATTGGGCAAAAAATTCCATAATAACCATTCAGCATATTATAATTCAAGTGTTCAGAGAGATAACTAGCCTGTGATGGGAGACTTTGGCCAATCACAGGTCATTTCAGAGAGAAAGTGTTCTTATTGGCTGTTCATTCAACGGAGGCAGGTGTCAATCACTCGCAAACTCTGATCGAACGGTCAAACTAAGCAGCGCTGATCAAATATGAATCAATATTCTGTTACTGTAATGACTATTTCTCGCCTCAAATGTTTTCAGAGTGATTGATATTTCCTCAACTGATCTTAACATGGCTGCCGGGTCACAAACGTTCTAATTTTACAGTTAAACAGTACACTACAAGATGTTTCTGAAAACATTTGAAGAAAGAAATAGGCATTACAGTAACATAATATTGATTCATATTTGATCAGCGCTGCCTAGTTTGACTGTTTGATCGGAGTTCGCGAGTGATTGACAGCTGCTCAGAGACGGCAAGGCTCCAGCTCGGCTCTGATTGGTTGATCTTGCAGATGCCATTAAGAGCACCGGAGGACATAGAGGCACATGATTTCTTTAAGATTACCTGTCTCATAGTGTCCAATTCTACCCACTTCAGCTTTAAACATCTAATTAGTGCCAAATGACACAGTGCTTTGACAGAACCTTCCTAAGAAGTCATACAGATCATCAATTTCATTCTACAAAAACTTTAGGAAACTAGAAACTTGTAAAATGAAACGTTTACTAAGTCCTGTTTCTTTATATCCCTTGATAATGTCACCTTTCTGTCCATCCATCCATCCAGTACCTTATTAGCTCCACAGTCTCAGAGTACATGGTATATGGTGATTTGGCCTCCAGCGGATCTCGCTCCATCGCATTCCCACACTCTATGAAGGAGAGGGCGCCGTCTGCGTAGTTCACCGCTTTACCAAATTTGTCCATCTACACATAGGGAGGAAGAGCGAAAACAGAGAGACAATGAGACAAATGAGTGACGGAGAAGAAGCAGAAATGTGACAGTGAGAAAAATCAGACAGAAATGAAGAAGACTCGAATGAGACAGAGACAGAATAAGCAATGTCTTAACAGCATTGTGGCAGACGCGCTCTTTGAATAATCTCCTGCTAAGATGCAAATCCCCAGATAACTGTGAGGAAACGACGCGTAAACACAAGATAAATAACAAGTTAAATAAATCTCATTTCATTGTTCGGGGAGGGGATCAGATAATTCTTTTGATATTGTATAATTTTGCAGACATCATCAGTCCTTGAATGCAATGTTCCCTTGGAGACAAATGGTGCAATAAATAACACAAATTATACCGTACAGTACTTGATGTGGAATAGATTTTCATTCTTCGGAGACTCGCTGCTGAGCACACATATGAGCGACGGCACACGCATCTGAACGAGTGCACACATAATTACAGGCTAGACTCCAGATGTTAACATTATGTGTTCTCAAATCATTTTCTTGCTGTCTGTGTGTCGGTCTTCTCTTTGCCTCCTGCAGTGTGCTCGAGCATGGAGGTGGAAATGTGTTTGTGTGTGTGTAACCTGTGTCTTTCAGAAAGACTTGTGGGATCTTACCAGAGCATCGGCCTTGTGCTTCAGTCTCTTGGCCTCCTGCATGTAGTAGTCTGCACTGTGGACTCTGGGAACAGCACAGTGAAAAAGAGCATAAATAGCAGGTTTGCACTGACACGTCGTTTAACAAAAACTAAAAAAGCCCAAACTCCTGCAGAGTGATTTACATAATCAGTGGCTTGCAGTGAGATATATACAGTAGCCTACTTAGGTATACACACCTCAGGCTTAGTGTAACCTGAGTAGAACAACAAAACATGTTGTTTCATGAATAATGCAGGAACCCTTTGGGACAAATAAGTAACAAGATGTATCATTTTTCCAGGTTTCAACATAACTGGACCAATGGTGAGGTAGCTACAGATATTTCCCCCACCTATAACACAACTCATCAATGTGTTGTTTTAAAATATCTAATATGATGATGGCTATCCTCCCTCAAATCAGAGGAGCTGTTTCACGATAAGACAAGTTGTGTTTAAGGCTGCGAAATGAATCGAATATTAATTGCGATCAGGATTTTGGCTTCCCACAATTTAAATGAACATGATCGCCTGCAGTATTGACGTTTAAAATGCTACCGCTCATAGAAAACTCTGCTGAATAAATCAACCGCTTCCTAAACTAACAGCTAGAGATGAGCCGTCAGTGAGCAGCCGACCGAAGCCGAACATGTCGTCGGCGTAGAAGTTCTTCAGTGTGAGTGAAGAAGACATAGAGCTGTAATTTGTCACAACTGTAAATCCAGAATACGCTGTGGAGAAACAACCTTAAAACATTTGGAATGACTAACTTCAGAAACTTATCATATTGTAATTCATTCCCATGATGCTGCTCAGAGTAATCAACGACCGGCTCGTCTGCTGACAGCACGAAGCTGAAGAGCTCTGTTAACGGAGGTTCCATTGAGCACATTACATAATGAGTATTGGGCGATGGTAGATTATAACGCTATCATGTTCAAAATGTAATCTTGTAAAATGTAGTTTTTGGTGAGAAACTTGAATAAATCCAGTTGTCTGAAGGAGACGTTTTCACAGCAATTTAAAATAGATAATAGAGAGGGAATTATGACCGGTTTAACTTCCTAACACGAGCTCTAAGCAGCTTCTAATATATAATCAGAACTACTAATCTTTTTTTTAATCAAAGCAACTATTTAAATAAAAAATGCAATTATTTATTTCCTTATCTTTTGAAATGTGTGTTGTTATATATATATATAACCACAATAGATAACAATAACAAAGTAAAAGGACAACCTTTAGGGTTTTTGACAGCTGGAATGAAGCACAACATGGAAGTGAAAGCAGCACTCTGTTTATTTAAATTTGAAATTGCAATAAAAATACTTTGTCCCTAATATATCAATAATCATAATAAATAATCGTGATCATTTAATCATTTAGAGGACTGGAGAAAAAATGTGGTTTTTGATTCAAGACGGAGTGTGTTACATTATATTATGTTTGTTTAGCAGCAGAGGTTTTGTCCAATCGAAGGGTGCCAGCAGTCTTGAGCTGGAAACCGAGTGGTGAATGGAGAAGATGATGATGATGATGATGGTGTGGGAAAACAGTCTGGGCTAGTTTCAGCGGTCTGGTGGCAGTGTGAACTGTAAAGTTCAGGGGGAAATGGCATATATTGCTATTCTCTCTGACCGCAGCTGCTTGTTAATTGGTCATGCTGCTGTCAGTGTCGAGGTCGACAGCATTTCGCATCAGGTCTAATTATCCTCGGGATCCTTTTGGACCGTGTGTTTAAAGTATTCATGCATGTCAGGTTATGGCTGGTCTTGTATAGCCAGACCTATTTCCATGCTGCCACCGCTACAGAGGTCTGGCCTCATGACTAACTTTTCCACTGGACGAACTGGTGCAACCAACTTTCTCAGTAGGTCACACCAGCACATGATTTGGTCGCACCCTTTTTTGGTACAGCATGGTTTTAACCAATGACCTTTGCCTATAATACACACAGCATAACTTTCCCCTCGTACCGCAACCACGGGTACTGTGTCAGCCATTGTTGTTGAAAGTGATACTTTTTTTTTTTTCTTACGTTTTTCCTCACTGGCTCAGTCGGTCTCTTCCTGTCTGCACTTTCATCATCAGTGGTGTCTAGAGTCGGAACCTCTGGCTGTCCCTCCCTCCCTCCCTACCAGCATCCTCCTCTTCTCTCCTCATTTTGCTTTTTAAAATAATCAGCTATAAACCGCTATTTGGAACACGGTTACAGCTAAATGGATAGTTTCATAAAGTTCTATGCTGCTATGTACAGGCGAATCCCGCACTGTGTGACGACGGTGGAACCAATGATAATGATCATGATAATACACTTGCATGAATGCGACATCGTGAAATTTTAACTCGCACACTCATAAAAAATGGCTGCATACTGCCATTATAACTCTGCAATAAGGGAAAAAAAAAGTTTGTATTCCTTTAAACCAATTACAATCGTCTAAGACGGCGCTAAGCACAGGATGCAGCGACAGTGCCCTTGCAAATTAGATGGGATGGAAGGGAAGGGGAAAAGAATTATGTCTAAAATAGGCGGCTAATGGCAGGCTTATACACATAGTCTACATCCTGTGAGTCACACTGATAATTTGGATCGGGTACAAACATTTTGGACCAGTGAAGACCTCTAGAATGCGTTACTATAAACATAAGATCATGGTGGAAATAATAAGTAACTGCTTGTTTTAGAGCTGTCAAGCTTTTCACTCACTCCCCCATCTGCCAGACATTTTGATGATTAAATTAGGGCTCTCAATTGATTACAATAGTTAATTGTAATTAATTGCAAATTAATCACAGATTTGTTATCTGTTCACAATGTACCTTAAAGGGAGATTTGTCAAGTATTTAATACTCTTATAAACATGGGAGTGGGCAAATATGCTGCTTTATGCAAATGTATGTATATATTTATTATTGGAAATTAACAACACAAAACAATGACAAATATTGTCCAGAAACCCTCACAGGTACTGCATTTAGCATAAAAATATGCTCAAATCATAACATGGCAAACTGCAGCCCAACAGGCAACAACAGCTGTTAGTGTGTCAGTGTACTGACTTGACTATGACTTGCCCCAAACTGCATGTGATTATAATAAAGTGGGCATGTCTGTAAAGGGGAGACTCGTGGGTACCCATAGAACCCACTCACATAGCTTGAGGTCAGAGGTCAAGTGACCCCTTTGAAAATGGCAATGCCAGTTTTTCAAAATTTAGCGTAAGTTTGATGCGTATTTAACCTCCTTCTGGACAAGCTGGTATGACATGGTTGGTACCGATGGATTCCTTAGGTTTTGTAGTTTCATATAATACCAGTTTCTTCACTCTAGCTTTAAAACTGAGCCTGCTAGAACCTAAAAATCGCAATTTGCGTTAATGTGTTAAAGAAATTAGTGGCTTTAAAACAAATTTGCGTTAATGCTTTATTGTCACATTAACTTTGACAGTCCTAGTTTAAAGTGTTTACATGGGAGGGGCAGTGCCCTCTTTCTGTTTTGTACCATAAAATAATCTTTGGTGCAATAAAGCAACCCATCTGTCAAAGTCAGTCTGGTCAGCCTCCATGAAAAATGCAATGAAGACACAGAGTTTACAGTTATTATGCTTTAGTTGAATAAAGCAAACTCTCTGAGAAATCTCTCCTCTGTCTTAATTGAATGTATTCAGTTATCTCAGAGAGCAAACTCATACAGCATAATTAACACAAATCTTCGGATGCAAAAACACATTAAGTCATTTATACAGTGGAACAATCAAGACATGCTTCCATGTAAAGAGGAGACACCTGCTGTCTCCTAACACAGGAAATCGAGGGATTACTTATACAAGCATCAGGGGAGTTACGCACAGACTGCGAGGTCTTATGAACAACAGTGATGATTAGAATAGAAATGTGTTTATAAATCATGCTGCTAGATCAAGCATCAACTAAGAATCTATTGCAGTCAGTTTCCACCACAACTAATGTGTACAAGTGTCAGCTAATGCGTACAAGTGTGTGTGGTATAAACTGTATTTTTACATACGTGTCGCTGAATGACAGTTTTGGCCTCCGAGGTTCGGCAGGTTCCGTCAGTGGTTCCGACCACACCTCCGAGTCTGACTGTCCGTTGGCATGGTAACCGTCTGCGCTGGGCTTCTCGCCGTGGGTATCCACTTCCTGAAAAAGAGAAGGCATTAAATCCATGGTCAGAATAGTATTACAATGAGAAACAGACAGGAACACCGACACCAGAGCAAAGCAATAGAGTGCTGTGGATGGGGACGGCAGCAAAACGTATTTTAGTCACCTAAGAGAAAGGCTCACCTAAAAAAAATAAAATAGCAGCCCTTTCCTTCTCTTTACCGACGTGGCACTGAAATGAAAGTGAAACTTATCTATGCTCTCTCCAAAGCCGGCAAGCTCAGATGACAAAAACAGTATAGATACGTTTCACTTTCAGTTCAGTACGCCATCGGAAAATATTCTAAATATAGCGTGCACTTGAACGGATGTCTTTTTTTTTTAGGTGGGCCTTACATTTAGGTGGCTGACATTCGTTTTGCTGCCGGCCCCGTCCACAGCAGTACATTGCTTTGCTCCGGTGTCGGTAACTCCTGTTTGTTTCTTCAAACTGGGGTTGTGCCAACCGTCATCTACTGTAGGTAATACACTGACTATGGATAAGTACCTCATACAACCCCACTACAAAGCACCTGAACTATCCCTTTAAGTATATCTTGATACAGTACTTACATTTATGCACTTTTACTTGAGTAAAATTTAGAATGCATTGGCTCTACTTGTAACAGAGTATTTTATACTACAGTATTGCTACTTTTACTTAAGTAAATAAATCTGAGCACTTCTTCCACCACTGAACAAAGCACTTGCATAACAGATTTTAGTGACTTTGGCTCCTGAATTTGCAAGTAAGGAAATACTGTATGACTCCCATCAGTGGAGATGTGTGTCATGCTGTAGATTCATACCTGGCATGTCATTAACTCAAGAGTTATTTTTGGAACAGTGTCAGTGTCGGGTGAGAAACTCAATTTTGCAAGGAGATAATACCACTGGCCTACTATCCCTCCAACATAGTGTGCAGTATATCACAGTGTGGAGAATGAAGCACCAGAGCCAATAATCTACCACGGAGACACACATTATGTTAAGGTCTAAGTTATCATCATTTAGAGTGTACGTTGAACAGCAGGACTATCTCTTGAAAACGTGGTGTATTATTTCGATAAGTACAAGTTTCCTTATGTAAATGATGACATATACAGTAATAGTATTTTTGAACACTTACAATGCCATTTCTTGCATGTGATGATGACCCCTTGCCTTCACCTCTCCTGTGTCTGTGTGAGGAAGAGGAGGTGGAAGTGGAAGTGGAAGAGGTGGAGCAGGGCAGCATCCCAGCGGCGCCGCTCTCCTGGCTGAGAGAGGAACTGCTGTCACAGGTTCGTTTCCGAGGGGGATCGTCAGAGAGGGGGGACAGGAGGGGCGGAAGCAACTTGTCATCGCGCCGTCGAGACTGCTTCCTGTTTAGTGAGCTACTGAACACAAACACACAAGGGCACAAAAAGGACAAAGCAGTGTGATTATGCATTTATTTATCGTAACTGAATACTATCTTTTTACTAAATGTTTATTTAGGATATGTGCTCTAATTAGTCGGCTTCCTTGTGCTCATTGCTGAAGTGTGATCTTTGTTTCAATTAACACCCTACCATTGCTTAGTGGCACGTGAGGATGAGAGCTGTGAAGCAGAACTGCAATTCCCATTGGCTGCTAATAGTGGTTGTTTTTCAGGTCATATGTACATTAGTTAATGCACATTTTAAACCGTGTCAAGAGTTTGGCTTGTTAAAACGTCTCCAAACATTCCCAAAAAAAAGAATCCCAAATAATGTTGACAATAAAAGGAAAATAAATAGTGCTGTCGAAGTTGACACGATAATTACGCGTTAACGCAAATTTGTTTGGACGCCACTAATTTCTTTAACACAATAACGCAATCAGTCTTTCTGAGGTTGTAGCGGGCTCAGTTTTAAAGCTAAATACCCGAAAGAATCCATTGGTACCAACCATGTCATACCATGTCGCAAAGGAGGTTAAATAACGCTCCAAACTTACACTAAATTTTGGTGAGGAAAAACTGGCATGGCCATTTTCAAAGGGGGCCCTTGACCTCTGACCTCCAAATATGTGAATGAAAATGGGTTCTATGGGTACCCACGAGTCTCCCCTTTACAGACATGCCCACTTTATGATAATCACATGCAGTTTGGGGCAAGTCATGGTCAAGTCAACACGCTGCAAGCTGTTGTTGTCTGTTGGGCTGCAGTCTGTCATGTTATGATTTGAGCATATTTTTTATGCTAAATGCAGTACCTGTGAGTGACTTTTGGAGCTAGTGCTTCTAGCTACTTTCATTGGAAAAAAGTTGGCAACACTGGGCTGGGTTTTTTGGTTGGATCATTCTTTAAATCGAGTGCACTCATTACTACTTTCCATTTACGTTTCCCCATCTACGTCGACCTTCGCACCACCAAACATCTGAGGAGGGGGTCTCTCTTTGAATTTCCTCTCCCAGTGTTTCTTCCACTTTTGCCTGTTACATCACGTTCAACTTTTTTGTGTGACTTTTTTCTGTCTTTTGGAGAGCTTGGACTGGGTCAACAATGTTTTGTCAGTGATGGCATAATGAGACACTCTGATACATGAGGCAAGATTCGGGGCTACGCAATTTAATGGACTTGATTTTAACTTTGTTTGTCTTCACCATCACAATATTTCATCAACATTGTCCAAAAAAAGTACGTTCTAAGACATCCAGCATGTAAAACCCTACGTCTGAGCTAACAATGCCTAACTATCTTGTTGCGACTTCATTTGCAGTTGCTGAATGCTATTTTCCTTCTAAAACTGTTGTGATTCTGCCTTCCCTGCTAGAGCGTCGAGGATTATTCCCTCAGCTGCCTTATTGTTGCTCTTGTGACTCATATTGTTTGCAACACAACAGATAATATTTTTATGTTTTTCCTCTGCCTGGAAACTCTGGGGGTTTGATGCAGCGAGAAAAGTTGCTGAGCTTGCAGAACAACGCCCCGGGCCCCGACATTAGTGATAATATACAAAACCAGGGAGACAAAGACTAATTAGCTACTGTTGCGCGTGTGTTATGTGTGAGTTATGTGTGTGTGTGTGTATACTTTTGTGTCTGTACAGCATAATTGATGTGTGCAAGCGTGTTTGTGTGCATGACTATGCTAATTTGTGTGCATTTGTGTGTCTGTCCTTAAGTGGATGCCGGTGTGTGTGCAGGAAAGCATGTGAAAGCTCTCATTGCTCTTTTAAAGGGATAATAAGTTAAGAAATTTATAGCCCCGTAACACAAAATGACCACAGTATATCTGCCAAATATTCCTCTGCAATAGATTTGCAATGACTCACCAGCCAGGTGGGAAGATTTCTGGCTTCCAAGTGCAACTGATATTAAATTGTTTTTTTTGTTTTTTTCTGTTACAGCATACACACAGTAGCTCTGTAAATCACTCGTCCTGTGTTCTCCTTAGAGATAAAGTCAGAAACCAAAAGGGAGAAATTAATATTTTTTGGTTCCATGATGGCAACAACTATCTTTGAATTAATTTCATAGGAATACCATTAGGTGCTTAACATGCAGAGACGGGCAAAACAGCGGATGCGTCTGGAAGAGTGTTCTTTCTCTCTCTCTCAAAGACAGCAGCCTACATGACACTATCACGACATATGAATCCCCCCTTCCCTCTCACAGTCCAACAGTTAACTAGCTAGCTAGCCCTATAAGGGAGCCTGCAAACAGCGAAATGTGATCTGAGATCTGCAAAAACTGTCGCGAAACTCACTGCCCGACGACCTATCCTATAACCTTAACCGTTCGAGGTCAATGCCTAACCTTAACTATTCGAGGTCAATGCCTAACCTTAACCGTTCAAGGTCAATGCCTAACCTTAATGCCTAGCCTCAACTATTCGAGGTCAATGCCTAACTTTAACTATTCAAGGTCAATGCCTAACTTTAACTATTCAAGGTCAATGCCTCACCTTAACCGTTCGAGGTCAATGCCTAACCTTAACTATTCGAGGTCAATGCCTAACCTTAACTGTTCGAGGTCAATGCCTAGCCTCAACTATTCGAGGTCAATGCCTAACCTTAACAGTTCGAGGTCAATGCCTAACCTTAACTATTCGAGGTCAATGCCTAACCTTAACCGTTCGAGGCCAATGCCCAGCCTTAACCGTTCGAGGTCAATGCCTAACCTTAACTATTCGAGGTCAATGCCTAACCTTAACTATTCGAGGTCAATGCCTAACCTTAACTGTTCGAGGTCAATGCCTAACCTTAACTATTCGAGGTCAATGCCTAACCTTAACTATTCGAGGTCAATGCCTAACCTTAACTGTTCGAGGTCAATGCCTAACCTTAACTGTTCGAGGTCAATGCCTAGCCTCAACTATTCGAGGTCAATGCCTAACCTTAACAGTTCGAGGTCAATGCCTAACCTTAATGCCTAGCCTCAACTATTCAAGGTCAATGCCTAACTTTAACTATTCGAGGTCAATGCCTAACCTTAACCGTTCAAGGTCAATGCCTAACCTTAACCGTTCGAGGCCAATGCCTAACCTTAACCGTTCGAGGTCAATGCCTAACCTTAACTATTCGAGGTCAATGCCTTACCTTAACTATTCGAGGTCAATGCCTAACCTTAACTGTTCGAGGTCAATGCCTAACCTTAACCGTTCGAGGTCAATGCCTAACCTTAACTATTCAAGGTCAATGCCTAGCCTCAACTATTTGAGGTCAATGCCTAACCTTAATTATTCAAGGTCATTGCCTAACCTTAACTATTCAAGGTCATTGCCTAACCTTAACTATTCGAGGTCAATGCCTAACATTAGCTTTCCTGCTAAAGTCTTCAAACATGAAAAACATGAACACACATCTTGTCCTTTAATTAGCTTGTTGAACAACAACAAAACAAACATTCAACAGGAAAGAGTGCACTGCTAACGCCAGTTTGCAGGCTATCGCTAGAAAGCTAATTAACGTTAGCTGGTTTGCTGCAGCACATAAACCAGCATATACATACCTGCAAATGTCACTTCGGTACATTTAGTGATGCTGGTGTGGTCTTTGATATCACTAACAACACACTGTCTGACCACGACATGTAAGCTACAGTAAGTTGTTTACTTTGTGTCTCGTTAACGTCAATTAGCCTGCCACGGCTCTCAATAGAAACAAACATGGCCTCAGTCATTTTCCTCTCAGCCTTCAGTCAGTTGAGAGGAAAAGGAACATTTCGTGTATTTACTTCAATACATCTTTTTCCTTTTAGTGATGAAAAAACTATTGATAGAACATTAAAAACATTCAAATTATGTTTTTACTGGATGTTAAGACTATTAATGGCCCTAATTGAAATTTCATGTGCTCAAATGCTCAAAAAACACAGGTAAAACAACATCTTCCAAGGGTAAAAACTTGATCATTAACACATCTTCTCTAATTATCTGTTGTCAAAATACAACTGTCTGATTAAAAAAGGGTGATAATAACTGTTAAAAGTCACAGTTTAGAAATAGCTGAATGGGTCTGAGCCGGATGATCACATCATCCACTTTATAGCTTCCATAAAAAGCCTCTAAGATGATAAACAGACACTCCGAGACGTCTGCCGTACAATGTCATGGGTTCATGTCCGGGTCACCCTCCTCTTTCCCTGCTGTACACTCTTTGATAACGCTGAGATGCTATAAAAATATTTCCTCTGCAGCTGTCACGTTGAAGGTTATTTATAGCGACTAGCGGCTTAGTCTGTTTTTAATAATTCACGTGGAAAGCTGAAATTCAGTTTGTTATTCCTGTGTCACAGTGTGGATTGAACTTACCTCTCCGGTGACTTCATCGCCGCATTAAAAATGTTAAGCCTTCCTAAAAATACTCAGTAAACTTGTCTGAGGAGAATGTGGTGTTTAGTGGAAGAATGGGGAGTTTACATGAATAACTTAGTTCTCAAGATTTTCTTATGTAATTCAGCCACTTTTATAGGGTACTTTAAGTCTTG
Source organism: Sebastes umbrosus (assembly GCF_015220745.1). Lineage (NCBI taxonomy): Eukaryota > Metazoa > Chordata > Actinopteri > Perciformes > Sebastidae > Sebastes > Sebastes umbrosus. The sequence goes on from NC_051277.1 coordinate 27,450,246, forward strand.
ATTCACAATGAGCATGAATAACTGTCCTCCCTGTCAACTAACATGGTTTGGAAACACACTAGTAGTGCTGTGGAGCAATGTGAGTCCCCGTTTGAGTAGTTTTTTTGTGCATGTGCATGACAACGTTCATGCAGGCAGGTGAAGCAATATTTGTCCTGCCGATGGTTTCACGTTATACCTCACCTCAACCAACTGTTGATAAGTGGAGTACTGTGCCAACAATGGCAATGAAGAGGAAGACTGCTAGGAAGCAAACACAGATGTAAACAATATAGGTTTCAAATGATTCCAAAGCTACGCAATCAACAGACTTGTTAAGGACACAGACAATGTGTTTTGTAATAATTAAGGCTGTCAATTGATTACAATATTTAATTGCGATTAATCTCATGATTGTCCATCTTTAATCACGATTAATCGCAAATTAATCGCACATTTTTTATCCGTTCAAAATGTACCTTAAAGGGAGATCTGTCAACTATTTAATACTCTTATCAACATGGGAATGGAGAAATATGCTTGTTTTATGCAAATGTATGTATATATTTTAGGGCTGTTAAAGTTAGCGCGATAATAACACGTTAACACAAATTTGTTTTAACAACATACATTTTTTTAACGCATTTATGCAACTTTGTTTTTTTTAAGTTGCAGTGGGCTCAGTTTTAAAGCTAGGGTGAAGATACTGGCATCATATGAAACTAGAAAACCTGAGGAATCCATTGGTACCAACCATGTCATAAAAGAGGCTAAATAACACTCTAAACTTACACTAAATTTTAGTGAAGGAAATCTGGCGTGGCCATTTTCAAAGGGGTCCCTTGACCTCTGACCTCAAGATATGTGAATGTAAATGTGTTCTATGGGTACCCACGAGTCTCCCCTTTACAGACATGCCCACTTTATGATAACTACATGCAGTTTGGGGCAAGTCATAGTCAAGTCAGCACACTGACACACTGACAGCTGTTGTTGCCTGTTGGGCTGCAGTTTGTCATGTTATGATTTGAGCATATTTTTTATGCTAAATGTAGTACCTGTGAAGGACAATATTTGTCATTGTTTTGTGTTGTTAATTTCCAACAATAAATATATACAAACATTTGCATAAAGCAGCATATTTTCCCACTCCCATGTTGCTAAGAGTATTAAATTCTTGACAAATCTCCCTTTAAGGTACATTTTGTACAGATAAAAAATGTGTAATTAATTTGCAATTAATCGTTATTAAACATTTTAATGGATTGACAGCCCTAATATATTTATTATTGGACATGGTTGACATGGTTGGTACCAATGGATTCCTCAGGTTTTCTAGCTTCATATGATGCCACTCTAGCTTCAAAACTGAGGCCGCTACAACCTCTGAAAGTTTGAAATCGCAAGTTGCGTTAATCCGTTAAAAATAATTTGCGTTAACTCATTATTATTGCGTTAACTTTGACAGCCCTAACTGTAATGCAAACATAACTTTTTGTTTTGTTCTGTTTGACTTTCCTTTGGGGGATTTAACCTAGCGGGTGTGTAAAGTACGTTAATACTCACTCTGTAGAGCTGTTCTTGTGGTTGTGTATTGGAGAGATGCAGGGTGGGAGGAGCTGACAGTCTTTGTCCAATCGCAGCTTCTTATTGCCGTTGACTGATGAATCACTGTGGTCCGACTGGAATATAGAGGACAGAAAACACACTAGTACAGTATTTACGAGAAAATGGTTATGGACTTAAACAGAGAGAATCCTGTGCCACAGCACCTTGTGTTTCCTCTTGCTCTTGCTGGTGTGTTTCTCTGTTGGGACCACCATGTTTCCAGCTGCCTGCCTCCTGTGTTTGCCTCCGTTCTCTCCTCTCTCCGTCCTCCCTGCCAGCCTGGGATTACTCTGCTCTTGCACAGGGGGGTTGTCCTGGACCCCCAGACCTTGGCACACCTTCTCTCTGTCCCTCCCCGTCGTCCTTTCCCTCTCCCCGAGCCCCAATCTTTCTCTGTCCTCTCTGTCCATCTGCCTCTCTCTCTCTGTTAATCTGTCTCTGTCACCTTGCCTCTCTCTGTCCTGCACTAATCGCTCATTCTCTTCGTCCTGTTTCTCCCCTTTAGGTAACTTCTGCCTCTCTCTCGGACCTGGCAACTCTCTCTCAGCCTGCTTCTGTCTTTCTCTCTCGGCCAGCCCCGTCCTCTCCCTCTCCCCCTGTCTCTCTCTGTCTCTCCCTTCACTTCCGTCCCTTTCGGCCATTCCCACCCTGGATCTTTCCCCCAAACACTGGCCAGGCACCCTGCTGAGCAAACTCAGGTCAATTTTCACCCATAAACTCTGGATCTCTTGGTATTCCCCCAAGGGGGACAGAGGCACCTCGTGTCCAATGTTGGGAGGTGATGACACGGACACCGGGTCTTTGCACTGCCCTCCTAACCCTCCAGGATCAGGAACAGAAGTGCCAAATGAACCACTTATGTTGCTAATGCTTAGGGAGTTACAGCTACTACTGCTGCCATTACTACCACTGCTGATGCTACTATTACTACTGCTGCTACCATTAGTGGTCACATTGCTACCATCTTTGACTCGAAGTCCCTTCCCACCAAATGTTCCCAGACTCCCCACGCTGCCAGCGGAGCCGAGGCACGGGGGGAGAGGCGTGTGCATGTGTGTGTTGGACAGAGTCTGTGTGTTAATTGCAGAGCGTGTCGTCTCAGGTGGCAGAGTGGGGATTTTGAGGGCTTCCTCCGAATCCGAGTGGCATTCAGAGGAGGAGGAGGATGAATCCGTTTCGATGAATTCTCGGGACTTGGGTGTGATTTTGGTGCTTGGACCTCTGTGTTTCCTCTTGTCCTGTTTTAAAGACAAAAAATGACAAAGGACAAAAGGGAGTGAGCTTTAAGATGATTGAATTATACTGCTAATAATTATTCATATGCACCGACCTATGAAAATCACTATGGCTGCTAATCAGGAGTGTGCACACAAAAACACATGTCATTTGTAATCTATGGGGTCATTATTGTAGCAAAATTATTTGCAAATGTGTGTGGAGAGTTGCGTAACTGTAGCTCAATCTGTGTGACCGTAATCAGATTTGTAAATGTGTAAAAGAATCTCTAAATGCGTATTGAGATTTGTAAATGTGTACAGGAATCTGCAAATGTGTATTCAGAATCTGTGTGCGTTGTTCAGATTTGTAAATATGTAAAGTGATCTCTAAATACGTACTGAGATTTGTAAATGTGCACAGTTTTGTCTACACATTTACAGATGTATGTACGCATTTACAGATTTGTCTACAAATTTACAAATGTCAATACAGATTTGGAGATTCTTTTTACATTTGAGATTTTCAAATGTATAAAAGAATCTATAAATGCATAATGAGATTTGTGAATGTGTACAGGAATCTACAAATATGTATTCAGAATCCATGTGTGCATAATCAGATTAGTAAATATGTAAAAACAATCTCCAAATCTGTATTGAGATTTTGTAAATTTGTTTACAAATTTGTACACATTTACAAATCTCAATACACTTGCAAATCTGAATACACATTTAGAGATTTTTTTTTACACATTTCTTTTTACAAATCTGATTACGCACACACAGATTCTGAATACACATTTGCAGATTCCTGTACACATTCACAAATCTCAATACGTATTTAGAGATTCTTTTACACATTTACAAATCTCAATACACTTGCAAATCAGAATACACATTTGCAGATTTCTTTTACACATTTACAAATATGATTACGCACATAGATTCTGAATACACATTTGCAGATTCCTGTGCACATTCACAAATCTCAGTACACATTTAGATCATTTTTTTTTAGACATTTACAAATCTGATTACGCACTCACAGATTGAGATACAGTTACATAACTCTTCACACACACTTGCAAATAGTTTTGCTAGACTAATGGCCCCACAGTAATCTCTCTACACCCTCCACTGTGTAAAATACTAAACTACTACCATGATAAAAAGAAGGCTTTTTATCTTTTGCTATCTCAATGAAAGAAATCTTGCTTATATGTTATCAGCCAGTGCATTTTTAAGCCCCTGCAGTTGACAGAAAGTATAAATCAATGAAGCTTAAAATATATATTACTGCATGTGATAATATCGAGCAAATTAGGCAGCGCAGGCTTGTTATACTAATCTGTGAAGTGAAAAGTGAAACATGTTTGTCTAATTTTGTACGTCAGGGATATTCACTGCACACTAGTCACATAACTCAGCGTGGGCAATCTGATGTCACATGCAAATTAAGAGATTCAAAAAAGAAGAGTTTATCTTTATCAAAGATCAGTCAGTGTCCGCTAAAAGTTTCTCCTCACTGCTGGCAGCAATGGTATTCAGCCTTGATTGCTGTCAGTAACAGTATGCCAGTTTTCAGACATGCAAATCCCCTCACTGGTGGAGTCTAGACTTAGAATAACTGGGAAAGTGAATAAGTGATGCCTTTTCTAAAAGCTGCAGCACATTGGTGACTACTCGCAGTGACCTTTCAGCCCTGTACTCTCAAAGTACACAATCACTGTCATTAAACTGTCACAGAATTTCCTAATTTCCTAAACAGCTGGGCACTGTAGTTTCTAGCAAACATTGCTCAAACAGGAGGAAATAATGCATTTGTTGAGGACTATTTTCAGCTGCGGATTAATACACATTGGGTGCTCTATTGAGTGTTTACGGCAGCAGAATTGAGTCAAAATAAACTACAGTGCCTGTGTTCATTGTAATGAAGGAACATTTTTGTGGAGTTCTATTGCACAGAGGAATATACACAGCAGGCTTTGGCTACACGGACAATAGTTGTTGATTGACTTGGATCGATTCATCGTTGTTTTTTGTCTTAGAGAGAGAGCGTTCCTATTGGCTGTTCATTTAACAGAGGCATGTGTCAATCACTCTCAAACTCCAATCAAACGTAGCACTATGAATTAATATTCTGTTACTGTAATGCCTATTTCTCGTGTAAAATGTTGTCAGAAACATCTTGTAGTGTACTGTTTAGCTGTAAACTGAGAAAGTTTGCTCCGGCTGGTGGGCAGGAGCTTGGTTGATTTCCTCAACTGATCTCAACATGGCTTCCGGGTCACAAACTTTCTCATTTTACAGCTAAACAGTACACTACAAGATGTTTCTGTAAACATTTGAGGTGAGAAATAGGTATTACAGTAACAGAATATTGATACATATTTGATCAGTGCTGCCTAGTTTGACCGTTTGATCGGACGGCAAGGCTCCAGCTCGGCTCTGATTGGTTGTTTTCCTCCGGTCTGTGAAATCTTGTAGATGCCATAGGAGCACCGGAGGACACCGAGGCACTTGATTTTTTTTCATATTACCTGTCTCATGCACTACTGTCAGGATATAGTGACCGTTGTTGATAATAAGAAAAATGATACCATTGTTGATAATAAAAAAAATATCAAATATCACCCCTTTAAGTGAGGAAACTGTTTTATGGTTGTTTGTGCAACATCAATCTCGGAAGCCATCCGCTATCGGCCTGACAACAATTTAGCCTCTGTGGGCAACGGCCAATATTTTTGGGTTCCGGTGTAGCCAGCAGATATCCGGATTACGGATGCTAATTTAGAATATTTTTTCTAACCGATAGCCGATCCATGTTAACCGATTATTAACCATTAACTGACAAGATAAATGCGTTTCATGCAGTGGTGCTGTGGTTTTAGTGCGTAACAAGCCGCCCAGAAGCAACGATAAGCCGATGCACAAACAGGTTAAATCCATCATTTATCACCAGCTGTAGTGTATGCGCAAAACAGACAACTGAGACCGCAGTTCACCCGTCCGGAAGAATTAGCAGCCACGATGCTGAGTGCTTTGTCCTGGACACATGCAGCCACTTTAGTCTACACCGCATCAATTAGTTTAGCTGCAAGGTTGTCAGCTGTATGTCTGCCTGGCGTTCTCTGTCAGCCTGGCAAATATTGGATTTCCAGGCCAAGACTTCCTCTTTCGTGCGCCAGTCATTGTTTGCAGTCCGAGTTTTGCTGCTTTGACACCTCAACTTCCCTTTTGGGATCAATAAAGTCAATCGATCTATCTATCTATCTATCTACTAGTAACTTGAGACGCGAGAATGGAATTGAAGTTGAGAGACGACGTCTACGACCAGATTGTTTCATGTTTCAATGTAGATACATTTTTCAAAAAAGCTAATAAAAAGCTATCAGAGATTGCGTATTGTCCAATGCGTTCCGCCTCTTTTGCTCTCCACATGGACTGTTTACCTGCATGCAACCAAAGACTGCTCAAACGTGATTGGTCAACACTACTCGGACTACAAAAGGACACCCGAACGATACCAAAATCTTCTCCCGTTTCCTACAGATTCTACATTAATATGTAGATATCTGTTTATAGAGATTAGTGCATGATCAATTCATCATCCTGACGTTCTTCTTGTGTGAGGGATGTGTGTGAATGATGCCGGCAAGCAGAACCAGCCTGCGTCTGCTTAGCTTACTTTCTTGACAGCTCTGCAGAATTAACACCTGCATCTCTGACCTTATTTTGCATCCAATCAAAAATTGTCCCTCAGATGTTAAATGCTTGATTTTTAGATGTGAAATGATCAATGATTGTTGTTTGACACAAAAGGAAGTAAATCGCAGTGCTGCGTGTGCAACATCAACATGAGATAACAACTACAGAGCTAGATGCAGAGAAGAAAATACCACTAATGTTCCCAGTCTGGAGCAAAACCCACTCGCTTGGCAGACACAAGGCGACAGTTTTTCTCAAACTTTTGGAATCATTCCAATGCATGTTGCCATCTGCAAAATCCAATTTCAATAAACGGCATGTTGTGTTTTGTTGAAAAAGAAAAGAAAAACCGTCCCCTGTATAATGCGTCTCTACACTGCTGGCAAAAGCTTTTCCTTTCTTGAGCAGAAGTTTTTCGGCAATGTTTTCTGGAAAGTTCTTCTCTCCTCACTGTTGACACCAGCGTTAGCCGTCCTGCCAGCTGTTCCGCGCAGCTAAGGCTGGCAGCGGATCAAGTGTCGTGACAGCCCCCACAGCACAGGTTGCAGATGTTAGCACTGATCTTTATTTTTAGGTTATTTTTGGAATAAAATGGGGGAATGTTTCAGCTGGTACAGCTATAGACATACTGCAGGTTGTTGTTGTCGACATCAGATTATGTAATGCACCTCTATATGTAAATCATGTAGAATCAACTATGATAGAGTGGATCTAAATTGACAGCCCTTGAGAATTACTGTAGTGAAATTTTTAGATTTTTTAATAATGCACCTTTAAAGTGGGCAGTAGGCAGAATGTTTTTGGCATCATTGGGCAAAAATTCCATAATAACCTTTCAGCATATTGTAATTAAAGTGTTCTGAGATAAAACTAGACTTCTGCACCTCCTCATGACTCTGTTTTCAGGCTTTAAAAAATCTGACGGGAGACTTTGGCCAATCACAGGTCATTTCAGAGAGAGAGCGTCTTCAGTAGGAACCAATGGTCTTGGGGCTGAGTATAGATTCATATTTGATCAGCGCTGAAAGCACCGGAGGACACAGAGGCACATGATTTTTTTCAGATTACCTGTTTCATGCACTACTGTCTGGATATAGTGACCTTTTTATAAAAATAACTTTTTTTAATCATATTTGCTCCAGCCTGCCTACCCCAACTTTAAGTCATACACAGTAGTTGAGGAAAAGCCTTGCAGTGGGATACGTGGCATTATTTTTTTGTTCTTTATTTTTGTTTTCCTGAAGCTGATTATTGTTGAAAAAATAAACACATTTGATAAGTACGCATTAAATAATGAATTAAACGTACTGTGAGAGTGAATCAAAGTTTGAAGCTGTGGGTGGCTGTCAGACTGATTGAATCTCAGCTTGCCGTTGAAGAGGAGGCAGATGTCAGGGTCAGACATGTCACTCACAGGTCGGTTTTGTCAGCCTGTAAGGTCAGCTGCTGTTTGCTAGTTGTTGATGTCAAAATGCAGTTTTTATTGTTTCAGTATTACGGATGGCTCTCGGTCAATTTGTTGATTTGTCTCAGAGTTTTTCAAGCATATTTTCTTCAGAAAAACGGAAAGGAAATTTGTTTTGCAAAGCAAACAAATGCAAATGATGTGTGTCATAAAGATCAACAAAGATCAAAACATGGCACATCCTGAAATAAATTCGAGAGAGTACGTAGTAGTTGGATGAACTGGTTCACTTCTTTTGTTCTTCCAAAGTCGATTGTGAACATTCATCTCTGTCAACCTTACTTCAGTGGATGTTTCTCTTGAGTTACATAAGGTCAACATTTACAGTTTTTTTTATGACCATGGACTGATTTACAAACTGCTAACAATATCGTGTTGATTATTTGTTGACAATGACATTTTTTACCTTAAAAACCTGACTTATTTTTTTACCTAAAGCAACGATTAGGGATATTTTCTAGGGCTGTAAATCGACTGATCGCAAATTAATCACACATTTTTATCTGTTCAAAATGTACCTTAAAGGGAGATTTGTCAAGTATTTAATACTCTTATCAACTTGGGATTGGATAAATATGCGCTGACTTGGCTATGACTTGCCCCAAACTGCATGTGATTATCATAAAGTGGGCATGTCTGTAAAGGGGAGACTCGTGGGTACCCAGAGAACCCATTTTCATTCACATATCTTGAGGTCAGAGGTCAAGGGACTCCTTTGAAAATGGCCATGACAGTTTTTCCTCGCCAAAATTTAACCTATGTTTGGAGCGTTGGCGTAGAGTATCTTCACTCTAGCTTTAAAACTGATCCCACTACAACCTCCCAAAGATCGTTTGCGTTAATTAAATAAATTAGTGCCGTTAAAATTAATTTGCGTTAATGAGATATCGCGTGAACTTTGACAGCCCTACTATTTTCATCTTATGTTGCACTTATTGGTTTAATTGTTATATAATCTTCATTCCTGTCTTTTTCTATCTATATCTTTCTTACATAAAGCCAGTTCACTGTAAGTGCCTTTCTTTCTTTCTTTCTTTCTTTCTTTCTTTCTTTCTCTCTCCTTGAAACTACCTAATCTTCATAAAACCACAGAGTGTTCACTCATTATAGGTTGAGACGTCGGTCGATGATTCAGTCCATCTCTCTGACTCCCTCTCTTACTTTCCATATTTCGATAAAACCAGTCAGTGTTGAGCCATAATGGTCATGTAATAATACAGTTTTCATCCTGTGGAATTTTATGGCTTTGACAACTCATCCGGAGACAATAAGGATGAAGTGATCATTGCAGGATACACGGACAGTGCTACATGTGTGCAGCACTTGGTTTTAAACTGTCTTTTTTTATTTTTTATTTTTTTATTCCAGATGTTGATAAGTGAAGGTTAAATGTCCCAAGGTGTTTGTGTCATGCACTTCTTCCTCGAGAAAGTAATTTGAATGAAAATGGGATTGTTAGATTCTAGCAGTCATAAATAATAGCTGGATTAACTTTGAGAGATTAGCATATGAGCAACCATTAAAGCAGCAGGGTAGAATTGGAGCAAAATTTTATAAAACGGTCACTACATCCTGACAGTAGTGCATGAGATCTGAAAAAAATCATGTGCCTCTGTACTCCCAATGGCATCTGCAAGATTTCCCCCACTGCAGAAAAACAACCAATCAGAGCCGAGCTGGACCCTTGCCGTCTCTGAGCAGCTGTCAATCACTCGCAAACTCCGATCAAACGGTCAAACTATAGGCAGTGCTGATCAAATATGAATCTATATTCTGTTACTGTAACCTGTACTGCAGCCATGTTGAAAACAGTTGAGGAAATACCAAGCATCGCCCACCAGCCGGAGCAAACTTTCTCATTTAACAGCTAAACAGTACACTACAAGATGTTTGTGAAAACATTTGAGGTGAGAAATAGGCATTTCAGTAACAGAATATTGGAATGGTTGGAATGCATTGGAATGGTTCCAAAAGTTTGTTCCCCCAATGATGCCAAAAAAAAGTTCTGCCTACTGCCACTTTAAGGCTACTTACTGAGAAGAAATATGGAGAAACTCTTTACGCTCTTCCCCCATAAACACACACATGTGCATCCCACCCCCAGAAACTAACCTGGTTTACACTGACAGCAGGTATTGGCACGGGGGTTTGCTGTAGCGCCGCTGGTGGAGTAACTGTGTTGTTGTTTGAGTTGGTAGCACTGCGAGGTTCTTTCCTGGGGGCTGTTTTCCCATTGGGGGGTTTGGTTCGTGGCCTCGGGGGGTTCTGAAGCTCCAGGGAGGGGGGAGGCAACAGGTCCTTCTCCCTCACTGCAGGGCTACAGTGGGAACAAAATACAGCGTCACAATCCGTATTAGATTCACCCTTGAGCAAGGCACTGCTGCTGTCATGCTGTATTACACTGACAAACAGTAGACGATAATGCTCGCCTCGGCCAGCTGCGGGGGGTGATTGTGTGTTAAAATGAAAAAAAATATATAAGACAGCATGAAATAATTGAAAACAGCATGCATTCAGCCGAACTTGTTTGGATGTGGAAACCTAAAAAATGGAACGGGGAAGGGAAGGAGTGGTTGAGGGAGAAAAGAATAAAGAGACGAAGCTAGGAAGTCTGTGTTTTTCTTCCAATTAGCCTAACATCAAGCTGAGCAGCCAGTTTGGCATGGCATCTACTCAGTCTGAGCATTTTTCACAGCAGATGTGGGAGTGACAATTTTCAATGGCTAGCTGCCAAGAAGCTCAGTGATCCACTGGAGCCTCTGGAAGCTCTCCATACTAAGTGACAGCGTTGTTTTAACAGCAATCGTAATAGTTTTACCAATAACAAGTGACATGTAAGTTATAATACATAGTTACTAGTCAAGAAATAAGTTGTTAGTAGGTCGGTCAATTGATTAAAATATTTAAATGCGATTAATCCCATGATTGTCCATAGTTAATCGTGATACTCACAAATTAATCGCACATTTTTTTATCTGTTCACAATGTACCTTAAAGGGAGATTTGACTATTTTTTATTACTCTTATCAACATGGAAGTGGGAGAATATGCTTGCTTTATGTATGTATATATTTTAGGGCTCTTAATAACGCGTTAACACAAAATCATTTTAACGCCACTTATTTCTTTAACGCAATCAATCTTTCAGAAGTTGTAGCAGGCTCAGTTTAGAGTGAAGATACTAGCATCATATGAAACTAGAAAAAACCTAAGGAATCCATCGGTACCAACCAATCAGTCATACTAGCCTGTCGCAAAGGAGGTTCAATAACGCTCCAAATTTGCGCTAAATTCTGGAAAGGAAATAGGTTCTATGGGTAACCACGAGTCTCTCATTTTATGATAATCAGATGCAGTTTTGGGCAAGTCATAGTCAAGTCAGCACACTGACACACTAGATACTTGACAAATCTCCCTGTACGGTACATTTTGAACAGATAAAAAATGTGCGAAAAACTGAGCCTGCTGCAACCTAAAAATCACAATGCGTTAAAGAAATTAGTGACGAATTAAAACGAATTTGCGTTAACACGTTATTATCGGGTTAACTTCGACCACCCTAGTTGTTACAATAGTTTTGATGTTCTTAAAATATCTCACTTGAGACAATGAATTTGCACTTCCATCAGTTAGTTAAGACTGCGCGTCAACATTACATAATTTGACTGCTGATTCACTAGAGGCACACGGGCACAACAAAGATCCTTAGGCCCTTTAAGCGATGCTCGGGGGCTTACTGCAGAACATGGAATTTTGCGGTAGAACTTAAGAGCTGGTAAGAGGCCCCGGGGTAGACCCAGAACACGCTGGAGGGATTATATATCTCGTCTGGCCTGGGAACGCCTCGGGGTCCCCAAGGACGAGCTGGTAAACGTTGCTGGGGAGAGGGACGTCTGGAATTCCCTGCTTAACCTGCTGCCCCCATGACCCGGTCCCGGAAAGGGGAAGTAAATGTATGGAAATTAAGAGCCATTGTTTCAGTGAACCAGCTATCAAAAAGATACTTAAAAAGTTGATTGGGTGGCTTTCTCGTCCTGAATCCATAACTTGCGGCGTCCCCCAGGGGAGTATCCTGGGGCCATTATTATTTTTATTATATATTATAAATTATCTTGACGATGCTGCACTGATAAGACTAAAAGACTAAAGTAGAGAATATGTTAAAATGTGGCTCTCTGATAAAAACACACCCCACATTTAGAAAAAAACTAACACCGTTCATTTTGGATATTTTTAGTTAAATTTTAGAGAATTAGTTGTGAAAAAAATAAATAGTTGGCCAGGAAAGGGCAGGGCCTCATGTTCAATGCCATTTTGACTATGACTTATTAGAAAAGCTTCAGACTTCTCAAGAAATGCTTACTAGGGTTGTATCCAAAAAACCTCCCACATCTGGACCTGGCACATATAAAGTCTTCATTTTCAAAGTCCTAATTATTCAAATTGTCTCCCTTACAACATTTTAAAGAATGTAGTGCCTGCTCACTTAGCTAAATATATTGTTTTTTGTCAGTGATTGCCATTTTTCACTAATAATTAGGGCTGTTAATAACGATATTTAATATCTTATTATATTATTTAATCGCGATTAATACCCATACAACCCATTTTCATTGAAATATCTTGAGGTCAGAGGTCAAGGGACCCTTTTGAAAATGACCATTCAGGACCGTTTTTTCTCAGCAAAATTTGGCGTAAGTTTGGAGCGTTATTTAGCCTCCTGACATGGTTGGTACCAATGGATTCCTTAGGTTTTCTAGTTTCATATGATACCAGTATCTTCACTCTAGCTTTAAAACTGAGCCTGCTACAACCTCCAAAAAATTGATTTAAGTTAATGCGTTAAAGAAATTAGCGGCATTTAAACAAACGTTTAAACAAATTTTGTATATATTATATATTATTTATTAATACTATTCTTGCCTTTTCACACACTTAATGATATATCCTATTTTCAGCATTATTATTATTATTGTACTATATATTATAGGTCGGAGGTAAATGGATTCCTTTGAAACTGTCTCGCCAAAATTTAGCGTAACTTTGGAGCGTCATTTAGCCTCCTTTGCCACAAGCTAGTATGACATGGTTGGTACCAATGGATTCCTTAGGTTTTCTTTTCATATGACACAGCTTCAAAACTGAGTCCAGTACAACCTCAAAGATCGCAAGTTGCGTTAATGCCTTAAAGAAATGAGTGGCGTTAAAACAAATTTGGATTAACATTGCTAATAATTTTACATTTTAAACGAATAATAAGTAAGTCTTTCTTTTGGGATACAACTACTAACTGATGATAAACACATTCAACTTAGCTAATATGTGAAGAAGGGTCTTGTACTCTCTTCCTCTGCCTACCTATGCTGGTTTGTTCTGCTCCATGTCTGGCTCTGATTATCCTCCACACTGTTTGACCTCTCCGTCCGTCTGGGCTGCTTCTTCCCTGTGGTGTTCCTCCTCGGGGTTGTGACCTCTGGCCCTGACAACAGGCCCGGCGACATCCTCATCTTTGACCTCTGGCTCTCCCCCGAGGCCTTCTGGCTGAGCTTGGCCTTGGCCTTCTCTCTGCCTGGGCTGAGGGAAGCAAGAAGTGATTTGTCTTTTATGGTTAGAGACACATTTTTGTCAGTTGTTGCCTATAATTTGTTCATCCTTCTGTCTGTGTGTTAGTCATTCATTAATTCATTTAGCAGACGTCATTTGAAAAGTTAGTCTGTCAAATTTCCCCCCAAAAAATACACTTGTCGCTCCTACCAGAAGGCTCCCCTGATCTCCTTGTGTTCCACCGTTGGTGCAGCTGGAACAGGGGCGCTGTTGGATCCGCAGGGTTTGGTCTTGGTTGCTGTACCCGCTCCTGGTGCTTCACTCCCTGGAGAAAAAGTCCTCGGACCCTGGGTGATGGAGCCTGGGCAGTGGACCATTAGACCAGAATAAATTTTCCAGATTAAACCAGATTTTATTTTATTTCTCCCACTATACAGAAGTGAAGCCAAAATATCCCGGATACGGGAGCTGCCATCTTGAGAATTTGACGTAATTTGGAGCCAGAGTCTGCGCAGTAGTGATCGGGAGGTGGAGCCGCGGTATCAAGGTCAACCGCCTGAATCAATCGGGGGGTCGAGCGCAGCAGCAGATTGTCAGTGAGAGAGAATCACAGCTGTCAATCATGACGTCTCATCCCCTTTTTTTAGCATCAAATAACGAATTAAAACCAAACTTATTCTAAAAATAAACTCTTGAACATACATCAGCGTGATAAGAACTACCTAAAATGACAGAAACCTTCTTTTGGAAAAATGTATTTGACGTGTACTTTGACTTTTTAGTTTGGCCCATGTCCCATTTGCTAACATGGAGGGGGTGGGATTTATGACCTATACTGCAGCCAGCCACCAGGGGGCGATCGAGATGTTTTGGCTTCACTTTTGGGGAGCTTTCATGTCGTCCATCTGTACATACAGTCTATGGTTCATACCAACCTGTGCCATGTTCTTGCTGTTGGGGAACCTGGGGTTTGGTTTGAGCTTGGACCTTATTCAACCAGCTGTCCAGCTGCCACTTGTTGGCAGAAGGGGGCTCAGGCTACAGGGGAACAAAACAATTTATGGATTATTAATACATATTTCAGAAGTCAATACACTCAAGGGAAGTAACAGATGTGATTTCCTTTCATGCTTTAAAAGGGACTTTGTCTTGAAATCATAAATCATTAAAGTGTTTATTTTCTGCAGACAGAAGAAACTATTTATTTTACTGACATCTGAAAGTAGCTCCATTTATTCAGTTTCTGTGTTGTGAATTGATTTGACATATCACTGTATATGTGTTACTTGCTATTACATGATGTTCTTTTTCTTTCTCTGCACGTCTCGCTCTCTTTCTCTCAGTGGGTATGACTGCAGAAGCCTATGAAACCAGGCAGCATTGAGCCATTAAAATAATGTGATAAATAACATTATAATTCAGCTCTCTGCAGTTAGAGTTTTATGACTTTCAGAACACCATCCAGAGATCGTGGGAAGAAACTATTCAGTGTACTAATGTACTATGACATTTTTGGACATACTATACTATGACTTTTTTTGACATATTACAATATGACTTTTTTCTGACTTTTTTTCGACATACTATATAGAATGTATAGAATGTTTTTAACATAGTCTACTATGACTTTTTTAATTTTTGGACATACTATACTATGAGCTCTTTTAAAAAAAATTTCGACATTACTATACTATGACTTTTTTTCGACATACTATAGTATGACTTTTTTTTTTTTCGAAATTCTATGCTATGAATTTTTTTTAGACACACTATACCATGACTTTTTTTTTTTCTCAACATACTATACCATGCCTTTTTTAAATCTTTTTCGATATATGCCATTTTTTCGACATACTATACTATGACTTTATTTTGATATACTTTTTTATTTATTTTTTTTTACTTTTTTCAACATACTTTACTATGACTTATTCATGACTTTTTTATACATATTATACTATGACGTTTTTTCAACAAATTATACTATGAAATTTTTTCGCCATATTATACTATGACTTTTTTTTTTTTTTTTTCAACATACTACTAATACATTTTCCAACATAGTATACTATGACGTTTTTCAACATACTATAGTGTTTTTTTTTTACTTTTTTTGACATACTATACTATTAATTTTTGTACGTCTTTTTTCAACATATTATCCTATGATGTTTTTTCTACATATTACATTATGACTTTTTTATGCCCTTCTTCGACATACTATACTGTGACGTTTTTTAACATACTATACTATGACGTTTTTCGACATACATGAACTAACATTATCAACAGAATGTGATGAGTTTGCAGTGTTGACGTTATGTCCAAGATGTCTATGAGCACGCTAAACAGCTGGCCCCAGCCCGTCCTGTTTTGTAATACTATTTTTACCTCAAGAGGCGATAGTGAGTCACTGTAGCGTCCAGTCTGCCCTCAGTCCAACATGAGATGATGAAGAAATAGAGCTACCTCAAGGGCTTGTCAATCACGTTTTTATGTTATCCTATGTTAGTTTATTGGTGAATTGTATGGACATTTCACCCATAAACTCATGTTATCTACTGTGTGCGAGTTTCACTTGTCATCCTACCTCTGGAGTGTGTGTGCGGGAGGCCTGATGATACTCGCTGTCACTGGAGCTGCTCTCTGATTCGTCTGTGTCTGACTCTGAGCTGCTCTCTGATTCACTGCTGCTCCCTGATGCTCCACTACAAAAGAAAGAAAGAAAGAAAGAAAGAAAGAAAGAAAAAGACATATTTCTGTTAATTATGTGCTTGTATGTTAAATAAGTCATTCCAACAGTTAGAAAATCAAAGTAGAATTTCTTTCTAAATCCACAGTGACAAAACAATCAACGGACGCCCTGTCAGTCTATCTGTAACGTGAGAGGACTTTGGAATTGAATCAGCATGTCACACTGTAACAAAACAAAAACAGATATAGTTTCACAAGATGGTGAGAAAGCACATCCATGGTCACTGTCGCTTCCAACAGGGTTACATCAAGATTCACACTAAACAGGGGACCAGAGAGGGATGCCCACTCTCTGCCTTGCTATTTGTCATTTTAAATGAACCACCTTCTAGCTCTATCTGGTAGACATGAAAAGAAAAAGGAAGTCACACAGCAAATTCAGAACAGAAGATTCAACTTTATGCAGATGATGTTTTACTTCATCTTCAAGAATGACTAAATTCACTAGAAGGATTGCCAGGAGGCAATCAACCACATACACTCTCAGAATACATCATCAATTCAACATACTTCCTATCTTAGTAAACACAAAGCCCGGAAAACTCCAACACTGCTTAAAAACCATTAACTTTCAAATAAAACTTGCATGTGTGGTATAGAACACATTTTCTTCATCACTATTAAATTAAGCCCTGTCAGCTTTACTGATTTATCCTGCCAGTTAGTCTCAATCAGTGTCAGAGTGATTTAGGGCATCCGCTAGGACATGGCATTCTCTCTTGCCCATATTTTGTCTTGTGACTTTGGTTTCAAGATTGTTGCTTCCCTTCCAGTCTAGTTTGAATGAGTTGCACTGTGAGTGAGCTGCAATGTTTTTTTTTATATTCCCATAAAGTAGTGCCAGACAAGTATTATTGATTTATTGATGATGCATGTTTGGTGGAGAGTCATGCTAATGCAGCATAGTCTCAGTACAGCTGCTGCTTTGCTGGTGTAAACTTTACAATTATATATGTTGCTATACTTTGTTTGGCTTTTGTTCAGAGCTTCATCTGAACCGACTGGTACCTGTTGTGTTGTTTTTGTTGTAAGTTTTAGGGCTGTCAAAGTTAACAAGATAATAAAGCATTAACACAAATTTGTTTTAATGCTGCTAATTTCTTTATCGCATTAACACAACTTGCGATGTTTAGGTTGTAGCGGGTTCAGTTTTAAAGCTAGATTGAAGATACTGGTATCATATGAAACTAGAAAACCTAATGAATCATTGGTACCAACCATGTCATACTAGCTTGTCGGAAAAACTGACTGGTAGGAAAAGTCAAAGTCAAGTCAGCACACAGATTTAGAGGTATGGGGAGGGGGGAATACCTCCACTGTTACATCAAAGACATCATCAAGATAATTCATAATCTACTCCAACTGCCTCAATAAGCAAAACGTATCATCAGACTCTTAAGTAAAGCAGAACTCTCACTAAGCGGTATAAATTAATCTTTGTTTATCTTTTCTGTTGTGATGTGTCTCATTTTACTAATTAAAAAAAAAAAGGATAATTATTGGGGAAGTCAGTCACCCTGTCACTGATTCAATAAAAATGACACCGAATACAATAAACGTCTATTAATAAACGCATAAACACAGCGTTATGAACCTGTTCAATTGTCTCATCCTCTCTGGTGCTTTGGTCGGCCTCGTGTTCATCCATCCTTCCACAGTGCTTTGAAATAGCCTCCTAGAGGCAACACACCCGCTCGTCCCAACTTAAGAATACACACAAACGCACTCGCACACACAGAAATTGCAATTATGTGTAGTTCTCTTTTTGTGTGCGAGTGTGAGTGTGCATGTAATTTCAGTTCAAGGCTGCCATCACAGCAGGCACCAATCTGTGTGAGCAGTCAAGCAGCAAATCCATCAACTGTTCCTGAGGCACACACGCACACGCACGCACACACACACACACACACACACACACACACACACACACACACGCACACACGCACACACACACACACACGCACACATGCACACACAGTGGCAGATACTGTATGAATGCAGTCTCTGCCCTGTTTTTCTTCTTCTATCATTACTCATCTCTTCTCTTTGTCTCTCCCTCGCTCTCTCTTTCAATTTCAATTAAATTTTCACCTCGCTTTGCTCTATTAGCATCACAGTTGAAACAATATTGGCAAAGCGTCGAGTTAATCTCCCTGTATACATGTTTGTGTGTGTTTGTGTTTCAGTCGTCCCTATGCAGACCCTCCTCCGTGCAATCACTGTCAGTTTTGTGTTTGGAAAACATATAAAAGTGGCCTCAGAAACTGTTTTCAACAATAATATAATAATAAAAAAAATTAATATAAAAAATAATTTCTGATTTTACTAAACAATGCTAGTAGCTACAGAGCAAGATCTTGTCTGTCTGAGTTTTCATTTTGGTTTTCCCTGCTGATGCTGGCTTGTAAATTAGCATCACAATAAAACAAGAAATGTAATCAGATATACGATTCCCATTAAGTAAGTTATTGCTCATTACATTCAGCTTTCTCTCTAAGCAGGATAATTTAAATTTCTTTCATCCACATTATTTCTAAATAACTTGGGGAAGTCATTGATGCACATACAAACAAAAATTAGCAGTATATCACTGGAAGCATGGGAAGGAATTACAACAGAGCTAAAAACAAAGCTGTAAGACTACCATCTGTCCCATTAAGTAGTGATCATCCAAAAACCTGCATTCATTATTTTTTGCCACTGAGCACAACATAACAATCATATCATCTTGATATATATATTAATGTATATATATATATATATATATATATAAACATTTAATCGCGATGAATCACATGATTGTCCATAGTTAATCGAGATTAAACACAAATTAATCACGCATTTATTTTTATCTGTTCAAAATGTACCTTAAAGGGAGATTTGTCAAGTATTAAATACTCTTATCAACATGGGAGTGGACATATATGTTTGTTTTCTACAAATGTATGAATATATTTATTATTGGAAATCAATTAACAACACAAAACAGTGACAAATATTGTCCAGAAACCCTCACAGGTACTGCATTTAGCATAAACGATATGCTCAAATCACAACATGGCAAACTCAAGCCCAACAGGCAACAACAGCTGTCAGTGTGTCAGTGTGCTGACTTGACTCTGACTTGCACCAAACTGCATGTGATTGTCATAAAGTGGGCACGTCTGTAAAGGGGAGACTTGTGGGTACCCATAGAACCCATTTTCATTCACATATCTTGAGGTCAGAGGTCAAGGGACCCCTTTGAAAATGGCCATGACAGTTTTTCCTCGCCAGACTTTAGCGTACGTTTGGAGTGTTATTTAACCTCTTTGTCGACAAGCTAGTACGACATGGTTGGTACCAATGGATTCCTTAGGTTTTCTAGTTTCATATGATGCTTCATTCTAGCTTTAAAACTGAGCCCGCTACAACCTAAAAATCACAAGTTACGTTAATGTGTCAAATAAATTACTGGCGTTAAAACTAATTTGTTATTACCGCATAACTTTGACAGCCCTAGTATTTACACATCCAGCAGACATGGAGCAACATTAACATTCATTTTGAGTTGTGTTTTCTGGCCACCTGATAAATGTGAGAACAATATTCACTCTCTTTTTAGCTCTGTTTTGGTCTCCACCAACTACTGAGAAAAATATGTGGCTCTTTAGCTGCTATGCTGCACTATGTTCACCAGCTAGTCGCTAATTGTGTGTGTCTGCCATTTGGTGCTGAGCAAAGCTGCTGGCCATTAAACCAAAACAATGGGCTGAAAGATGCTAAAACGCTCTACCAAGCTGAGGGAAACTGCAGAGTCAGATGATAGGTCTCTGTGGGACACCTTTTACATTACAAAGGGGTCATTTGATCTACTGTTAATATAAAAATATTGATAGGTGCCTCTTTAAAGAAACCATATTACCATGTGCATATATTGTAGAAAGGATTAATACGAATTTATTTGGTATTGAACGTTAAAATAATTTGTTTCATAAACCACTCAGATCATATCAGCAATAAATTGAAATTTCAGACATTTATCATTCATCATTATTTTTGCATCACCACTGACAGCTGTAGAGCTGTACACTGTTAATTTTAGTTGTTTTGCATTGATACAGTATTTTCTGCTGGACTATAATGTGTGTGTATGTGTGTGTGTGTGTGTGTGTGTGTGTGTGTGTTCATCAGCTGCTGAGATGTGATGTTTCTTCGATCCGGATTGTCAAACACTGTTTCATTTTTTTTTAATTTTCCACAGTGAACAGCCTGTTCATACATGGATTACTGGAAGACTGAGATAGAGATGCCAGGCAGATGGCAATAAGAGACATATCCTGGACTTCTGTCGAGGGCTGTTTTTAAATGTCCCTTATTGCCTTTAAAGAATCTCTTGATATGTAACTAAAGAGAACCAAGAGCCCTATGAGTCAGCAGCAGCTCTCTTAATTCAAATCCAAAAGAAGATGTTTATACTGAATACTGAAACCAACATACAAAATGTCTTAGTACCTGCATATCCCCACGTTATTGATATTTGTCACATGGCGATAGTCACGTTTTTTATTGACGTTTGTGACGTATTTTCTAGTTGTGCTATGTTGTTTCCGTACGTATTTTACTTAGTTTATGTACTTATTTTAAGCCCAACCGTGACATTTCCCTTACCATAACTAATTGGTTTTCTTGCCTGAACCTAAAATTTGCATGGCGAACAAATGACACGCAAAAAGGCAAAAATGCGTACTCATGACACACGGAATGTCCGTGTAATGTCTTAGTACGGTTTCGTCATGGAAGCGTAGCCCCCACCCTCCGGTTCCCCCTCAAGTTATCTATGTGTCCGTCAGCACTTTTGCCGTTGCTTGCACTGTTTAGCGATGTTAGCTGCCAGCCGTTGCCATGTTGAGAGCCGTGGAGAGGCAATACAAATGCTCCCCATCCCACCGAAATAAATCACTTTCCCTGGTGGGCTAGCCCACTTTGTCGATACAACATTTGGCAAGAAATCAAGGAGAGAATAAACATCAACCAGCTGTCTGCTTTGTAGAGGTGTCCTGTTCTCACTTGTCATTAAAGCTGGAAATGCTGGATGAGATAGCATTTCTGGGATTGTCAGGCTTTGTCATGTATGGCAGTGCATAGTAGAATGTATGACAAATCTGCTGCATGTAATTCTTTATTCACTCTCTTATATTTACAACATGAAATGTCTCTTTGACTTGATGAGAGAAGCTCTCCAATGGGTTATACATGCTGTATAAAATCGTGCGAGGCCCATTTAATAAATTTGATGGTAGTCTTTTTTATTGCTTTTTCATTTGCCAAAAGATAAAACTGACTGGAAGCATGAGACGGGTCTATATTTCCCACACTGCTATGTTTGTGTTTTTGTTTAAATAGCACTGTGTGAAGTTAAAGGAAAGCGTGAGTGTCTTTTCCTCTCAATGGGATTTTCAGATGAGTGCTCTCTAGCCTATTTTATTCTGGCAACACAAACAGTATGAGCTGGAGGAACAAGATGAAAGGAGATGAGTATGTGTGTGAAAGCATTACATCTGGCTCGCTTTCCTCGCTTTTTTTCCCTCAGGAATCAGCCATTAGCCGTCGACAATAATTTAATGCCGTAGTCGGTGCCAAATTAAAATGCAACGCCAGCTGGTGCAGACTGACAGACTGGCTTCTTTTTTTAACTGGATATTTTAAATAGATTTCTGTGATGTTTTTTTTAAGTGAAAACATGTAAACTTCATCCAGGAGTGAATTTGTTCAATATTCACCCATTTGTTAACAGGTACGTTTCAGAGATGCACCAATTGCAATTTTCTTGGCCGATTCTGATTTCCAATTTTTTAAAAATCTGACCTGCCGATTCCAATTTTTGCAGATTTTCTTTCTATGAACTATAATTGACAGCAAGGCTCCAGACAAACTTTTTTCCACCACCGTCCCGGAAAAATAATTTCAACCATCCAGAAGTCAGTGTAAAGAATCAAAAATTTTAAATGTCATCCTTTTACTTTATTATTGCCATCTAGAAGTGTGTGTACTTTTACCTTTACTTTCGATGTAACGTTACTTTTGACAGCGATGTCTAGGAGTTCAGGAAGAACCTGAGCAGTCCTTAGCTGCCTAACATTAGCCTAACATGGTGCCTAATTAAGACACTATCTAGGGGCTGCGATGGTCCATCAGAATGAATTAACTCAATCAACTAACTGTAGCGTTATTGTGAATTAAAACGTTAGTTGCTCTAGCTCGGTCAACCTAATGACCACAAAGTTAACATCATTCGGTCGGCAACACAACACATACAAAGTGTCTGCTATAACCGTGTTAACTGGTGACTTTCAGCAGAAGGTGTCGTTGCTGCTCATAAGTGCCGGCAGCTGTGTCCTCGTAAAAACCTTCAATTTTACATTAATTAATTTTAAATACGTACTCATATGCGTTTTTATCTACACCAACCATTTAAGTAAGTTACTAAAAGCAACCACGCACACTTTTGACCTAAAGTCACCAGTTAATACTGGTAGCAAAAAGTAAAGTCACTACATTGCCACCGCAGTAATGGCAGCGGCGCTAGATGGCTGAACACACAAAGCGGTTGCCGGATACGTCTATAATTTGTATTGAAATGTATGTATCTATGAAAGTAGTCACAAAAGCATCCTGTAGTTTTCAGAGCTGAATAGAATCAGCTGGGTGTACTCAATGATCAAAATATTTAATCGCACTAGTTATGGTGTACGGTCTAAGACCTGCTCTATATATAAAGCGTCTCGAGACTTCTGTTATGATGTGACGCTATATAAAAATAAATTAAATTGAATTGAATTGAATTGAATGATTTTCCGTAATTAATCACAAATTAATTACACTTTTTTTATTAGTCCAAAATATTCAATACTCTTATCAACATGGGAGTGGAAAAATGTGATTGGTTTTATATTTTAGGTCTTTCAAAGTTAACGTAATAATAATCCGTTAATGCAAATTTCATTTTAACGCCACTAATTTCTTTAACCCATTAATGCAACCAATTTTTTTGGATGTCATACTAGCTTCTCATAAAGGAGGCTAAATAACGCTCCAAACTTCCACTAAATTTTGGCAAGGACAAACTATCATGGCCATTTTCAAAGGAGTCCCTTGACCTCTGACCTCAAGATATGTGAACGACACACTGAGAGCTGTTGTTGCCTGTTGGGCTTGAGTTTGCCATGTTATGATTTGAGCATATTTTTTATGCTAAATGCAGTACCTGAGAGGGTTTTTCTAGACAATATTGTCATCGTTATGTGTTGTTAATTGATTTCCAATAATAAATATATACATATATTTGCATAAAACAAGCATATTTGCCCACTCTCGTGTTGATAAGAGTATTAAATACTTGAAAAATCTCCCTTTAAAGTAAATTTTGAACAGTGAAAAACATGAAAAATGTGCGATTAATTTACGATTAATTAAGGACAATCATGCGATTAATTGCGATTAAATATTTTAATGGATAGACAGCCCTAATATTTATTATTGGAAATCAATTAACAACACAAAACAACGACAAATATTGTCCAGAAACCCTCACAGGTACTGCATTTAGAATAACAAATATGCTAAAATCATAACATGGCAAACTCAAGCCCAACAGGCAACAACAGATGGACAAATTGGCATGCTAAATTTTTACCTCACTTAGTAGGCTAATACGACTAAGTAAGCATCTCACACAATTTAGTGTGTCCAACCTTAAGCTTATAAGGCTTCACTAAAATATTTGCTGTGTTTTTTAAGCATTAACACAAAACAACGGACTTCAATGAATCTGCAACGTACACATCGTACAACAGGTACATTGATCAGCTACATTTTCCACCATTTCAGTATCAAAGATCACTCCCTGGATCCATTGCACTTCTAAAGCAAATCACAAAATCATTTGTATCTTTTATTCAGTCATACTTCTGTAAGGTTTTATTTCCACCTCAGCTTTCATTACCATCTTGGTAAACAGAACATAAAGAACTAAGGAAAATAAAAATAGCATATAAACACTATATTATAATTTATTTTTTCAGTGTGTCACACAGGTGTCTTTCTGTCGTTTCTATATCTTATACATCACTCAAGGTCTTCTGCTTATTTAGGACGCAGAGCCTTCACTCTCTATTTTCTGTGCTGTGTCAATGTTGCATAAGTAACACAGATAAGACTTACAAAATAGTCTTTGTCAGATCTTCAGGCTCCAGCGGAGGCTTCGGTGTCAGTCTGTTTATTTGAGTGATAAAATCACGAGCACAGCAGGGGAAATGAAAGCCTTACAGCCTCGACAAAATGATCTGTTGGTTTGATATGTCCAGTGGGCCTCGCTAGATCCACACGACACCCACATTACAAGCTGCGGCTAAGCTAGCAGCTACACTTATACAGTGACTTACAAATCTGCCGGTATTCATGGTTGGCGCCATCGACAAGGTCAGGTGGAGAACTGGCTGTAAGCAAATAAAAAACCTTTTACAGTACACCTGAGAGTTACCTAAAAAAGACTGTTGTGTGGCTGCAGGTCAGTTCACTCTTCATGTTATCAGTAGTCTTTCTCACTTCTCTAAGGCTGTGTTCAGACAGACACACTGTGTGAAAAACTGTCTTGAAATGGAAGGAATCTCTGTATGTATGTCCTTCAATTTTCTCGACAACCGTTCATCCGATCGACTTCACACTTGAGGATCCAAGGAAGTGCAGTGTTGAGTGCGAGCTCTTGAGATCTACAGGACCGATTTATTACTAGTGTGGTATGTACACATTGTGTAGTGTATTGAGAGCAAGGATGTATAAAGAGAACTGGATACAGCATTGGAGCCGGGCTCCCGTTCATTCCTATGAGAGTTGCTCAGTGGAGCATGAGGCCAAAATGGCTCGACTGCCGAGTGATAAAGTACCCGGATCATCTGGCGATCTTCCACATCCGTTGGGCCTATGGAGCAGGCACAGTAGCGTTTCCTTTGAATCCGCCTCCCAGCCCTTGCTCCAGTCTGGGGCTCATTCACATGAACGGAGGAAGGAAAATAACTCTGGATACGGCTGTGTTTTACAACTTTTAGGACCTAATGATTTAAATAAGAGCTATTCAAGTGTTTGTACTGGGAAGTTGATTTACCTAAAAACAAATCTATCCGGCGAGTTACTATAAGTCTACAGGAAAAAGTCCTTTTGGGCCCAATGGCAACACAGAAGTTGTAGTATCACCGTTTGGCCACTATGAAAATGTGCTTCACAGCCCGGCACTCTTGCTGGGGGCTTGATTGAGAGGGGATCCCTATTACCTTTTACACCACCGAACGGCATGCTGGGTACAGTGCTATCCGTCGCTCGCTACATTTGAGTGTTACAGTAATGAGTCCTAAAACCCGGAAATGAGTTAGCATTTCAGCACTTCTGGTTCCCTTGTCTGGAAGTCAATGGGTTATTTGAATGGGTTTTTAGTTAGATACCTGAAATAAGGTCTGTGGTTAACACAGGATGAAGAGATTTTAAAGTTTTGTTCTACCACATAAAATACACCAATAAACACCCCACTCATGAGTTTTGAAGTCTTTATGTGTCTTCAAAAAGGCGGTTGCTAACAGGTGACTAAACAAGACTACAAAATCACGCCGACTCGTCCGCTTTTACAGCCTTGTTGTGTATCCTCGCGCTCATGCGACCTAATTATAGCCTAACGTTAGCTTTTTACTTCTCACGATTGCATTTACACTTCAAAAATCATAAAAGTGCTGTTGATTTGTGGAGATTATTTTACGGAACAAAACGTGTAAGTATCATAAACGTGTGTTTGCCACAGATCTTATTTTCTGCAAAAAATCCAAAACCCAGCGGACAAATCCCATTGGCTTTTTTCGAGGGCACCAGGGAGATGCTAACTTCTGGGTTGGCCTACAAAAATACATCATCCCTGCAGCACTCTATTGATATTTGGCTTTATGAGTCTGCTAACTAGCAAGTAGCAAGTTAGCAAAGCAACCAAGAACAACATTTAAATAGCATTATTAGTCAGCACATATTTGAACTGTGAGTTCAACTACATTTCCTGCTCCTTCCACTCTGCCCTATCTCGTTCATAGAAGTTCGTAGAATTTATTTTGACATTGGCCTCAAATATAAAGACAAAAATTAGCAAGCTAGCGCGCCCCGCTGTCCCTCGACACACTCCCCTGTGCTCTTCTCCCGAGACTTCAGCTGCCTGTTTGGTCACCAGAGACAGTATGTCAGGCCCATTTTCCCTTTTAGATTGACGCTTTGCATGTTCAACCTTGACACGAGCAAATTTCTTGTTTACCTCCTGCATCTATTGATTGCGTCCTGAAGGCTACTGCCTCCCTTGTGCACTCCTCAACCTCCACCATCCTTGCTACTACCTTTAGAAAGAGTCTGCTATGTTTAATATTGGTCTGATTTTATAGTTCCTCCTACGTTTTTATAAATACATTAATAGGACAGTGAAAACAGATTTTACACATGGCTGGAGTTTTGATGATATATTAAACTACCTTGACCCAAACCACACTTCAGGGACAATTGTACTGGGATTACAGAAAAGAAAACTATTTATTTATTAGTTCTTTCAGTATTTATTTTCAGTGAGTTTTGAGTAGCTTTTAAAAGGACAAAGCATTCAGGCAGGCATTTTGTGTTTCTACTAGAACATGTTTACCTGCTTCAATGTTCAAAAAACACATTATTTTTCTCATACTGTCTGTCTGAATATACCTGTATTCACCCTCGGTGTGAAACGCTCCGTTTTACCGCCTGTCTCTTTAAGACCCCCTCCGAAAAAGCCCAGTCTGCTCTGATTGGCTTGCGAGAAAAATATGATGCACCTTTGCTTGTGGTTCTTAAGCTGTGGGGGGATATATTCTAATGAATGAATTCCTCTGTGACATAGGAAGGGGAGCCAAATCTGAATGGCTTGTTGAATCACATGTTTTCTGATCGAGGCAGCCCACAAAAAACTGACTGGGTTGTCTTATTTCACAGTTTTAACGGTTGGTAGCATATATCAAATTGACGCAATATATTACACAGACTTGTGACGGTTATGGAAAGTTAAAGTTACATCCCCTCTCTCGTACAATACCCGAGCTTCCAGCTCCACGGCTACTTCACTCAGAGTAGCTGTCAATCATGACCTCTCAGCCCCTTTTTGTAGCATCAAATAACTAATTAAAACCAAACCTATCAGAAAAATAAGCATGATAAGAACTACCTACAATGACAGAAACCATCGGAAAAATCTATTTGACGTATACTTTGACTTTGACTTTTAGTGCGGCCCATGTCTCATCCACTAACATGGAGGGGGCGGAATTTACGACTTACACTGCAGCCAGCCACCAGCGGGCGATCAAGATGTTCTGGCTTCACTTTTGGGAAGCTGTCATGTCTTCAGTCTTTATATACAGCAGTGGGGCTGGTGACTCAAAAAATTGGGGAGGACAGGAGGAAAACCAACCCACGCCGATGTCATGTTATTGTATTAAGTTATTTCTCGTATTTGCCCCTCTGCCCTGCAGGTGTGGCTAGACTAAATGTCTTAAAGATTGTCAGTTTTAGACAAAAAAGTAAATAGAATAAAAGTGATTTAGTATGAATACCCGGCAGGGTAGAGAAGGCTTTGAGCCTACATTTAGACCATAAAATACAAATATATATGTCAGGCAACAACAGCTGTCAGTGTGTCATTCATATATCTTGAGGTCAGAGGTCAAAGGACCCCTTTAAAAATGGCCATTCCAGTTTTTCCTCGCCAAAATTTAGTGTAACTTTGGAGCGTTATTTACCCTCCTTTGCGACAAGCTAGTGTGACATGGCCAATGAATTCCTTAATTTTTTTTGTGTCATATGATGCCAGTATCTTCACTCTAGCTTTAAAACGGAGCCCGCTACAACCTCAAAATCGCAAGTTGCGTTAATGCATGATATAAATTAGTGCCGTTAAAAATAATATATATATATATATGTGTGTGTAACAGTTAGATTTCAATAAATAAATAAAATGTGAAATTTTGTGATTTGTGTAACAGAGTTTGTTTGGTGTTTAGCCAAGAATGAATTAGGTGGGTGGGGTTGTGCCAGGGGAATTCATGACCTCAGTATTTCTAAGATCCTGGCAACGGCCCTGCATATATGAATGTTTGATCATACTCTTCTGTCAGTGAAATTAATGTTTGCAGATATCACTGGTTATGTAGTATTAACATTTATTGACTTACTGTATTTAGGTGCTATGTTGTCCAGATATCTACTGCCTGGATCTATTCATTATTTATACATATACTGTACTGTCCCATTCCTCATACCTGATTTCATAAAATGAGCAGATATTAGCATCCTATAATCATTATGTTTTCCTCCATATGCTCTTTTAAACCCTCCAGGGTCCATCTGCGCTACACTGTACTGTTCAGTTTTGGACTGTGTCACCATTAATTAACCAGCAGGAATTGAACATAAGGAGAACAATCAGCAGACAATAAACAGTTACAGCTTTTCTTTCTCCTCCCAATCGTCTCTGCTGGAAAACTGAATTGATCAGCCTCTGAAAACAATGGAGCGGATGGCTGTGAGCCAGCCAGGCCGTGGCTCAGATAAACTGCAGCCAGTAGAGACAAGATGTAACGGAGTGTGAAGCAGGAAGATCATGCTGAAAAACAGGTAAATATAGCTTCTTAAAGTGACTGAAGAACCGGGTGAGAATAAACGTAGAATTATAACGGTATTACAGGATTGAGAAGTGAAGATGTGGAGGCCATCTGGGCTCAGTTCATCTGTCATCTTATCATCTGCCTTCAGCTCGCTGGTTCTGCCCTCCACTTGGCAGGGCTTCGCGCTGCACAGCTGGCTTTACAATCTCTCTCTCTCAAACACTCACACTTTCTCATGTGTGTGTGTGTGTGTACACTCCAGCATGTGTGTGTGCGTGTGTTCGCATGCATACTTGCATGTGTGCTTGTTTATCCGACTCAGGGGTGCGTGTAAACCTGTGATATGTGGAGCCTTTTGAGGGGATTAATGAAATTATTGCAGTTACTCCATTGCATTTATACCAAATGTATAAAGCTTCTTGACTCACTAACAAGGCACTGGTGTATAATTGTACCAGAAGTGGAGGAATACCATTCAATTTACAGGGAATTAAACAGTAAATCCCTGTAAAATGCTATGTGGATTTAACGAAAAAATATATTTTTGAAGGGCACAGTACAGGTATCCATGGGAGGTAGTGAGACTGTTAATTCAATAACACACACCTGAGTCAGTTTGATACCTCTGTACTGCTATAAAATACTGAAAGACAGTGCCAGGGAGTGTGTATGGAGGATGGAACCTGCCAAAATAAAAAAATAAATCAATAAACTGATAAGAAGAGGCAGACACCGTTTGCTAGCTAGCTAGCATATAGTAATGCACCCTGACCCCATGATGACACACATTGAATGACAGCCCCCTCATTTGCATAATGAGACAGAAATGCATAAAGAAAAGAATACATAAATAAATAAATTTGGGGAAATAAATAAGGGGTGAAATGCAAAGGAAAAATTGTGGATAAATAAATACATAAAAATAATTATAAAATAAATACAAAATAAATGCTAAATAAATAAATAATAAATTAAAGGGGAAATAAAGTAAATAAATAAGGGAATTAATACAAAGATAAATAAATAAAGAAGCAAATTAAAACAGAAATGTCAATTTATGTCACATTTTATCGATTGGTTAATGTCTACATTTATTTTTAATAATTTATCTTTGCTATATTTAATGACATATTTATTTATTAATTGAGTCATTTATTTATTTATTCATTTATTTTGGCAGGTTCCGTCCTTATTCAGAAAAACTCAATGCAGAGGTAAACCCACATATTCATGCATTGTTTGTCTTTGTGTGGTGTGTGTGTGTCAATCATCAGAAAAGTGTTTTCTCATCATCTAATCACTCAGAACAGATCGTCTTGCACACTGCACTGAGAGGTATTATGTAATTAGTCATGTTAAACTTACAATACTAAGATCGTGTCTCATGTATCAGATAAAATCAGATCTTTATTGTAGATGGTTCATGAATTATGAATTATGAATTTCAAGCCTGAAAAATAAAACTTTTTCACCTTGTCACAAGCACAGTTGCTGATGGGTTCCATTCAGCAGTGTGTGCATGTGTGTCTGTGTATTTGTGCTTATGTGTGTGTGTGTGTGTGTGTGTGTGTTTGCCCGGGGCAGTACTGTGGGGAAAGCTATAATAGGTTTCCATTCCTACATATGTAGTGTAACGCTCCCTGGCAGCAGCAGGAGTGACGGTGTTTGAAGAAGTGCATCACATTTGAACTTGTGTCACACCTGACTGGCAGCCTCCATGCTGCTGAACCTGTCTGTGCTTTAAACCTGCCGACATGTTTCTTATGTGAATGTTGTATTAGTGATCATGATTGTAAGCACATTCATCTCTGGTGGGTGGCATCACAAGAGGAGTCAAATGAGACGACTGATTTCTTTTTCAGAAGGTTTGCGTTCCTGCAGTCAAATCATTCTGGATAAATAACTGATTAACAAGTAAACTTCTATTGGTATCTGGTATCAAAGCACTGTAAGGCTGGCTCTCATAATACCAGGAAGTATTAATTAATTTTAATTTAATTTACTGGGTTACCACCACCACCCACTTGGAAGCAGACTGATACTGCATTTTCTTTCATTTCCCTGGGATATCTGATTTCAAAATGTATCAATTTCACCAGGCCAAACAGACATTATTACAGCAGCAAACACTCGAGAAGACAAAATCTGCACATATATTTTGTGTGTTGCAAAACAGAGGAAGTTATGACGTAGCTTATTGGACGTAGCTACGGAAGCCCTGAAAGGCAAGCAAGATTTTTTTTTTTCTGGTGATCTATATTGTAAGTCTGATCTAAATTGTTTTCTCTCATGTGTTTATGACAAAAAACACTTCGAAAAATTTGCCTGAATATTTTTTTTCACCTGAAGAGATTTTAACGTTTTGTTCTATGACAATAGTTACACCAATAAACACCCGATTCGTGAATTCTGAAGCTTTTACGTGTTTTAAAAAAAGCGGTTTCTAACAAGTTGCTAACAAGTGGCTAAATGAGACTACCAAACGTCATCACTCGCAACGCTAGTCTGCCTTTAGCTTAGTGGTGGTGACATGAAACATTCGACTGTAGGGTAGTTTGTATATAGCCTAACGTTAGCTTTTTACTTCTAGCAATTGCATTTACACTTTTACAAAAATCATAAAAGTGCTGTTCATTTGTGAAGATTATCTTACTGAACAAAACATGTAAGTATCATAAATGTTTGTTTGCCACAGATCTTTTTTTCTGCAATAATCCAAAACCCAATGAAAAAATCCCATTGGCTTTTTGTCGAGGGAACCAGGGCGATGCTAACTCCCTGGTTGGCCGACAAAAATATGTCATCTCTGCATCACTGTATTTACGCACCAACCAACCACGTGAGTGTGCTAA
This sequence comes from Sebastes umbrosus, assembly GCF_015220745.1. Classification (NCBI taxonomy): domain Eukaryota; kingdom Metazoa; phylum Chordata; class Actinopteri; order Perciformes; family Sebastidae; genus Sebastes; species Sebastes umbrosus. Next base: position 27,482,059 of record NC_051277.1, read on the forward strand.
CACTCTGGCTGATCTCTCCTTCTCCCATTGTCTCTGAATAAGAATAAATTGGAACCATAAAGCCTCAGGACAAGCACAACTTTTTCACTCAAGTTGAAACATTTTCGACTCACGTGGTCACGTGTTAATGCTATTGCTATACTAAAATAATTAGAGTAAAAAGACAGATCTACAGGGCATTTTTCCTCAGCAGGGTATATTTGATAAAAGATAGGATATAATGAAGAAAATACTGGGAAGCAGATAGCACAAAGATGTTAAAGATTACAGAGCAGAAATATAAAAAATGATACGGTGGAATAAACTAGGGTGGGATGGATGGGGTGGGTGGTGTGTGTGTGGCAGCAGAATAACGATTGGTATGTGGGTGAGGTTGTCAGAGCAAGGATTAAAAAAAATAAATATATATATGTGTGCGTCTGTATGGATGGTGTGAGGAGTGTGGGTGAGAGAGTGTGTGTGTGTGAATGTGTGTGTGTTGCTCTCCATGGGGGATATAGCCAGTAGATCGCTCGCAGCATCTCTAGTCCCAGCGTCCCCCCGGATATGTGTATGTGTATGTGTGTATGTGTGTGTGTGTGTGTGTGGTGCTCAGTAGATTGGGCTGCAGAGTGAATGGGCTCATTAGCGGTAGCAGAGTAACACATGGCCTGGGGCACACACAGACACACAGCACACGCTCTCTCTCTCTCTTTTTCTCACACACACACACAGTCACACTCCAGACTTGCATACTAATGCCTTCAGACTGTGAACACAACGAGCCTCATTTATAAAAGATTCTTATATTCTTATGCACCAGGCTGAGCTTTACAACACATTCCAAGCAAAAGAAAAAAAAATGAACTTATGAAAAATTGATTTTGGTGCCACAATCATCTGTGTACATGAATTTGCTCCAATGTTCTGTGATGTTACAAATGCAACTAACAATTTTTTTCCCCATGATTAATTAGGTGACATGTTCCCACAAGATGTTACAGGAAGACAATCATGTATCACAATGTGTTGCCCACACAGAGTGTAACTGTGGAAAATGGAAATAGTCTTCATCACCTCCAGAAATGACAAAGAAAAGACGAGAAAAGTTGTTATGGACAGTCGTTCATCTAAATTGTCTCCAGCCTGTTGCCTTGAGGTCTTTGCACATCAAGTCCGTATGTGTCTTTTAATCCGACGTATGATAAAAAAAACGTACTCCAAATCAGTATTTGAATGCTTCGTTTTTTATTTTTTTTTATTTTTATTTTTTTATTTAAGTATGTTATAATAAAGTATAAATCCCAAAATAGCAAATGAAATAAGGAATAATCCCACAACATTATTCATAACTCATATTTAACATCAAATATTATTAGTGTTTCTCAGACAGATATCGCTGTTTGTTATGTGTAGAGGTGCATGTGTCAGCCTGCTACACCGCGTCGTGCTGCAAAGCTTCGAATACCTTCAAATACGTCTCACCGAAGCTTCGAAGCCCAAAAAATGGTATTCATGACAGCACTAACGCACAGAAAAACTTGCACACTGAGTTTGATAAGTTTTATTATTAAATTTGTTGCGAAAATTTGCTATAGAAGACAAAACTGAATTAATTACGTGGGTGAAATGGATAGCACTAGTCCAAAACGGGCCTAATGAATGAATGACATTAGCAAGAAGCTATTGTTTAGCTGCCTAGAGCACAATCACTGCTGTATAATCTTTCCTACATTTGGAATAATTTTTTGTGACAATCCCCAATTCCAAGCTGTTCTACAGTCACCTGCCACAATATATCTTTAAATTCAAAATTTCTGTATTCTCTTATTTCTTTATCTTAAAGTGCTTTGTGCTTGGAGACAAAGTAAATGTTTATCTTGCTATTTTGGATGATGACATTTGCACAGATGGTGGCTCTGAGTGGACAAACAACCCTCTTTTGCCTTTTGATGGATGCGAAAAAAAAACACAGAAAATCAAACCTGTTCCGAAAACTTTAATGATGAACAAAAGCTTCGGAATCGGTGTGTAAATGTGATTGACACAACATGAGGTCGTACTTATTTTTAAACGTGCAACAATTTCGGTCGGAAAATACGGACTTTGTGTGCAAAGGCCTCTTGTCGGTATAGACAATAATATGGACTCTCAATAAAACACCAACAAACAAGGATTACATCCTTTTCAGAGATGAATTGATTTTTTTTACCATGCTCCAAGCCTGTACTGACATCACAGTACTTTATGTGAATTCCGGGTAATGAAGTGAAGACATTGCAACGAATTTGACAAAAGAAAGTCTTCCAGCATAAACCACAGTAACTCCAGCCACCTGCTGGGATGATTGACAAGGACAAGGAGGCTTCTGCTTACTACAATGCTTTCATTGACCCGGAGATGATTAAATATTCTCTGATATTTTCTGCCACTGATCATCAGATGTGGTCAATTATTTATCATTCACCGTCAAATTGAGTCTATATCGCTACATTTTGATTTTAAATTCCAGAATAAACCCTCACACGTCTTTAAAGGTATACAAAGTAACTTTTATGCAAAACTAGGGCAAAGCAATTCTTAGTCGATTAACACTAAAACGATTTAACTAATCAGTTGATTTAATCGACAGATCTGTAAAACTGAATTTCTCCACAAAGAATCATATAAAAGCACCACTTTAAATCTTGTGTTTACCAGAGATGTGCTCATAAGTTTCTTGAAATAAGTCATTCATGAGAAAAAAACATAAAAAACAATTAATCAACTAAAGAAATAGTCAACTAAGACCAAAATGACAGATTAGTCGACAAATCGAATGAGAGGGGGCGGCCCTGAGTTAATGCATTTCTATCAGGTTGCTATTTCGTCAGAGGACTCATGAGCCTGTATTAGTTTGATATATTAGTAATATGACAGTTGAGCAAAGTGCATTAATGTAGCAGCAGTATCGTAGTCAGGGCAAAGTCACAAATATAACCGGCCAAACAAACACATAACGCTAGCTAATATTAGTGCTTCGCGATGGTCAACATTATCTACTGTTAGCTCACTGTCATATTACTAATATATCAGGCTTGTCATGCCGGTGGTCTTTCCTTCAACATCGTGGATGTAACCTTCAATCCAGTTGCTGTGTCCCATGTTTGGATTCTTTTGGGGATCTTTACAGACTTGTCTGCCCACATTTGATTGTTTCATCACTTAGCTGGGGTATACAAGTCAAATGTTTGGACCCATAACTATATAGCAGACAGACTAGTTTCAAGGAGGCTCCGTCTTTAGTTATTGTTTTGATTGAGAGACCCTGAGCAGCAGAAAATGACATGCATTTAAGAAGCTTTAAGAAGCAGCAGTGGATTTAGTTCTGTGTTAACCCTGGTTGGTTTGTTAAATCTATAAAAATAGGGATGTCAATCGATTAAAATATTTAATTGCAATTAATCGCATGATTGTCCATAGTTAATCGCGATAAATCGCAAATTAATTGCACATTTTTTATCCTTTCAAGTATGCAAGTATTCAAGTATTTATTGCTCTTATCAACATGGGAGTGGGCAAATATGTTGCTTTATGCAAATACATGTATATATTTATTATTGGAAATCAATTAACAACATAAAACAATGACAAATATTGCCCAGAAACCCTCACAGGTACTGCATTTAGCATAAAAAAAAAGAAAGAAATCATAACAACTCCAGCCCAACAGGCAAGAACAGCTGTCAGTGTGCTGACTTGACTATGACTTGCCCAAATTATCATAAAGTGGGCATGTCTGTAAAGGGGAGACTCGTGGTTACCTATAGAACCTATTTTCATTCACATTGCTAACATGACATGGTTGTTACCAATGAGTTTCTTTGGTTTTCCAGTTTCATATGATACCTGTATCTTTACTCAAGCTTTAAAACTTAACCTGCTACAACCTCCGATAGATAGATTGCGTTAAAAAAATTAGTGCCGTTAAAACGAATTTGTGACAGCCCAAATAAAAAAGCATTTTATAAAAGAGCAACATGTTTGTATATTAAAATTGCAATGTAATTATACCAGTCAAATAACTCCAATAGACTTAAAAGTAAAATATTTCTCTCTGAAATGCAGTGGAGTAAAAGCAGAGGGTAGCATACAATGGAAATACTTATGTAAAGTACAAATACTTCAAAATTGTACCTAAGTACAATATACTGTATATCTCAAAGCAATATTAAAGAGGAGGGTTCTGCACATTTCTAAACAAGTTTAATAAAAATCTAATATTAAAGCCAGGAAAAAGCTTTTTTTAATTCAACAACACACCACCTTGATATTCACCCATATGTTCACCATATGCTCTCCGTTTTTGGATGAACGTCACATGTTTAATTTGTGTTAAGCCATAATGAGACTACATTTAGTAAAAAGAGGCCTGAGGTAATCTTCCTCACCGACCTTCCATCATTATGTACTAGTATGTATCTATGTATGATGATACACAGGATTTTATGTCTCAACCGTAATCCCAGGTGAGCCCGCAGAAGCCCGGCTCAGATGTGGAGAGATTTATGCACTAACCTACAAATAGTGAGCATAGAGGACATCTGCTGCCTAATTCCAAATGGTGGAGTTGAGTGTGTGGCTGGTGACTGGGGTTATCAAGTGGGCACCTGCCACCACAGATGTTTCAGTGAATTAGAGCCACTACACCTCCGGAAAGCTTAATAGTGGCTGTATTTGCGGTAACCTTCAGACATTACTAATCCTAGACTGAATCTTTGATCCACACTTAAACAGCATCCAGTAACCTTAGCCTCTCCGTCTTTTAGATTTAACGAGATAGCCACAGTCACAGTGACGTCTTTGACCTCAACAGCGCTCCCGACAACAACTACAGAGGATCATCCAACACTGACCACGACTGTCTCAATTCTATGTTTCAGGGCAAAGAGCGTTTATTTATAGCTTGGTTTATACTGAAAGTCACACACTGACTTTATATACTCTGCCAAAAAAAGACACACTGGCCACCAGATAATACAGAAGGATGATGCTTTAGCTAAATGTCTTCATGCAGACTACACCTAGATTACACTTACATTTCTCTTAGCCAAAACAGCATGTAACAAACTACACCTAACAAGCTTGTATATACTGTATACAAAATGTGAACATCTCTTCTCCATTTCGTTGTACCGCAATAGGTTGAGATAAATAAATCACAATGTTACAACACAGAGTGCGGCCATTTGTCTTACCTTAGGGCTGTGCCTCTGGCTTTGGGCTTGTCAGACACCTGTCAATACACACACACACACAAACTGTAAGTTATATTATTATGTTCAGTTTAAATTCTGAGTAAAGCATTTTGTTGGAGAAACTGTGGGAAAATAGGGGACCAAGTCAGATGGGTTGTTGTGACAAAACTGTGATATTATAATGCAACAACGGACATGCCATTGCTATGTTCATCTGTAACTGACTCTGCTCTGCTGCAAATGCCCCCTTTTGTAAAAGTCTATTTCTTCTATCTTTTTTTTCTATTTTTATTATTCTTTTTTTTATGTATATATAGGTATGTATTTATTATAGGACTGTCAAAAATGATAATAACGCCTTAACGCAAATTCATTTTAATGCCACTAATTTCTTCAATGCATAACGCAACTTGTTTTTAGGTTGTAGCGGGCTCAGTTTTAAAGTAGAGTGAAGATACTGGCATCATATGAAACCACAAAACCTAAGGAATCCATCGGTACCAACCATATCATACTAGCTTGTCACATAGGAGATAGGAGGATACATAATGCTCCAAACTTATGCTAAATTTTGGCGAGGAAATTTTTGAAAATGGGTTCTTTGGGGACCCACGATTCTCCCCTTTACAGACATGCTCACTTTATGATAATCACATGCAGTTTTGGGGCAAGTCATAGTCAAGTCAGCACACTGACACACTGACAGCTGTTGTTGTCTGTTGGGCTGCAGTTTGCCATGTTATAATTTGAGCATATTTTGTATGCTAAATGCAGTACCTGTGAGGGTTTCTGGACAATATTTGTTATTGTTTTGTGTTGTTAATTGATTTCCAATAATAAATATATACATACATTTGCATAAAGCAGCCTATTTGTCCACTCCCATGTTGATGAGAGTATTAAATATTTGACAAATCTCCCTTTAAGGTAGTATTTGTGTTGTTTTTCTGAGGTCTTATGTCAGGGAATGTTCTGTTTTGTTAAAAATAGAAAAGTTAAAAGATAAAAAAAAAACTAAGTACAGTTTTATTATTGCTTTGACTGAACTCATGTCAATATTTAAAAGCTGCAGAACATGGGTGAATTTGCTCTGTTGTTTTGCAGACGTACAGGATATTACCAGCATGTGTCTCCATAGTAACAAATATGGCAATATAATGAATTTTGTTTGTGACCCATGAACATGAATGACCAACATGATGATGGATGTCAGTGGGTGGCGTGCATCTTGTCGGGTTATGTTCATGTTAAGTGGCAACTGTGAGGCTGTTTGATGAATCCATGACTGACAGTGAAGATCAATGATGAAACAAAGGTCTGCACTTATTGATCCTCTAATTCAATTTATCAAGTCTCTACAAACATACACAACAGGAGGTATGTGTTTGTCGCAGCAAAATGTAGGCTACAGACAAAAACATAAATTATTATACTGCGTAGCAACGTAGTTGGGGGTATATAGCTCTCCGTGTGTCCGTCCTTCCATCCGTCCTTTTCGTTTCCGAAGCAGAACTCGGAAGTTTGAGGTCGTGCCAAACTAGCCGCTAGGCAGGCATTACGCAAATGTGTTACTCTGTGACATCACCAAGTTACAGAAGAAAAGGCTTGACTTCAAGCGGGGCGTTTCAGGCAGTTCAGGAGCAGTGTTTCTGTGGGGGAGAGTAACTTCCTTTGGTGTGGACTTTGGGCTTCGTAACTTTGCAGGCCTTTTACATGCACAAAAAACTATATAATACACTAAAAGAAAAGGGAAATAGCAAAAAGCAGAATAGGTCCTCTTTAATACTACTACTATTACCACTATTAAATATGTAAGTTTACCAGTTTTACTAATATGGAATGGTGTGACAGAGTATAAAGGCCATTGTAAAAAAGTCTTTGATTTATATTAGAAATAAGAATACAAGAAAAAAAAATCGTAACATAAAGTTGTAATTCCTTCAGGAAAAAAGGTTTAATATTTTGAGAAAAGTAGTAATATTTAAAGAGAAAAAACTTTTTTAAAGAACAGTTTTTTAAATATATATATATTTTAACAAGTCATAATAGAACAAATAGTTTTAATAGTATATATGGAGTTTTATAATTGGTCTGGGCATGACACAATAAATAACACAACTGAGTGCCAACTACAAAAAAATCATAATAATAGTAACATAATATATTCTTTATTTATACAGCCTTTTCAACAAGACTATATATAAATAAATAAGGTTAGTGAAGTACTTTAAAGGGAATAAAAACCACAGAATAAATCAGACTGCACTGATCAATACAACTTGAAGACACTATGCAGCTTTTCCCTTTCACCCACTTAAACCTCCATCTGACCCTCAATCTGCTCTCTTTCTCTTCCTCTCTCATTCCTCTTAGAGAAGAAGAGGTTTTTTCTCTCGTCATTAAAATGAGAAAAAAACCTCTCTCCTCTTTATCCTCTCCTCTCCTTGTTTCCTCCCTGCCCTCTCTCTTCACCTCAGCCTCTGTTCACTCCTTTATTTCTATTCATACTTCCCCTCCTTTCAGTAAAAGAATGGGGTGATTAAGTTTGTCAGTGAAGCCTTTCCTCCCCTCCCTTCTCCCCTCGCATCCTCTTTTCCTCCCTCCATCAACTCAGAGTCAATTTTGTACATGACTACATCAATTACAATAACAAAACAAAAACAACAAACTCAATTTCTGCAAATATCAGCCATTAATTCATCTTCAAGCGCTGAAACCCAACAATTAAAATGAATTACTCAAACAAAAACGGGACCTTTTTTCTCCCCTCTGGCTTGTTGTTTCTCTTTGTCTCTCTCTAAGAATGAGGTGATTAACTGGACCAGTGAAGTTTCTGATAGATCGATGCGTAGCTGCAGGCTAGAACAACAAACCTCCTCAGATCTTTGGCTTTGGGAGACTTGCAGGGCTCACGGAGAGGATCTATGAGTGAATATATTTAGCTAGCTGGTGGCTTTACTTGGATTTAAATAAAGAACAACCCAACCGGTATTTATTCACTCAATCTCCTCGGTTACAACACAGCTGTAAGTATTGTTCCTGACAAAGAGGGCAAGCTGTTTTACCGAAAGCATGACAATTCAAACCTTAAAGCTTTGGAGACGTAAAGCGCTCTGTATATGATTTACTCTCATTCATCAAATCTCCATATCCTCTTTTCCATGTGGGTGCGAGGCATCACAGTATTTCACATCATGGCGATACAGTTTTAACAAGGCTTTAAACACCCCCGCACCACCTTCAACTGTAGCTGAACAATGGATTCTTCGCTCCGTCTGTACGGTGTCACTTTACTTTGCGTGAGACACGTTATAAAGCGCTTCTAACACCTGAACAGCGGGTTCAAAACCCTGATTTTCTGATGCAACTCTTGCGCTGAGGTTGCACTGCAGGAAACATAGCAGCTACTGGATTTCCACTAGTGCAAAACAAAGAGACTCTATATCCCGAATTTTAGCATCTATCCATCTGCTGCCAGTTGGATTTAACACAGCTGGTCCACTGGACACTTTTATATTCCCACTGACATCTGAATGTGCACAGAAATAATATTAGCCTTTAGAATTAAATGCATATCTTTAATCTTTTAGAGCCAAATTACATATTCATGCATGATTAGATAGACAATCACTCATCCTTGACTAGTTAGTTTGACACCAACCGTGTACAGTAGGTAACAGACAAAATGAACACATGTTTTTCTTTCTCACTTGTCAACCAAGATGAGATTTCTCTATTTACTCACCTGCCTTTAAGCCCTTGTAACTTTCACCCCTTCAGTGACCTTTTGACCTTACTGATCGATGCCTCCCTATAAACACACACAGACTCTTGTTTGCTGTAGTTTTGTGCTGACCATCTGTTACAAGTTCTCTCTGTTTCAAGGTCGATTAGTAAGTAGCCTCTGCACTCTGAATTCTTTCCCGGATGCATTGCTGCTGAAATTCTACAGTACTCTGTTTGACCTAATGTGACTGTGTATGTAATACAGTGGCCGTACGCTGGACTCAAACTGAGTTAAAAGGATAGTTCAGGTGCTTTGAAGTGAGGTTGTATGAGGTACTTATCCATAGTCAGTGTATATTTCCTACAGTAGATGACGGTCGGCACGCTCCTAGTTTGGAGAAACAGGTGGGAGTACCAGCACCAGAGCAAAGAAATGTACTGCTGTGGACAGGGCCGACAGCAAAACATATTTTAGGGTCAAATTAATCGCAAATGAATCACACATTTTTATCTGTTCAAAATGTACCTTAAGGGGAAATTTGTCAAGTATTTGATAGTATAGTATTTAGTATTTAATACTCTTATCAACATGGGAGTGGACAAATATGCTGCTTTATGCAAATGTATGTATATATTTATTATTGGAAATCAATTAACAACACAAAACAATGACATATATTGTCTAGAAACCCTCACATGTAATGCATTTAGCATAAAAAATATGCTAAAATCATAACGTAGCATACTCAAGCCCAACAGGCAACAACAGCTGTCAGTGTGTCAGTGTGCTGACTTGACTATGACTATGACCAAAACTGCATATGATTATCATAAAGTGGGCATATCTGTAAAGGGGAGACTCGTGGGTACCCATAGAACCCATTTCATTCACATATCTTGAGGTCAGAGGTCAAGGGACCCCTTTGAAAATGGCCATGACAGTTTTTCCTTTCCAAAATGTAGCGCAAGTTTGGATTGTATTTAACCTCCTTTGCCACAAGCTAGTATGACATGGTTGGTACCAATGGATTCTTTAGGTTTTTATAGTTTCATATGATGCCAGTATCTTCATTCTAGCTTTAAAACTGAGTCCACAACATCCTCCGAAAGATCAGTTGCGTTAATACGTTAAAGAAAATTAGTGGCGTTAAAACCAATTTACGTTAACGCGTCATTATCGCATTAACCTTGACCGCCCTAAAAATTACAGTTTTTTTGTTAGGAGTCTGGTAGGAGAGAGAATATGGATACAATGGCTTCAGTTCTTCATCGCAAAGGGCTGTCTGACGGCAAGGTAAACCATCAAAAATATTCTAAATACGGCATACACATAAACTGATATTGATTCTTTTAGGACGCTAAAACATGTTGTGCTGCCAGCCTCGTCCACAGCAGTACATTGCATTACAGTGCTGGTACTCCTGTCTGTCTCTCCAAGCTGGGGGCGTGCCAATCGTCATCTACTGGAGGTAATACACTGACTATGGATAAGTACCTCATACAACCCCACTTCAAAACACCTGAACTATCCCTTTCAGTACTAAGCCGTAGCACTACACCTACCTCATAACCTCTACAATCATCAAAAAACATGATAAGACACATTTACTGAATTATAGCACCGAGTTAGCAGAGGCTGGTGATTATACAGACAGTAAAGTGAACTGTGTGAAAAGCACCAGAGCAAAAAAAAAAGCATAATTATACCAAAAACTCTTTAAGCTTCTCTAATTAAAGTTGTGCTTCATACAGTGTTTTCTTGTCCTTGTCTTGGTGTCCTTGTGTTCTCTACAAACAGCCACACATGCTTCGCTTTTTCAGCTTTTCCAGTTTTTTTTCCTTATTTATGAAACACGTTTGCCACCGCATATTTAAACCAGCCAAAACTGTGATTTGAGGCATTCCATAACTATATGCTTTAGATGCTTGGTGGAAAGTGGTAAGACTTAACTTCAGGACCATTTTCAGTAGATGCAGATCCCACATGCTGACAAGTACATAAACATGAACTTATGTTTGCATTCAGTGTTTCTCTCAAAACACACTGTGTGCATCTCTAAGGCCCAACAAACCAGTTGAATGTATTTTCCATTCTCATAAAACACTGTGATAAACACATCTGATGTTTTTTTAAATATGTTTTGGTCCTGCATTGTTCACAGTATGTGTTTGCAAGCTAGCGGTCTTCTTCTTCAAATCTTTTTACTGGTGCATTAGAGCCACCAACTATTGATCAGTGCAATAGAATTAAACCATCACTGAGGAAAGTGTATTACGTTGTCCGCAAGCTCATACATGTACATGTGTGTTCTCCTCAGTGGGCAACCTCCGGGTCTGAAAAGTGAAGCGTAAGTGCCTTAAACTTGCATTATCTCTAATAGCCAGCAGGGGGCGACTCCTCTGGTTGCAAAAAGAAGTTTGATTGTATAGAAGTCTATGAGAAAATGAGCCTACTTCTCCCTTGATTCATTACCTCAGTAAACATGTTAACATGAGTTTATGGTCTCAATCTCTAGTTTGAAGTCTTCTTTAATACAGCATGATGTTCATTTAAATTATGGTCCCATTTAGAGTCAAATAGACCATAAAGCAGGGGATGCTTTAGGGCGTGGCTACCTTGTGATTGACAGGTCGCTACTACTGCGTTGTCCGGTCTGGGAGTTGTTCGTGTTTTCTTCCTACAACTTTAACCCTTTCACAGTGTGTTTTTAATGAAAGTTAATTGTAACATTTTGGTTGCCTAAAAATGTCTTATTCAGAGTTCGGTTGTACTTAGCTCCAGCCTCTCGTGTCGCTTCTGGTTCCAAAAACCAAGATGGCGACGGCCAAAATGCCGAACTCAAGGCTTCAAAACAGCGGTCCACAAACCAATGGTTGATTATATCCACCTTTTATAGTCTATGGTTCTCCTGCACATGAACAAAGATGAACAAAAGGAGGACCCACTCATTAAAACAAGGCTCCATAGCACTACTAGTGGTCAAATACTCTTACTATACTTACTATACTTTTAACTACATGGTTCAATTTCCTACATATAGAATACAGATATTATGCTATGGTTTCCCGCAGCATTTTACAGTGGCGGTGCCCCACCTCGCCTAAAGTGACGAGATCCTCCACTACTGTAAGAGGAAATCATTATACTTTTTTGAAATATAACATTAGCCTTATTAAACGTCAGGGAAAATTGTCAGTGGTGCTACATCAGATAACAAAGGACACGTACTTAATGAGTGAGTCTGTTGTTTAAATTAGTTACTACTTTGATAACGGAGATGCGTCCGGATCTGTCTGATTCATCTCAGCATGTAATTGATTGATTGATCACATCGTACGTTCACTTCACAGTAATTAATCAAAGCAGCATACAGCAATGTCGGGACATGATAAACCTATAGAGTAAATGATGGCTAAATTCCTGTTAGCTACTTCAGTTTCAGGGTCCTGGTATTGTACATGCTGACATACATCATCATCATTTTTTTCTTATCTTTCTTAGCTGTCCAAGTCCAAGTCCCGTTCAAGGAGAAGCCTCATTGTGAAATCTGAATATCCGTATACTCTGGCTCAAATAAATATGGGCGGCCATTGAATTCAAAGACCTCGTCCACATTGACGAAATCATTTAAATATTCAGCCATGACATTGAAAATCTTTCCGATAACACTGAACTACGCTTTCTATACTCCAACACAACAAAACTCTGCCCGGCTGCTACTCGCGTTTCCACCATGGATGTATTCCAGTATTCCACCGTTGTCTTCCGGCAACACATAACCTCGCCAGATTTCAGAACGAGACTTCTCCTTGAGCGAGACTATTTCCATTATGTCAGACACTTATAATAACAATCAGAGCCTGTCATGGCAAAAACAAGCAAGTTTTGTGGATGTAAATGATGGTGCCAGCTTGTTCCAAAAGGACTACATTGCAGCCCGTGAGCAGCTGCCGTCTGCAGCTCTCTCCCTCAATACTGGACAAATTTCAGAAATTGTTGTCCCTATAAGTCAGCCTGACACAACAACATGGGAAAATAGGGTCCGGGTTGAAAAATAACGAAGTTTCCCTTTAAGTTTGATGTATTATGTCATATAACAGTACATATACTGCAGAACACCTCCGAAAACCTGTCTAAATATTTCTACAGCTAGCTGACTGGGCCACAGTGTGAAGCAGACATGACCATGTTCCCCAGTGTGCCGGGCATTTTTCACCAGCTGCAACTGTATTTTTATATAAAGACAGAGCTTTTAAGCTTGACTTTGCTCTGACCAAGGTGATCTGTCATCACAAGCTCGCAGAGAGAAAAGAGAGAAATGCAGGGAGATAGAGAGACAAAGGACAGTCCTGCAGCGGTAATTGGGTTGCTGTTTTTTTCCGTCAGTTTCTAAAGTCATTAGGAACATCTCTCTCTTTCCTACCATCTCTCGTTTCCTGTCCTCTTCTCCCTCTCTCTTCCATCCCTCCTTCCTCTGCTCTTTCTTTCAATTCCCTCCTCTCTTCCATCTCTTTGCTCTGTGCCAAAAACATATTCATCATACTCCTCTGCTGCCCTCACAGCGTTGTGCCACAGCATACTAATGACAGTGTGTGTCTGTCTGTGTGTGTGTGTGTGTGTGTGTGTGTGTGTGTGTCTCTCTGTGTGTGTGTGAGGGAGAGACTGTCAGCATGTGTTTATACTTATGTGTTTGCTGGCGTAAATGCTTGTGAGTATAAGTCAGCATGTGTACACTGTATGAGCTTGTATGTGTGTATTTGTGTGTTTGATTAAGAGTGTGTGTGTGTGTGTGTGTGTGTGTTGTGTTTTACTCCAGGCTATAAAAGCTTGATAATACACCATGCACTCATTTGCTATAAGCCTGTTAACAGCATGCACAGAAAAATGCCACTGAATCGCAGCCTCTCTCTCTCTCTCCATCGCTCTCATTCTATCTCTTTGTCTCTCTCTCGGTCTTCTTTCCCTCTGTTTATCTTCGCCTCCTGTCTGCATTGTTATCAGTCTGTCTCGTCTGCCTTTGTCTTTCTCTCTCCCTCTCTGTCCCACTAACTTATTCACTTTCTTCTTTTCTTTCTTTCTCACTCTCCTCTCTGTGTTGATCACTCCTCGTGTCTGTCATCCAAACAGAAAGAGATTGACGACGAGATAAAAATACAGAGGGTGAATGTGTGGTGGAGACTTAAAAGGAGAGTTCAGCGTTTTGGGAACCTTTCCCACAGAAGACACAGGGAAATACAAAAATACATTTTCAAAGTTTTAATCCTGTGTCTCTGCGTTAATTGTACAGTTGGCTATTGGCGTACGCCAAAACAACCAGACACAAGAACAGTTCCTTTCCTCAGGCCATCACTCTGATGAACACTTAATCAGTCATTGATCCTGTAATAATCCTCTAACTCCAAATATCCGCTGCTGCCGTTATAGATTATAATTTACAGTCATTAAATGCCCGTCTTTGCACATCTTTAGATTGAAATTTACAGTCTTTAATAAACATTTGTTTGTAAATCATCTGTCACTTTATGTATATAATGTAATATATACATATCTGTCACTGTAAATATAAATCCTACATGCTGTATATATACAGTATATAGACATCTTGACATGTACATACTGTACATTATCATCCAGTCCATATATATCCATCCAGTATTTATTTCTTTGACCTATTTGTATTGTTTACAACTTCCAGAACACATGATTTGTATATCGACATTTTTTAATTTTTTAAATTTTATTCTTATTTTATTGCTGGTCATTGTTGTTCTTAGCTGTTATTTCTATTCTCTGTATTCACATAGAGAGAGCTGCATAAAACCGGAGTCAAATTCCATGCATGTATATATTTGACAAAATAAACCTGATTCTGATTCTGAAATATATGTAAAAAAAACGACACAACATGTTGTTTGTCTCGCTCTATTTACTCCATAGACTGTATATAAGAAGTGGACGCAGTCACCATGACGTCACCCATTGGTTTGTGGACTGCCGTTTTGAAACCTTGAGTTTGGCATTTTGTCCGTTGCCATCTTTGTTTTTTGGAACCACAAGTGACACAAACGTTACAATTAAAGGCTTAGTTGTAAGACAAAAACATAGACAACTCCCAGACTAAAGAACGCCATTGTAGCGACCTGTCAATCACAATGTAGCCACGCACTAAAGCATCCCCTGCTTTATGATCTATTTGACTCTAAATGGGACCATAATTTACTAAATGAACATCATGCTGTATTGAAGAAGACTTGAAACTAGCGATTGAGGCAATAAACTCATGTTTACAATGTTTAATGAGGTAATAAATCAAGTGAGAAGTAGGCTCATTTTCTCATAGACTTCTATACAATCAGACTTCTTTTTGTAACCAGAGGAGTCGCCCCCTGCTGACTATTAGAAAGAATGCAAGTTTAAGGCACTTCCGCATTGGCTTCACTTTTCAGAACCGGAGGATGCCGCCTGATTTTCTCCTCATGTAAAACATTTGAATATTAGATGACACATCAACACGAGAGCGTATGTATATATTTATCTAATCAAATATGATCTGCGACAAGCTAACCCCATCATCATTATAAAACCGGCCATTAGCTAGTGAGTTGTAGTAGCTAGCAGAGCGATGTGATACAGTAGTTGGATGTATCTCATTGGATCTCCAAGCCAGTTTAAAACCAGCTTAAAACTTTGTTTAGGGCCAACGCAACTCCGTAAACTGTGATTGATGTTCATAACAGACAGTTTGGGTAATAGTTTTACAGTTTGCCTTTGGTTTTGTCGTCTCAGTTTACAACCTCTCCAACTGTCTTACTGCTCATGTTTGTTGTCCCGCTTTGACTTATTTTTAGCGATGTCGCCACGTTCCCAGATCTGAGCAGTTACAGCGGTTGTTTTCCTTTCAAGTCACGGTTAAGTGGAAATAGAGCGTCTCATCTTCTGTAATGTGAGTCAAAAAGGAATATGTGGGTGGAGTATAGCTACGAGAGGGGTTTAAATGAATCCTTCAGATCCTTCAACCCAACCGGTCGAGGCAGATGGCCGCCCACCCAGAGCCTGGTTCTGCCCAAGGTTTCTACCCATTAAAGGAACTTTTTCTCTACCCACTGTCACACCGGTCTCAGTAAATTATAGAGTATATAGAGATCTAGACCTGCTCTATATGAAAAGTGTCTTGAGATCACTTCTGTTATGACGCTATATAAAAATAAATTTAATTGAATGTCATTGGACCGCTTTAAAGGTATAATATATCACTTTTGTTGGTTGGTGTTTGTAAACACACAACATTCAAAGTTAGCTCCTCTTCACCGGCTCAACGAGCCGAGAGGAGCTTGATTTATGCTTGGTGCATCCGCGAGGGCCGCGAGTGACTGAGCAGCCAAAGTGACACTATCAGACACGGCCCTCCGCGGGGGTTCTGTGTGGTGAGTTTTCGCCTGTCCATGCACATCCAAATTTTTCTTAATAGGCTGACACGGATCTGCGGACAAAATGGAGAGCTTTGAGGAGCTCTGAGAATGTTTGTTTGCCGCAAGGAAAAACCCGCAAAAGATTCAAACGCTTCCTTGTCACGATTCTACGTCAGCTCATGTCCGTGAAGTCATCCTTGTGGAAAGTATAACCAAAGCTAGTGGGAGAGAGAGCAGTGATGGTCAAATGAGCTATAGAGTGAATGAAGAGAGGGAGCGGCGTTAGTGAGAACAAAGCAGTGAATCAGAGAAATAAATATTTTCTGTTTCATGGCTGTTACATTTTAAAGCACAAATGAACACACAACTAACTCGGCCGCATTGCCAGATTTGACGCACAGAAAAGTCCTGAACACAGCAAAATAAGAAGAAAAGAGAAAATAGAGGCACAGGGCGGGGTCTCTGTAGATACAGACACCACCACACAGTTCTAGTGGGTCAGAAGTGATGATTGAGAGGGATTATTTTTGTAGGAGTCTATACTTTGTTTTTGAGGAAAATGTTGCATATTATACCTTTAATGTGGGTTAGTGGACATAGCCATACAAAGCTGTAGAAAGGCCCCCACCTACTGTACACATCGCAAGATCAGGAGGCAGAACATGACAAAGAAATGAAAAACTAGACCTCAATCCAAACACACACCTCCTACTACAGTATGACATTTCTCTGCTAGGGACTACAACCCACTAGCTAACGGCCAGGTGCAGTTTTATACAATAATACAAATCACATTTGATTTGATACATTTATGCAAACGCCTCCGGGTTTAACATGAGTCATCATAAATATGTTGTTTTACAGTAAGAGAGAAAAGAGAGGTCTTCATATAAAACACAGTTTCATTTCACTGGGTGTTTAAGGAGGGATAAAGACAGAATAAGAATGAATTGTATCCTATTTCCTGTCTATTCATCCTAATACTAAGAGAAATCATATGTAACCCCTATGATTAAGGAAGCCACTTGCTACCGTTCTGAATGCACTCTAACTATCTGTAATTAGCAGATCTACTTTCAGCATAATTATAATAACTAAAACCACTATGAATGACCTGCCATCATTTATAATTATAATATCTACCATCATTGTAATTATACAATCAGACGGACAGTTAAAAGGGGATGAGACGAATCGGTATCTTTTCATTAACAGAAAAATATCGTGTGGACTCTTTGATGAGCGCTGATATCCATTCGCACAGTTGGGGAGGGGGCAGCAGCACGACCCCCGCCGACTGCTTTGAACTCATCTCTGGCATCATTAGTGCATGATGATAGTGATTAGAGGAGAGGAGGCTACCGTGACAATGTCCAATACCCAAAAACAAGACAAGAAGAGCAGGACAACTGCTTCGCTCATATGCACAGTGCCCCCGGAGTGACAGACACGACCTCTTCGGCCAGTGGACACTGAACTAAATGTGGGGAAACACTCCTTTAGGACCAAAAACAACAAGGTGCATAATATCTCCAAGGTTTATCAATAGCAGACCAACAATGCATTAAGTATGACCTTTCAAAGTTTGAAATTCTGACCTTAAATTATTACTATTGGTATTCTTTCAACACATTCTCTCTCCCAACTCGTCAAATACTGCCACTTGGTCAGTGCCCCTTGGTATCGGAGACTGACGCATGTGGTACCCCTATTGCTTCACTTTTGGACGTGTCAGGGACAACATGTCAATATGCGCTCATTACATGCATAGTGTCCTTTCAAAATAAACTTTTCAGAGGAAATTTAGGGAACACAACCACTTAGTTAGGGTTAGGAAACGGTCGTGGTTGACGTTAACATCACTCAAGTCAGACTCATTTGACTCACGGGACTGACGATGCAGACGACTCGCGTGACTAACGACTGATGTGACAAAATAGATCGACGTTACTTCGCGGAACACCGGTCTCCTGGTTGAAAGTCTTGTGTTTGTTTGTTGTTTTCGATCAATTTATAGCCGCTTTTATAACTTGATGAATTCAATTTGCACAGATCATTAATGGAAGGACAGGTCTGAAAGCTCCATCTGTTACTGTGTGGGTTGGACTTCAGTTAATTTGGGACGCTGCTTACAGGTCTTTAGGTCAAAGCAATCATAAAATGGAAACTGTAAATGTTGAAGCTGGAAATAAACAAATTGAACTTGATAGGCTGACACATTAGTAAATGGAAAAAACAAAATGTTAAATGTCAAAGCTTTTTTAAATGAATTTTGTGATTCCATTTATAATGCAATTATTATTCCATCGTTAAAAGACAGAATAATGAAATAGAATTATTAATGGGCAAATTTATTATGTTTATGTCTATGCTGCTTCTGACAATGACAATTGTGTCTGGTCACTATGCACTTTTCTCTCCCTGTGTATTTGTATTTATATGGTCATACTCTGACTTCTGAAATTTCTTTGGATGTTATTGCTGCTGTGCTTATTATGATTATTATGTATTAGTTTAGAATAATACATAATCACTGTTATAAATAACTATCTCTCTGCAACATCAACAAAGCAATTATTTTGAAAATCGCAACTGGAAGTCCTTTTTGGTGGCACTGGTCAACACTCAGGGACCACATTCAAAGGGGACAAAATGACAGGTTTATAAAGTCTATAAAGCCTTCCCAAGTGGGCACACTGTACAATTACTCTGAAAGAAAAGCTCATTTATGGGCAAGAATTGCTTTGATGGCTACAAAGTATACACTTCCACCGGCTAGTGTAAACTCACAGCCCTATAAGATAGTTCCTGGAACTGATGTGTAGTTGAAAGGTACTTGTAAGAAAGAGGAGCTCAAGCTGTAATAGTCTAACCTTTTACAACTTCAGTTTAATCACTTAACTGTCATCCAAAATGTGTTGACCACAAAAGGTCTTCCTCAGGTTTCTGTACGGTGCATTCCTGCACATCAGCTGAGATAGACCACTTGTGTTTGAAACGTTGCGTCATCCATGTAGAATAAAAGAGGAATTGGGAAGATGATAGCAATGTGAAGGTAGGTTTTTTTATGCAGGTTATTGATACCTAACCTTCCTACCTTCCCCGCTAGATGGTTTGTTACACAGAACCATCTGCGAAGCTGTCATTGGAAACTGTTTGGAAAAGGGCAGGCACTTTCAAAAAACACTTGGCAGGTGACTGGATGAACCATCTGTCAATCAAACTGTTGCTGAAGCCAGTCGGAGAAGAGCGAAAACATTTTTTTTTCCATCTAGAAAAGCCTTCAGTGCCGTTCTTTGCTCTTCTTTCAGTGAAGAAATACTCTCCAGTTCTGATATAACTGATGCTATTAAAGCATCTACGTTAACCTTGTTTAGAACAAAAAGTTATCTCTCCGTGTCGCCTTACACACACACGCCTAAAACACGCCCGTAGCTGCTAGTAGCTTTTCACAGGACCCTGATTGGTCCGTGCTCTGGCTTGCCAGACACAAACACATTACTTGAAGCCTGACAAGATGGATTTTGGTGTGATATGTGATTCCACGATTCTCAGGTGAAATCATACTTGTGCCTCCTCATGATTACTACTATTCTTTCCACATATTTACCTGTTAACCCATTGAGTCGCAACAGAACGCTGGTATTCTGGACGCTGCCTACACATGAAAACAGTTTGTGTATCTCTCTATCAGTCAGAGTATCGATAGCTTGGTGGCCTAAGGCTTATGGCGCTGACCATTAACTGCAATGTTTGCATCCTTTCGGGGACTGCTGTTGCATGTCACCATGTTTCTGTGCCTTTTTCTCTTGTTATCTACTACTGTCAGCTTCAAAGTTTGTTTGTGTCCCATTTTTCCTTAACAGAGGAAGAGTTTACTAAATTATTTATTGGTCATGGTGTCTTTTGTAAACTATTCCCATTTTAGGTAGAGCTGCACAATTTTGAAAAAAAAATATCTGATTGCGATTATTTTGACTGATTTTGCAATTGCGATATGATTTGCGATATTAGATGGAATGATTTTTTTTACATCATTATTCTCATTTTCATTGAAAAACATAAAAATGATTACAGTGGGATTTTTTGGGGATCTGTGCCAAACAAAGATGTCTTCTTAGGTCTGTAGAATATGATGTTTAGGCAAGGACATCTCTGCAGGACCACAATATTAAATTTAAAACTGTGTTTTGACACACTTCGCCTTTAATAAATATTGCGATGTCCTCCTTATCCTGCGATTTGAAAATTGCAGGTCATATTGCAATTTTGATAAAAATTTTGATGAATTGTGCAGCCCTAATTCTAGGTATTAACCCTTGACCCCTATGAAGTCACAAAGGTTCGTGACATGCTTTGACCTGAGTAAAAGAGGATTAAAAGTTACCTTGAGTAGGCTGTGTCATTTATTGCTTATAATGCTGTGGCAAGCCCATATTTGACGCAATCAGAATTCTAAAAACAAGCATTTTTTTAAACTTTTCAATTAGCCCCGTTCTGAAAAAAAAGTGCAATACATTCATATTCTCAACTAATAGGAGTCTTTGAGAGACAGATAAATGGATGTAGAGAAAAACACAGGTTTTGACCTGTGACTGAAAGAGTTAGATAACTAATGGAGGTGGTACGTAAATAAAAGCTGATTGATGGTCGTTGGATGCATGAACCAACTGGTGAAATAGTAAATGAGAAGAAGAATGGATTGTCAATGGATGCTTTCAGAAATGAGGGTTGAACTGATTCCTGCATGGACAGATGAACGAGTCAGTAAATATCACATATACAAAGATGAACTTAATGTAATGGATGTGAATGCATGAGTGATTGGAGGACAGATGGAGCGAAGGACGATGGTCACACAGATAAATGAACGAACGGCGCTCACCTGCTGCTCGGCCTCTTCCTCGTCGCTGCTGATCTTCAGGTCATCCTCCAACATTCTGCACGGAGACAAAGGGACATGCGTTATTGCGGCCCTGACCCCCCCGTCTGCTTGTGTTAGGTCGGATATGGCGAGTCGCGATCTGCAATTCCCTTTGAAGAACCTTTCTGGCAAACGGATTAATTGCAAAAGCAGTGCTGGTTCATGTTGGGGAATGGGGAAGTGGACGGTGGATGGAGTACTTCGCCGCCAAAAACCTACCAGATGTTCGTCTTTTAGGGCTTGGAGAGGAAAGCCAGATTGTTTTTTCACCTGGAAACTTTCTGTCTGACAACCGCTGACCTACAGCCAAGAATTCCTTGGAAACAAAGAGGACGTGCTTAGCTGAGATCACTCCCTCAGTCAGGATCTTACATGGATGTTTTGGGGGGCTTATAACATGATAAAGCAGATGTTCTCAATCTAAGAATATACCAGAGACCCCGTCATGTATGTCCATTGGAATCATTTGCCTGTTTTTACACTCCTATAGTCTTAGTTATATGAAAGAACAACACTAGTACAGTATTAGAAAGATATTAGACATGTTTTAAACATATTTGCAGAGTTATAGATTATAATGTAATCTATGAACTATTATACCAACTCAGTCGTCAGAAAAAAGGCCCAGCTTTAAAGCTAGAATTTCCATATTAATAAAACATGTTTGCCACTGCACATTTAACCCTCTGAGATCCACCGACTTTACTGTCTTTCAGAGGCTATAGTAGGTTCAGTATGAGAGCTAGAATGAAGATACTGAAAACCTAAGGAATCCATTGGTACCAACGATGTCATGCTAGTTTGTCGTGAAGGAGGCTAAATAACGCTCCAAATTTATGCTACATTTTGGCGAGGAAAAACTGGCATAGCCATTTTCAAAGGGGTCCCTTTGAGCTCAAGATATGTGAATGAAAATAATAATAATTGTATTTATATAGCACTTTTCAAAACAAGGTTACAAAGTGCTTACAAATGGGTTCTATGGGTACCCACGAGTCTCCCCTTTACAGACATGCCCACTTTATGATATAACATGCAGTTTGGGGCAAATCATAGTCAAGTCAGCACATTGACACACTGACAGCTGTTGTTGCCTGTTGGGCTGCAGTTTGCCATGTTATGATTTGAGCATATTTTTTTATGCTAAATGCAGTACCTGTGAGAAAACAAGCATATTTGTCCACTCCCATGTTGATAAGACTATTAAATACTTGACCAATCCCCCTTGGGTACAGTCTGACAGTCTTGACAGCCCTCGAAACAACGTAACTAGCATGAATAAATAACTACCATGAATAAATAACTACCACCCTTAGTGTACTTTATTACGGTACAAGCGTGACAACCTTACGCAAAACTTGTGTTGCGTAAAAAGTGTAAAGGCAACGTTTACTTTTGGTTTCACACGTGACAACAGCGGTCTCCTGGGTGAAAGTCCTGTGTTTGTTTGACCCCTACACAAAGCAAGGTTAGGCAAAACAAGGTTACGCAAAACAACGTTACACAAAACAACATTATGTGAAAAGCATACAGTCAACGTTTACTTTTGGTTTCGCACGCGATACGAACAGCGGTCTCCTGGGTGGATGTCCTGTGTTTGTTTGACCCATCCATCACACCTCCGGCCTGCCCTTAGAGGACTTTCTAGCTTGTTATACTCGTTATTATACCACATAACTTTCAATAACAGTCGCTCAATATACTACGTCACTTGGTCTAACCGAATGCAGAAACATCCACATGAACTATGACTACATTCTATGAATTATGAAGCCTTTTGTAAAACAATTGAATTATATTAAGATAATTTAAATGAATGAATCTGAAAACTTTTCACGGACCCCCTGGCAGAATGCCCCGGACCTCTGTGGGTCCCCAGACCCCACTTTGAGAACCACAGCGATAAAGGACCCGCTTATTGCCCTGTTTCCTTTATTAGCCGTGTTTGTTTTATTCTCCCCACGTTACAGATGAAATTTTTACAACATAGATGTATGCAGGCTATGAAAAAGATATACAAGACATAGTCGATAACATGACCTCCCTCAGAGCATCACCTGCTCCTTACCACACAAATTATTCAGTATTTATGTGCTGTGCATTGGCAAGCTCCCATGTTTTATTGCTTTATATAAACCTTCCACACAAACTACTGTTATTTTAAGCTGGCACCGCTATTGTTATGACAGGAGAATCCCCTGAAGGGATTTTTACTGCCTCACGAACCACTCTTGTCAGTGCTTGCACCGCTAAAAAAACACTCCCCAGTGTTGTGGTGTTTTCAGATGGGACCGTACGAGTCGTGAATAACTGAAGCACAATAAGAAAAAGCTTTGCAGATAAGGGGCACAGTGCAGCACGCGGCGATGATAGATATGTTTGAATGAATGAATAATGGATTCATGTTTTATTTCATAAGAAGGGACAGATGGGGAGAGGGAGATAGTGAGTGAGATGGAGATGATAATGACGGAGAGGAGAAGGGGAGCGAGTGACGGAGGGGGATAGAGAGAGGGAGATGGAGACTGAATAGAGAGAGAGAGAGAGGAGAGGAAGCATGGAGAATAAAATGCAAGAGAGAGTGGAAGCATCTATGAGGACAGACGCAGTCAGATATAAATGAGTTATGGACTAAAGCATCCGTGACATGCCGAGCTTAGAAAGCACGGCATCAAATTTCTACAAGGCTCTTAATTGCCTTCATAAAATGGAGTCTTTATTTCTTAAAGTAAAGCGGTAGTAGAGCTCCATTACTTGCGGAAGTTTGTCTGAGAGGATGTTAAATGGGTAGTTTGGATTTTTTGAAGTGGGTTGGTATGAAGTACGTCAGTATATTACCTAAAGCAAATGACGTTCGCCACGCCACAGCTTAGAGAAACAGACAGAAGTACTGACACGGTAGCAAAGCAATGTACTGCTGTGGACGGGGCCGGCAGCAAAACGGATTTTAGCCACCTAAAAAAATCTGTTTAAGTGTATGCTATATTTAGAATAACTTCTAAGTTTTACTTGCTGTCAGACAGCCCTTTCCGATGGGAAACTGAAGCTGTTATCTACGCTCTCACCAAAACAACTAGACTCCTTTGACAGAAACAGTAATTTTACCTCGCAGACCAAGGGTGCAGTGGCCATTTGTCGGAAAAATAAGAAAAAAGAAAACATGGATGTCGCTACCTCTCTTGATCTGCTAAAAAAACATAAACCCACACAGGTGCATGCTGGAGCTACCTGCCAACCTACCTATATGACCGCAGGTGCCCACAGTTTTACCCAATTCATAAACCAAAGAGAACTTTAAAAATAAAAATACTAATTTATGCAAAAACTTAATATACTAAACAAGAAAATAATTAAACAAATAACTAGCAAAAGAAAAACAATCAAAAATGTAATATAAATAAAGTAAATATCTGGAGTAATAAATCAAACAATACTACTTATTGTTATTAAAACAACAACTATATACTAACAACACAAGCTAAATAGCTCCTACAACGGGGGTTGCTGGTTTACCGCTGCCTCGATCAGTTAGTTTGTGTGTGTTATTTTTCCACTTTGGTGTTTTAAAGGATTAGTTTGGATTCACCAAAGTCACACAAAACACAAACTAACCAATCGAGGCAGTGGTAGACCAGCAACTACCATGTTACTGTTACTGTTTTTTGTCAAAGGAGTCTGGTGGCTTTCAAAAGAGCATAGACAGATAAAACGGCTTCAGTTCCCCATCGCAAAGGGGCTGTCTGACGGCAAGTTAAAGCGTTGAAAATATTCTAAATATAGCGTAAACCTAAACTGATATTGATAATTTTAAGGTGGGCCTTTATTTGAGGTGGCTAAAATACGTTTTGCTGCCAGCCCCGTCCACAGCAGTACATCGTTTTGCTCCTGTGCAGTAACTCCTGTTTGCTTCTCCAAACAGGGGACATGCCGACCGTCATCTACTGTAGGTAATACACTGACTATGGATAAGTACCTCATACAACCCCACTGAGAAACAGCCAAACTATCACTTTACTTTCTGAAGTTAAATCAAAGCGACGCTCTGCTAATGACTGATTGCTCAACAAGCTGCAATAAAGAATTTCAGATCTACTCAGACAGCAAACAAAACACACACCTAAATCTCTCTCACAGTTGACTGGCTTAAACTCTCAAGCTGAACAAGTTTCTCCCAGTTCATGTCCACAATCGGTACTCATTTGTTTAGACCAGCCTTTATTCTGTCCCTTCATGCTTTCTTTCCTGCTGTGCTTAACACCGAGGTCTACGCCATCCTCTCATTTACTCCATTTCGGTGCGAAGCCGTCATTGCTGCACTGACTCCTGCGACATCAACTGTTAATGATGCTTGAGTTTTTGTGCGTGGGACTCTTTTCATTGTCCTAACATGCTCATCACTGCTCATGCAAACTTCAAAGCAGCAGAAAGCAGAAAAAAATATTTCTGCTGCACCAAATTACCTTAACTTGTTTAGACTTTCTTCTTATCTTTGCTTTTTTTCCCTTGTGAGTTACTGGATCGTTTTACCCCATTTTTATTCAAATGAAACAAGGATGAAAAAAAAAACACACTTTGATTGAACTGGCCGTGTGCAGGAGACATAAGCAACCAGTGACGAGAGTAGAAACAAGACTGAACAAAAATAAACTGCGTATATTGCTGGACAGTGTACGGTCAGTCTGTGAATTTGTGGCTAAATTGTTACACAAATAGTCAGTGGTCATGTCTATAATGTTAAATCTAATGGTGAATGTCCACCAGGTCCAGCAAGGACACTAGGGGACATGCTGCTCCACTCAACTGGCCGTTAAAGCGGTTCCGTACCCCATCGTTGAATGCACCTGATCGGTCCCTGGTTTTCTGCTTGCCGTTTCAAACAGGAATCAACGTGACGGCCTGCTCGTAAACTTTCTGTTATTCCGTCTAAACAATCCACCAAAATCTACTTCTGAAAACATTTGAAGCGAGAAATTTGGCTACGCTCTGATGAATCTCGTTTAATTTTAGAACTAGATCGCCTAGTCTGACAGCCTGGTCCAAGTTTCGTGAGCCAGACGTCTAGCACTGGACGGGCTCATTTGCATAACGGACTGTTCCCCGCCTTTTCATTTTGAAAGAGCAACGGCCAGCGAGGAAACTCCAACACTCGGCTGACCAATCGTGTAACTTCATCACTCAGTCAGTGACAGACTTTTGCGTCTTTCTTTGGCTGGCCGTCTGCGGTCCAGCCAAAAAAAGGGTTAGGAACCACTGGTCTAAAGATAAGTGCCAGAGGCACACATGCAAAACCCTAAAAGAGCTGGACAGAGCTTCAATACGACTGGGTCATTAATTCTGCAGTAGTCTGTAATAACATTTGAACACAGACTTTAGTTCAACAAGTTTTTGAAGTCTTCTTAAAGGTCTGTCATTTTCTATTTATTCCTGCAGACCGTTTCTATGAAGCACTACACATACTCCCTGTGCTGGATGGTTCTTCAGAAATGTAATGTGCGACACACTGTATTACTTATTATGATGCCAAACACACAAAACATCGGCATGTTTGATGCTGTGTGTTAATATGGGGGACAGAGGACAGGAGGAATGACTGATACTGACTGATGTCTGTGTTTTTCATTCTTAATAAACTTCACTCAGGAATATTATTTATTTTGTTGATATTTTAGATTTGTTTCCAGTGAGATTATTCAGTTTATATAGTGACTTTGCTTTTGTAAACATTACTGTTGCTGCTCTAAAAGAACATTTAGTTATATTTAAAATTTAAATACTAATCCTGTTCTGAATTTATTCTCTTTTTTTTAAATAGTATATTAAAAAGAAATTGTTTAATTATGAAAAAGAACCAATGAGAGTATCAATAAAGATCGATAAGAGTAGTAGTATCGATAAAATCCTAACGGCACCCATCCTGAGGCCTCATTGGCTATTCTCACTGATACTGTGCTTTATTTTTGAAGGAAAAGATACATATTTGTAATGTAAAAAAAGATCTATCCCCATTTACACCTGAATGCATTAGAAAATAAACATGCACTTCCACCCATCAGACGTGTTAACGGTGCTGAAACTTCATTCAAAATGTACATTATTGAATTGCATTCACTTGGCAGACGCCAAACAACTTACAATAAGTGCATTCACACTCCAACTTGTATCATATTATTACAGTGTAATACCATCACAATGACACTGGCTGCGTATTGTCCTCCTCTGACCGGGTCACCTGTTACTTACCGGTGACAAAGCATCAGAGTGGGAATTCTTTACGCACTGAGCAAAACAGAGAGGTGAACTCATAACCCTAGCAGTGTTAGTGCCTTGCTCTATCTAGCATGCTACACTCTGCAGGGCACCGTGTGTGATTGTCCAGCACCGCTGTTAAGAGAGCTCTGTGATAATAAAAGCAAGGCGTTCTCTGTGTTTCCCTGTTGCTGCCGGCAGGGGAGACAACCACACCGCAGGCTGAGCAAACACAAAAGCTGGTTCGACCAGACAAGAGTCTTCTTTGCTGCTTCTTCCACTCTGTTACATTCATGCAGTTGTCACAACATCATGTGATTGGATCAGAGCGGAGTAATGAAACTCCTGGAGCGGGAAGGTACAGTAATCTCTGCTCTAATGAAAGAAGAAAACGTGCTAATGTGGCGTTAAGGTATACAGAGCCTATTTGCGGGGATTACTGTTGGATGAGTTTTCAGTAATGTAAACATTCAGCAAAGAATATAGCAATTAGCCTCAACAGCACAATTACTCTTGAATAAGACGAGCTAGGTCTATTCATTATCCGAAACATTTTAGCGTCACTGTAACACAGAGGAGAGCCTGATGGCTGCAGTAAACCAGGCATTGTTTTTAACCAATAACAATTATTTCACCCTAATAAACAAAGCAGCATTTATGCTCGAATACAAGATGGGAAAATATTACACCTCAGGGCAAACAATAGTAATCAGAAGAAATAGGCTTATCGGCTTTGGAAGCAAAATGAGCCACAAAAAGCACCACAGCTCCAGCAGACATCATCCTAATGGAGATATAATTAACTACATACTCAAAGAGGAGGAAATGAGAGTTTACACGCTGACCTACTGCTGAATTAATGCTAACTATAGATTGCTTTGACTTTTTTCTTAACTTGCAGGAGTTTTGCATCATCTTTCGGCCATCAAGTCTTTTTTCATTTTAAAAAGCTCCTTTTCTGACACCACACTCGCCACATTTTCTCTCCTTTTCTCTAAATTAGCTTTCATCGAATATATAAATAATGCATTGCACTTAGCACTTGAAAGCTCTCATTTAATATGACAGCGGATAGAGCAAAAATCTTATCTTCCCCAGATAAAGAGAGAGAAATTAAACAAGAAGACACAAAACACTTGAGGAAAGCAAAATCAATAGGGGGATTTAGGTAATATTCTGAAATAGATACATTTTCTCTGGTTTGGTTTTGAAAGGCACAGTGTGTAGGATTTGGCGGCATCTAGTGGTGTGGTTGCAGATTGCAATCAACTGAGTACCTCTCTGCTCACTCCTCCCTTTCCAAGACAGTGACAACATGAGCCGCCGAGTGTAAAACCGTGATTACGGCGTTGGCCTTGCCTCACCATCTATATTGCTTGAAGACACGAGTAAGCTATCTCCCAATGTCTCAAACCAAAACCAAAATAAAACTGGATTAAATTTAACAGGCGGGACATGTTAACTTCCATGAAATCAAGCTCTAAATGAGGGTTGTGTCTAGAAGGTAACACGCAAATTGCAGAAACTCTCGCGAGACTCGCTGCCCGACAACCGGTTCTAACCTTAACCATTCGAAGTCAATACCTAACCTTAACCATTCGAGGTCAATGCCTAACCTTAACCATTGTTACAATTGGTCATGGTATTTTTTCATGAAAACCTCTCATAATTCTGAGGTAATTGTGCTCTCAAAGTGCTCCAGATTGATGCATTGAACTTTAATATGTTCATACAATTTTCTTCCGGGGGAGCACCACACCACAGTCTCTCAAAATCCTGTGGGAAATACTGTATTACCTCATCTAAAGCTGGCACCGCCATTTCAAAACTCATTCCGGCGCCGCTGGCTAGTGAAGCTAAAGTAAAAGAGTATGCAAAACATCCCAACTAGTGGCTAGAGCAGCAGTCCTGGGTCTAACGGTCCCTCCGTCTCACTTTCCGCCACTCCCGAGAAGGACAAGCTACCCAGCTAACAAGCCAGACATCCGTTTCCAGAGCTGAGCCACTCTCTTCCACGTGAGCTGCGACAACAATTTATGGCCCCACGGACGTGTGTTCTGTTGTCACCATTTTCTTTTGTACAACCCTAGCCAAATTACCACAGAAAACAGCTCAATGTCTATTCTATTTCTATGGTTTGCATTTTACGTTAAACACACAGTTTAATCCATTCCTTATACTTTTTATTTCTGTTTTTCTCATTGTGGAAAGGCTAAAGGTTCGGCTACATCGTTTCAGTTACTAAGCTATGATTGGAAATCACTATTCGGGGGAAAGGGTTGAGCAAACTGTCAATTTTCTAAAACAAAATCACTGAGCTTCTGTGGTCAAGCGCGGGATAAATCAGGGTCATGAGGCGGATTTACAAGCCAAGATTTCTTCCTTTCCAATCTCAGCCGGCCATGAATCCTGCTGTACGGCTCCTGTGAGTGAAGTGGAGTGGGCTGCAGCCAGCGATGTTGCAATATGCTCCTGGCTCACGTTAAATTAATGTAGCTGCACTTTCCCGCTCTGATCCACACAATCTTTTTTTTTTTTTTTTTTCCTCCTACCAGTGAATTTCATCCAAAAGTCAAGCTTAATTTTACCTTGAGGCAAACGCAGCAGCAGCGGGTCAGAAATTCTCTGTTTATGTGTGTGAATGTCAGAGAGGGAGATACTCACGACTTCTGTGGTGCAGTTGGTGGTTTCGCAGCAGGCTTGTTAGCTGATACAGTACATCGCTCTGCAACACAACAGCAGACATTCAAGCATCACTGTTTTGCACGTGTCTTGGTTTGTGTGTGCGTGTTGATTAGTTTTTGACAAGCAGCCAGGCTCAAATCACTGTAGATGTGTGTGTGTTACGCTGGAAAACATGACACTCTGTTCCAGTGTGATTCAATTAGAGTGTGTGTTGTTGTTGCTTTGCTTTGGTAACAGGAGTTGTGATAGGAATAAAATTCAAACTGAAATGCACTACCTGACAAAAACTTGGAGGTGATGATTTATTTTCTAAATGGATATACAGACTTTTGGAGCAGAACCCTTTTCGCTGTGTTTTATATTCTAGTCAGTTGTGTTTTCTTCTGTTCATATCAGAGAGAAAAACCCGCCAGTGGGGGAATATATCAGCTTTATATACATCACAAACATCTCAAAACACTACAAGATGGGGGTTAACACAAGAGCACCAGATCAGACGAGCTTTTGATGATCTGATGCCTGGGAGTCACAACTACTGTAATGTATCAAATGCAGTATTGGGTTGTATAAGGATATATATCATGAGACAAAAGAGATTCTATCAACTAGTCTATATTTTACGTATTAGGGCTGTCGAAGTTAACGTGATAATAACAAGTTAAGGCAAATTTGTTTTAACTCCACTAATTTCTTTAATGCATTAATGCAACGTGGGATTTTTAGGTTGTAGCTGATTCAGTCTTAAAGCTAAAGTGAAGATACTGGTATCATATGAAACTAGAAAAACCTAAAGAATCCATCCATACTAACCATGTCATACTAGCTTGTCAGGAAGGAGGCTAAATAACACCCCAAACGTATGCTAAATTTTGGCAAGGAAAAACTGACATTGGCCATTTTCAAAGGGATCCCTTGACCTGAAAATGGGTTCTATGGGTACCCACGAGTCTCCACTTGCCGCAAACTGCATGTGATTATCATAAAGTGGGCATGTCTGTAAAGGGGAGACTCGTGGGTACCCATAGAACCCATTTACATTCACATATCTTGAGGTCAGAGGTCAAGGGACCCCTTTGAAAATGGCCATTCCTCGCTAAAATTTAGCATAAGTTTGGAGTGTTATTTCGTCTCCTTTGCGACAAGCTAGTATGACATGGTTGGCACCAATGGATTGCTTTCGTTTTCTGGTATCACATGAAACTAGTATCATATCTTTAAAACTGAGTTCGCTAAAACCTAAAAAACATAAGTTGCGTTAATGAGTTAAAGATATTAGCGTCATTATCGCTTTAACTCTGACAGCCCTAATGTTTAGGCAGCTATCCCTTCATGTCGTGTTTTATTAGGGACTTGTGGGCAATGTTGAAAATCAATGAGCAGGTTTAAAGCACTGTTGGAATTCATAGGATTTTTGCATCAATGCAATGAATTATCTTAATTAGTCAGGTATTTAAAGGATAAATCCACCAAACCTGTGAAAACTGTTGTGTAATTTTTGTGCGAGACAGATCATTATTTAACAAAAAGAAGAAAAAAAAAGAAAAGATTACAAACGCCATACCCACAGTTTGTAACATAGGCTGTCTCCAACCCCATGTTAAAATAACTGATGATTTAGAAACTGTTCTCGTAGAAACCCAAAATAAAAGTATGCACCTGAAAATGAGCATAACAGGTCCTCTTTAACTCAAGGTCTACTTGTTACCTTTTTCTTGTTATCTGAGCTTGGGCTTGGAGATTTTCCAATTTTTTAACAGAAAGCCTACTTTACAAAAGTCCCTAGTTTGTAGCGGGAGTGTGAAATGTGAAAAATGTGTTCATTTACCAGCCAGCGAGGGACTAATGGAATGATGCTCATAATGTGTTTACACATGATCTGTATCTGGATACATTGTCTGGATAATGACATTCAATATAACAGCCTTTGCATTCACAACTGATCTTAACAAGCATTCTCATTATCTCAATTTGTGCCTGCATTGTGATTGGATGTCAAAGTGTAAATTAGTTAGGAAGGGCTGGTTGTCAAGGGAAGCCATGACATGAACAGGCTTCATTCATTTCTAAAGCACTTTCTGATCACAATGCGTCCTTTGTGCATTTGCACCTTGCATCATGTTTTTAGTTATCTAGATATTAATTAGGGCTGCACAATTAATCAAATATTAATCGCGATCATGATTTTGGCTTCCCACAATTAAATTAACATGATTGACTTCGATATTGACATTTAAAATGCATGCTCCGCTCATAGAAATCTCTGCTACATAAATCAAGCGCATCCTAAACTAACAGCTAGAGATGCACCGTCAGTCAGCAGCCGATCGGAGCCGGGAGGTTTTCAGCCGTCTCAGATCTGAGTTTTGCAGTTGTCACATGATGGTTTTACGTCGGCACACAGCGGCACAGTCAGTAACGTCTCACACACACAACATGTCTTCGGTGTGTAAGTTCTTCAGTGTGAGTGAAGAAGACTTAAAGCTGCAATTTATCACAACCGCAAGTCCAAAATAAGCCGTGGAGGAACAACTTTAAAACAACCTTGGAACATCCAATTTAATCAGACAGCTAATATATTATAATTCATTCCCATGATGCTGCTCAGAGTATTCACAGTAACTTGCTCGTCTGCCTACAGCACGGGGCTGAATATCTTCGTTAACGGAGGTAGGTTCATTGAGTTACATTATGATGCGTTCAAGCTCTACTCTAGTAAAAATGAGTATTGGGCGATGGTAAATCAAAATGCTATCATGATGTGTTCAAATGTAATCTTGTAAAATGTAGTTTTTTTGTGAGAAACTTGAATGAATCCAGATGTTTGAGGGAGATGGTTTCACAGCAATATAAAATAGATATTAGAGAGGGAATTATGACCTGTTTAACTTACTGACACTAGCTCTAAGCAGCTTAGATTATATAATTAGAACTACTCATGCCAAGATTTCTTTTTTTAACAAGGCAAATATTTAAAGATCAATCATTTGAATTGTTTGTTTTTATGCAAATAACCACTATAGATGACAATAACACAGTAAAAGGATAGCATTTAGAGCATTTGACAGTTGGAATGAAGTGGCAGTGAAAGCAGCGCTCTATTTATTTAAATGTGAAATAGCAATGCAAATATTTTGTCCCTAAAATCTATGAATAATCGTGATCTCAATATTGATAAAAAATAATCATGATTATCATTTTGGCCATAATCATGCAGCCCTAATGTTAATTCCAAGCGTTAATGACACATAAAAGTCAAGCCGAAAAATATATTTTCTTACTGGATTATTTTGTCTTTCAAAAAAAAAAAAAAATCAACTATATAATGATATATATTAATACGGCAGTGTAAAATTACATACACTATGGACATTTGATCCACATTGCCCACTTCTAAGTCAATGCTGCCAGTTCAAACACAAGCACCTGATAAGCCGTCTGTGCTTCACTCACCACTTAAGTGCGAGCTCGGGAATAAATGATCCGAAGGTGTAATTGTCCATGAATGGCAGCAAATCACACTTTGGTGTGTTTCAGTCCCCACATATCAAACGCTGACTGACAAAAGTGTGTGTTCCTGTGGGTGAGCATGCTCGCTGTTTTTAACAATAAAAAACTCCACAATCAATCAAACCAATTTAGCTGTGTGTGTAAAACCATGTTTGTCTGATTACTTGTTCACATGAACACAGAAAAGATAAAAGGTTTTCGCAGACCAGCGTGCTCCCGTGGCTATGAATTCATTTGAACATCAAGCTGCTCTTCTCGCATTTCTTCTGGGTGGTATCGCCTTTATGGCCTCTCCAGTGTTAATTACCATAGAGCTAGTGTGTGAGTGTTGGTGCTGGGAAACTTACTCTGGGTGTTGTAGCCCGAGGTCACATGCTGTGACTCCTAGAGAGAGGGAGAGAGGGAGAGAGGAAGCCAGAGGGCGATGAGTTGAATGAATAAACCAACAGATGTCATTATTGATTTCACAGCAGTACAACGACGCCATTACACAGGATTCAGATCCTCTCATCTCCCCGCGTCGGCGCTCCACCTCATTCTCAAAAACTCGCTGGCAGGATTAGTGTGACGCCGGGGGGCTGAAAGCGCCACAACAGTCTTCCCTAATTCATTAACTACCGGGTCAGATTTACCGCCTCTGTGTTTACATCGCCGTTTCTTTTGACATCCCCACCAATGTGATGTTTTGCATATTAAAAATGATTCATAAAAGCATTCAGCGGTGGAAAACACCTGCTGTTTCAGTCAGGCTATTACCGCCATTCCTGAGATAAATGTGGAATATAACATTTATGTTGGTTTTTAATGCGACGAATACTCCCACTATTTGCATTACGAGGCGTCGTAAAGCGTTTTTTTTGTGCGAGCGGGAGAAACTTTCCCAACATCTATCTTCTGAAGTGGCAATTTTTCAGGCCCTGCTTTTATTGTGTCTCAGTCTTTTGTTGATTACTGTTGTCGTGTTCCTGCACTTCACTTCTCAAACATCACCTGTCAAACAGACAGTGTGGGTGGTGCTACAGTGTCATTCCCTTGAAATTTTCTGTGGGTGAAGTTTGGCTTTCTGTAAAGTGACGTTCTTTTCTTTGAGTGTTCAGCCCTGGTTGTTCTCACTGTTCCTGTTGTTAATCCACTTATTTTTCGGTTTTTCATGAACAGTAAATCATTTGTTGCATGTCACAGGCTTTTTTTTTTCTTTCTAAGGAAACAGCGACCACATACCAAGTTTTTAAAATAGAAAATGGAAAAGCTTTCTTCAACTCAAAGTGGGTTGAACTTTTTCTTTTAGTGATGATTGAGAGGAGCCAAACAAACATTAGTACAACTTTCTAAAAAGGAACCTTTTTCTGAAGGCCTGGTCACTTATTCTAATGGAATCGGTGGATTCACTGGTGGGTACCAAGCGACAACCGCATAGAAATATGAAGCCTACGTATATGAAGCCTACGTGGGAAGTGCCAAAAACTTCAGTTTTCCAATTGCCCACTTGAGGCTGGCTCCAAAAGCAAGTCAATACCCATAGATCCCCATGTTAAAACGCCCGACTTACTTTACAGCCTGGTACAATAAACAGGTTTTGTCTCTATAGCTAATTTCCCAGGTCATGAAAACTGTACCAAGGGTGAATTTTAAAGGGTTTAAAGTTTGGCATAATCGAGGGCATTGCCGCTTTGAGTGACAGGTGGGTGTATTCTTATAAATGACTTACAAATGACTATAAAGCAACAGATTCATTAACAATTCTTAACACCATTAATTACAACTTTAAATTAAAAAAAAATACATATATATATAAAAATAATATAAGATATATATAATATATATATATATATATATATATAAATAATAAATATATATATAATATATACATATATATATATATATATATATATATATAAAGAGTGCCTTGTTTGAAAGTGGTACCCACACTTCCTCGCAGCTCTGGACACACAGTGAGGAGGTTAAACATTCAGTACTTCATTAACGTTGTAATTTCATTGGCTGTCACTTGCGCCACTGCGCAGGATGAGGCAACAGTAATCTGATTCTATCACAGCAATCACTGCTGCAGAGAATTTATGAATCAGATCTAATTAGCAGACTGAAGATTCTCAGTGACAGACTGCGGTTAGTTTTATGATGAGCCACCAGTAAGTGTGGGAGTTTAAGTGAAGGTTTTTCAACACTTTCACATCTTTTTTTTTCCACTCATTGACTCATGCATAAATAAAGGAGAGGATGTAGTCATAGCACAAGTACAGAACATGATAACATTTAAGAAGGCACACATTAACAGGCTTGTAATCCAAAATGAACTTGCATATTTAAGCCTTAATGTTTAAAGCAGATAGCTTTTACTTTGGTGAATGAAAGGTGATTGTAGTGGGACAAAGACAGAGAACTGGTACTCACCTTGTTTGGGATGGGGAACTTGGTCTGATCAGCCTTTCCAGGAGTGTGTATGGCTGTGAGAGGAGGAGGCCAGGAATGGGTCATCTCCTAAAATACACAAACACACACATTTGTATTACATTACTACTAGGGCTGTCAAAGTTAAGGCAATAATAACACGTTAACGCAAATTTGTTTTAATGCCACTAATTTCTTTAACGAATTAACGCAACTCGCGATTTTTAGGTTGTAGTGGCTCAGTTTTAAAGCTAGAGTGAAGATACCGGCATCATATGAAACTAGAAAAAACTAAAGAATCCATTGGTACCAACTATGTCATATTATCTTAGTAGCGAATGAGGCTAAATAAGGCTCCAAACTAATGCAACATTTTGGCAGGGAAATGGCATGGCCATGGCATTTTCAAAGGGGTCCCTTGACCTCTGACCTCAAGATAGGTGAATGAAAACTTCTATGACTACCCACGAGTCTCCCCTTTACAGACATGCCCTCTTTATGATAATCACATGCAGTACCTGTGAGAGTTTCTAGACAATATTTGTCATTGTTTTGTGTTGTTAATTGATTTCCAATAATAAATATTTACATAGATTTGCATAAAGCAGCATATTTGCCCGCTGCCATGTTGATAAGAGTATTAAATACTTGACAAATCTCACTTTAAGGTACAATTTGAACAGATAACAAAATGTGTGATTAATTGAATCGTGGTTAACTATAAACAATCATGCAAGTAAATATTTTAATCGATTGACAGCCCTAAATACTACACATCATTTATGATAATTTGGCATTTCTGGCGCCCCAGTCCAAACTAAACAAAGCATACAACTCTTGGTAAATGTAAGCTTGCCCTCCAGTGAAAAAGCACCTGCTGAATAATAATGACGACTAAAGTTGAGCAAATTTGAGCAAAGGGACCGCTTAAGCAACATGTGTGATGCAGAGGAGCCGAGTCAGCGTTCAATCAAGGTTGTGCTGAGGCGTCCCCATCAGAGTGGACTTTAATATAACTTATGGTGCAAACTGAGAGGAGCGTGGGGATTTGGTGGCACACCGGGGATCGGTGCACTGAGAGCGAACTAAGTGCAGAGTTTGTTGAATTACCAAAATAAAAGCTGACTCCAGTTGGTTGCATTACAGCTAAGCAGCACAGCAGCAGCAGCATCCCATTTCAATTATTCTAATCGCGCCGTCTTCTCAGTTGAACTCCAGTCTCAATATGTAGAAGCCTCAATTAGTTAACAAGATAAGCATATGTGCATGTGCATGTGCGTGTGTGTGTGTCCCTGCAGGCAGCTATATAATCTGATATTGGTTGTTTCTCTTTCTCACAAACAGTGGAAAGATACTGCATATATTGGGAAATGTGCTCACAAAGCAAAGTGAGGCTACCAGCTCATTTTCTCATATAAACACACTATGGTTTGCATTATTTCAGGACAATAGAGCCCCATCGCTTCATAAATGTTGATTTTTACTTCTACATTCGCACCCATACAACTGCCATACAGCAGGTCACCAGGTCAGAGGCCTTTAAAGGTCACTGACATCACAATTTCCCATCATGCGTCTCTTCGCCCCCTCAGGAGTGGATGACTCACATTCATCAGATGACTCATGTTTTTGTGTGTGTGTGCGTGTGGGTCAGGGTGTGTGTAGTGAGCTGTGTAGTTATTGAAGTATGAGCCTAGTCTACGTGCACATGTGTGTTTTCCCTCTCTGAAATCGTAATGCACTCGTCCTGACGACATACGGTGCGTTGCTAGGCAACTCTTCTCTGACATCATCACGTCCCTCCTAGAAGAGTTTCTGTGTTTTGACAGACGGCAGCCCTGATGGTGTGTGTATCTGAATATGTGAGTGTGTGTCTATAAATGTGTTACTGTAATACTGCCATTGTATGTGATTAACTCTAGTCTGTCGCCCTATCACACACACAGACATTAACACAGACCCACATGTCACTGTGGGTTTTCCAGTTCGTATCTATTAGTTGTATTATGCATCATCTACCATCTATTCCACCTTAATGCCAAATGTACATTTACCCTGATGTCCACTAGTGCATGAGCAGATCTTCTCTCTCGCGCTTTTTTTTCTCAGTTATCTTCACGCAACGGGTCTATTTTTGCCAAAGCAACCCTTGTTGTGTCTGAAGGTGACATTCACTTGTGTATCTAACTATAAAGCGAGGAATATCTGTCTGTCAGTCTGTCTGTCTGTCTGTCTATATGTCCTTAGAAAATAGCAGCGAGCACGTCTCCAAATCTTGAACAGTATCGGTGCCAGGTATTAGTAAGAACAGAAGAAACAAATCACCGGCACTCACAGATAAAGTGTCTTTTTTAGTTTATTCTCGGCAAACAAACAAACACGTTCCATTCATGGTCAGTAGTAAACAGCTGTTAAATAATAATAATAACTATATATTTTTTAAATCACGCTGGTATTGGATTATTATGACTAAGTTCAGGTATTGGAATCGGTATCGGGAAGGAAAAAAGAGAATCGGAACATTCTACACTTGCCGGTTGTATTGCTGGGGACCCAAGAGAGTAATTTTTTCAAATTTGGTGCAATTAGGACACGCACGTTCAATATTAAAAAACTTTGAATAAACAAAATGACCAGCTCTCTGTGCAGCTTCAGGCTTCTGCAGACAGTCCATCATGCCGTCCACAGCGGGCAGACCGCGGCTCATCGGCTGCAGTTCATTTTACAACCAAACTCTTCTTCACTTCCCTGGAGTCAACATGAGCGGATAGCCAACTGGAAGCAGAATCAAACTAGAGTGTATTTCACCGTGTGACCGTGAGTAAGTGGGAGTGTTTTTCCCCCCGTGAGTAAGACTGTTTTTCCCCAGACTATGGTAATACGTCACTTTACCGCCAGCAAAATACTTACACTAATTAAATCCATGCATACGCCTATTTGGAAATCACCTCCGTATTTCACCAATGTTTCTGAATGCAATTAGCTGCAACCTGGGTGTGTGATGCAACTATGTCATGGCAGATGTATTGTTCAGGACCTCAGGAAGCGCAGTGTAGAGTGTGAAGTTGTTTGTGTGAGCGGTTCTCAAGAGAGCTGCAAGCAGCAACACCACAAGCATTCGGCCCGTTCTGAACAGGCATGTATTGAATCGGAATTGAATTACTGTTGAGTATAAATGGCTATTGACAACAGACTTCAAATTCATATTTACTGATGATTTAATTTGTTACTGACTTTGTCTTTGTCGACATGTAGTAAAACAAATGGTTGTGTTAAACTATAGCCACAAACTACATATTATCAAATCAGACACTGGATCAGTGGCGCAACCAAAACGCAACTTTCTTTGTGGATTGCAGATGAACTTACTGTAAACATGGGTTAAACTGACCCCAAACAAATCTTAAAAAGTGGAGGTCAATTTAAAGGGTTGCTCCACCCAAATGACAGACAAAGCCTCTAGTGGTATCCATCAATAGTTTTGCTTTCATTAGTCCAGGTGCTGGGATTTCTATCTTTGAGATTTCTGCATCCACCTCGATACAATGGAGATTACTTTGGATAATCCACAGTCCTCACAGTAGACAGCTTTTATATGGACTGTCTTCTTCAGGAGAAACTAGTTCCAATGAAAACAGTTGAAAGTGAGGTCTGTAGATTTTGTGGCATGGCTACATATCACTCATTTGGTTGACCTGACCCTTTAAACACAGCCTTGTTTATTTTTCTTCTGTTTAAGAGACCGTGGTATAAATGAGGTAATGCACTCTGAGGTGTCCTGATATAGAATATAATAGACAAGTGGAGGCGAAGAAGAGGACGATTTTTTTTTTCTTTTTAAAGTCCATCCTCGGAGTGCTAAAGATCTATCTTTATAGATCAGATAATGCTACTTGATATAGTTACCATATGCTGCAATATTATTGAGGATTTGTTCATCTATGGGCGACAGAGAAATGATCTCTTCTATCACACCGTACAGTAAGGTGGTATAATGGTCCAAACACTGCAAAAAAGTCAATAGTCTTTTGACGGTTTGAAGTCAGTTTGAGCAGCTTTCCTTCTGCACACAATATCTCAGATACACACCGTTACCTTGAATTGTGAAAACATCCAAAACAACAATGTTTCTGTGACAACCGACTTGTAGCCGTGCCGTCACAGAAAGGGGAAAAATGAACCACGGGCCTCCGCTCCGATTCACCTCACCTCACATTTTGAACTCCCCAATCTTTCCACTTGACACGGCTAAAAACCACAGACTGAATTCAATAGCGCACCGATATTATTGACAAAGGCTTTTCATGCAGCTCGCAGCACACTATCTGTCACACAGCCTGTTGGCCAGCATATTGATTTGTGGAAGGGAGAGAGATAGAGACTGAGAGAGAGAGAGGTGAATGACAGAGGGATGAAGAGAGAGAAGGGAAGAGAGAGCCAGCACAGTGAGTGATGTGACAAAATACAGAGAGAGGAGATAGATTCTAACACCGAGAGGAAAGAAAGAGAGATAACTTGACATGAAGCAGTCAGAGAAGGCCCTTGTCTTTATAGCTGCGGATCGTTTGACTGAGAAGATGTGTGGGAAAACATTTCTGTTTTGACATCACCCTGAAGGATCACAGAGACAAAACAAAAAGACAGAAAAGTGGAAAGAACATGTTGCTTGATGTCATTTTGATGACATGCAGATAGGAAAGGAGGTGGATAGGGGGATGAAAGGAGGGGAGAGGAGAACATTGTGGAAAAGATTTCTGCATGAAGTCATCCTACAAAAACAAAAACTTGTATAATCATTGACCTGAGCCAACAGATCTCTTTCTTGTCTCTCCCTCTGCTTCTCTCTCTCTCTCTACTGTCCTTTCTGCCTAAAATCAGACTCTGGAGAGACACGAAGGTCTCTGTGAGCAAACAGAAAACAGCTGATAATCAGTGCAATTACTCAGTGTGTGTGTGTGTGTCTGTGTGTGTCTGTGTGTGTGTGTGTGTGTGTGTGTGTGTGTGTGTGTGTGTGTGTCCAAGCAACGTACCCGCAGAATCTCTTCAACACAGCTGGAGTCATTTGGTAGGCTGACCTGGAGAAAAACAAAGAAGAGAGAGAGACTGACTTCAACACTATTTATAGCACCATTGCGTTACACGTGAAACAGCGAGTTAGAAGTAATAAAAAGAAAAGCAGATTCTTCCACACCACAGTCATTACTGACATGGGGGGGTGCAAGATTAGTGACAGGAAAGGGGAGGTATGGCAGGAACATTTTCATTTAATTAACACCTGAAAATGCCACTTAAGAGTCTTCAATCATGACCAATAAAGCTGCTCTTTCACTATAAAGCTCAGTTTATATTGCACTACATATTCAAATATTCATTTTTCATTGTGTTCTGTACTTTCAGCAGCGAGTGACATATAAAATGTTGTCTCACAGTGTATAATGCATATACGTATTTCACAGTTTGTCAAGACCAGTTGCAAAGCTATACGCAAAAAGACGGATGTTCATTGCGCAGTGATGTAGTTAGCGTATCTTGCGTAGTTCTCCGGCTGTAAGAGACTAGTTTTGTTTTGACTGGCTTTTGGCTATAGCGCTAATGGGAGAGAGGACTTGATGATGCTGTTTTGCTCTCATTGTTCTCTGTGAAGTTTACTGGAAGTATACAAGTGATGTAATGTAGCCCCATTTCAGTTTATTAGCACTGGGCCGGACTTTAAAAAATAGCCTTATAAATGGTACATTCCTTGTCAGCAATTTGGCCTTGTGTGTTCTGGTTAATTTGGCATGCAGTTAACACACCAGTCAGAGTTTTGTTTTAATGAAAACTCAACTCCTGGCATTTACTCCGGGTGTTCTTCACCACTGTTTTGGAAAAAGAAGGAAGAAACGGGAGAAATAGGCGAACCGGCTTTAAAAGTGACGCATTTTCTGCTGTGTGGTGAATCTGATTTATGCTGATGTAAAGAGTGCTTCATGCGGATTTCAAAAAGTAACTGAAAAATATTTAAAGAAACTTTAAAGAAACCATAACCTCGTCCTCTACTTGATGGCGCCGGTGCCCTTGGCAGACTTTGCCGTCTTTCAGAGGTTGTAGAAGGTTCAGTTTTGGACATAGTAAAGATACTGGTATCATATGAAACTAGAAAACCTGAGGAATACAATGATACAAACCAACATGTTGGGAAGTAGGCTAAATAACGCTTTAGCATTGCAATTTTCAAAGGGGTCCCTTGACCTCTGACCTCAAGATATGTGAATGAAAATGGGTTCTATGGGTACCCACGAGTCTCCCCTTTACAGACATGCCCACTTTATGATAATCACATGCAATTTAGGGGAAAAAACATTATTTACATGCAGTAAAAATGTGTTATTTTTTATGCTAAAAATGGTTTCTGCATACTGGGGTCCCTAAACAGTCTTATAATTGCATACATTGGGTATCACTGTAAAGCTGAGACTCTTGTGGATCCAATGAGCCCAACTGTATTCATGTGTGATGATGTTAGTCCCCATAGTAGCCATTTCATTGTAGTGAGACCATTTTTTTTAAAACTTGATCTCACTGTATAAAATGACCTGTGGTGACCTCTAGGATAATCACAGCCTCATGAAACTTTACAGCCACAAACTAGAGACCTAGAGCATTCAGAGGATGGATGGCTTTCCTAGCTAGATTGACAATAAGGGGGTTTCTGAGCAGTTAACACAACAGAAGTGCTCGCCATTTAATCATTGAAAAATGCAATTCTTGCAGAAATCTCTAAATAACAAGTCTCCAAAAGTTTTTGATACCAGCATGGCATTTTCTATGGTGTTTTTCAAGATCTTGGTGACTTAATGTGGTATTTTGGAGGGATCATTTTTTATCAGTTCTCAAGTTGTACTTTTTTTTTTTTTTTTATTTATCACCAAATCTGTGTAACGAATCGCATCAACCCAAAAATTGCTTCAACAACTTATGAGACATAATAGAGCATGGAATCACCATCATATATTTCTATCATAATACTCTAAGCCCTTATACACTTTCAAAATGTACTTTAATGAATCAATTGTTTTATATTTCTGATTTATAACTAGAACAACTTGACACACAGTGCTGAGCTGCATCTCACATTAATCTAAAGGATTTCCAGCTTCCAGATGATGTACACCACTTCTACGTGACATCTACTGCTGACCTGCTGTCTCCCCCTAAAGACCCCCTTTACCCCCTATAAAAAAGACAAAAATGGGTCTATGGTAAAGAGGGGTGGAGTGTAAAAGGTTGAAGTGTAAAATTTGAGAACAGAATTTGGTGTGGTTATCTTTGCTCACATGTTTTTGGTTTTGAAAAGGATTTTTTTTAAAAAGACACTACAATCTAAACTCTTTATATTCCAAAAACTGCTTTTACTACAGTCTGCCCCAGGCACACCACATTAATCAATTTCAATTCATTTAAAATGTATTTATTACTGCTTTATGTTGTAGATTTATGTTGTAGATCTATATTGACATTTTGAAAGTCAAAATTATGCATTGTGCTTGTCTACGACGATGAAATATAGTAGAATTATATTTATCCTCCTCACTATATCTTTGTGTGATTTATAAATACTGGTTTGTGCATGTGGGCAGAGAAAAGTAATGAAGGGACATTTAGAAAGCTAAGATATTTCAGTTTTCAAATTCAAAAAGAGCCATAAAATGCCTGCGGTTTGGCCTGTGTCGTGTTAACCACGGGGCCATTTCAGCTCCACAATTCATGGGACTGACTGGAGTTTTATTTAAGGAGAGAGAAAGAGGCTGCTTGAATTTAAGCATATGCCCACTACTCTGATTGAATTAACCAGTTCAGTGACTGCACGCTGCTAATCTGTGTTAACATGTGCCCTTGTCAATAAAGTCTTTCCTGCTGAACAGGAGTGATCTGGATTGAAGACTGAATTTACACCGGATGCCTGGGCCGTCAGTTCAGACAGCTTAACAACACAGTTTAAAATGGTCATGAAAGGTGAAACCAAAATAAAATATCAATGTCAAACAATGAAAACCGTCAAAATGAAGTTTCTGCAGTTGGAAGTCTTTGCTGTGTCAGGTCAGCCAAAGGGCCTATTAACTGCTGATGCAAACTGCAGAGTTCTTTCTCCTATTTATTCCAAACAAACCGTTATTGCCTCTGCTGGGAACACACAACTTTGTAAGCTAAACCCTACAAGACGCATGAATAAATGTCCTTTGCCAAATTATCGCTTCCAAAAAGTAATTGAAAGCAAAATAAAGCAATTCGCCGGGCCAGATCTGGGCTCAGATCAGTCCAACAAACGGGCTCATTAAAGGAGAAGAAAGAGATGGAACAGCTGGAGGAAGACTGAGAGACTCATGTACTCATGTCTAACATACTACAACACCATAAACTCTGTCACACGTCATTACTAATAGCACCGACATGAGCAGAGGAACAATTTAGTAACCCTGATGAAGAGGGTGACATCATCCTCAGCCTTAAATCACTGACCGTTGACATAACAAAGCAATAGCAGTGATTCTTTGCTGGA
Organism: Sebastes umbrosus; assembly: GCF_015220745.1. Taxonomy (NCBI): domain Eukaryota; kingdom Metazoa; phylum Chordata; class Actinopteri; order Perciformes; family Sebastidae; genus Sebastes; species Sebastes umbrosus. The sequence goes on from NC_051277.1 coordinate 27,526,721, forward strand.
GAGTGTGTGCGGTAGACAAGACGAGTCAAAACCGCTTGTAGCTCAACAACAAAACATCCATCTGTTTTCTAGACATGAGCTGTGCTTGCACACAAGCTCATTACTCTCTACATTAACATTATATTAATGAGACAGTGAGTCAACAGGAAACCACAGTGGGAGGATGGAGACGTGTGCTTTCCAAAGAAATATTTGAGTCATCCAAAACTTAAAGGTGCAATGTGTGAGATCTGGCCAGAATTTTAGTTTAAAACATTTGAAAAATGAACTATCATTATCAACAGAATGTGAAGAAATTACAGTGTCGACGTTATGTCAAAGATGTCTACAGAGATATCTACTTAAAAGACCACGCTAACCAGCTAGCCCCGACCTGTCCTGTCTTGTAATACCACTTGTTCCTCGAGAGGACATAGTGAGTCACTGTAGTGTCCAATCTGCCCTCAGTCCTACATAAGATGATGAAGAAGTGGAGCTGCCCCAAGGGCTTGTCATTCATGTTGAAGCTACAGCACCCGGTTAGTAGTACTAGTAGTAAACACAAAGATGGCTGAAGCTCTTGGCAAGCGACCTTTATCACCATCCCAACCACCCCAGCAAAAAAACACGTTAGGTAAGAGGGATATAAAAAGAAGCAAAACAAGAGTAAACACTGCCGTGGCTTTCCACCGCTGGAGACAGCTCTAGCTGAGTAAAGAGATGAGGTTTGATGCCGAACCCGCAATATCTCTTTTAGTAACATCTAACATTGGCTATTTGGCAAAATGGATCATTAAAGCCCAGACACACCAAGCCGACATCAGAGAACTGGAGGCACCTGAACGCACTGCAAAGACTAACTACTACTACATTCTGCGACTGCGTGAGAGGAAATAACTCCCCACACCAGCAGGTCGCTGTAGTCTGTATTTGTCATTCAAAAACTGAAACTTGAAGACCGAGGACTGCGGAAAGACAAGCCGTTATTATGATACGTACATGAAATAAAGCGACGGTGGCCGACCATTTTCACACCACTCTCCCTCACCACTTAGCTTCATTCCAGATGGCTGAAGTTACAATAATACCATGTACTCATAGTGTGGTTTGGATTTAGCAAGAAATCTATTATGGAACAAAAGGAAATAGTTTAATGGCACAAAACAGGAAGTTAACATTAAGGCAGCATCGACATTGCGATGTGCGTGTGGGCAATAGTCACACTGTGGGAAATGCGATGTTCGGCAAATAAATTCAAACGTCATGCTACAACTTTTTTGCTGCTTCATACAAAACGAAAACTCCCATGGTTCTCATTTTCTATGACTAAAGGAATACACGACACGAAATTGCGAAATACCATTTTATTGTCAAAAGTAATAACGAAAGGAGTAGATCTGGTCTGAGAGGGGTAATAAAGTTTGCTGTCTCTGTTTGGACTTCAAAGCCTCCATGTTGTTGTTTCATAAATATAGTCACAACTCAACCTGTTCAGCACAAGTGATTGGTTGATGCCTTTATTCGCGGAGCCAAAGCTTAATCCAGTGGTTCCCATTAATGGGAGGGACTTTGTTATAAAGATTGCCTCCTATTTACCTGATTTGTTATACATTTTAAATTGTGAATCGTAATCTGAAGTGAAGAAACGTTATTTAGGTTATAATGTGATATACATGTATATATTGGTTGGATACTGTATGTTTATAACATACAGTATGACAACTACAATTAAACAAAAACACTTTTGTCCCAAACCAATGAGAAACGGGCCCTTTGTTCATTATAGGACACTTCCTGTGTCATTTCCTTAATAGTGTCACACTACGAGGTGCCATATCTGATAGATGCAAACAAGAAACATTTAAATGTGACTTCCCACTTCGGTATGAAACACAGCTGACAGACAAAAATGGAAACACTCATATGATTTCAGGCTCGCTGAGTCTGTCTATTTCCGTCTCTATCCATCCGTCTGTACATCTGTCTCTCCCTGCCTCACTATAACCATCCCTGTCCATCACGGCTGTGTTTAGTTCACTGGAGCACGACGCTGACACGACCAGGGTTTGGTGTTTGACTCCTGTTTGCAGTATGGACCTCTAAAGCAGATGGCATACTGTATGTATTATAATAAACATCGCGCCTCTTAGTCGTTTCAGAGATGGAAGTCTATTCCGAGCTCAGTGAATAGAAAGTGTCTTTAACGGTTTTTAATAGACATGTGACTCTCACATGTACTACGTGTGTGTGAGAGTGTGTGTGTGTATGTGTGTGTCTCCCAAATTGATCTGACTGTGAGATCACGGTTAATGTCAAGGACTAAGAGATGGAGGGAATATATATATAAAAAAGAAAGATGAGTGAGAGCCGGAGAGGAAGTCTGCAGGAGGACAGAATTCAGTGAGAAAATAGATACCAAAGAAAAATGAGAAAGAGAGAGTGAGGGGGGAAAATATAGCCGAGGCAATTACTGAGGCAGAAATCCTTTCTCTCTGAAATAGCTGCTCAGATAGATAGACGTCTACACACATGAACAGAATGACTTTCACTCTCTCACTCTCACACACACACACGCGCACACATGCACACACATGCACCAACTTCAAGGCAGACACACTCAGTCATAGACAGGTACATGAGGATATACAGGAAGACACAAAATCCACACTGTCACACACACACACACACACACACAGCACTGCAACTAACCTACTTCCATTATTGATTAATACGCTGATTATTTTCTGAAATAATTAGTATTGCAATTAGCCTATGAACATTAGAAAATCCTGATGAAAACGGTTGAGAAGCTGGAACAAGGGAATAATTGGCATTTTTGCTTGAAAAACGACATAAACGATTAATCAAATACACAAAATAATCCACCCAGTCGCACAGCAGTTCATGAAATTGTCACAGAATTTAATGTATTGATTCCTGTACATAGACAACAATTTCACATTTTTTCATGACGGTCAGAATGAAATCAATTCGTATGTAATCCATGTAATTGTGAACCAGGAAGTATAGAGAGTGGCGAACGCTACGTAGGGAGGAGGTGGTGGATGGTTGGGTCAAAAAACACCAGACTTTTGCCCAGGAGACCGATGTTCATGTTCACGTAATAGCATTTCCGGAGTTATAACCTCCTTCCAAGGCCAAAGAGGTTATGTTTTCACCGGCGTTGGTTTGTTTGTTTGTTTGTTTGTTTGTCTGTCTGTGACCAGGATTACTCCAAAAGTTCGAGATGGATTTTAATTAAATTTGTTGGTGGGGTGGGGTGTAGCACAATGAACAATCCATTCGATTTTGGTGGCGATCCGGATCATGATCCGGATTCAGCAATTTTTTTAAGGATTCTGATCAGCCTGTGCATTAAGACCACAGGATATAACTCATGCCCTGTGGGATACCCTGTGGGATACCCTGTGGGATACCCTGTGGGATACCCTGTGGGATACGTGTGTGGATGTGTGGCGAGACATCGAGATGTGGGAGCTGCTGGCTGTCCCGTTCTCTTTATACATCCATGGACCGTCGGCGGTGAGAAAGGAAAAAGCGGTAGATGACGGGATGACTGACAACGCAGTGTAACGTTATACAGACATAACAAGGCTGCTGAATGAGAGAGGCATCCGCCGATACGTTACACGGAAACACACCGCGTTAATAATAAGCTGACCGCCTCGCGGTACCGCCAGCTGTGAGCTGTGATCTGTTTTTAAAGTCACGCACCTTGGAGGAGGTCTGCGCTCTCCGAGTGCCATTCAAGTTTTAACTGAAACCGCAATCTTTTCCTAAAGCTAACTAAGTAGTTTTTGTCATGTGACTTCTGTACTTAAGTTACGTCACTTCCGGTGTTATTTTAACCAAAACCACAATCTGCCTATGGTGCCTATGGTACCTATTGTCTGTGGTCTGTTTTGTGTTCACCAGTGTTAATTTTGTTAACGAAAAAAAATATGACTAAATATGTTCTTCAACGACATGACTATAACGAAACGGCACCGATGTCATTAAACACTAACTGTGACTGTATTAACATGCAATATTGTTGACGAAAAAAGACAAGACAAAATATTATAGACAGTTTTTTGTTCAATGCAGCAGTTCCAGATTAATTTACTCAAGTTAACAATGACAACAACGGGGCTTGGGAGAAAGAAACAAGGTGATATTTTGGCTAGACTAGACGGAATTGACTGAAATGTTCAATATAATCTGATGACTATAGGCCTCAGGGCGTTTTTTTTTTCGTGCGATTAATTCGCAAGTCAATATATTTTTTTCAACTGTTGTTTTTGTCATGAGTACCTTCACACAGAACGCAAATATTACGCTGCGAAATAGCGCCGTTATTTTAACATCATGCAATCTGAGCCACTGTCTGATACAATCTTTGCACGTAAACTATTAATTAAAAATCTATAGTGTTTGTGAGAATCCATAAAGGTATCACAAAACATAACATTGTGATACTCAAGTGTATTGATATTTTCTTACAACCCCAGTGTACAAGCGTAACTGTGCACACAGAACTACATTTTTGTTTAAATTCTGCTTTACATCAGACAGCAAGAGAGCAGAGCAGACAGCGATCTGATTGGTTGATCACTGGCATTGTAATCACTTTATCAAATATTGAGATAAGCATCAATTATCTGTAAATCTGTATAATATTGGTACACACAGAGGTCTGAATAGTGATTATTGTCAGCCTCTGAAAAAACGACGCAACACGTCCCACATGTGGCATGAATTACGGCCTGATGCTCCATTCTGATTGGCTGAATGAGTGCTTATTACATCAATTTGTCACATTAGCGAGGAGCCAGTTTACCCACCGCGAGCAGCCACCAATAAAATTGCATTACAAACACATTTTAATGTGATCCCACTCAGATGATTTCCTTTTATATAACGGTGTCTTTTCATGTTTCAAATCCACCAGTGTCTTGTTTCTTTTGTACTGGAATTAAAAATCATTAAGAGGTAATTATAGTAATGTGTTTGAGACTGAAAAAACAGGCTCCTCTCTCAGCATGTGTGTGTGTGAGAGAGAGAGAGAGAGAGAGAGAGAGAGAGAGAGACATGAATGACTCAGTGAAAGCATGTGGGATGACAAAATATGAATTAATAAAAACACCCCTAAAGACATACAGTCTATTCATATCTACAATAACATAGAGATAGTAGCATTTGACTTGGAGATTGGCAGGCGGAAAAAAGATGAAAGAGAGAAGAAAAGAGATACAAAGAGAGGATGAGGGAGGATAATGAGCAAAGAAATAGAAAGATATGCAAAGACAAAGTCAAACAGAATCAAATCTAGAGGCGGATGAATGTAAACACTTCCTCCTCTGAGAGCTATTAACTCGTCCTCTCCTATTTCTCTTTTATTTTATTTTTCTCAGGATGTTTTCTCACGAAGACGAGGAAAATGTTTACTTTGTTGGCTAAATTACACAAAGTAATTGAACTTAACCCGGCCCTCCTCGACACCAGAGAAAAACTGTTGCTTTGCTGTTGATGTCAAAGTCAAAATAAAAACTGTCAATCACCCGGCCGGCGCGATTGAAGTTTGGAGTCGTATGCGGTTCAGACTGAGGTCCAACAGGGTTTGGAAAATCTTCAAGGATTTTTTGTCCACAGGCTTCTCGTTTATTCAGTTTCATCTGCTCCTTTTATCATCCATATTTCAGCTGTTTACAGAGCCGGAGTGACCGCCATCACTGGGATTACCAGCATGCTAGATAGATCATAAGCACTGCCCTCAGAGGAGACTGGGGTGTGTGTGTGTGTGTGTGTGTGGGTTCAACAGCTGCTGTGTGTGATTCAGTGTGCATGTTTGTTTATGAGTCAGACTGTCTAATAATCTAAAGATTGTTGAGTACATATAAAAGTATCACCTCATGTGCCTTCTTATTTTTTATTTTATATCTTTTATTGGATGTTTTGTGGTGCTCCATAAACTGCTTAAACTTATACACATCTTTTAATTTGCTGCAAAAGAGATATTTGTTGCGGTCACTAAAGTGGTTTTCATTCCCAATATACTATATAACTATTGCTCTGAGGTTGATGATAATGTAGGACACATTTTTTTCTAGTCTGACTCACTCCGTCACGCTCCCTGACTAGCTCAGTCACTCTCAGCGGTGGTTAAATGGCATACATCATCATACTACTGCTGCATCATGTAACACTGTTGATGGCACTGTTGGCACTCTTTGGTGATGGTGGTCAGAATTGTGTGTGCTTTTCCAGCCTGCATGGTGTCTTATAGGGTTGGGGACAATACGCTTATCTCCCGATTTGAAACCATCACGATACTTGGGTGCCAATTTGATAAGTATTGCGATTCGATATTATGATTTTTAGTGATTTTTGTTAGCTTTTTTTAACACTAGACCATGAAAAAGTTGAATTAGACACTTTTAGGGACTTTTACTTTGGAAAATATCTAAATTCATACAGTAAAAATGTTTGATTTTCAGCATGTATGCAATCAGAGATGTCCTGAAGTCAAATATATCAGTCATGGTCAGGAATTATTTATCTAATTTTTTTGAGAAACCAAAAAAAAAAATCAAAGAATAAAGACATTACTCTCACAAATTAGTCTCATTAGTCTCTCATCAGTGTGTCAGTGTGCTGACTTGACTATGATTTGCCCCAAACTGCATGTGATTATCATAAAGTGGGCATGTCTGTAAAGGGGAGACTCGTGGGTACCCTTAGAACCCATTTTCAGGTTAAGGGGCCCCTTTGAAAATGGCCATGCCTAGTTTTTCCTCGCCAACATATTGTGCAAGTTTGGAGCAGAGATGGCACAAAGATATAGGATATTTCACAGGTGAACCAGAAGCTTTATTTTTTAACGAGAAACTTAACACCATCTTAAAATCTGCGAACCTATACGGTAGTGCAGTGATGTACTGTAGAAGTGTTAACAGGTTCAGATTGAGCTCAAGTGAAACTTTGAACCAGAGAGAGCAGTGAGACTCTTTTTTCCCAGGCAGTACTGCCTGTACTTGTTTTGATATAAAAAACAAAATGTACGAGAATTCTTGCACATCTGCCAACATAAATGCTTAAAAGAGAATACATCAAATTCATGTTTTCAGATCTGAGAGATTAGATTACTCATTCAATCTTAAAATTAAATATGCCCTTTCAATGTAAACTTTAGTTACATGTTAAATGTTTAAAAAATAATATGTGCCTGTGATGTGTTTATATGAATTTAGACGTGATGAATATCAACTGATATGTTGGCCAACATATTGACGGTTATTTTGATGAGGAAAAAAAAAAGATATTTCACAGCAAGAAGAGAAGTAGAGATGTAAATGATAACATTATAATAGCTGCATTCCATTTAGGTGAGGCTTGTACAGGGTCCTGGTATTGTGCACGGTTACCAAGTAGTTAACTGTGACACTTAACCCTCCTATTGTCTTCTGGTCGACCGTGCAACTTTTTTCTTCCTGTGTGGTTTGACTGTTTATAAAGCATACAGTAGAAATTATCACCCAATTCTGTGTTAAACCTTTCTGGACAACTTCATTCCAAATCATTACCACAAGTTTTAGACTTTTTTGGGGGGATATTAATGTTAATAAACCAAATTTTCTGTGAACTTATACAACATTTTTTAGTACAAAAAGAAGAAATTATGAATTATTTTGACTATAGTTATTATCAGATGAACATAATGTTCATGGATTATCACAGGCTGATATATGTCAAAGTTTAGTCAGAACATTGTTTTGAAACCATTTAATTTTTTTAATGGCAGCAAATAATGACACCTGCTGTACATTTGAATAAAATACCCAAAATTCGATGAAAGTAGTGGTCAGTAATTTTTTTTTTTTGCAAAGACCATAGTAGGGAACCATCCATGTTATTTTGTGGCAATTAGATTAAAGAAATCCATATTTATGATAAAATGAAGTTTGTAAACGGGTCAAATTTGCCCCGTTTACAACAGGAAGGTTAAATTAAACATTACTTCTTTTATTAGCATTACTTTTTTTCTTTTTCCCCAGGTTTATATATTTGGTTGTCAGTACTATATCAGTAATATGATAATCAACATATTCCTGTTTGCAAAAAGAAAAAAAATGAAATAAAATTCAAAATAAAAAAAATTACAAAAGACAATAATAACCAAGGAATGATAAGATCAACCTTTTTTTTTGCATTAGTTTAACAGAAAAATAAATTGGGACTCTTGGTTGACTCATCCCTTCAGTATTTCTGCTGCTTATTGGAGTCGTAGGTTTGCACATCCATCATGGTTGTTCATGGCTGCTTTCCTCTGTTGTTGTCTTCTAAACTAACAGCTTCCTATCAGCCGGGCCCACTATAGAGTCTCAGAGTTGCCACTCTAGCAAGGTAAGGTTACATTATACCACTATACACACACACATACACGTGTACCAGCTCTCCCTCCCTTCGTCTCTTTGCTCGCTCGTCCTCTCAATCCCCTTTTTTCTCCTCCGTCTCACTCTCTCTTTCTCTCTCCCTCTCTTTCTCCATCTCATTCTCCCCACACCAAGCTGTGGAGAGGCAGATAAGGAGTTGATTTACCATCCAATTAAATGTCGTCATTGAAACATTGCTTCAAAAAAGCCCGTCATTTTCACCCTGCGTTAATTGGCCTTCCACTAGCATGTGCATGCGTTAGGATGTGTGTGTGAGGGCTTTTGTGTGTGTGTGTATCTATAATGCTTTACTTATAGGACCAGCAGATTTAGATTGTGGTTGTTCCCCCACTTTAAAAGAGAGGGTCACTTTAAGTTCAAACTAAGTGGTATGTGTGGATGTTTTAATGTCTTCTGGCACAGTACGGTGTTTCATAATCTTTCATTTTTTCTAAACATTCAACTGTCCAACTGAGTTATACATTTTGATTTGAAAGAAATCTTAAAACTCCCCTCACTGATATTTTGTTATGTTAACACTGAATCACTGCACATGAAAGGGTTCACTGGCAGTCACAAAGAGACTCTGCAGCTCTTTAGGGGCTAAATCATTCTCACTGTGCAATATCATTTTCCACTTTTGCAATTTTGTTAATAGTCTGTTTATTGTCAATACTGTTTCTATTGCTCCTATTGTTATACTTCCTTCTATTTAAATGGTTCATATTTTGTTACACTTTGTTTAGCTCTTTTTTTTACTGTGTTAGCTGATGCATCTTGTTTTTTGCACTATCCCCTTTGCTGCTGTACACTGCAAATTTACCCACTGCAGGACTAATAAAGGAATATCTTACCTTACCTTATCTTATCTTATCTTATCTTATCTTAAAAGGCTAGCTTTTAGTCTTATTTTAGCTAATTGTTACGCTTTTACAGCACATTTACTATACGGTTTAGCCTTGCCTCTCACATAAACTATGCTTCAGGCAGCAACTGTTTCTAGCCAAAAAGCTTCCTTCAATAAACCCACTTTCTGCTACCTGCTTAGCACCGAATGGCAGAGAGACAGTTAGCAGCTATAGCTGGCGAAGAGAGCTAAACACCTAGAATCTCCCTTTAAGGTACATTTTGAACAGATAAAAAATGTGCAATTAATTTGCGATTAACTATGGACAATCATGCGATTCATTGGGATTAAATATTTGAATCGATTGACAGCCCTACTTTAAATTAATTTTGGTGTTCCTCTGAATTTGCTGGATGTGAAAATAGGTTTGCTAAGTTTGGTAACATGTGAGCAATAACACGCTGATATGTCAAGGGCTGCATGTGTGAGAAAACACAAGCTAACCAGAGTATTTCATACACACACACACACACACACAAAGTATAATAGTCTACCTTTCTCCATCACTTTCTTTCTCACATGCACACACACCGAAAAGAGGGTTTTTATAGAATTTTAATAAATCCATGGAAAGGCGGTCTCAAAACTCATTTATCAAACATTTAACACTGACTTAGCCATTAAAGGGGGCGAGAGAGGGATAGAGGAGAATAGATTGAAGAAGAGGAGCTATGATCAATGCCAGTGGACCATATAATTGCACCAGGAGTGGTTTAGCTGAAAACATTAGCCTTGTTTTCTGATGGATCACATCCTGGAGCCGGCTAGCCAAGCTAAACACTTCAATCTGTATTAGTAGCACCCAGAGTCATCCATCTGCGAGAGCCGGGCCACTAAAATTAGCAAAGTTTTCCACACAATTGATAAGCTGATAAAACGCTATGTTGCCATTTTTTAGAAAGATTATTTTTTTAACTTTCTCAAAGAACTTAAAACCTGGTCTTTTCTTTGTTCTTTATTTATTTGTTCTTTAAGTGAAAATCTCCTTTTGAAGCCAACTTTGCAATTTGTCTATTGCATTTTTTTGCAGATCTTTTGCTTCTCTTGGCCTCCACACATCGATTTGCAAAGAGAACAAAGACACGTACGGTCACATATGAAAAGAACTACAGTAAATCGTCTCCTCAGCAGCAACAATAACTGACACTGACCTTCCACTGAGTCAGTTTTTTACCGAGTGCACCATCAAGCGTGCCAAGACGAGAGTTTCCAGCTCACTCTCACCCCATTACAGCATCTGTTCTGGCTGCTCTTCTCTGAAAGATACTTCCGATGTGTGACAAGTGAAACCATCAGCTTCAAGAACTCATTTGTCCCCGCTGTTATGTGGACGTTTCGAGATAACGTCAAGACACGACTGGCTGCTGTGTGTGTCACTTCCAAACTTCCCATGTTCAACTTATTGTGCTTCATTGCAAGGCATTGCTGAGAGGTATGTTCGTATTACCTCACCACTGTATAAGAATGATTAAGGTGTAATTTATCCTGCACTAACTCAAGGCCTTTTTTTTGTGCGATTCATTTGGCCCGTTAATATATATATTTTTTTGATCTGTTGTTTTTATCATGAATACTTTCACACAGAATATGAATATTTTGCGAAAAAGCAACATAATTTTGTTTTGGAATGAGGTTGATTTTCCTAAGCTTTCGCACCACGAATAAAGGCTTCAGTAGTCTAAACTAGGGTTGGGCCATTGGACGAATATATATGCAATCGGCGATTGACTGAATACATCGCTGGTGTTTGTCATTTTATTTTGCTAATTTAATGGTCCGCTTCTGAAGAACGAGAGCTGCTCAGCCGCTGCTCAGCGAGCAGAAAGATACAGTGGGGGAAAACACCGTGCAGAGCCGCGAATTTTCACATCTAACCTGGTGAAATAAGGGTTTATTTTGACCAAACCAGAGTTAGTAATTGTTGGAAAGACGAACCAAGAAGGTTTTGGTTTTATTTTGTTTTCTGTCGGGTTTGAATTAAGTGTGTTTTACGATCTGGTTTTTATTGGATCATGTTGTTCCTCTGCAAAAAGTTTGATGGTGTGATGATGTTTAGTAGTCTCATTTAGCCACTTGTTAGCAACTGCCTTTTTAAGACACAAAAAGGCTTCAAAATCCACAAGTGGGATTTTAACTGATGTATTTTATGTTGTAGAAACAAAACGTTAAAATCTCTTAAGCTTGTGTTAACCACAGACCTTATTTCAAGCATCTAACTAAAAACCCATTAAAAAAACCCATTGACTTCCAGACGAGGGAACCGAATGCAACATATAAGTATGGTATGGTATAATAATATGAAGAAAATGTCATTAAATGCTATTAAGATAAACAATACTGCTCGAACCACTTATGTAGCCAAGCAGCAGCACTGCAGAGTTACTGCTGTGGATGACATCTGTATTATACAACAAGGGGAGGGAGATTCACTACTGTGATTAATTGGGAACAGAACACCTCCTACATACACCGACACACACTCGATCTCTTTTCCAGTTCCATACACACACATTCAGCCCACAAAGAAAACCCCTTATATTAATATACACCACACATACACACATAGCTATATTAACGGAAAGAAAAGGGGCTTTATATAGTCACACACACTCACCTCTGTTTTAATTAGGGAGTAAAAAGAGAATGACTGACAGGTGTGTATGTGTGCGTGCAGAGGCAATTCAAGCTGAGTATATTTGATTTGTTCCGTTGGCAACGGTGTGTGTTTGTGCTCGCTGTGTGTGTGGTCTGTCTGTGTGTGGTTCCCAGCATGACGCCTGTGTACCAACTAAATAAGTGCCTCTTGAGAGGGGTGACGGCGGGTGGAAGGTGGAGGGCTCCCCGGCGGTACAATAGGGCATCAAATGTGCGTGTCTGTGTGTGTGTGTGTGTTTCTCTATACATTTGCATCTTTATCCACGCACACACATACATAATTCCCAGAGGACTGAATAAATCCCTTTTGTCCACAAAGTCAATGGCGTCATTTCAACCAAATTGTTGTTTCTTACACTGATGGGACATTTTATGTAGATTACTACACACACAAAAACAACAACAGTTTGGGGGTATAGGCCTGTAATGAAACAGCATGGAAGATCTGGGATGCACATCTCTTCAGCATGCAACCTACACAACTAAATACCTTTCATAAGCTGTGTTTCCATTCACATTTTGAAGTATCGCATTAGAAAAGCTGTATGGAAACAGCAAAATTCGATAAAACTTCTTATATCGCAGAAGGTTCTTTCGCTTGCTTAAGGTGTTTTTTGCCTTTGTTGAAAAAGAGTTGTTGCACTAAATTGATTATGGAAACGCCTTTACTGAATAAATCTTGATGTAGCGAACATTTAACTTTCGGGTATACCCATAATGTGCAACTAATTATAAATAATTACAACTTGCCCAGTTGAAACAAATTCCTGAACACCGCTCTCAATTTTTTTTCTCGTAGATGGGTTAGATGGCCTCTACTTCTACTACAAACTTCGCTGTAGCCGAGTTTATTAACTCCAAACCAGGGCTGTCAATCAACTAAAATATTCAATCGCATTATCTCCTGATTTTCCATAGTTAATTGCGTTAACAATCGCAAATTAATAATAATTTTTTTTATCTCGTAAATGCGGTACTGTAAAAAATGACCACCGTCACATTTTCAGAATTTTGGCATTGACTTGGTACCGGTTCTCGTGACATCTCTACTTTCAAAAGTTACATCATGCCCCTTTAAAGGAGCAATGTGTAGTACTGACAGCTAGCCTTTCAAATAGGTAACAGCAGTACAAATTCATAACATTGGCGCCATTGCCCATCCGCTCCTCTGGTGTGACTGATAGCAGTTAGCGCACATTTTCGTAATTTGAGGGTTACCTTCTAGACATGACCGCATTACCCTCTGGCCTGTAATCACAATCACTTCATCGGCTGTGTGTCTCAAATACATGGACCACAGAGAGATGTGCTGAGGCTTTTCAGGTCGGGTAGAATCTAATGTTATGTGATCTCTGTTGTCTGTTATCCAGTTTGTTTGTTTGCTTCCATGGCTGCAGAAGGCTGTGTTTGTACGCAAATTTGTTTCATATGTGGCAATGGGGTGTCGAAACGGGCAGTGGACGGGATCACACAGATCCAAAACAAAAACAGACGTTCCGGACTGGAGTGGAAATCTCAAAGGAGAACATACTGGCTGTAGCAGTGTTGTTAGAGAAGCCAGTATTTCAGTTAGTATGTTTCCTTAATCTCTGATGACATATTATGGTCATTTTATGATTTATTACAATAAATATATAACGTATTGGTCCTTTAAAGAGCAGCACCTGAGCATAAACAATGGTGAGTAATAGCAGCCCCTATGCAAACATAGTGGAACAGTAGCTTTAGTTTATAAAGTTAAAAAATGACAACCATTGAAACAATTCACAATGATAAGAGTATCGAAACTTAAATATAATGTTAATGGCCTACTATCACTCAAGCATTGAAAGTAGCAGAACACGTGGAGGTTTCTGACAGATGTTCTTATTTCACTAGGAATAAAATGCAGTATGGCTGATTATCAACTTGAAGAATAATCTATACATTATTTTTCTCTTGGTCCCACATTGACATCTTTACTCCATCCATCCTCTTCCTCTCTCTCTCTCCACTGTCTGCTAGAAACCCCATAAAACATGTTATAAAGAACAAGCTACATCTGCACAGGTTACTCAGCAGAGACACCTCAGCGCCATCACAGGTGGCGGCGTTGGCCCTCAGCCCGGACCCTGACGACCATCGGAGCTATAAAACGAGGTGAGACCTGTGTGATTTCACAGGTGAGCTGCGTGTGTGTGTTTACACCGCAGCCAAAAGCACTGCTGCGGTATTTCACACCACGGCAGCGCAGACACACTCGCAGGACGACAAAGTGAGCAAAGCTTGTGACAAACACAAACACACGCTGCGCACTTTTCATCATTCAAAGACTCAACACTCTCCTTAATCAGCTGGAATTAACACCTATCTAGTTCTCACTCTTCACCCGCATGCTGAATTACGTTTTTTTTCTTTGTCTGCTTCTTCCAAAACAAACACATTGGTATAAAGTATAAACTGTAAATGAACACTTCTCTCTTAATCTCCCTCCTTGACTCTTCTTCTTCTATTATTTCCTCTCTCCTTCCCTGTATCTCCCCCCCCCACTTTCTTTTCTTTTCCCTCTCTTTCACTCATCCTCCCTTCCTCCTCTCCTCCCTCTCTATGCAGTTTAAGTCTAAATCAGGGGATTTGGGGGTCTTAAGAGCTGAGGTGTAAAACACCGTCTGCTTCTCTGTAAGCTCCTAAGAGGAGAAAATAATCCAACACAAAGTCTTTTTCTCAACAGCAGCTCTCCTCCCCCCTAATCACCCTATTAGCTGCCTCTCCTCTCCTCAAAAAAAACAGTCTAACAGGAGACCAAACAGTTTTTCTATAAGCTGATGATTGGGTGCCTGGAGTCTTAATAATTCATCATATACACCAAATAACACAGTCGTGTTAGTCATCAGTCGCCTGAGTTAGTCTGTTTACTCCTGAACTAATTTCGGGTGGGGAAAAAACTGATTTACCTGTGTATCACGATTTTTTTTCACAATTTTGAAATACATTTTTTAAATGCCATTTGCTTCATTTGAGTCTATGCAGAGGTAGAAGGAAGTTACCGCTTTTATTGTTGTAGTCTGAGTAACGTGACATCATATCCGTTCCGTATCTATCAAAAAAAAAAAAAACGCAGCGACAACGGGGCCGATCTATTCAATTCAATTCTTTGTTTATATACTATATACATAACATTATATACTGGAATTTCAACTCATAGTTTTGACCAATTTGTTGCTAAATATAAAGGTTTGCACTTGAATTGCAATTTATTTTAATTTTGAAAATGTTTTACCAAGCTGCTGGTGCAATTATTATTTTCATAATAAATAACAATTAAGTAAATTTATATTTTTGTATTTATTTGTTACATTTTTGTCTTACAAAGTTAGGAAACCAATGTGCGACAGAAAGTATCGATCCGATACCAGTGTTTAATTAATAAGCTTATTAATTAAAGACTGGAATCAGATAAGAACTCAGTAACGGCCGATGCCCAAAGCCCAGGTATTGCTATAAGTATCTAGACTTACAAAGTCGGATCGGTGCATCCGTAGTTTTTAGTGTATTAATTAGATATTTTCCAAAGTAAAAGTCCCTAGAAGTATATAATTAAACTTTTTCCCATGGTCTAGTGTTAAAAAAGTTAACAAAATCACAATAAATCGTAGTATGGAATCTCAATACATGTAAAATACTTAAAAATCACAATGCATATCGAATCAGCACCCATGTGTCGTGATAGTATTGAATCGAGGGATAGGTGTATCGTCCCAGCCCTAATATTAATGTCCATTTAAATCATCAGCGCCGTAGCCGGCTGCACAATGACAAGACATTCATTCTGATTGCTCAATCAACCAATCACGCTTCATGTTTAATGATACCGAACATTTCCATAAATCTCAGGCTTTGTGCTGAGATTCATCTCTAACTACCAGAGACTCCTGTAATATCAAGAAACAATATAGAAAACTGGAAAAAAATGCACAAAAATAAAAAAAATTGGCAGAGAAAGACTGAGGGAGCCATTTAATCGTCTATCTTCCATGTAATCTCTCTGATGCATTCAGAACGAAATCATAAACAGAAAGAGAAACTGAAAATGTTTCCTCTCACTTTCCTCCCCGGTCATATCTCTCGTCCCTCTCTCTCTGTCTCTACGATGCTCTCTCGCCCATCTCTCTCATCTCCCTCCTCTCACTTCCATCCTTCTGCCTCTCTCTCTCTCTCTTTTTTATATTCATAGGATTTTAAAATGTCTGTAATGGCCCTGGTAGATCAAAACACTCCTTCTTCCACTGTGTGTGTATACGCCGCCTGCTCCTGTGTGTGTGTGTGTGTGTGTGTACGCCGCCTGCTCCTGTGTATGTGTGTGTGTACGCCGCCTGCTCCTGTGTGTGTTTACGTCCATGCGTGTGTGTGTGTGTGTGATTTGCATATCGTGGCTATGCTCTGATTGGCAAACTGGCAACGCAGAGCCCAGCGGGGCATTTTTTATTAAAAGGCCCTAACACACACACAAACACACACGCACACACACACACACACACGCACACACACACACGCACAAAGTTAGGAACAGCCACTGGCCTGTATCAGAACCTAATGAATAATACTAAAGAGCTAGCAGTAGGGGTTCTCCGTGTATTGTTTTGTAACGCCAAGAGTAATAAAGATTTTTATTACCATATTTTTATGGGCTCCAGACATAAGCTGTTATGGAATAGTCGGATATCTTATTAGACGTTCGTACTGAGTTTTTTATCGTCTCAGATGAAGTTGCCTTGTTATTCATTATATTTTACTAGTCAAGATGTATAAGTATTAACTAGAGTACCTTAACATCCTGGGGAATTCATGTCATTGCATTAAAACAGTGCAGCGTGGCTTCATCAATCACACGTCAGCAGTGTGTTCAGGACAACATAAAGTAAGTTTCAATTTGGAAACGATCCTAAATAATGACACCCCTCTTTTATTAAATGACATGAAGTATTTCAGTCATATAATACCAAACATTAAGTTCTGTAATGTATTATGTGAGGCGGCCTACAACCTCACAAGTGCATGATACATGGACTTACTGGAACACTGGAACTATATAAAATAGACACTTCATTTGGCAGCATATATAAATGTTAAAATTAGCTTGACAATAACATGCTGCTTACATGTTCAAGTCAATAATAATAATTCTATCAGTATGATACATGACTATACTCTAAAGCTTAAAGGGCATACACTGTACGATTTTAGAGATGCTGTTGTGTCACTCCTACTCCTACTGTAGGAGTAGATCGTTTGCAATGTAAAGCCAAAGCTCCCGATTTATGTGCTCACACTGTACAGTCCGATCATCAGCCACTGTACGTGTGAAATAGAAAAAAAAAAAGAATTGTCAGCCCCTGAGGGCCGTTCTGGCTGTTGACAGTTGTTAATAAAGATTTGTTTGAAAGATCAGAGGCAGAGAAAGTTTGGTCTGTATACGGGTCATAATAAGGCTAACAAGGCAGAAACAGCTGCCTTGATAATCTGTGCCATCCTGGCAATGGCGTATATGGACTCATAGGTGGCGAGTAAGACGTGGACAGTATGGCTCGTCCACTTTACTGAGAGAGTTGGAAGTAAGCTGGCTATGTTTTACTATATCTATTGTAGTCCACGATGTTATCTTGATAGCTACGTTCTGATTACTGTAAAAACTGACTTTGGGGTATCGGCTCGTGGCTCTGCCGTGGACGGCCAACCAAAATTTCTGACATGTCAGAAACTCATCCGACTGTCCAACAGCTGGTCAGGAGGAGTTAATCGATCCTCGGCCCCCCTTCTACACTGCATGGCAAACAAACGCCCGACGAAGCTGAAACTCGGTCAGACTCTTAAATTAGTTGTGTGTCTCAAAATTCTGTCCAGAAACGGGCGAAAATTGTACAGTGTATGTCCAGCTTTAAGGGAGCAATTTTGCATAACAGGTACTTTCCCTGCCCGGACTGTTTGCATGATCCTGTTTAAATCGATCTAAAATAAAAACCATAATAGCTAGAGCATTCATTGTTTTTGCTGAGGAAAGACGAGGCTTCTGTCTTTCGCGTCATCACGTTGTACACTCCGTGATTACGTTACGTTACGTTACGTGCGGTACAAAACGCGGTGACAGCGCACTTTGGCACCAGATTTCCCCGTGGGAGATCACAGTTTGCATTATCCTGTTTAGACTGATGTTAAATAAAAACCATAAAAAATAGCTCAAGCAGGGGTGTTAAACTCATTTTAGTTCATGGGCCACGCACAGCCCAATTTGATCTTAAATTGGCCGGACCAGTTAGACCATTGCATAGTAACCTATAAATAACACCTCCAAATTTCCCTTCTTGTAAAGAATTACAAGTACATTCTGGAAACAATTAATGAATAATCCGTTTACAAAAGAGATGATGAACCACATGATATTTCTCGCAGATCTCTCAGCTACGACTAAAAACTGACTGCTGTCTCAGTTTTCCTGCCAAGTTCTTGTATTTTCCACCCTGATGATTCTGATAGTCGTGCCAATGAAAATTGGAATTAATGACCTCTCTGCAATTTTCACACTGTGCAAAGGGCCGGTTCTTGTCCCCCAGGCTGTATGTTGGACACCCCTGAGCTTGAGCATTCATTCTTTTTGCAGTGGAAAGCTTCTGTCTTTTGCATCATCACGTTGTACGCTCCTGATGACGTCATTAAGTTACGTTACACGGGCGTAACAAAACTATCAAAACGTCTTTGCACTCAAAAACTAAAAAATGTGCAATAACTTATGGAGTGTTAAGAAATATGTTGTTCATGTTTCTACATTTAGATATCTGTATGTTTATTTAGTAACATTTTGTGGAAAAACTTCAGATTTTTCCTTTTTTTTAGGTCTGTCAATCAATTAATATCAATAGTATCGAATCAATAGATTTGTCAAGTATTTAATACTCTTATCAACATGGGGGTGGACAAATATGCTGCTTTATGCAAATGTATGTATAAATGTATTATTGGAAATCAATTACCAACACAAAACAATGACAAATATTGTCCAGAAATCCTCACAGGTACTGCACTTAGCCACCTTTATTTAGCCTAGTTTCTTATAATATCAGTATCTTCACTCCAGCTTTAAACCTGAGCCCGCTAGAACCTAAATATTGCAAGTTGCGTTAATGCGTAAAAAAAATAATTTGTGGCGTTAAAACGAATTTGAGTTAACGCGTTATTATTGTGTTAACTTTGACAGCCCTAATCATAATATATATCATTATCAAGATATGAAATGAGCTATATAAGGATAGAATATTTTGGCCATATCACCCAGCCCTAGTTTTAAGTACATTTTGCTGCAAATACTTCTGCACTTTTACTTCAGGAACATTTTGAATGCAGGACTTTTTCTTATAATTGACTACACTGTGACATTGCTACTTTTACTTTAAAGGACCTGAATCCTTCTTCCACCACTGCTCATAGCTCTTTTATTGAAATGTCACAGACGACTCTGGCTTTAAACTATGAATTAAATCCTTGACTGTGTGAACCCGTGACACCGGGTACATGCTACCGCTGGCACTCTAAGCCCCTCAAATCACTCCGGCAGACGGTGTGGAAGCTGCAGTAAAAGTGCAGGGATTGACTGCTGTGATCCCCGGTCAACGATCGGCGGGTGGCGAGCCGCCGCGAGTCAAGCGCCTCGGCCCTGACCCGGCTTGAACCGCAGACCTCAGATTCACCACCGCTGCGTGGCTGGAAAATTGTTAAATAACAGCAGTTTCATCTGACCGGCCTGTTGAAAAGATGTCTAATTCAGGAGGAGTGTGAAGAGGGGGGGATTCACTTATGAGGAGCGAGATGACAGCGCTAATACACACTGTCAGCCTCTTACAGTGACAGCAGAGATCAATGCTGATCATTGCAGCTAATCCAGTCAACAGAGCAATAATGTTAATCCTCGGGGCAAAACAGTTCATCTCAAATCATATTCTGTCTGTTATAAACAGCATCGCTGAATAACTAACCGCTCTGTGGCAGCCGCAATCATAAAACCACCACGCTGTGTGTGTATGTGTGTGTGTGTGCGCTCTCTGAGGAAAAAGCAATCTGTGAAATGTAAAGAGAAATGCACTTTTGACTTTGTCAGCAGTGTTTTAGCTGATGCTGACATGCTATTTGCTCTCTCGCTGCTTGTACATCTCCGCGTAACATGGCATAACATCACCACTTTGTTATCTAACGCCGTTCAACTCATTATCACGGAGCGCAGCCTTCTCCAGACGGTCTTGTTACAGGCCCCGAAGATGATCTTAGCTGTTAAGATATTGAACTTGAAAAACCCACAGAGACCAGCCCGGGCTGCTGCCCTCGCTCCTCTGTGATCTCTCTTATCACGGGGCAGCTATTACTGTGATGACACCCCTGCAGCACCTCGCTGATGGGAGACCTCCCCTATGCTATCTGGCTAAAGTACATTTCTCCCCAAGCACCCTCTCCTCTGCCTCACTGCAGCCACTCAACAGTAGTTTGATTCATCGGGACTGTATTCTTTGTTTCTAGAAGACGATTTTTATGATCATTTTATTATCAGCATAAAAGCTAAATCATTTCATCTCCCCTCTCTCTGCAGAGGCAATTAGTCGCCTCTATGAAAATCAAATAAATTAAAGCATTAAAAAGCTTTCATTGAGTCACAGAGGAGCTTTGAATTCAGACACAAGACTGATACGGTATCGCCACTTCCACAGGATACTTGCTGCCTATATAAATGTACAGGCAGGCCCTGATATAGTGAAAGATGGCATCGTGCGTGTGTGTATAGTCGTGTACGTCTCGGTCGTGAGTTGACAGGCAGCCTGGGGGAAAGAGAGGCCTGATGGGTATTATGCAAATGAAGCCAGCTGTTTGCTGCATTGGCAGACTCCTCATAACTCTCTTCTAGTTCTGCTGGAAGTGAGAAAATATTTTATCCCCGTTTTCCCTCGTCGCCACATTCTCTCGCCTCTTCTTTATTTCCTCAGAGAAGGTATTTCTACATATACCGTCATTTTATACACACCCTTCCCTTCTGCATTTTACCGCTATTCCCCCGCGTCTGCCCGACTATCCATCTGCACTGTTACAGTAATGAATGTACAAACAGGGAAAGCTTCCTTAAGCATTTGTTGACTTCTACAGTATGAAGTAAATTATTCCGAGGCGCTGAATCCACAGCTCGCTGGAAAAACAAACAAACAGTTTTCCATGAATAGGTCTCATGTTAATTCGGATATTATAGTACTGCAGACGCTGCAACTTAATTTCAGTCGGTAGAAAAAACTCTCTCTCCTCTTTGTCTCTCCTTCTGATTGTCTGTCATCTCCCTCACTGCACCAAGCATGACCACCTCCCTGTGTTTCCCTTAACATGTTACAAGGTTAACCATCTAAAGAGATCATTTTATTTAATGCTATTTGCACATATACATTTTGTTTTTCATAATTTTCTTTACTCGATTGGGCCCATAATTGTGTGTGAGAAACATCTTGAAGGCAGTAGAGTTGGGCGATGTCTACCGAATTGGCATTTGACAATGTCAACAGTGAAACGTCGCAATGGACGATGATATCGTTTGTCAATCGTGACATTCTTTCGCCAGAAATTAGTGCGATCCATAGACTGTAAAAATAAGTGTGTTCATAATTGGACCAGTAGCTCTCGTTCTCTCTTACACACTTGTGCGTGCTGTCAAGAGGCAATCCGCTACTGATGTGTGGGTCGAAACCTTACTAGCTTACAAGAAATTAACGCTGGTCTAGGCGGTTGGGTTAAAAAGTGACAATGCTGGGTTCAGAGTAAGTTATTAATAACTTACATAAACATTGCGTGCAATAGTCCACCTTCTTTTCATCTCTATGTCTCTCTCTTAGAGACATAAACACACACACCAGCCGTAGTGGCGGTACGTAATTTGAACACATTCCGTGCCACCACCACGTAATGTGCTGTCAAGAAGTTGTGGTCATTTCACGTATTTCTGTCCAATCACGTTACAAAATTACACACTACGAGCCGCGGCGCTCAAGTCCGCTTGTCTCTGTCCTTGTCTCAGACCTCAATCCTGACATTTACTCTGCTAGTATAATGCATAAAGTTGGTGCTTTACACGTCGGGTCAGGTTTGAGTGGTTGATTACTGCATTGTGGGTAAGGGTAATAAAAAAAACGACCTATGAATCTCAACATTACGCAAATACAACTATCCAAACTGGTGACAATAAATGTTTTGGGATTGCTTGTGACAGCCCTAGTGTCCACCTTCAGTTGCACTCTCAAAATCAATCTGCACACCATTGATACCCCGGTCGGTGTGGACGGGGACTTAAGTCACGATGTTGGGCCAACCCTAAAAGGCAGTAATAATCTATTCTTTGGAGTGCCGGAGCAAGCTGTAAACACTGACATAGTATCACCTCATGAAGATGCAAGCTAGGCTAACGTTTTATGAAAGATCTTCCTATCTAGCAGACAGAGAGCAACATCAGCGCTGGTTTGGAGTCGTGTTTCTGTCCACCTGATGAATGTAAGCCCAACATACACTCTGTTTTGGTTTCCACCAACTCTGAGGGAAATATCTGGCACTTTAGCCGCTAAATGCTCCACTATGTTCTAACTAAGCTAACTTTGTCTGTCTGCTGTTTGTTGCTTGGTGGGTTGTGTATAATGGGTTGATGTTTTTGGTGAAAACAGGCTCCCTATCCTTCCACATAGTCATTTAATGCATTGTTAACATAAAAATTTTGATTAGTGTAACTTTAAAATGACCCTTTACTCTAAAAAGTTGGGAAATTATAGGTAAGAAGGTTATAAACGATTATGTCTATAAGCTTATCACTGTACCTAGACATAACTAGTTAAACCATGGCAGAACGATCTTAATGCAACAACTCCACAAGCATTTGTCAATAAATCACTACAGCTGAAGCTGATTTGCACTGGCTTATCCAACTCAAAGATGCTCGATGTAGCAAATTAATATGCAAATTAGCATATGACATCATCTGGCACCTTCAAGCAACACTTAACGCTGCCTTCCCTCAAGCGGCAGCGACACAGATGCCAGCATTACGTGTTAAAACCTACCAGAATTAAAGTTAGCGGCTAAAATATCCCAGGCAACTTAAGGTGACATTTGCCCAATTTGCACTTTGTTCAAGTGTCTAATACAGAAAGAGATGGGACAGTTAATTTGTTAAATCCAAGCACGACTGTCTTTCGTCTTTTTTTTTTTTTAAAGTTATTTTTTTGGGGACATTTTCCATTTTATTGAGAGGACAGTGGATAGAGTCTTGGAAAGGGGGGAGAGAGAGAGTGGATGCGGAAAGGGCCACAGGCCGGATTCGAACCCCGGCCGCCGCGGTCAGGACCAAGCCTTGATACATGGACGCCCGCTCTACCAACTGAGCTAACCCAGGTGCCCTGTCTTTCGTCTTTTGAAGTAGAAGCAAAAGTACAAAAGGTATATTTTGGAATAATAAAATCTTTAAAAAAAGCAAATTCGCACCGGGCAATGCGAATGACGCGAATGGCGCGAATGACACAACGCAAAGCCTATCAGCATTGAGATTCTCCTCTTTTCGGCATTGACGTCCTGACATTGTTGAATCAGAAATGGAGGAAAAAAATATTGTAGCTGTCTGAGGGCACCCAGAGCTACGATAGTACATCATATTTGTACAGAGACCACACACTGCGGTATTCATGGCTAGATGTCTTTATCTTGAGTGTTGGTGGAGCAGCAGCATAGCCTGGCACTGATCGATCCAAACTCCATTCAGAAAACAATCAATTTAAAATGTGTTTGCTTGTCGTCTTGAGAACAGACCTGCCAAAGCACGAATTCAGACTTTTTACAAATCAACAACATTATGTAGTTATTTTGGCATCCTTTTGATCTGTTTATTACAATTAAATCAAAGCGCAGTCTGTTTATTTTGGGTTCATACCGCTATAGCGACGTGTGGCTTGCTATAGCCTACAGTCAGTGCAATGTTACTGTATGTGAATACAGCTCGCTGTCGGGTGATGTTATGAACCTTGATGCGACGGCGTTTGGTTTTCTGACATACCTGGGACTTCCACAACATGTACAAAGCAGCAACATTGGTTATTTCTTCCATGGTTGATGGCGGAAATAAACGTTTTTTTGTTTCTATGGAGACAAGCTTCCTCTTCTCTCCGGCGCATCTAGTGCGAATTAAGACAAATGATACCGGCAGTCCAACTCGCACGAGTAAAAAATCTGCTTCGCTCTTGGTCTGAACACAGCATAAGGGTTCGAACTAACTGCCTTGTAAAAGTGCCATCAGCTTTTCTGTCCCTACATAACCTGTTCAGCATATACAGCATACTGCAGAGTGCTTTCTGCTGCTTAAGACCAGAAAGCAGTTCCTGCTGAAACATACTGTAAAGAACTTTGACAGACCTCATGTTAGAGGGCAAGCAGCAAGATGTAGAGCAGAGTAAGTCCGTCTAAATTCAGTCCGACCAGCTCCCTAAGCTGCCATCTGTTTTTATAAATGTAAATGCCCACGTTTGCTTTTACCAAGCCAGTGTGTTATATAAAGGCAGGATCTTTTCATGCAAAAAGCCATAAAACGAATGCTTTCTCTGAGAGCAGAATTGATTTGGTTGGTGTTAGCCTCATGGTGATTACTGACTGGAGGTCTTAGTCTAGCCCGCTTCTTATTTACCGCTACATTAGTGGCGAGGCGTCGTGTGCACCTCAACACGCGCCTGACGGAAACACCACAGCAGGCCTTCAAATCACTGTGAAATTACATCAGCTCTCTGCTTTGAACTACATGTAAATGAAACTTGTCACAGTGCTGTTGGAAGTGTCACCTGTCACCTCCATGTTTACCTTCTTGCAGCCTCGCTCGCAGGGCATCACAAATATACTTGTATATCCACTTGACTTTGAGTGTTGTTTACCTGGGTGAGAATGCAATGGAGACAATTGAATGTCACTGAAAGCGTAGTGACAGTTTGACTTCATCTGAAGCCAGTGTTCTGTAAAGCAGAAATGTTTTTCTCAAGTGTTTAGGGGTCTTCTTCTGCTCCTTTGAGGATAAATGACAACAATATCCCTATTAAAATAGGATTTGTTTTTATATAAGCCTATTGAATTTATGTGATTTTAAAGGTTCCTTAAGAGTTTTTAAATTACAAAGGACTTTTTTTAGAGGTATTTTTACATGTTATGTGGATATTAAAAGAAAATACTTTTTAGTTGATAGTTTTGTTCAGAAGAAGGCCTGATCTATTAGCGAAGTCACAAATTAAAGCTGCAATAATTTTCATATTAGCAATGGATCAAATAACTGCATGTAATGTGAACAGGGTTCACTCAACTCTGCAGTTCCCCTCAGCTCTACCGTGTGTTTTAGTATCTTTCAGCTCATTGTTTTTGTGACAAATGGCCCCTTTCAACACTCATCACTGTAACCTGTATTCTCTAGTCAACTGGCCATAACTCCATACCAGGCGTCAGATCCACTGGTATCAGTTCATTTATAAAACTATCATTGGCAAAACCCTTTCCATATCTCCGCTCAAGACTCAATATCTCCAACAGTAACCACAATTTACGTTCTAGCTAGGGCTGTCAATCGATTCAAATATTGAATCGCAAATTAATCACACATTTTCTATCTCTTCAAAATGTACCTTAAAGGGAGATTTGTCAAGTATTTAATACTTTTATCAACATGGGAGTGAGCAAATATGCTTGCTTTATGCAAATGTATGTATATATTTATTACTGGAAATCTATTAACAACACAAATCAATGACAAATATTGTCCAGAAACCCTCACAGGTACTGCATTTAGCATAAAAAAATATGCTCAAACCATAAAATGTCAAAAGTTTGGGTTTTTTAACCTCCTTCCCGACAGGCTAGTATGACATGGTTGGTACCAGTGGATTCTTTAGGTTTTTAGTTTCATATGATACCAGTATCTTCACTCTAGCTTTAAACTGAGCTCGCTAAAACCTCTGAATTGCGTTTCTTTGCATTAAAGAAATTAGTGGCCTTAAAACAAATTTGCATAAATGTGTTATTATTGAGTTAACTATGGCAGCCCTAGTTCTAGCAAATTCATGTGGTCATTCCTCAAATCCGCACCTCCTTTGGTCGTCATTAATTTCGGTATATACAGTACAGTACTTACTGTATATCTTGTGATGTTTCAATTTTGTCTAATGTTGTTTTATTGCACTAGTTGTATCTATGTTCTAATGTCTTGTATCGTCTTGCCTTCTGTCACTGCCTCTTGGGCAGGTCATCATTGTAAATGAGAACTGGTTCTCAATTGACTTGTCTGGTTAAATAAAGGTAAAATAAAAAATATATATGAATTAATTTAAAGCCTGCAACATTTCCGTTTTGGTCTCACAGCTCATCAACCTTGTTCCCAGCAGCAGCAGAACAACAGCTGCTTTATAAGGTAATATATGTCAATTTTGTTTTTAGAGCTTGACCCGCTGTCCCCAAGCGGCCAAAAAAAGTAATTAATGCTGGTTTAAAGGCCAAAACAACCCATTTTCTCAATCAGTGCCGAACTACGAGTGAGGGGGTCCCACATGAAAACATTAATTTCTTCAAAAGTCTTTTTTTTTAAATTTCACATTTGAAATATCTATTTTTCGTTTCCTGTCTGTGTTATTTTCAACGGTTTGAAGTAAGACTCAGTTAGAAAAAGGTGATGTCACGTACTTCTGTGTAACAATCACGATTTAGAAGTATTTCAATCTGATGACAGTTGGTGAGTTGTTTCATCACTGTCAATCAAATCTGATCAAACCACACCCAAACAGTCCTGATGATGAAACAGATGTTTGAGTGTCAAACTCTTAAACTCTAAATAATAAGTAAATATACTTTTATTTAACTGGGATTGCTGCTTATTAAGTCATGAATATTCAATGTTAGAAAGAAATACTTTTAAGATATAAAAATTAGGGCTATCAAAGTTAAAGCGATAATAACACAACTTGCAGGCTCAGTTTTAAAGCTGCAGAACTTGTTGCGAAGGAGGTTAAATAACGCTCCAAACTTGCGCTAAACTTTGGCGAGGAAAAACTGGCACGGCCATTTTCAAAGGGGTCCCTTGACCTCTGACCTCAAGATATGTGACTGAAAATGGGTTCTATGGGTACCCACAAGTCTCCCCTTTACAGACATGCCCAATTTATGATAATCACATGCAGTTTGGGGAGAGTCACAGTCAATTCAGCACACTGACACACTGACAGCTGTTGTTGCCTGTTGGGCTTCAGTTTGCCATGTTATGATTTGAGCATATTTTTTCATGCTAAATGCAGTACCTGTGAGGGTTTCTGGACAATATTAGTCATTGTTTTGTGCTGTTAATTGATTTCCAATAATAAATATATACATACATTTGCATAAAGCACTCATATTTGCCCACTCCCATGTTGATAAGGGTATTAAATACTTGACAAATAAAACAGATAAAAAATATGATTAAATTGGGAATAATCGCACTAAATACTTGAATCGATGACAGCCCATATATAAATGCTTTGCTTAGAACAAAAGTTGTCTGATATGGTTTTCCATAGAAAAGTTTAATTAACTGGTAAAAAATTCATAAAGCACCTTTACTCCTGAATCCAGAATCTATAAATATACAATTATCTTGAGTTTCAAAGTTTAACTACAGAACAAAAGATGTCTCCTATTTCACCGAATAGTCCATTCTAAGTGTACGTGCACTGGAGGCGTTAAGTTCTCACGTCACACTAGCGGTGTGAGTTATCCTGCTGGTGCGTCCAGGTCTTAAACACAGACTTAAGGTGAGCTCAGAGAAAATTTCCACCTTCAGCAGATGAATGTGAAAACAGTCTTCTACTGTCAAACGCTAAAACTCAAAATCGGTCCGCACAGAAAAGCTCAAACTAACAAGTGAATTTACAATAAGCAAAACAGATTTTTTTGTGAAGGGGGACTTCAAGTGTTTAGCGTGTGTGCTAACTTTACTTTTAAATTATTCATTCTCATCGTTGGTTGGTTGCTTGTGTGAGTAATGAAACTACAGTAGTAACAGCTAGACTTCATAATATCTCACACTGGATCAGCCAAAAGTGAAATCATGCAGTGCCTCACTTTGAGCTGCTGACTACAACTAAATGTGTGTGTGTGTGTGTGTGTGTGTGTGTGTGTGTGTCCAGAGGTAGATTTAAGCCTACTGTAACTGTTAGGAAAAGATCAATAGTGTTATCACTCTCTCCCTCTTTCTCTCGCTCACACACACACACTCACACACACACACACTTAGGAGTGCTCGGGCTCCAATCAATAATTCTATAGTGCTAACAGAAAGCTTCCACAGCAGTTTAAAGGCTTATTGCACACACGGACACACACACACACATCCTGAACACACACTCGCAAAATCACTGAACACTCAAAGACAGAACTGTGAGCCAAATATTGAGTATTTCAAACACATTCATGGCACCTGAACTAATTTGAGAACCGTTAAATGGAAAATCAATCATGCTGATTCACTCCACAGGAATTTCTTTTTATCGCTTTTGCATTCATGTGACGCATTAGGACGACCACCGTTCAGCCCGGTCTCTTAAACAAATGACGTTCCTGTGCAAAGAAAACTGCATCGTCAATTATGTTTCGGGAAGGCCGCTGTTCCTGTCCCATGTGACACCAAAACCAACGTTTACTTATTTTAATTTTATGCCGGAATTTAAATAACGTAACAAACATACTTATTTTTTAGCCAAACCATGATGTTTTACTAAACCTAACTAAATAGTTTAGTTGCGTTTTTGTTTGGTTTGAATTCACAAAGTTAATCATGTGTTTAAAACTACGACCATAATCCGGGAGAAAACATGTTTCCCTCCAAACGTAATTGAGAAAGCAGTTTACTTGTACGGGGACATAATTTTATAGGAGACAGTGTTGCACTCAGGGTTTACGTTAGCCGGCATATGCCGGCTTTTTAACGTTATCACATGCAGTTGTCCTTCAGATTAAATGATCAACAGCCAGAATGTCCATTGGGAAATATACCAAATAAATAAATTAATTAATAGCATATTAAAGGACCAGTTTGCATCTATTGGCAGAAATGGAATATAATATTAGTAAGTATGTTTTCTTAAGCGTATAATCACCCTAAAATAAGAATTGTTGTGTTTTCGTTAGCTTAGAATGAGCCCTTCATATCTACACAGGGAGCAGGTCCTCTTTACGGAGTCCGCCATGTTGCTCCGCCATGTTTCTACAGTAGCCCAGAACAGACAAAACAAACACTGTTTACTTTTCCTGTTTGGGCCGGAGTCATTTACGTTAATTGTTCCCGTCGCTGCCGCTCTCTCTCTCTCTCTTGCTTCACCACTCACTTCCCTTGTACACACGCACTCTACGCTCTAGCTGATGGCTAGAGAGGGCCATTTGCATGGGAGTGACTTCAGTTGGTTGCAATCTCCTCACCTCACCTCACCTCACCGCTAGATACCTCCAGATACTACACACTTCACCTTTAAATAGCCTAATATTTTAAGGTGTGTTGCCAAGACAACTTAAATATAAACTTATACACAAGTGTAAATGTAGGTAATCCAATAGCCTACAGTTTTTGTCAAATTCAGCGAATATCTCCTCACACTCCGCTAGCTGTCCGTTCTATGTGCTCTGAAAAAAAAGCCGGTCTTCATACACAACCAGCTGACTGTAAATGCGAAACAAACAAAGTGGCTCGGACCAAGCCACTATAATGATGATATAAATAATGATTACATCTATGTTTCTTCAATAAATTCTTCAGACTGAGACAATTACAGAGACGAGGAGCGTTGCAGCACTCGCTGTGAGTATGGGCATGCCTTTGAGAGAGACAAAGAGAGGAAGAAAAGGTGGACTGAATGTTTCATTAAGGTGTTGATAATAGTTGGGATGTCGACGTTATGAATGAAGATTCAAATTATTCGGTAGGCTACAGCCCTACGAGCCAAACAACAGTATTTTGAATTTGAAAAACGCAGAAATCGGACCGACCAGCCTATTATTTGCTTTCTTAGACCTCTTCTTCATCTCTTCACCTCTTCTTGTTTTCAAGTTATGTCAAATGTAGGCTATCATACGGCTATTTAAAACACATGTTCGGTAGTTGTTCTATATTGCTGGAATTCTGGAAATATTAACGTCTATTTTGGCCATCAAAAAGGTCTAGTGTAAACCCTGGTTGCGCTGTTACTCCTGTTACTATGTTGCCAAACATGCAGTTCACACATTCACTAATCAAAGGGTAAAATGTGGACATTTTACTCTCGTCTGCTGGCACAAAATGAGCAGCGGGGTTCTCGAAGTCTTTCATTTGGTGTCTGGTTCAATCCTCGGATTTGCTGCTATTTGCTGTTTAAGCTGCAGAACACATCCAATAACTCATCTAACCAGAACAAATACAGCGATGATAAGGTGCTGTAATCAGTCAGTCATTGTCTTCCTCTGTCCCTCCTTACTCCCCCCCACTCCCCTCCTCCATTTCTTATCATCAGTCTCTCTTTTCCTCTCGTATCCCTCTCTTCCTCCCCCTCACTCCTGTATCCAGTTTACATTTTCCTTCCAATAAAATCTCCCCGGAATAAATAAAGAGAGGAGTGAAAACTAAACGGTAAGCAGGCGATAACGGAGCATCCATGGGTGTGTGGGTGAAACAAAGTGAAAGAAACCACTCACGGCCATGAATGTACTTACTCTCTCTCTCACCCTCCATAAGAAAGTGTTGAAAGTAAAGTATATTTTAATTCCCTCCCTGTCTCCCTAGCTTTCTCCTTCTCGGTGCCATATGCTCAAAGCTCCATCTCGGGCTCATTTGGAGTGCCGCACACTCACACACACACACACACACACACACACACACACACACACACACACACACAAGCTCTATCAAAGCACAGGAACAGCTGGCTTGCTCGATATGGATGACTACTCGCCTGTCAACCAGTTTCACACAGCACACACACACACACACACATACACATCATCATCATAAAGCCTGGTGTTTCTGCTGTATTTGAAAAGGAACGTGAGTGAGAGATGGGGGAGAGAGAGACGAGAGACAGAGAGAGAGAGAGAGAGAGAGAGAGAGAGAGAGAGCAGGTCAGAGAGTTAAGTGAGTAAGTGTGTGGAGGAGTTTGGGATTGTCAGATTCATTTGACATTTCAATTAGCCAAATGTGTGAATATTCACCATGATATAATTTAAAGAAATAATAATATACTGGATTTGAAAAAGAGAGAGAGGCTGCTGTTATTATCGAAAAATGCAAACATGCACTCAAACCCATGACATCAGAAGCACAGACGGCATGTGTCACTGTCAACCAACTCAACCAAATGAATTATGTATTTTTAAGATGTTTTTAAACTAAAATGTGTTACACAAGTCCTTTAAGGAAAAACTCGTAGCGCGTAAGTTGTGTGTACGTTAGCGAGTGTCGGTTTGTACAGGTTAGGCTGTCGGTTAATAAATGCTACAACTCACAGGCCAAGTTCCCGTGTCCTGCTGGTCATCTGCAGATTAAAGTGAAGGGGACATCTCCCAAGTTAGCGTCAACAACGGCTCAGGCTTGCTTGCTTAAAGGGGGCATTTTTAGTGACAAGCCTTTCCTCCGAGTCTTTCTCAACATTATTTAAGTGCTAACTTTAAAAAAAAAGTTATAATACTGTAATACATTTTATAAGCTTATGATTGTACGTATGGTTAAATCAAATAAACTATGTAAATGTATTTGTAACCAAATAATAATTAGTCTTTCATGTCTTTTCTTTTTGTCATACTCAAACAATGCAAACTAAAGACCTAAAGGTGCATTTGTCATTAAGGCCCAAGGAAGCTGAACATTTCTTTCTAAATTTGATGTATTTCCTGTTGAAACACGATATTACAGTGGAATACGGTGTATGGAAGGATCATTCAAAAGTGCTAACTAATGACAAATAGATTTTATTTGGTGGGAGGTGTGGGATTGGTCAGAAATCAGTTGTTGTTTTGTTGGTTGGAGTTTTTAATTCTGCCAATGCAGTATGAGATAACCATAACTAATTTATAAGATTTCAATATACTGTATTTTACTCAAATGTTGTTTTTTTTCTGACTATCCTTTTTTTTCTCCTGACGTGTAAATCAACAGTGAATCAAGGCTTGGAAAAGTTCTGCTCCATCAGTTCAAACTCAGAAAGTATTGTTCTTCTGACCACATGACCAAATCACCTGTCAAAAGCAAAACCCCTGTTGTTACATCGCTGATTGGGGGGAGGCCAAAAGTGCAACATACTGAAACATACTTCCACACTATAGAGACTCATTTGTCACATTGTGTTGTAATCAAAAAAGCTGAGACTCTACTAAATCAAAGGATAATATGATGACATATAAGCATAAGAAAAACGTAGTTACGAATTACTTTATCTATTTAAGAGTCTTTGTTGACTCTACTAGTCACTCTACTAAGCATTAGTGTTAAAGGGAAAATACTTTTTTTGCTTGGGGTTAACGTGTGGTTTGGGAAACAATAATTAGCACATAGGCTACTATGAAAGAGTATTATAAAAATACATTTTAACTATCAATAATTACATTGTAAAAATGACTATTATTTGTGACCCAATTGACCCTTCGCTAAGTCCCGCCCCTCAACTGCGGACTGCTTCTGAATCAGTTCGACATATATCCTCTAAGCATATTGACGATCATTCAGTGTGGGCTCCATGCAGCTAAGTACACAATTTATTACTAAACAGCTTGATATGGATAGTAATAGTATAAGTCATAGCGGTTGCTGTCTTACCTCCCCTGCGTGGCTGAGACTCAGTTTTGGCAGTTTATTCTTGGCATTCCCAGAGTTTCCTCCGTACGCCTGGCCGTTGTTAAATCCCTCTGTGGCCGCTAGAGGGGGTTTAAGCTGGGGGGAGTCACTAGGCGCCTGGTCCTGGCCATCCATCGGTCGAACATACGCTGTGGGCTTCTGCTGGATTGCGATCGGCTTCCCTGATAGGCTACCGGGTGGGAAGGTGGGGGTAGTCAGTCCAGATGTGGGAGTGGTTAGACCAGGAGTAGGCGTAGTCAGAACGGACGTGGAAGCCAGCGGGGACGAGGATGTGGAGAGGTGAGAACCCGTCTCGTTTTCAAACGGGGAGGATTTAAAATGTCCACCATTTTCTGTGTTAGTGGAAGACTTAAAATGGCCACCGTCCATGGTGGAAGATCGGAAATTGCCGCCATCTGTAAAAGAGAAGGAAAAAGGAGAGAAAACCAAAAAGGAAAAGTCAAAAATAACCAAAGCAACACCTGTTATAGTCGAATATTGCTCTGCTTTGTGCTGTCAAAATGTAATGAAAAAAACTCCCCTCTCCCAGATGGATGGAGCCAATCACAATCAAAGCAAATTATGTGTTGCTTGATGGTTTAGAAATCAACTGAAAGATGTGGTTATCATCGGATGCAGATGTTAATTTCCAGAAACCCCGCCCAAAAGGTGATAGAGTCTGTTTTGCACTGAAATTATTCACTGAAATTATTCATCAGCACTCATGGCTCCGGCAAATACAAACATTACCCATGAATATCAAAATATGAGAAGTCCTCTTTTTGTTGTGTGAATGGCAGGTTTAATCAGCCACATTCGGAGATATTCCCCACCATTTAGGGAAATATACTTATTCTTGACGAGAGATGAAAAGATAGATGCCACTCTCGTGTCTGTGAGCTAAATATGAAGCTAAATAAAGCAATCTATCAGCTTATGCCGCGTTCATGTCACGTTGTTTCGATCGTAATCATAAAGACAAGAGTGTGAAAAAACATTCATAATAGCCCACAATAAAAAAGAACTACAGATGTGTCTACAAAACGTTAGCAAAATGAAGCCCAACTCACTGGCATTTGCATATAAATAAAATTCAATAGTAACTCGAATAAAATTGATTTTGCAAATTTAAAAAGAGCTTTACAACTTTTGTAAATGGTTCCATGAATGGCTCCAAATACGTGACTAACTAATTTAAGACGTTTAAATAATGACTACAAGACTAGGAACACTGGTAAACATCTTGGAATGCCCGAACATGGTAGTGTGAGTAACGGGAGTCCTTCCCATTCTGCCGACATTGCATGAATGCAGCATTAGCTTAGCATAAAGACTGGAAGCAGGCTGATCAGCCCTAGGGATGTCACGATACCAGAAATTTAGAAGTCGACGCAAATACCAGCGAAATTCCACGATTCTCAATACCCAATTCGATACCACGGTAAAAAACAAGAGACAAGAAATAAAGGCAGTGGCTAGAAGGGAGCCCGCAAACTGGGGAATCTCTGGCGAGATTGTTAAGGTTAGGCATTGACCACGAATAGTTAAATATAAGTACCGACCTTGAATAGTTAAGGTTAGGATAGGTCATCAGGCAGTGAGTCTCGTGAGAGTTTTTGCAGATCTCATATCAGATTTCGCAGATTGTGGGCTCCCTTCTAGACACAACCAAAAATAAACCCTTGGAGCGAGTGTTAGGAAGTTAAACAGGTCATAATTCCCTCTCTATTCTCTACTTTATATTGTTGTGAAAACATCTCCTTCAAACAAGTGGATTTATTGAAGTTTCTCGACAAAAACTACATTTTACAAGATTGCATTTGAACACATCATGATAACGTATTTACCTTCAACTAATACTCATTTTTATTGAATAGAGCTTGAAAGCATCATAATGAAACTCAATGCAACCTCCGTTAATGTTAGCTGTTAGCTCCTGGGGACTGTGCTGTTAGCTCTCGTCCTGCAGATTTCAACACAGATTTATTGTTCACAATGTAGCGTTATCAGAGAAAAGATAGGGTGCATCCCCTGGACACGTCAAATGATCAAACCCCACCGGTACTTACGGTACCTGCGGTACTATAGAGAAACGAGTACCACCATGTTTTCAGAATTTGGGCATCGACTTGGTCGCTGTTTCTCTCTGCTTCCAGTTTTTATGCTATACTATGCTAAGCTAAGCTAACTGGCTGCTGGCTCCAGCTTTACATTTAGCATACAGGCAGACACAGGAGTCGTCAATCTTTCTCAGAACTCTCAGATTGAAAGCAAATAAGTGTATTTACACTGAAGCCATTCTGTGTAGGACTTACCTGGGAGAGGAAGGGTTTTGGAGGGGTGGGAAGCGTGTCTTCTCCCAGAAGAAGATGAGGAAGAGGAGGACGAAGAGGAGGAAGAAGGGCTTGAGTCTCCTTTTAGACCGAGTTCATCTTTAAGTGAGCTAAACAGCTCTTCATGTCTTTGCATTTGCTGTTCCTCTAGTAGAGACATTTTCCCTCTTCCGCTCGTCGCTGCTGTGACCTGCCCCTGCCCCTGTCCGTTCTGCGCCAACCCAAGAACGAGGCCTGCTCCTTGGGCGGCGCTCTGTCCATGGCCTGCCCTTGACCAGTCCATGGAGCCCCGGGACTTCTTCGAATTCTGATGCGGGACCGTTGCAGCGCTCGTCGACGATGCGGTCGAAGCAGGAGGTTGCATGGAAGTTGAAGATGAGGAAGAAGCATTTCCCATCCTCTTGTCCCCACCTCCCTCCACTCCTCCTCCCCCTCCTCCTCCTCCTCCTCCTCCTCCTCCAGCTGTTCCTCCTCTCAGGGCTTCGTTGAAAAGCTGGGCCTCCATGGCGGGTCTCTCTGTCGTTGAAGTGGTCGGGGTCTGCACGTTGTTGCTGCCTTTGGGGATTCCCACCAAGTGGCTCTGGTTAGAATGGCTGGTTAGCAGGTCTTTCATTTCTTCATAGGAACCCAGCGTGTTCTGGACGCGACTGGCCAACGCATCACCTTTATTAGTCTGAAAAGAGAAAAGGGAAGAAGAAAAAGACAAGAGGGAGAGAGAGAGAGAGAGAGAGAGAGAGAGAGAGAGAGAAGAGTATTAATTAAGTCTTCCATTTTTCCATTTCTTTAAGCTTGATGAAAAGCCCTCTTTATTCATCCGGAGAGGAACAGTGAGAGACGGATAGGGTGACCACTGACCAGACATCAGGACGAGATGATTAATTAAACACATGCCACCCTTAAGAGGGTCCGGTCCAGGCTGGTGCAGTAAAATTAATGGGGCAGGAATCATTATTAGCCTGACCCCAGATTCTCAAGCAATCATGGCTTGGAGGACAGTGCGGGTCTTACTGATATATGACGGTGTAACACCTTCAGCCGCTACGTGATAATGCTGAGATGTTCCTCAGAATAGCTCGAGAGTACCTTTTGTGTCAGTCAAGACGGCTTCTTTAATGATTAAACTACGCGATTTGATCATTTGGCGTTTTTGAAAGGACAAGGGCAAGCAGCAGGGGTTTCAGCAGATCTATATTTGGCGCCGGATTCCTGCAAAAAGCCATGGAAGAGGAAATAGTGTAGATTTTTTTCAATGTCCTCTGACATTTCTTTTCTACCCGAGTGACAAATAGTGAAGCAAGCATTCATCATGGGCCAAATCTGAATTATGCAAGATCTACAACCTGTAATTTAATTGTGTCATTTCATCAGTAAAAGTATATAAGAACCACCATTTATAAATGGTAAATTGATAGTTAATTAAATTTAGTTAATAGTTATTTTAATGTTAACAAACAATGCAATGCTAATTAATAATGTTTGCTAATTATTAGTAATGCTATAATTTATGTTATTTTAATAGTTTATTGTTGCACACATTGCAGTACCTGTGAGGGTTTCTGGACAATATTTGTCATTATTTTGTGTTGTTAATTGATTTCCAATAATAGATATATACAAACATTTGCATAAAGCAGCATTTTTGTCCACTCCCATGTTGATAAGAGTATTAAATACTTGACAAATCTCCCTTTAAGGTACATTTTGAACAGATAAAAAATGTGCAATGAATTGCTGATTAATCGTGATTAAATATTTTAATCGATTGACAGCCCTAGTTTAAACATTATATGGACCAGATATCTGTAACAATTTGTTAATGGTTAATAATTGGTTTGTAAACCCTCTATAAACATTATTTGGATGGCTTTAATAAAGTTGCAACTGACGATTATAATACTTTGTTAAATGGTTAATAAATACTTTGTAAAGCATCTAAAACATAATTTACATAGATAGTTAATACTTTGTCAATGGTTAATAGTTGGTTTGTGCTCCATCTATCTGAGTAATGTTTATAGATGTTTTACAAACTATTTCTTAAAGGTTTACACATCATTTGGTAATCATTAACACATACTTTATATAGTATATAAAATGTGCTAATGTGTGCAACAATAAACTGATAAATACTTTACTAATTTAATCATAATGTAATTTTTATCATCTCTTATCAGCTATGATACAATATAGAATTTATAAACTAATTTAATATTGCACAAACTACTGATAAAATAACAAATTATAGCATTACTAATGATTAGTAAACATGATTAATAATTATCATTTCATTGTTTGTAACTGTAAAATAAATATTAACTTAGTTTAATTAATTATCAATTCACCATTTATAAATGATGGTTATTATGAAGTGTTACCAATTCATCATGAATCACAGACTAATAATGAACACCGGAAACACTGAATGAGATCAATGTGAAATGTGGCATTGTAATTTTATCGCACACAACTTTTGTGCTTTGATCAATAGATCCATAAAAGAAAGGTACAGTATCTGACAACCTGTGCTCTGCTAATCACCCCTGAGGTAACATGGAGTGACTGTCAAGTAAAGCTACAATAGGTTTAAAGGTTGAGATGTGTGAACCAAGAAGGAGTGAATAAGACCCTTCATCTAATTTTCAAGACAGGGTGAAATTGCCTGTATTTGGAGAGGTTAATGAATTCATGAATAATGAATGTATGTTCATAGGAAGCAGGAGCTTAACTAATCGTAGGCAATATTTCTGGAAAGAGCATCACGTTACATGTAATAATGAATAATCCTCACACTGATTGTAGCGGAACTTAACACCAATCATGCAGATCTGTGAGAGGCTGTCAGGGTCGATTTTCAAACTATTTTCTCAGTGGTCAGAAGAGTAAAACCACACATCTAGTACATCATTTGAAGGGTTTAAAGAAATAATCAGTTAATGAACATGATCCATGAGTCTTTGCAAATTTACCCACTGCGGGACTAATAAAGGAATATCTTATCTTATCTTATCTTATTTTATCTTTGTTCTTTACTTCTCTAGAAAGCATGTACAGTATCTTGGTTATGTATCTGTGTGCCTGGTTTTGTTTTTCCTATGCAAACAGCTTCAGTCAATAAGCAAATAATACTGTTATAACAGGCAATGATCCATGGAGAGGTCTTATTGCTGAAGAGGGAATTCTCTGTGTGTGTTTGTATGTGTGTGTGTGTGTGAGACACTTCGTAGCCTTAAAAATGATTATATCACCACCCTTGCATTTGCTCTAATAGAGAGTAATGTAAGAATCATTTGATGATAATTGTTATATTGCGATGCTCTTTTTTTCATAATCAAATTGGTTTGATAGTAATTTTATGAAGCAGGTGAAACTGAAATGGATGGTTTTTCTGGTACAAGTCACACAACCATCAGGGTCATTGAAGTACCAATAATCTTAAATATGCTCTGCCAATTATTTCTTGATTAAAGGTGCAGTGTGTAGGATCTGGAGGCATCTAGTGGTAATGTTGCAGATTGCAACCAACTGAAAATTGTACCGTATGACAAGCGTGTAAGAAAACTACGATGGGCGACGCGAATATGTGAAAACGTGAATGGCCATATCTAGAGCCAGCGTTTGGTTTGTCCGTTCTGGGCTACTGTAGAAACATGGCGGCCAGCTCCGTGAAAAGGACACGCTCCGTAGATATAAACTGCTCATTCTATCGTAAAGAAAACACAATGATTCATATTTTCAGTTGATAATACACAAAAAAAACATACCTATTAATATTATAATCTATTTCTGCCAATACATCATCAGAATTCATCCTCTGGGATCATGAATGTCTTCATGGCAATCCATCCAATAGTTGAGATATTTCAGTCTGGACCATAGACTGTATATAAAGATGAACGACATGACAGCTCCCAACAAGTGAAGCCAAAACTGGCGGCAGTATAGGTCATAAATCCCACCCCCTCCATGTTAGCAGATGGGACATGGGCCAAACTAAAAAGTCAAACTACACATCAATTAAATTTTTCCAAAAAATGGTTTCTGTCATTTTAGGTATTTCTTATCACGCTGACGTATCTTTTATCTTTTATTGGGATCTCCATTAGCTGTGGCTGAAGCCCAGCTATTCTTCCTGGAGTCCACTTAAATCACTTTGAACAGTTAGGCTACATTTCAGTACACAATCACATTACAATCCTTACCCATGTATGTTTAAGTGTTGTGTTTTTTTTATAAGTTTGATTTTAATTAGTTATTAGATGCTATAAAAAGGGGGCGAGACGTCATGATTGGCAGCCGAGAGTCTCTCTTGCTGACAAGCTGCGGGCGCGCTCGGCTCGCAATTGGTTCGGGCGGGTGACCTCGGCTCCACCCCCCCCGATCACTACTGCGCAGAATATGGCTCCAAATGACGTCAAAATCTGAAGATGGCAGCTCTCGCATCCGGGATATTTTGACTATATATAAATATCTATGATCTGGACCAAAGTGGTGGGCCTGAGCGACACTGCCATTAAATTGGGCCACGGCACTAGTGTGGCTAAAAATGACTGAAACTGTTAATGAATTATCAAAATAGATGCCAATCAATATTCTGTCCATCAACTAACTGATTAATAAACTAATTGTTTCGGCTGTAGAGTAAAGCTCTTTTCGTATTGGATGGAATGCCTTTGGGTAAGTGATTTAACCCCCCATATATACGTTACATTCACTGCACTTGTTCAAGATAATGGAGGGTTATGTACCACTCAAAATTATGGACACAATCCTGAGGATTATCTAGTGGCTGAGACATAAATTCTACCTCTAGAGGGCTGTTTTTATCAACCACCAAAATCAATATCCAGATGAGTGTCTTGAATTTGGACTCAATATGCTTTTAAAGCTCTTACTAATACTTTCCACTGCAACTTGCACAATTTAAATTTACGAAATATGGTACAAACATGGTGGGATTTTTACTTTATGGAATAAAGACATGGCAGATTTGCATAGGACTAGAAACACAGACATACAATATCTCTGCAACTATTAAAAAAGTCCTAGGTGAACCCCAGGTAACAGCCCTGGGTGAAGATGACAGATCTTCAACACAAATCTATATGACTTGAAAGCACCATTCATCTCTTGTACCATGTCTTACTTCACTTCACTGTATCCTTATTTTTTACTCTCTAATAGCAACACCATGAAAATACCCCAAAAAAGGAAACAGAGCAAAGAATCAAACCTTATTTACAAAAGATTCATACAAGAAAGGAGAGAGTTGCTTTCAAATAATCTTAACAGATGTAATTTCTCTGTGCGCGCGCACACACACACACACAAACACTACACACCGTGGCGGGCCAAAGTTAGCTGTGAATAAATTAGCTCATCTCTTCTCCATCTCAGGCTCATGAATAAAAGATCTGGTGGCTGAAGAGGAACAGAAAACACATTTACAGAGAGGCAAAATGGAAAACAGAGGAGAAGGAGAGGATGAATACCTGTGTGTGTGTGTGTATGTATGTGTGTGTGAGTGTGTGTGAATAGATCATCCCAAATAGCTGCTAACAGCATAACGCTCTTTAACAGGATTAGAAGAGGGATTAGCTAATAGCTGACAGAGAGAATGAATACTGGAGAGGGAGAGAGAGGGAAAGACAGAGAACTAGAGTGACGGACACACGATAGATATACAGGTACAGAGAGACTGACGCTAGAAAATATGAACAAGAGTGGCATCGGAAATGATAAAAATTCTATCAATCCTATGTGAAAATAAAAGAAGGGCTGATATATATCTCTAAAGGAGCAGTTCAGTATGTTCAGTCAGCACTCAGACACAGAGGAAGTGCAGCGAGGCTGTATAGAGGCCTTGGTAAATCCACTTAATTGTATCAAGTAAAGCAACAAACTCAGAAATTGTTAGTGTGGCAAATGCATCAGCAGAAGAAAGTAGCAAGGTGTGCCAAAGCCGTTTTTCAAGTTTAGAAGCAGTGAGAGATAAACTGGGGAAGTGTATGGTGGAAAAAGATTAGTGGGAAAGAGGTGGAATATGAAACAAGTAAACATGTTGTTGTCCCCTATGAATGATGCAGTCAACCCTTTGGGCCAGCCACTTAGAAGATGTACCACTGCTACAAATTCTGTTTGAATTATTTTCACCTTCGTGAATTATAGTTTCCCCCGTTCAGTTAATCACTGTAATTAATGAGAGATGTAGAAATGCTCAGCACAGCAGCACACTGCAGTCAGGTGCTGCTGTGTGAAACAATCCAAAATGCGAAAAGGGTTTGATACACACCAAAACTCAGACCCACTGTATTTATCAGTTTATTCCTGTTTTTGTAGGGCTGTACCAAATGTCTTCTTTTTTTTCTTCTTTTTTTACATCCAAAGCTTCTATTAAGGTTTTCGAATGAAGCTTTGAATGTCGTCATATTTTATAATATGTCTGTCTAGTCTGTGCTTACTTTGTCAAGGTTGAAAGGAGTAATAAAATCTGCCGTCCTGGTTCAGACTATTGAGCCTCTGTGTTGTTGTCCGCAAAACATGATTGATTGATGTCTTTATTTGCAGTGCAAAAGCTCAGAAAAATCAGCCTTGTTCCGAAAAAATGCCGCTTTTTCGCCGCGTAATATTTGCAATTGAAAAAAACATATTGGCGTAGGATTAATCGCATGAAAATAACGTCCACATTGTGTTAAGTCCTTAAATTGAAGGGGTGGGGGGGAAAAAAAATCGATTTTCCTATGTATCGCAAGTAATTTTTTTTAAATATATTTTTTAATGCCAGAATCGATATATTTGCTTCATTTGAGTCTATGTGGAGTTAGAAGGAAGTTACCGCTTTTATTGCTGTAGTCTGAGTAACTGGACGTCATATCCGTTCCGTATCCGTCAATCAAAACAAACCGCAGTGAGCCGAAATTGACAAAGCCGAAAGCGGCAGAGGGTCCGTGTGGATACGACCTGCATCCTCACATTTTAAATCCAAAGTGGTAAATACTACACATACAGTAAAGTATGGAAACACATTGGGTTTCACACATTACCAGGAAAAGCAGAGCTAGACATCATGGCTAAAGCTGCATGCTAACTCTGTCATGGACAGGAAACGTTATCATATTGCAGTAACGTGCGGTCAAGCGAGCGAGCTAGCGACGGATTTGGCGAAGTTAGCGGAAATATACACGAGTGACTAGTCTGGTTTTCAAAATAAGTTGTTAACAAAGGGAACTGTATATACAAAATACATATATGAAAATGAGATTGATTGGATTATATTCACCAGAATGACATGTCTCTTATAAATTAAGGGAAATGTCTTTATTCTTAAATGTTTGGGTTAATGGAAAACATTTTATAAATAATTCCTGACAATGACTGAAATATTTGACTTCAGGACATCTCTGACTACATACATGCTGAAAATCAAACATTTTTACCGAATTAATATATATATTTTCCAACGTAAGAGTCCCTAGAAGTGTATGATTCAACTTTTTCCCATGGTCTAGTGATAAAATAGTTAACAAAAAACAAATAAATCGTAATATCAAGTCGCAATATTTGTAGAATCGCAATACTTAAAAATCAAGATAGGCGTATCATCCCAGCCCTATTAAATTGAGGTTTATATAGCCCTTCATCACATGACTAGAATCCTCTATTTTACCTCTGTAACAAGCCATCTAATTGATGAGCGAGCTGGATGAAACACACCCGCTATTTGCTCTTCCAGTATTTGCAAAACTGCTAAAATAAATGAAAAAAGGGAACAAATAATCTTCTCATTTTGGCTCCAATCACTGTAATAACTTAAGCCCCTTAAAACAGACGCCAAAAAGCATCATCCCCTCGAGAGTCATCTAAATAGCGGCAGTGGCATCTGAAATATCACAGTTCACACCGCCCAGTCATCCTTGCTCTCTCCATACACACGTACACACACACAAACACACACACACACACACACACACATCTTGACCTGACCTCAGCACCATTAATTAGTTGGAAACAATTAGTCGGAGCATGGAGGCACCTAGGATTAGATTCATTATGAGAACAAGCTCTCATGTGCTGCCGAACCTCGAGCAGCGTCTCAGTGAGAAGCTCCCGTGTCCTCTGCGTTCACAGACACAGCAGCAGTTAAACACATTCTGTCGAGATTCAAAGCCAGTCTGTCCCAAGGTCGATACACTTGGCGGCATAACCGAGTGTTGAAGTGCCTCGCGGTTGCAAATGAGAGTTAACAAACCAAAATCAATTTTAAA
This sequence comes from Sebastes umbrosus, assembly GCF_015220745.1. Taxonomy (NCBI): domain Eukaryota; kingdom Metazoa; phylum Chordata; class Actinopteri; order Perciformes; family Sebastidae; genus Sebastes; species Sebastes umbrosus. Next base: position 27,570,166 of record NC_051277.1, read on the forward strand.
CACGGGGGCAGGAGAGTAGCCGTGGACTTCATGCATGGCTGCTTCACTTTCAGCTAAAGAAGAAACAAAATGATGGCATCTCAAGTAGCTCAGAACAAGAACAGACCACAACCTTATGCCAGAGGATATTACACTATTGGAAGAAACGGTTACAATAGCCTGTGATGATCCATAGGCCCATTATCAGCTTTATCATCCGCAAAAACAGCATTATGGTACAAAATAAATGTTTGGATAATTGTTGGTTAGTAATAACAATTCCTTTCAATTGATTGCCGGCACAAAATTGTTTCATATGAGCCTAAATCACCGAGCGGGGCTGCTTTAGAGGAGAGTGGGCCATCCTCGCTGATTAAGATGTCGTAAATTCACTCCATTTCCCCAAATGAAATTCCGGTGTCAGGTATGTCCATTCTCCTGCCGCAGAGATCAATCAAAACTTAACAGCGAAGTGTAAAACTGTCTCTTAAACAGCAACGGGAGAGCACTCTGTGTGGAGGAAGCAGCATCATGGCTCGGACAGGTTGTAAAGATGAGTGTGTGCTGTGTGGCGGTAGCGTACGGGATTGCTTTGTGTTTCAGTTCTTAAATTCAAACTGATAGTTACTGTTTGTTTGACATTTATAAAATTGGTTGTTTCAGATTCAAAGTTAAGAAATGGTCTTCTTGAAAATATGATTATTCACTTTCTTTATGAGTTAGATGAGAAGAGATGGGAGTCTGTGATTCTAATCCAATACACTTTTTGAACAATTCAGCGAATATCTCCTCACGATCCTTTGGCTGTGGGCACACTGAAAAAAAACTACGGTGTTCATACACAATGGGAAACAAACAAAGTAGCTGTGACTGTGCCACTAGGTGCGAGCCTTCCTTTGTGTGTGCACGGCAAGTGGGAGAGCAAACCGTTTTTGAAAGGCTAAACGCCAACACGCCATCACTGTTCACATGAGCTGCACATGACCCTCGGCTGCATGTCAGCTGCGTTTCTTCTAGAGATTCGAGGTCTCTCCTATCTTTACCGCGAGCCGCACGCAGTTCAGAGCAACAACAGACAGTGAGAGTGATCTTTCGACAGTATGTTGACATCATAACAGCAACATTAATACAGTTTCAATGTCTGTATCTGTAGAATATGTCATGGACATGAAAAAAAGTAAAGATTTATTTTTAAATCAACACTTCCTGCTTTCATTTGAAAATAAAAGCCCTCAAGCATTTTTTTTTTTACTCACAGAATTCTTCATTTGTTAGCACGAGGCTTTTATTCTGAAATATTTGCAGGACAGTGTTGTAGAACATGCAGTGACTTGCAATAAATAAAGTGCTGGGTTTTAATTGTGGATTATTACTGTTATTTACAAATGAGCACACGCTTCTTAACCTTTTTCTTTCTAAAATAAATATAAATGACATTTATAATGAAATGAAATGGCCATTATGAAAAGCAAACTCTATGTAGAAAGAAAGGGCTGCTGGTGTGGACGACACAAAAATGACACGCGCAGCAATTCAGCGAGGCAGCCGTCACGCACTGCTCACGCGGGCAGTCTGGCCCAAGCGTAAGGGTCCACTGTGTGTGTATTTGTGTTATTTCAATCATTTATAAAGGCTACAGAACAAGCTTATAGAGTATGCATTTATAAGGGCATGGAGAGAAAAGATGAACAGAGTTTTTGCCTTAGACAGACAACTTCTCACAGCTGTTTACATTTTGTTCTGAAGGCTGAACCTGCGCTCTCCTGCCACACTGGAGACTGGAATATCCATCTCTCTGGAAGTGGGATTTCCTGATCCTGCACTGGGGGCTTTGGAGCTGGTGCAGCTGCACCGCTGGTGCAGAATGAGCAGATTTTTCCAAAATTCACAACATGTTTTTATCTAACAAAATATCTTGCTTCAATCCATATTTGTTGTTTTTTACCCTTTCAAAAACAACATTTTCATTGAGGGCGACACACTGGAAGGCTCACACCTAATGGACATTCTAGGCTTCATTTGAAAACCTCAAAAAGAGCTTTGAAAGTAACAAATAACATTTGGTTCAGCCCTAGTGGCTCGGTCCGAGCTAGGGGTGTAAGAAAATATTGGAAATATCGAATATCGGGATATTATGTTTTGTGTCACTGTATTGATTCTCAAAAACACTATCGATTTTTTATTAATAGTTTACATGCAAAGATTGACTTTATTTCATTTGCAAAGAGATGCACCTTCTCAGTGTATGTGCCCTCTCAAAGTAGTGCTATGATGCTGGAGGTTACAGGGACTGTTCCAAATCCACATCCCACTGTTCTGATTGCATGAAAAAGTAAAACAAATTTCACTCAGATTTTATGCATATGGTGGTGTGTTTTTTATACGATGACAGTTTTCCTAAAATTCGATTTTAAAAAATCACAATATATCGCCTTGCTTACAGTATCACAATATATTGCAACATATTGAGTCGTAACCCCTGTATCGTGATACGTATCATATCGTGAGATTCGTAACAATACACAGCCCTAGTCCGAGCCACTTTGTTTGTTTCTATTTATAGAGCCAGGGCTGTGTATGAACACCGGATGTTTTTTCAGAGCACACACAGAAAAGACAGGCAGCAGACCGTGAGGAGATATTCACTGAATTTGAAAAAAAGTGTATTGAATTAGAATCGCAGACTCCACCTTTAAGCTCCATTCGGGCGGGAGGTGGGGAATGAAATATTCACTGCGCTCCTCTGTAATTTAACTCATCACTCCAGACAGCATTTTAAACATTAGGAAGTTACAGGATCTAGTCTGTAATAGACATTCAGCAGGACAAAACCAAAAGCCAGAGGGAGAGACGTGAGGCGAAGATACTGAGGTGAATTTTGAATCAAATGTCATACTCCCTTCTTGAAGTCATAACTCAGTCAACTCATCTCTGATGTCCATCACGAATAGACTTCCATAAATCAGCTTAGGAATCTCCTTATAACTGCAGAACTTGCCTGAGACTCATCATGTTTTCAACTTCTCCTCAGTATCAAAATATTCCAGTGATAGTTGTCTGTACATCCCTGGGTACACTGCAAGGAGAAACTGCTAATGGCTAATTTGGCATACTTATAATGGTGCCAATTTGCCATAATGTAAACAAATATCGGCTAAAAAAACGGGGCTCCGAAGAGAATACTAGAACCACTACCTGTAGCTGACATTACAAGCTTTTATGGGGTCTTCCTCTCCTGGTGGCTTTCATTTTTCTGTTATCATATTGGTTCCCAAATAGGTCTATGGGTTGGTGTTAACATGCTTCCATCTATCAGATTAGCAAAAACATTTTGATTTACTCTATTTTCACACAAAAATTAAATTTCATACTTAGCTGGTAAAAAAATAGAAGGACAAGCTGCAGAAAAAAACTCATGGATCCACTTGAAAAAAATAAAAGGACGTTATTTCAGACGGGATTTAAATTACAGGAGGGCCAGAGAGTTTGCTGAAAAACAGCTAAAACAGCCAACGTTCACATGGCTCACTCACTCACTCAAAGAAGGGATGTCACGATATTTAGTAGTCTATACCAATACCAGAGAACTTTCATGATTCTTGATACCAATTTGATACTCCGGTAAAAAACAAAATAAAACAATAAATCACAGATACTTCAACATACACTCCTTTATTACCATTTGCATAATGGTTCTTGTTAGGAAGTTAAACAGGTCATAGTTCCCTCTCTATTATCTATTTTATATTGCTGGGAAAAATTTCTCCTCCAAACATCTGGATTTATTCAAGTTTCTCGCCAAAAACTACATTTTACAAGATTACATTTGAACACATCATGATAACGTTAGAATTACCTTCACCCAATACTAATTTTTACTGAATAGAGCCTGAACGCATCATGTAAATGTAAATCAATGGCACCTTCCGTTTGAAATCGGCAAGATGAGAGCTAGTTAAGGCTAATGTTACTAGCTCTCGTCCTGCCGATTTAAACATGGATTTGTTGTTGGAAATGTAGCATTATCAGGGAAAATATAGGGTGTGTTGATAGTGAGTTTATTGCGTTCCAAACACATTTTCTCTAGTCCCCGGGACAATGTTAGTCTTGAGCCCTGATGGTACCTACGGTACTGTTGAAAAACGAATACGTCACATTTTCAGAATTCGACTTGGTACCAAAGTATCGGTTCTCGTGACATCCGTACTCCAAAGTTAAAAAATATGCCAACCAACAGCTCTAAAGCTGAATCATTAACATGTTGTATCTCATTTATTCAAGTGGTTTCTGTACACAAACAGAAATGTAAAATATACCAATGTGTGGCTTTAGTTGGAGTTACATGCTGTAAATATTTCTTGACAAACTTTCAGTCTTTATTTTACGCTATTCTAATCGCCTCCCAGATCACTTCACGCACGACACAAGAGTGCTATGAATCTTATCATCTAACTCTCGGAAAGAAAGCAAATAAGCGTATTTCCTAAAATATTGTAGTATAAATTATTGACCATTTAATTATTAACAATCCATGAATCGATCACTCTTACTTTATAAGGTTCTCCAAACAGGTTGAATCCAGTTGAGAACAGGTCTTCATCCTGTTGGACCTCCTGGTTCCTCCTCTCCCACTCCCTCCTCTTCAGGGCGCTGCGATCCGACTCCAGATGACTGGAAGGAAACAAAGAGAAAAGCTCGTTAGCACCCCCCGCTGAGGCCGACACATCGCCTGCCACCAATCAGACCCACCGCTTTTTAATGAGAACTGCTAACAAGTCATTTTTGGATGTACAAAGAGCATTGGCTGAAATTCTCCCCCTGCTGTGTGATTAGAGTAGCCGGGTAGCTGCTAAAGGGAAATATCAGGGTAAATCATGTCAGTCCGAAAATGACTTAAATTCCACATAAACAACAGAGTAAGAGAAAAATTAAAGATAAACTGATTAAAGTTTCATAGTGACAGCAAGAAAATATGGTTTCTGTCAAACAAGAATCCAACAGAAGATAAGTAATCTAGGCAAAAATATCCAACTTGATTAATGTGGCTGGATGCTTTGTTTAAGATTACTAATAATATTTAGACATAAGCTACTACTCAAACCTGGCTCTCTGACATGTCTCTGGATACGATACGCTTCCAATTTACCTCACTTCCAACACATGCTGTCCTCCACTGAAACTAATATCCTGATCGCTTCCCTATTAACCCTCTGAGACTCACACTAGACCCGTTTTTGGGCTTTTTTAGGGGGGACAGGGCGTCTTTAGGGGGAGATAGTAGGTCAGCAGTGTAATGTATGTCACATAAAAGTGGTGTGCATCATCTGAAAGCTGGGAACCTGAAGATTAATTTGGGATGCAGCTCAGCACTATGTGTCAAGTTGTTATAGTCAATAATTTAAAAATAAACTAGAGCTGTGTATTGGCAAAAATCTGGCAATACAACACATACTGTATCACAATACAGAGGTTACGATTCAATATATTACAATACTGTAAGCAAGGTAATATATTGCAATTTTTAATCATTTTTAACCTAATTTCAGGAAAACTGTCACAGTAAAAAGAACACTTCACCATATGCATACAATCTGAGTTTTAAAAAGTTTACTTTTTTCATGCAATCTGAACAGTGGGATCTGCATTTGCCTTCATCACAATCTCTGGAACATCAAAACATCATAGCACTACTTTGAGAGGGCACATACACTGAGTGGGTGCATTTCTTTACAAACGAAATAAGGTATTGACTGAGTTAATCTTTGCATGTAAAGTGTTATTAATTAAAGATCGATACTGCGTTTTTGAGGATCGATACTGTATCACAAAACATACTACTGCGATATTCGATATTTTCTCACACTCCTAAAATATGCATGAATTAATTAAATAATTAAAATAAATTGTTGGAGTGCCTCAGGGCTTAGAACACTATGATGGAAGTATATGATGGCAATTCCCATGCTCTATTATGTCTCATAAGTGGCTGCAGCAATTTTTGGGTTGATGCCATTTGTTACACAGATTTCGTGCCAAATTTAACAATTTTTTACAACTCGAGAATAGATACAAATTATCAATAACCCCTCCAAAATACCACATTAAGACACCAAGACCTTGAGAAACACAATAGAAAAAGACATGCAGTGATTTGAATGTTGTTCTGGAAACTGCTCAGAAACCCCCTTATTGTCAACCTACCTAAGAAAGCCATCCATCCTCTGAATGCTCTAGGTCTCTAGTTTGTGGCTGTAGAGTTTCATGAGGCTGTGATTATCCTAGAGGTCACCACAGGTCATTTTATACAATGAGGTCAAGTTTTTAAAAAATTGTCTCATTAAAATGAAATGGCTACTATGGGGACTCATTGGATCCACAAGAGTCTCAGCTTCCCAGTCATACCCAATTTATGTAATTCCAAGACTGTTTAGGGACCCCAGTATGCAGAAATATTGAAATACATCATTTTAGAATAAACAAAAATAACACATTAGTATTGCTTTAAAAAAAAACTGCATGTTTTTTGCCCCAAACTGCATGTGATTATCATAAAGTGGGCATGTCTGTAAAGGGGAGACTCGTGGGTACCCATAGAACCCATTTTCATTCACATATCTGGAGGTCAGAGGTCAAGAGACCCCTTTGAATATGGCCACGCCAGTTTTTCCTTGCCAAAATTACCCTAAATTTGGAGCGTTAATTAAATGAAGCCTCCTTCCTGACAAGGTACATGACTTGATACCAATGGATTCTTTAGATTTATTAGTTTCATGATATCTGTAGCTTCAATCTAGCTCTAAAACTGAACCTGTTACAGCCTCTGAAAGACAGTACACAGAGGTGACCTCAGTGTTTGTACTTGAGAATACATGGGATGTTTTCTGTCTCTTTGAATCAGCTCAGTACTGAGTTTAACTAGTTATTTTTACTCTGGACTTCTTAATCAACTCCAGCAGCCTTGAATTTGATTACTAAAAGGCTGCTTGATCTTCAAACTCCCATAAAGTGCTTATCCCATGCTACTACAGACCCTTATGGTGACATATGGTTCATATCTCTCTTTCTAAAAACTATCGCTTTGCTGTGCCTCGTATCTGCATCTGCATGAGACAGTTTGGTTCAAAAAGAAAAACATTTTCTTTGCCGAAACAAGATCAGCCAAGGTTAATATATTTCAAAATGCATGAGGAACAGTACGGTTGTTTCATTTCAAGTTGGTCTGGTCTGGTGTGTCTTTGAGATATGAAGGAATAGTGGGGACAAAAAGAATTGTCTACATACCAGATCAATACCACATTCTGGTGTCTGTGGGTTCAGCGTGTAGCCAGGAGGCAATTAGCTTAGCTTAGCATAGCTTAGCATAAAGACTGGAAGGGTGGGGACCAGCTAGCATGGCTTTCTCCAAAGATAAATGTATGCAACCTCAAAGACTGCAACACGTATCTCATTTCCATAAACAAACGGAAAATTAAACATGAATTTGTGGTTTTTACGGGGAGTTATGGGGTGTAACCATCCTATTTCTTGACAAGCAAGTATATCCATCCGCCCGGCACGTCACTGTATCCGACAAAGAAATAGTTGACTCATGAAACTCAACCCAAAACCACAAATTGTTGTTTTCACATGACTGTTTCCTCTGCTTCCAGTCTTCATGATAAGCTAAGCTAATCATCTCCTGGCTCCAGCTTTGCACAAAAAACACAAGAGTGATCGTCTCATCTAACTCTGGGAAAGAAACTGAATAAGAGTAGTTCCAAGAATATCTAACTATTCCTTTGAACAGTCTGTGTTATAATTGTGAAAGGCATTTGGAACGAAAAGCAGCCCACCAGTAAATAATGAAATGAAATTAAATGAATGAACTAATGAATAGCCTCTTTATATAGAGACGGAAAGGCGAACCAACACACTTCATTGTTCGTGCTGTTTAACACAGCAATAAATTGTCTGTTCCTACAATATTAGCCGGAGCTCAAAAAGGCAACCCTTTTACAGTCTTTTCTATTTATAATAAGGTCAACATGATGTAACATATGCCATTAGCTGGGTACTTTCATTCATGAGTGCATTCATTTTTAACGTAGGTGGGCCCAGTGGGAATTGAAGTCCTAATCCAGGCAGTGTTTATGACATGCTGTACCCACTGAACCACACCGCACTGCAAAGGACAGACGCATTCATGTCCCGTCGCAGACTGTGTCTTTGGATGGATCCCAATAAAAAGTTGCTTTTAATCTTCCAGCGTTCTGCTATGAACTATGGTTTTCTGTTTTGGAAGCCAGAATTATTGCTTGTGGGTACAATTCAAGAAGATTGTTTTCTTGTGGCATTTAGAATATGAGGAAGCGGATAGTAAACAATGATAAGAATGATCGGAGAGTGGTCTGCGGTGCAGGGCCGGCTTAACGCATAGGCCATATAGGCGATCGCCTAAGACACCACCTGGAGGCTGCTAAAGAAGGCATGCCCTAGCCCCTTACAGGAGGGGAAATACAAATATATATATATATATATATCTATATGTGGATATATATATATATTATATTCGATTTTTTTTTTATTGCCAACATTTTTCTTCTTTCCTCCCTTTCTCCCTCCCACCCATACACCCCATTTTTAACTTAATTTTAATTTATTTGTTGATTTATTCATTTTTTTTCTCTTTGTCTCTTTTGTCCCATCACCAAAAAAATAATAATAATAACAATAATAATTAAAAAAATAAATGCCGGTGGGAGCCCTTCCTCATTTTCTGCATTTTCTACCTTTCTCTATTTATGTGTTCATAAATACACTTTTCACCCCTGTAACTCTCTGTCTCACACTTTTTCATCTGCTCGGCTGCACTTATTTGTTAATAAAAGTGTATATTGTAAACCTGACTAAACACTTTTAAGCCAACAACATAAGGGACTAATTGTTTATTTATATCATAATAAATACAGTTATTTATGAAAATAATCAATTAAAATATTTAATCGTGATTAATCACATGATTGTCCATAGTTAAGCGTGATTAATCGCAAATGAATCGCACATTTTTTATCTGTTCAAAATGTACAGTAAAGAGAGAGTTGTCAATTGATACTCTTATCAACATGGGAGTGGGCAACTATGCTTGCTTTATGTAAATGTACGTATATATTTATATTATTGGAAATCAATTGACAACACAAAACAACGACAAATATTGTTCAGCAAACCTCACAGGTACTGCATTTAGCATAAAAAATATGCTCAAATCATAACATGGCAAACTGCATCCCAACAGGCAACAACAGCTGTCAGTGTGTCAGTGTGCTGACTTGACTATGACTTGCTCCAAACTGCATGTGATGATCATAAAGAGGCATGTCTGTAAAGGGGAGACTCGTGGGTACCCATAGAACCCATTTTCATTCGCATATCTTGAGGTCAGAGGTCAAGGGACCCCTTTGAAAATGACCATGCCAGTTTTCCCTCGCCAAAATTGAGTGTAAGTTTGGAGCGTTATTTCACCTCCTTTGCAACGAGCTAGTATGACATGGCTGGTACCAATGGATTCCTTAGGTTTTCTAGGAAATGATGCCAGTATCTTTACTCTAGCTTTATAACCGAATTTTGAATAGAGAGTTTTGTGAACCCCAGGTTTTTGTAACGTTTTTCTTACGTAATCATGTATTTTTAGCGAAAACCCCTTTCACTGCATCGTTACCCATTCACCCTGCCCTCCTAAACTCACCAGCCTCCACTTAGAAATCTACAAGCTGGCAGCCAAACTTGAATCTCAGGAAGTACAAAGTAAATGTGTGCGCATACGTGGGAGTGCATGCGTACGAGTACAAGCTACGCATGAGGCTGTGGCCCGCCGACCCCGGAAAGGGCATCGTGTTTTACCACATCCACCGCCGAGAGATGAGACAGGCCGGCTAATTAGCGATCAACACAATTAAAAGAGACTCTCTCTTTTTCTCCACCAGACCTCGCCTTCAACATTTAATCTGTCAGCGAAGATGCGAGTGGGAGGGAGAAAGAGCGGAGAGGCGATGAGAGGAAATAGAGGGGGAAAGAAAAAAAAAAACGCGGAGACCCATGGGAGGGCGGGAAAAAAAAAGACCCAGATTCAGGGCAACAGACAGTTTCTTAAAAAGGAAAGAAAAATAACAGAATGATGAAAGACAGAGCGGAGGGATGGGGAGAGGAAGGTAGAATGGGAGGAAAGGAGGAGCAAAAAGCAGGAGAGAGCAGTGGGAATACCAGACAAAATGATTGGCAGGTTAGGTGTGTGTGTGTGCATGTGTGTGTGTGTTACAGCGTAGATGTGATCATTGTGTGTGCTGGGACTGCTGGTTGACATGGGCATTGTCTGTCAGTGCAGAGAGATAACTGACAGAGCTGTCACTACGACAAATACACACGTATACAGTACACACACACCCGTACACACGGTGCTGCAGTCCCATGCCACAGATCACTGTCTCCGTCTGTCACACACTCGACATTCACACGGAGGGAATCAGGTCAGACGAGGTAATTAACACATCCAGGATTTATTTCCCAGCGTGCGGCAGGAACAGAGGACGACACTACCTGTCACACACAGGTTAAACTGCCGCTCGGTCCTTTCACACATCAATGAATTGACTTCTTTTTTTCTTTTCTAAAGAGGGTTTTGAACCACAGCGCTGCGGTCGGCCGGGTCAGTGAGACTCTTTAGTGCTGTGGATGCTTTGTCTAAATCAAGGTTTTTGAGATGTACAATTATATTATTTGTGAAACTTGATTCAAACTAAAGTCGAACTGTGTGTGTCGACCAGCTAGATAGATACTGTAGATAGACGCCACTAATTTCTTTAACACATTAACTTGAGATTTTTATTATTACATTTATTTATATACGCTTACAATTATGACACCTACCTAAAACAGGTTTTTAGAACCAGTGACTTTAAGTTTGTTTCATCTTACAATTTCAACACACTGTGCTTGTTTTAAGCCTCATTCGTGTGGAATCTTAACACCAAAACAACTTTAAATCAGCTTTCGTCACATTATTTTACTTCGTAGATAGTAGTTACTTAAAGGGATGGGCTCATACAGAAAAACATGTCAGTGATTTCCCCATCAGGATCTGTAGCGGGCTCAGTTTTAAAGCGAGTGAGAGATATTGGCATCATATAAAACTAGAAAATGTAAGGAATCCATTGGTGGGAGGTTAAATATCGCTCCAAACTTACACTACATTTTGGCAAAGAAAAACGGTCATGGTCATTTTCTTATATAGATCAGTGAATGTAAATGGGTTCTACGGGTACCCACGAGTCTCCCCTTTACAGACATGCCCACTTTATGATAATCACATGCAGTTTGGGGCAAGTCATAGTCAAGTCAGCACACGGACACACTGACAGCTGTTGTTGCCTGTTGGGCTGCAGTTTGCCATGTTATGATTTAAGCATATTGTTTATGCTAAATGCAGTACCTGTGAGGGTTTCTGGACAATATTTATCATTGTTTTGTGTTGTTAATTGATTTACAATAATAAATATATACATACATTTGCATAAGGCAGCATATTTGTCCACTCCCATGTTGATAAGAGTATTAAATACTTAACAAATCTCCCTTTAAGGTACATTTTGAACAGATAAAAAAAATTGTGATTAATTTGTGATTAATTGCGATTAACTATGAACAATCATGCGATTAATCGTGATTAAAAATGTTAATCGATTGACAGCCCTAATGGATGGATGGATGGATAGATGAATAGATGGATAGATGGATAGATAGATGTCTGATTGGTGTATCCCTGAGACTAGTTCCCTCAGCCATCTAGCAAAACAAGGAACGCAGGTGGCCTTCCATTCTTTTAGAATTATTCTGTTAGCTTCTACCATACCAGTCATCAGGGTCTACTGTACAGTGTGTGGTAATTCAAGAGAAGCTTCGGAGCAACCAAACAAGGCAATTAGTACATCAGGTTCAATCTGCATATCATAAATTTTACAATACCAATTAAAGATTTCCTGCCAATAAAGGGGAGAATTTTAGAGCAAAACCAGAAAGTATGACCAAGAGTACCTTTTGAGGAATTACATCTGTCACCGATTCTTTAGGATACATTTTGTTCATCTTTTCTTTGGAATAATGTAGTCTATGCATGACTTTGAACTGAATCAACTGCAGCTTGGTGTTAATTGAACTTAAATGGACCCTCTCCAACCCCTCACTCCAAACTTCCTCAGTCAACTCCACACCAAGATCTAACTCCCAAGCAGATTTGATATGGTTTGATGATACAACAGTCATATTAGAAAACACACATCACAAGTTTCGAGACAAGATGTTTAGCTGCAGGATGTTGTCTCATCAAAGCATAAAAAGAGTGTTCCTTGGATGGGTTTTCAAACGCTTTAAAATGATTTTGTAACAAAATGTCTGACTTGTAAATAACAGAAAAAGTGGGCTTGCAGAAGTGAGAAAGGTGTCTTTCGGCTACGTAGAAGATGCAAAGTGATTATTCATGTACAAGTCTGCAAAGGTTATCAGACCTTTATCCTTCCAGTGAGTAAATGCATGTGTTTTCTTAATTCGCTGTGCATTGTGCTCTCAGGGCCACTGTAGTTTCATCCACTTTAGAAAAATGCAAAAATATGCACAATAGATGCAGTATCATCATAGCTTATATTTCCTTAAACAAAAGTGGGAAGAATTTGAATTTCCCTTCAACTTTGAATGATAAATATTCAAATGTTATCTGTGTTTTGATCTCCATCTTCATATTCTGTTTTTGATGATATCACATGTTGATGGATCAGAGATGGCGGGTAGATCTGTTACTTTGTCTGCACTGCTGATAGATAATAATAAAACATCCACTTTTGAAAGAAAGAAAGAAAGAAAGAAAGAAAGAAAGAAAGAAAGAGAGAAAGAGAGAAGGGATGGATGATGGACAGATGGACGGACAGATGGATGGTTTGCTGGGGATTAATAGCAGTGGTGATATCAGCAGTGGGCATACTGTCGATGTTGATATTTTCTCTGAATGAAAATGTAGCGATGGCAGCTTTCTTTCCTACCACTCTGCTTTCCTTCTGTGTGTGTTAATGCGTGTGTGTGTGTGTGTGTGTGTGAGAGTGTCCTGAAGTAATGCTGATAGCCAGAGTAAGCTCTGGGAATTTAATCTCAGCAGAGCTATGCTGTGCTCCCCTGATAACTAAACACACACACGCCAACGCACACACCAGAGTCTGAAACACAGCCTCATCACCCTCCCATTCACTTTCACTGTACAGGACTTCAGCAGCCTAACACACGCTCTCCCTTCCTCAGCAACTGCTGCTCGGGTGCCCATTAGCAAGGCACTGAACCTGCAACTCAGCATGCCGTGGTAGCAGGCAGCTGCCCGGTAGAAAAATAGATTCCTTTCCCTTATGAATGAAGGTTAATCACAGGGGTTATCATGGGGAAACTGGACTATAGGGAATGGATTTTTTTTTTACAGGAGTTACATAAACATTTTTCATTACAAAAAATTCAGTAAATATATTTCACAGTATAAAAAAAATATAAAAATAAAATAAATTATACAAGAAATAAAAATGTAAAGAAAGGAAATGATGAATAAAAAGAAAAAAGAAAAAACAATCAGGGTCTGTTAAACAATTGGAATAAATTTGAAATGTCTAAATAATTTATTATTATTATTATTATTATTATTATTTAATTTAATACGTTTTCAATCCTGGTCAAATATGTTTTTAAATCAGCATCTTTAAAAGTATAAAAGGAGGGTATTCTTTTAAGCCATATAATTTTATGGATATAATATTTTGCTATTAATCGAATTATGTAAATTTCATCTGCTGATTGTTAAAAGTGAGTAATATCTCAATCTTTGTTACTATGATATCTCTTTCCAAATGTTTTGAGAAGTTCTTCTGTAAATGAAACCAAAAAGAAGTAGCATGAAAACAATCTACAAAAAAGGAATGAGAACGACGTCACCGACAGCAAGTCGGCCATCTTTGGAGGATAACGGGTAAAGGTGCCATCGCTGGCTGTTTAATATGTCAAAAGATAACACAAAACACTGCATAGTGAATAAGATTCATAAGCCCAATTGTAGCACAGTATATATAACATACAGTCACACACCAAAGTAGGCTAACATTATGGGTTTCATTTTGCCAATACCAATTAAATTACGAGATTAAATATGCAATATTAGCAGACGTTTTGTTAGTATTGCGTCAGCATAACATTACCCAGCTTATCTTTGTCTGGATGATTGTGTAGTTGGCATTTGGCTTGTAGATTTTAATATCATATACCTACCCATTTGTAAATTGGACATCAGCCTCCAAAGATTAACATATTTGTAACTGCTGACAGGTGTTCACTAATGCCAAAACACACCAGTGACCATAATGGTCTGGCAAACTGTAAAGGTCCTCCTGATTTATATCATTAACTAACTTCAATTTTGAGTGCCCCAGAATGCTCCACGATTCCCATTCCCTATTGCAGCTGTAAATATGATACATTAAATAAAAAGTGCAACTGACAGTTTTGCCATTAGTCTACAATTTATATGTTCTAATAATAAAATGTGTACGGAACAGTGCAGAAATGATGGTGTTTGGTTTTTATTTATTATATTTATATTATATTATATAACCCAGAGGCCTTACAATTAATGCCAGTAAAAACTGAAAGCTGTTTCCAACAACCAGATGTTGAAGCCGGTCAGCAGATTTACTTGAACATGTTGAAGTTTCTGTGTTCTGTCGTCTGTAGGAAGAAAGGCTCCAGTCTGCATATGCCATCATGAGAGTTTCCGGAGCTGCTTCATTGAAAATCAACTGGAGCCTGACTTTGTGGACTCACGCTGCATTTGTGTCTTATGGGAATAACTGTCAGAACAGTTCAAGGCAGCCACTCGGAAATATATTTTAAATCATTTGAAGCCATGAAGACGTTTTGTCAGTGAGCCAATACCAAAACCCAAAAACCAAAGCAGCTAAATGGAATTCAGTCGTCCTCCATGTGTCGTCAAGAGTTACGGTTTTCACACCAAATACGAATCTTTCCCTTTAAACCAAGCAGGTACAGCAGTTAAATCATTCATGTTCTGCTGCTTCTTTCACATCAGAGATGGGATTTCAGAGTTCAGAGTAACATATACAGTATATATTGCTATATATATGTAAGAATGAATATTATAACATATTACAGTAAATCAATAAAGAGCAGACCCCCCTTGAGACCCGCAGGATCGCCAGCGATCACAACCGATGTGGATTGCAAAATGCAATTCTTGCAGAAATCTTCAAATGTCAAAAGTTTTTGATACCAAATCACAGCATGGCTTTTTCTATGGTGTTCCTCAAGGTCTTGGTGTCTTAATGTGGTATTTTGGAGGGACTATTTTTAGGAGTTCTCGAGTGGTAAAAAATTGTTAAATTTAGCATCAAATCTGTGTAACAAATGATATCACCCCAAAAGTTGCTGAAACATTGTATTAAACATAATAGAGCATGGGAATGGCCATCATATACTTCTATCAGGATGTTCTAAGTCCTGATACATTTTCCCAATTTATTTTAATTAGTTATATTAATGATTTAATTCACGTTTATTTGGGATTTATGACGAGAACAATTAGACACACAGTGCTGAATCTCAAATTAATCTTCAGGTTCTCAGCTTTCAGATGATGTACATCACTTCTATGTGGCATCTACTGTTGACGGAAAGGTAAGGGGTTAAAAAATGAGGCTCATTGTGCACTTCTAGGCAAATATAAATAGGATAATAGTTTGTTCTCTCTTCAATTAAAATAATCCCCCAAATCTCTTTATGTAGCTCCTAAATTGTACATATCACCAAATTTTGTCTCTGGAAGCTCTTGTGAAGGATCGTAGAATGACCGGTCTACAAATCACTGACTTTCCTGATACAGGATAGTTGTTTTTCCCCAATCCAATTGATGGATTGTTCCAAACAGAAGAATATCCTTGCCTATTTTCAGAGACATGTAACATCTTATGAGCTTTTATTCATGTGGCTCCAAAATTGGATTGGTCTTCATGCTTGGTATGTGACAATGCCTCTACTGGCCCAAAAGGGGCAGCAAGCTCATTTTCTATTCGTGTCTATGCAAGCTGATTATTATTTCCATTATTCCAATGTCCAGTCATTTTTGTCATTAGAAATGTATTCTACATTTGGAAATGGCGACCCTCTTCGCTTCGTCCTATTCCACAGAAAGTCCCTAATTAACCGATTTAACTGCTTAAAAATCCCCGGAGGACGTTTTACCCCGAGACATAACATTCCTGTATCTATCCATCTAAATTGCAGTGAACTAATTACTTCCCGATGACAAGTCCTCGATACAGGCATTACCTCAGACTAGCGCCTATTAATTTTTCCACATTATTTTGTGGATGATATTAGTCATTACCACAGACTGAGGTCACCTGCACCTGCAGTCTTCTTTTCGCTCGGGTACAACAAAGACTTAGTGGCCCTGTAAACAAATGAAAACATCGTGTAACATAGCATGAGTTCAGGAAGAGCACTGAAGTCATCAGCTGCTTCATTCTTGCTTCACAATCATTGGCTCATTCCTATCTGTGGGGCTATCAGCTGACCGCTACCATCTAATCATATCCATGCAGGTGAACAGGCGCCCATTAGAACTTGACGCTCCTCATTTCTGTGCTGATTTGTTCATGCCAGCGCTGCTTTCTGCAACTCTCTCCACCACCCCAACCAGTGTTATTTTTTAAATGTAATAGGTTACAGATTACTAGTTACCCTATGTATAAGTAATGTAACTATTTAAATGACTTCATCAAAATATTGTAACTTATTTGATTACTTTTTTACGACTTAAAGTTTATTGAACATCATTGAAAACCCAACAACACCATCTCTAAATGCCAGATAGATGAAAGAAAAACAATAATAAAATAAAATAGATGAATGAATGAACACTTGATTACATTTTAAACAAATGTTTTAAACTAGGCAATAATGTTTGAAATCAATGTTGACAGCACTTTCACCGCCGGTAAACAAGCTTTACACTGTTCAGTGAACATATTGTTGAATTTCCAGCACTGAAGAGCGTTCTTATCCGACAACATGGCCACCCGTCTCAACGTATCCTCATACAACGGTTCGTATGATATCTTACGAAAAAGTTATTACTGCTTTTTCATGCGTTTTCCTACGAATATCCAGCAACACATGACACACGTGTCAATTTGCGCTCATTACAGGCATAGTCTTTTCAAAATAAATTTCCGTCTTCACAGGAAACAACTTCCTTAGGTTCAGGCAAGAAAGATACTTAGTTAGGTTTAGGAAAATATTGATTTGGTTAGGATTAGGCAACAAAACTACTTGGTTAGCTTTAGGAAAAGATCTTGGTTTGGCTTAAAATAAGTGGCGTTACTTAAGTACGCAATTTACGTGACAAATAAATCAACGTTGACTTCTGGTTTCACATGGGACACGAACGCTGGTCTCCTGGGCGAAAGTCCAGTGTTTTTAGACCCACCCATCCACCCCGACCTCCCCCCTACACAGTGTTCGCCGCTATTTACATTTCCTGGTTCACGATTACGTTAATTTCACACGTAGGTAGGTATAGCTCGGAACAGTCAGTCAGGTTGCTTAGAGCAATGCTCATCGATTTGATTGGCAGACGATAGGTGGTGCAAATTCAAGTGAGAGAACCAATCAGGATCAACGCTCAAAATTTGAGCGCATACTGTCAAATGAATGGAGCCTTTCTGGACGTAGGGACAGCTCCTTTGTAAGCCGTCTGACCCTTGATGGTTGCACTCAAATTTGTCCCAATGGCTTTGCTGACTCGCATTTTCCGGAGGTATGCCAAAAGAAAGCATTCCTACACGGTGAAAGAAGTAAAGCAACAGAATGAATGTTATGTTCTACAAATAAGCTCTTCACTGAAAATAATATACTCCAATGCAACCCCTTTGTGATCACCAATATTTTGATGTAATTCAACTACATATTGTTTCTCAGTGACTGTAATGGATTACAATTACATATATTTTGTAATTTAATTAGGATACGTAACGCCGTTACATGTAACTAGTTACTCCCCAACACTGCCCGAAACCTGGTCCTCATGTGGTATTTTTAATATTGCTAATTTTAAATTTAAAGGAACAGCGTGTAACAATTAGGGGGATCTATTGGCAAAAATGGAATATAATATTAATAAGTATGTTTTCTTTAGTGTATAATCACCTGAAAATAAGATTTGTGTTTTTGTTACTTTAGAATGAGCCGTTAATGTTTACATACGGAGCGGGTCCTCTCCACGGAGCCAGCCGCCATGTTTCTACAGTAGCCCAGAATGCACAAATCAAACACGCCATGGGGCCATTTGCGTTTTCACGTTTGCACGTTTGCCCGTTTGCCCGTTTGCCCGTTGACCACCGTAGTTCTCCTACGCATTTGGCACATGGGAAAAGTTTCCCACTAGATGCCACCAGATCCTACACACTGCACCTTTAACATTCATGTATGTGTATATTAATAAATTAAGGGGGTTAAGTTATTCCAGCAGAATGCTTGTTGCCGCTGGCTAACTGTGAAACCTTTAGCTATAAATGGTCAGTTTCTTGCCTGAAATTATCCTATCTGACACACACACACTGCCAGTCAGCATACTCTCTGTCTTCAACCTCGCCAAGATTGGTTAAACCCAATACTAGTACAAAAAGAAAAGAAAATAGACCCTTTTAAGTGCTGGAGTTTTTGTTCCAGAACGTGTAAAATCCCCCTTTTCAGTGAACACAATGGAGCTTTGTTCGCGTTCACAAAACAGTCCAACTTGATGGCAAAACTGGTGAGAGATTGTTTTTATTATGACTTCAAAGTTTAACCCACGCTTTTATTAGGGACACCTCTGCCAGTAATGGAGTCATTATGACAATTTGCTTTACAATTAAATCATTGTATTAATCTATTTCTTTTAAATACGAAACATTATTATACCTTTAGAAAAAAGCGGTGTTGTATCATTTTCTGTTGTATTTTATTTAACCTGCATTTAACCAGGCGGCTCAATTAGGAATACACCCTTGAATACGGTGTGTGTGTGTGTGTGGGAGACAGTGAGGGGATGAGGGGGTAGAACGAGTGTTTTGGAATGACAGGGAGAAGTGAGGGGGATAATGAGAGGAGGAGGAAGAGGAGGAGAGGGGGAAGGAGAGAGGAATAGCTGTCAGGCGGCAGACAAAAGCTTTGTTTGAAGTGTCAGTTCAACGACGCATTTCGTGCGTGTTTGTGTGTGTTTTCTGGTTTTGCGCGTTCATTCAGTCGGCATTAGACATCAGAGAAATATCAGCAGGCATTCCTGGATAGATAGAGGAGGAGAAGAAGATCCAGAATGCCATCAATGTGAGAATAATATACAGCCTTTAGGATTCTGGATGTGGATGGTAGGAAGGAGGGTATCAGAAATCACTGCTTTGTGTCTTGGTGTGTGTTTGACATGAAAGCAGGTATTATAATGAGACGCAGCCTTCAAACACGTTGTTACCTTCCGGCTTTGTTTTAATGTACATCACACAAAGCGGCGTGTTTGACACTGATGGATAGATAAATAGACCGGGAGCGAGGACGGAGCAGGGATATGAGAGGACTCTGCAGCTTTGTGTGTCACATCATACCGTGGGAGAGATAACGATGACTCACAAACATAAAGAAATCACACAGTATGTTCTCTCATTTAAATATGTACATATTTTCTTAGTGTTTATTTCGTGTCTTTTGACTGTGTCTAGACA
This sequence comes from Sebastes umbrosus, assembly GCF_015220745.1. Lineage (NCBI taxonomy): Eukaryota > Metazoa > Chordata > Actinopteri > Perciformes > Sebastidae > Sebastes > Sebastes umbrosus. Next base: position 27,589,968 of record NC_051277.1, read on the forward strand.
ACACTGATCTTAAAATCCACTCACTGTAAAAAAATGTCTTCTAATCCTTTTGTTTCGGAAACAAAAACATCAGAGGTTGTAAGAAAGTAGGACTAGATGTAAAGATGTGTGCAGTCCTTAAAGGATCACACCAGTAGTTACAGCCAAAGTCACAGTGAACATCAAGTCTGCATTAAAAACACACAATGATAAAGAGGTTTAGTTTCAGACGTGGGGGGGACACAACGAACTAAACAATAAAACATTTATAAAGCGAATAACAAATAATGCTAAAATACATTATTGTGTTTTCCATAATCCTGGTAGTGTGATTTTAAGGTTGTAGCAGGCTCAGTTTTAAAGCTAGAGTGAAGATACTGGCATCATATGAAAGTATAAAAACATAAGGAATCCATTGGTACCAACCATGTCGTACTAGCTTGTCGCAAAGGAGGATAAATAACACTCCAAACTTTTATCCTAAATTTTGTCGAGGAAAAACTGGCATGGTCATTTTCAAAGGAGTCCCTTGACCTCTGACCTCAAGATATGTGAATGAAAATAACTGTGGGCAGCACAGTCTTGCTTGGTTAAATAACGGAGATACGAACGTTAAGGGAGGTGCCATTCAGTTATTATTATGAGTCGTTCAAGGGCGAAGGTAAATGACAACGTTATCATGATATGTTCAAATGTAATTGTAAAATAACGTTTTTGACAAGAAACTTGAATAAATCCAGTTGTTTGAAGGAAATGTTTTCACAGCAATATAAAATAGATATTAGAGAGAGTATTGTATGTATAATATTTAAATAATCATAATCATTTGAATTGTGTGTTTTTATGCAAATAACCACTATAGATGACAATAACAAAGTACAGTACAGTACTGTGTACAGTACCATCCCACCCCCGAAAAATAAGGCTCTCCCAGAAGCCATGGTGTAATTTGAACACTGTAATTTACCATGTATATAATGTTTTTTATGTAAAATATATCGAATATTGAATGATAACAGATCTAAAATGTTATTCCTTCATTTAGCGCTTTAGATTTCAGAAGTGGCAGATAAAAGTTCTGAGTGGCAGACAAAAAAACATACTTGCCTGCCACAATGGCAGGTAGTGAAAAAAAGTTAATTTCAGACCCTGGGTGTAGCTATTGATGAAGTATTGGCTTTTTACTCGCGAAGGTTTTATTGCACTTACAGTGACGAGCGTAGTTGTCGTCAACTCAAATTATCTTCACTTCACCTGGTTCACTTCACTGTCTCCACCGCGGCCTCTCACAGTGCTAAAAATGTGTGTGTGCATGTATTAAATCATGTGCCTCTTTGGGTTTAGGTACTCTAACATAATGGCTTTTGGAGCTCAGTGAAACAAAGGATTAAAGAGAGCGAGAGAAAAAGCAACAATGAGAGAGAGAGAGATGTTGAAGTGTGTGTGATACAATGAAAACAGGCCACTCAGGCACATTTCTGAGTGCAAACACTTTTGATTGTAGAATCATTGTCAGAGCAAACATGGACTCTAGTGACTCTAGAGGCCGTTCTCACGCCATCTCATCTCATCTCACTCCGGCCGTCACGCCCCACAATTCATTGTTAATGTCTGAAATGGCCCCTCGCTGCTCTCTGTGCAGGGATGAAATTCATGATAACATAGCCTCTTAGAACATATCAACATTTTTGAATTATTTGGCTTTAATATATCCCAGATGTGTAAGGTATAGATAGTTCTCCAGTCGTAGAAGGCACAAAGTAATCATTTTGAAAACTCTCTCTGAAGAGTCTTTTCAGCTCGATCCAATCCCACATCGGAGATGATGACCTATTCTTCTTTCAGAATACAAGAGGAACATTATCAGATGTGTGATAATTCACAGCCAAGGTGCGAAAATTCATACTGTTTTCATTAATAATGCAACGTGTACTTCCTTTTATTAATTAGGTGCCGCTGACAAATGTCCAGATGAAATGTAGGAACGGATTTTCACAAGTTTTGTTACAGAAAAAAGCTTTAATGTGGAGCGAGGCGTCACATGACAATGTGATATAACCTGACTTTACCTCTGGATTACTGAGGTGCTGCTAACTAACTAACTAACTGACTAACTAACTGACTAACTAACTGACTAACTAACTAACTAACTAACTGACTAACTAACTAACTAACTAACTGACTAACTAACTAACTAACTAACTAACTAACTAACTAACTGACTAACTAACTGACTAACTAACTAACTAACTAACTAACTAACTAACTAACTAACTAACTGACTAACTGACTGACTAACTAACTGACTAACTAACTGACTAACTAACTAACTAACTAACTAACTAACTAACTAACTAACTGACTGACTAACTAACTGACTAACTAACTGACTAACTAACTAACTAACTGACTAACTAACTAACTAACTAACTGACTAACTAACTAACTAACTAACTGACTAACTAACTAACTAACTAACTAACTAACTAACTAACTAACTGACTAACTAACTGACTAACTAACTAACTAACTGACTAACTAACTAACTAACATATTTTGGGATTAAAGCATGATTACAGTTTTTGAAAGATTACACACCAAGGCCATTATTTATCACCCTCTCTGGTGTCCATGCTTTTGTAGACACACATATAGCAGTTATCTAAGGTGAGTGTAACTGTGAGATTATATACTATGTGTCCTTGGAAGCTCTGTGTCTCTATAAACTCTATATGTCTGTGTTTACATCCTGTACTTTTTATTACACCAAGGAGAGGAGGAGAGCATAGTTACGACTATTAAACATGAGAAAGTACAAGATATGTTTTTGAAGGGATAGTTTGGGTGTTTTAAAGTGGGGTTGTATGAGGTACTTATCCATGGTTAGTGTATTACCTACAGTAGATGACGGTCGGCACGCCCCCAGTTTGGAGAGACAGACAGGAGTTACAGCACAAGAGCAAAGCAATGATGTACTGCTGTGGACGGGGCCGGCAGCAAAACATATTTTTGTTTCAGTAATTTATCAAGCAAAACTAATAAGGGATTGTATAAAAGGCATAATTTCTTTGGACCCACCCTTTACTAAAACCGTAACACTCCCCTCCCCCCCCAATATCTCCAAATAATATAACAGAATTGAGTTGGTACAATTTGTTTCATCATTAATAACATTAAGTAGGCAAATCATGACAACTTTAAGGCACTCTGTGGAGTTTTCTTGTAAATGAACAAAAGGGATGTTGACATTGTTCTTCACCAAAATGCACTTGTACACAACAATGTATACTGTACCTGACAACAAATATTTTTAATCATGCATTGTTTACATCCATGTCTTTTTTCCATTGCCTTTGAAGGTGAATTGCTAAGTTTGTTACCACCGACAGCAGTTGATCTACTGAATAATATAAAACACCATATACTGTATATATAATAGTGCACCACAAAGACAAAACAGGGAAGAACTTGTAAAAGCATTTCCCTATAGCGCTCCTAGTGGCCAACAACTGTATATGGTAGCTTTAAAGATGTGTACCTGAGTTTAAACATTAACACACTTATATTCTGATAATAAAATATGAATTAAATCACATGATGCTGCCTCATATACACCCACGCAACATCAGACATCTGAATGTCTGTCATATATAAATCATTAAATCACAATAATCTCTCCATGTGAAGGCTAACATAAAATATAATGAGAGACAAATAAAAGATAGCCCCCTGCTTGCCACCGAAACAAGTCAGATTACCCTCCTTTAAACAAAAACAAAAAGACCCTGCCCTCTTCTGCTCCTCCTTCCCTCACTTATAATTTTCATACAGTCCCTAAGCATTCACTTTTTTCCAGCTTCTTAATTGTGAGGATTTGCTGCTTGTCTTGTTTTATATATGTATATAGGGCTATATATTAGGGCTGTCAAAGGTAATGCGATAATAACGCATTAACGCAAATTTGTTTTAAAGCCACTCATTTTTTTAATGCATTAACGCAACATGCGATTTTTAGGTTGTAGCTCAGTTTTAAAGCTAGAGTGAAGATACTGGCATCATATCAAACTATCCATCCATCCATCTTCAACCGCTTATCCGGGATCGGGTCGCGGGGGCAACAGCTTCAGCAGGGGACCCCAAACTTCCCTTTCCCGGGCCATATCATCATATCATATCAAACTAAAAAAACTTAAAGAATCCATTGGTACCAACCTTGTTGCCAAGGAAGTTAAATAACGCTCTAAACTTACGCTAAAATTTGGCGAGGAAAAACTGGCATGGCCATTTTCAAAGGGGTCCCTTGACCTCTGACCTCCAGATATGTGAATGAAAATGGGTTCTATGGGTACCCACAAGTCTCCCCTTTACAGACACGCCCACTTTATGATAATAACATGCAGTTTGGGGCAAGCCATAGTCAAGTCAGCACACTGACACACTGACAGCTGTTGTTGACTGTTGGGCTGCAGTTTACCATGTTATAATTTGAGCATAATTTATATGCTTAATGCAGTACCTGTGAGGGTTTCTGAACAACATCTGTCATTGTTTTGTGTTGTTAATTGATTTCCAATAATAAATATATACAAACATTTGCATAAAGCAAGCATATTTGATAAGAGTATTAAATACTTGACAAATCTCCCTTTAAGGTACATTTTGAACAGATGAATAAAAAAAATGGAGCGATTAGTTTGCGATTAATCATGATTAACTATGGACATCATGTGATTAATTGCGATTAAATATTTTAATCGACTGAGAGCTCTACTCATATCTTATAATTTTACAAATATAAAATAATTGTTAGTTGCAGCCCTAATAGAGACTTATTATATTATAAATGTGGTTTTAAACCTGCATCATGGATACATGATCAGTGTGCAGAATACATATTTTTATAGATCAAAAACAGATGTTTTAGCTATTGATTTCCTGTAATCACCAACAGTTATTAGTTAATTACCACCACTGCTAACATTTTCTGTGGACTCCTTCACAGTATCCTCTGCCTTCACCCTGACTTCCTCAATGAACTCTGATTACCCCCAGCAGTGGTGCTGTTCTGACGCTACAGAGGGCTGCTTCCCATCATCAGATTTCAAGATTTCTTTCCGGTCTGCCTTTGATGTGTAACTCCCAAGTCTGCCTGAAGGGTGTTGACATGTGGCAGCGGGCCCAGTGACATCCAAACTGCTCCGACACACACACACAAAAAAAGCATGTGACGTGAATCACTGGGGAAAACAAGTGTGTGGCGGCAACAATGACACTGTATTCCTAACATTAAATGTGTCATGGCAATTATTTCCCACACACAGGTTGTCTCTCCAGCTGCCAACACAACAAACGACACCAAATCATAAATGATGGTGAGAAAACAAAACCTGATTGCTCACTGTTGCCTTTTGAAAGGAAAACTGATTATTCCCTGATTAGCCACATCAGTGATCTTTATCTTCTGACTTTCACCTGATAACGAGGGGTTAATAATTTAAAACATGCTCAAAAAGCAAACCCCCCCACCTCCCCTCTCCCCTCCGCACACACATCCATACTTAATCTGTAGACTATTAGCTGATGAGAAAGAATTACTGCTTGGTAAATTAGTTAATTAGATAATGAATGAACACACTTTACTACATCCTGTATTCTGTGAAATCAGAGCGGGAGAGAGAGAGACACGGCGAATTATCAGATAACAGGTCGGAGAGGAAGAAGGACAAAAGACAGAGAGAGAGAGAGAGAAAGAGAGAGAGAGTCAGACGGAGGCATCTGGTGACGTTAATGCTCTGAGAGCCGAGCTCTGGAGACGTAGTCTGGCTAAAACAAACACACACACACACACACACACACACACACACACACACACACACACACTCACGCAGTATCCCTCACCGTCTTTTTCAAAAACACCCATTAGGAGGTGTTCATGCACTCGTACACACTTGGCGCACGATTGCACGAACCCATACGCACCCATGCTACAAGCCTGCATGAGTACACACACACGCACACACACGCACACACACGAGCGATAAGAAAACAATGTTAGACAGGCAGTTTATCATAAGGGCAGGAAGAGACAGAGAAAGATTAGAGACCATCCCGTATTCACAGGAACATGAACACAGCGTGTGTGTGTGTGCGTGTGCGTGTGCGTGTGTGTGTGTACAATTTCCAGCAAATGACTCAGAGGAAAAAAAAAAAAGAAAAGTAATTTTGGGGGAATTACATTTAGATTAGGTTGACATGAACTTTGCGTCTGGTTTAGGGATGCACAGATCCGACTTTTTCAGTCTCGATACCGATAGCGATACCGATAGCGATACCGATAGCGATACCTGGACTTTGGGTACCGATACTCAGTACCGATCCAATACCAGTGTTTAATTAATAAGCTGTCTGCCTCACTGCGTGGAAGTAACTGTGATCATTCTTTTATGTGTAAGGCTAAAATAGGTATACACATTGCTTTCCTAACTTTGTAAAACAAAATGTAACAATGAAATGCAAAGATATCCATTTACTGAATTGTTATTTATTATTAAAATAATAAATCCTGCACAAGCAACTTGGTGAAAAATCTTTAAAAAATTAACAGGAATTACAGTTCAAGTGTAAACCGTTTTAATGCAGCAACAAATTGGTCCAAACTTAAACAGGAATTTAAAATCCAGTATATAAACATAGTATATAAACATAGAATTGAATTTAATAGATCAGCCCTATTTTCACCGATACCCGATCTAGCTATTTGAGTCAGTATCGGCCTGATATCCGGTATCGGTGCATCCCTAGCAAAGAATGTATATTGCTAAGAAGTGAAAGTCAATTATAATTCCGTTGCCAACGCCCAGCAGCAGAGCTTCGCCTCCGCCATTTATTAACTGTAATCGAGTAGAGTAGACTACCATAAAGATGCCAGTGTCACGTCCACTTACAAAGTGCCGTACAAAAGTAAAACAAAATCATTTACATTATACCGTCATATATTCAATGTCTCTACCGAAATGGCCTGTGTTGAACAATGAAAATATTATAAATATGTATACTATTATAACTATTTACTCACTTGCTTATTTATTTATTAAATTTTTTTTCCCGGCCACTTCCCAGAGGAACATAAAGTGAGCGATGGACATAAATGGAAGTTAGAAAAATCCAGCACACAGATTTTGAGAGCAATCTCAAACTTTTTCATGTAAAGGACCCGAAATCGATGTCCAGTAGACCACAGACCATGGATGTATGAGAGGTTGTGTCCTGTGCTTTTGCCCTGCGTGTTAGTAAATAGCCTATAACTACATTTAATTCTGTTTATGCTACTAGCACTACTAGCAATAGCCGGTTGTTTGGGAACAGAGACGTTAATACATCCATCACCGTACAGGCTTACAGCATACAGCCCATGGGTGGATTATAAGATAATAAAAGTGATGAATTACAGCCAATATATCCATTATTACATCCGCATACAACTAGCAGGAAGCCGGCAGAACCCGATATGTCATATGAGCGTGCAGGGCGGTGCAGTCCCGTGGGTCTGATGCACGTTCATTATGCTGATGAAAATAAATCTGGATTCGGCTATTAGTGAATCTTACAACTTTTAGGACTTAATAATTTAAATGGGAAGTTGATTTATAGAAAAAAAATGATCTTCTGATTTACAGACGTCTCTTTACACATCCATGGCTATGGACTCAATGGCGTTTACAGTCCAAAATGGCGGCAGCGTTACCGCAGCGCCATCTAGCACCAGAGTTTCGCCTCTTTGCTTCTATACTCTTTGTCTCAAGTCTGGTTATGTGTTTAAATGTACAGTACACACTATATACTGTGTGTGTGTCTCTCTCCCCTTATCTAATGACATTATGTTTGTTAATATCTGTATCATATAATCCCTGCGCTTTAATCTCCTTCACTTATACCCCTGCATATACAGTATACACTTTTGCCCGTGTGTGTGTGTGTGTGTGTGTGTGTGTATGGGCCTGTTAATTTCCACGGTGAATGCAGCGTTTAAGGCTGTTTATATGTTAATGAGATCTGTCATCTAGAACATAATGGCTTTACTAATGTAATCACGGCCATTATCACGCTTATGATCTCTGTCTCAGACATTATCGCTGATGTCACATGCTTGTCAATGCTGCTGGGATCCAGTGACGGCGTCCCCCCCATCACTTCTATAATGCATCGGCCGCTCGCCGGCTCGCACGCCGCCGCTGACATTTCCCGTGCTTCCTCTGCTATTCACAGCCAAGGAATTATGCGGATCTAAAAAATGTAATCGAAGAGACAGCCGTGTAATCCTCACGTTTTAATCTCGCTCATTTACATGTGTGTACATGGCCACATACATGCATACATTTGTGTGTGTGTTTGCCTGGGATGTGTGATGTTGCCTGTAGCACAGACACTGAACAATCTAGAGATACTTAAGAGTTTACAGCAGAAGTTTACAGAGGCGGGTAGTAGGGCTGGGCGATAAATCAAATATCACAATATGTTTTACCAAATACCTCGATATCGGTATTGCGATGATATTGTAGGGTTGAATATTGGCGCTTTCATAAAATATTTTGACAGTGAGATTTTTGATAAATAATAGAGCTGATCGCAAATTAATCACACATTTGTTAATCAGTTCAAAATGTACCTTAAAGGGAGATTTATCAAGTATTTAATACTCTTATCAACATAGCAGCGGGCAAATATGCTTGTTTTATGCAAATTTATGTATATTTTTATTATTAGAAATCAATTAACAGCTCAAAACAATGACAAATATTGTCCAGAAACCCTCACAGATACTGCATTTAGCATAAAAAATATGCTCAAATCATAACATGGCAAACTGCAGCCCAACAGGCAGCTGTCAGTGTATCAGTGTCCCAACCCATTTACAGTCACATATCTTGAGGTCAGAGGTCAAGGGACCCCTTTGAAAATGGCCATGACAGTTTTTCCTCACCAAAATTTAGCGTATGTTTGGAGCATTATTTAGCCTTTTTTCCAGGCAAGCTAGTATGACATGGTTGGTATCATAGTTTCATATGATACCAGTATCATCACTCTATCACACATCTTTAAAATCGAGCCCGCTACAACCTTCGAAATATCGATTGCATTAATGCGTTAAAAGTTTTAGTGCCGTTTGCATTAACATATTATTATGTTAACTTTGACAGCCCTAGTTTATATAGATATTGCTGTGTTTAGTCAATTTTCTGACTTAATGACTTATTTGTATGTCACAGATAAACATTTCAGTGGTCAGATGTTGATGTGTCTTAAAACTATATTAACGTATTTTTGGCCGCATGGTGGCAATTAGCCATAAACATTGGCATAATATTACCTTATAAAGCTGATATTAGCAAACAGTTGTCAATTTACATAGAGAAACATTCATTTGACGTCGTGGTCTCTGGCCCCCTCGCCAGTCCAATATTCAGTCTGTTTTTAGCTCTGTTTTGGTGTCCTCTAACTCCTGGGGGAAATATATGGCTCTATAGCTGCTAAATGCTCCACTATGTTCACCAGCATGTCGCTAACCTTGTCTGCTGTTTGGCGCTGAATTTTTTTCTGTGGAAACAGCTGCCTGCTGCAGCTGGAAACGGGGTTGATGAGAGTATTGAGACTGTATCCAAACCAAAACAATGAGAGGAAAGATGCTAGGGTTCGTCGATACGAGCAACACCTCTCACAGAACACACAGCCATCGCAGTCCATTGTTCACACTGATTAGTGCAGCTGTAAAGCAACACACTCAAATGAATCTTGGGAAATGAGGTTACATGAATATGACTACTACACTGCTGTGATAACGCACAATGATGATCATCTGTCCAAAATCTCAGTTTACTTTTCACTATAGAGTAAACTATTGAATGTAAAAAAAAATAGAGTTTTTTATATATGGAATAGTGAATGAGTGGACACAGCCATAGTTTTGCTTGTATATTTAAATAATCTTGCCATACCTGAACTCTTCTCCATCGTTACCCAAATCCAACACATATCTATCATTAATCACTTACTTGAATCTCAGTGGATGTTGTACAGGCTTAAATGTCTTTGCAAGGCTGATGATAAAAGCACTTTGAGTGGTCGGAAGACTAGAAAAGGTCTATATAAATGCAAGTCCATTTACCTTTTACCATGTCCACCCTAAATATAATCAAGTCTCATTGAAATATCTAGGGCTGTACCAAATGTCATTTCTTTTTACATTCAAAGCTTCTATTGAGGTTTTGGAATGCCTGCCGTCATATTTTATGATGTCAACCTTAAAAAAAAATAGGAAAACATGATTTTGTGTTATTGTGGTTATATAAATGTAATTTATGGCCCTGTCAGAATGCTGCTAGACCACCATGAGGGAGAGTAAACAGTTTTTTTGACGGCATTGAAATTGTCTTTGAAAGGCTACATGCCAACAAGTATGGAATGAAGGAGAATATTTTGTTAGATGAAAACATGTTGTGAATTTTGGAAATTATCACATTTATCTTTTTGCACCCGATTCGACTGTTATCAGGCCATTAAATAGGGGTTGTCAATCACTATAAGCACCATAGATGTGGGTTATTAGGGGCCTACTACACCTACTACATTGTAAAAGTGAAAGTGAACTTAAAAGAAACACGTTCTAACATGTTGTAAAACCAAATGAAACGTCACCTTTTGAACACAAACAAAAAGGTTTCTTTAGGTTCAGGCAAAAAAACTACAACTTCTTTAGGTTTGGGCAAAAAAAAAAACACTTAGTTAAGTTTAGGGAATAACATTGTGTTTTGGGTTAAAATATCTGCGAACACAAAGACATCTACACATTGTTGTTTTCACACGGGATGCAAACTCCGGTCTCCTGGGTGAAAACCCTGTGTTTTATGTCCCATCCATCTTCCCTAACCTTCACCTCTTATGGAGTTTCACGCTGTCTACACTACAGCGCCTCATTTCCGCTTCTTCTCCTGTCATAATTACTACAGTCACTAGAGGTCGCTGTTGTGTTCTTTTATACCTTCTTTCTGTGATCTACCATGTGAATAGATGATAAAAACATACTAGTGGGTGTAGTAGGCTTATAGCAACTGATAACGCCTATTTAATAGCCTGACAACAGTGTAATCGGCTGCTTTTTTGGACTGAGAACTGAGACAATTACAGAGACGACTAAGTGCCCCGTGTTTGTGTTTGAAAGAGGGAGGAAGAGAAGGTGGACTTTGCAAGCAATGTTTCTGTAAGTTATTAATAATAATAATTCAAATCTACTTTTGCTGCATGAAAGTGGTCTTTTTATTTTAAGATACTGAACATCGGCGCAAAATATCCGCTATTGACAGCTGTAGTGCAAATGTTGGCTAAAAGCTACCCTTAGGTATCATAAAATAGCATTATGCACTAATCCACCACACCGTGTGCAACAACGGAACTAACTACCTCAAAGTAAAGCCACAGAGTGCTTTGTGGTGTTTTATAGTACTCTCCACAGAACTGTCATAAGCCAGCTAATCATGCTTTATGGCACCTTGCAGAGCCAAAACTACCTGTTGTACAATAGACTGACAACTACAGAAACACAAGAAATAATGAATGAGTAAAAGCCAATTATCCCCCTTCAGTGGCATAAACAAACTCTCCTGCTGTTCTTACATGACCTCGTCTACTCTGCTGCAACACTCCGCCTGTCCTCCTTTTCCTTCAACCAATCTCTCTCGCTTTCTCTGTGCCTCTCTGTGTGCCTCTGTGTGTGCGTGTGTGTGTGTGTGTCTCTATGCTTTTGCCTGCCAGCATTAGCAAGCTGTACTGGACACACACAGACACACAAACACACACACCCACACACACACACATTCGCACACACACTACTGCCTGCCAGTTTGTATATATGCAAGACAGACGAAGGAGCAGCATGTGTGTGTGTGAGTGTGAGTGTGTGTGTCTGAAAAAGATAATACAATTTTTGGGACTCCGGCAGCAGTACCTCTTCTTCTATGTTGCTATGGTAACAAGCTCCGGACCAGAGAGTGAGAGCGAGAAAGATGGATAGAGAGAGACCCCCAAGGACACACACACACACACATACATACACACACACACACACACACACTGCAAACATGCCTCAACACCACCACCTCTCGCTCTCTGTCTCAGACAAAGGCTTTTCCAGCCAATTATCCGGCCCCGGCACATGAAGGGTTAACAGCTGCTTGGTGTCTGTACCACAGAGATTTTACCTCGAGCCATTTGGTCTTGGCTGTAATCGCTGCACACTATTCTGCAGCGGTACATGTGTGCCAACTATGTGGAATAGCGTTCTCTCATTGTGGGAAATTGCAATAACAGCATCCCACCACACACACATTACATGCCAGCAGTGTGACACAGCCTGACTAACCACGTACCAGCTGACCATGCTGTGGCTTACTCTCAATCCATATCTGTTGATGTTATTTTACTTACCTAATTAGCATATCATTGGCGAGCCAGAATCAATATATGACTGTGTGTTATATTCCAGTAGATCTGAATACATATATTTTATTATAATAAAGCACAATCAATATTGTTGATAATATAGTTTGAATGGTAAATCAATATTACAATATTTTTTATGCCCTAATGTAATCAGAGTAAGTCAGAATCAATAAACCTGTGTTTATTACAGTAGCTGCAGAATCAATATAATACCATCGTTTAGCATCATCACACTAACTCAGAATTAGTAGACATGTGTTTATGTGTGTCATTACGTTGCATGTGCAGCTAAAGAGATTTTTTTTTTTCACAATTACTCATCCAGCATACATGGAGCACCATCAGCATTCATTTGGAATCGTGTTTCTGGCCAATTTCGGATTGTAATTTCAAAGGTTCTTTATCCAGCGCATTAATATAGCAGCAAACAACTATTTGCTTTGTAGAAATATAGAGGAGTAATGTCTACCTGAGCAGAGAATGAAGTCGCTCTCCCTCTGTGTGTGTTGTAATCAGAGTTTATCCTTGCTTTGTTGAGATAGCCGGGCCGGCCACGCGTGCTTGCATGTTAGTGAATGTGAAACGTGCCTTACTGGCTCGCTCGAGACCGTCGCTCTGCATTGATTGCCGCCAGCTCAGCCATCACCATGTTGAGAGCCGTGCGGAGGCAATAGAAATCTCGCATTTAGGACCTTTAATATTCACTTTCCTTTTAGCTCCATTTTGGTCTCCACCTACTCCTGAGGGAAATATCTCTGGCTGTTTAGCTGCTAAATGTTCACCAGCTAGTTACTAACTTTGTCTGCTGTTTGGTGCTAGACAAATAGTATACAGTCGGATTATCAGAGTTGATTTTTTTTGTGGAAAAAATCTGTCTGCTGTAGCAAGAAAGGCAGCTGACGAGAGCAGTGAAAATAAAGTTGAGGGCCGTAAGACCAAAATATGACACATAGTAATTTGATCCATTGTTACTATATAAAAAAATAATTAGTGCAGCTTTAAAGTTTGATTTGTATTTTATTTTTATTTAATGATCCTTATTCAGCCCTGTCTCCTAAAAATTATGTTCCCATAACTGAACTGCATTCTCAATTTTTGAGAAGGAAACATATTTTGTCGAGGATTACGTTTGTCTTTTACGTATCTCAAATACGTTTGTAATGATTGTCTGCAAAAGATCGCAGCAAGTCACGTAGTACAATTAGCGACGCGCAGAGAAACGTAGTATGACGATGGACCGTTAATGAAAGGTACATGGAATAATAAAGTTATTGAAAGTTACATGGTATATAATAAAAGGCGAGAAAGTCCACTACGGGCGGGAGGGAGAGGAGGTGGATGTGTCCCTTGTGAAACTAAAAGTCAACGTTCACTTGTCGTAGTCATTTTAAGCCATACAATGATGTTTTTTTTACTAAACCTAACCAAGTAGTTTTGTTGCCTAATCCTAAAAAAATTCTGCTTGTTTCAACTTTGTTTTGTTACAAATTTACGTTAACCACATGTTTAAAAATGTTTAATACTGCGACCGTAATCCAGGAGAAAATACCGTACTCCCAAAACGTAATTGAGAATGCAGTTTAGTTGTATGGGAACATCATTTTGTGGGAGACATTGCTGTCTTATTAATGTGGTGTTTTAGTCTCACTTTCACTAATGGCTATCTCTGTCCTTAGAAAATATTTGGTTAGATATTTAAAAAAATAGCGTATCACATTGCATATTCAAATTTAATATAATATAAAAAAGAATTGAAAATTAACAAGGCATGCACTTTAAATACACAGTAGTGAATATCTCAAATGCTGCCTGGATCAAATTATTACCAAACACCAGAATGCCAAAAAAGTGGTTCCTTGTAATTAAAGACCTTTTTGTCCAATTTTTTATTGTCAACCTTGGAGAAAGCCCAGCCTCCCATCCAGGTGGGTAACCTCAAAACAGAAGAGCGAGTATGTATGACTGCATTGGGGAAAAAGAAGAGAGGCTCTTACAAAGTGGCAGGATTACTGTCATTCCGATCAGACAGATCGAAAGAAATGACCTTTCCTGTGAACTTTTAGCTTTTATGTCCACAACAACACGGTCTATATAGAGAACGTGCGGAGACTTTTCAAACACATAAACCTCAATAAAGCACCCAGACCAGATACATCGACCAGCCAGCTGTTGAAAACCTGATACAGACAGTTGTCAGAGATCTCTTGTGAGCACTTTAATTGCTTACTGCAGGTCAATGGAAATCCTCAGTCATTTATCTTATGTCTGAGAAGAGCAATCCGGCCCGGTGGCACTAACTCTCCGGCCGTTAAGAACTTCTCCGAGAGGCTACAACACAAAGCTAGTGGCTCCGTAGACCCACTTCAGTGTACTTACTCACTGTGGGTGATACAGGTATCGCCCTGCTTATTCACACAAATAAAAGCCAGGCCAGGGTGGTGTTTGTTGACTTCTCAAGTTTTACTCAAAATGCGGTGCAAGTGCATCTTGTGTTCCGCAAGCTGCTTAGAAGGTAAACCCTCAGCTGATCCTGTCTTTCCTAATAGCAGGTCAGATTCAATGGACACTCACTATCAGATCTATCTCTACAGAAAAGCCCCTGAGGGGTTCTGTATTATCACCGGCGCTGTTTACTTTGCATACAGACGACTGCAGGAGTGTAGACCCTGATACATTCTCTCTGATGACACCGTAATCCAGGGCGCATTTAAGAGGCTCCTGAGTGCCGCCAGTGCTTTTGCTTCCTGGAGGAAAAAGCAATCGCCTCGATCTGAGAGCATCCAAAACAACAGGAATGGTTATAGACTTCCCATGTAACCCAACACCCCCATCAAATTTGACAGCGGATAGCCAGGCCATTGAGCAGGTTGGAGTGGAAGTACTCGAGCACTATAACCGGCCATGGGCTTCACTTTTAAGAGCAATGATGAGCAGATCCTCTCAGGATGCCAAAAGAGAGGCTCTTCTTGAGAGAATGCAGCTGTCTACATTTGCAAAAAGTTTGCGCCAAAGGCCTTTTTACTGAATTAGTGTTGAGGTTTGACATCGTTGCCTGGTTTGGATCTCTGTCTGAGCCCCCAAACAAGACCGTTAGTGGAAAATTCATCAGCCAAGATCTGCGCAACCTCACAGTCATTTACAAAAAATGATTCTTTGGAAAGACTGAACAATACCTGCAGACTGAGTATAAACTGCTGTCAATGGGGCGTAGATTCAACTCAGTGGATTCTACAACTAATAATACCAAGAAGGAATAGACTTTACAGTATTTTCTAGATCAGTGGTTCTCAACCTTTTCAAGTCGCAACCGCCCAGAATAATCAGGTTGATGTTCCAGAGCCCACAGTTTTGTTTAGTTTGAACAGAGGCATTGTCCAATGTGCTCTAGGTGCGGATTCTTCATCTTGATGCGTTCCGGGACTTTTTGTCTCCCCTGACATGCTGGAAATCCCCCGTGAGAAAGTGGTGCACACTTTGTCTCTCACAAACAATAAAGTATATTCTGAGGCAAATTGTATTACAGGTACAGGTGATGTAATGTGAAAACTAGGGCTGTGAAAGTTAACTCGATAATAACGTGTTAACGCAAATTTGTTTTAACGCCACTAATTTCTTTAACGCATTAACGCAACTTGTGATTTTTAGATTTTAGTTAGAGAGGAGATGCTGGCATCAGATGAAACTAAAAAACCTAAAGAATCCATTGGTACCAACCATGCCATACTAGCTTCTTGCAAAGGATGTTAAATAATGATCTAAACTTGCGCAAAATTTTGGTGACAGAAAAACTGGCATGGCCATTTTCAAAGGGGTTCCTTGACCTCTGACCTCAAGATATGTGAATGAAAATGGGTTCTATGGGTACCCACGAGTCTCCCCTTTACAGACATGCCCACTTTATGATCATCACATGCAGTTTTGTGCAAGTCATAGTCAGGTCAGCACACTGACACACTGACAGCTGTTGTTGCCTGTTGGGCTAGAGTTTGACATTTATGCTAAAGGCAGGACCTGTGAGGGTTTCTGGACAATATGTGTCATTGTTTTGTGTTGTTAATTGATTTCCAATAATAAATATATACATACATTTGCATATAGCAAGCATATCTGCCCACTCCCATGTTGATAAGAGTTTTAAATACTTGACAAATCTCCCTTTAAAAGGTAAATTTTGAACAGATAAAAAATTAGATTAATTTGCGATTAATCGCGATTAAATATTTTAATTGACTGACAGCCCTAGTAAAATCCATTTCCCAGTCAAAAATATGTTATTTTATTATTTACTCCACAACCATCTGGCGACCCCCGGAAATGATCTCACGAGCTCTGTTAGAGAGATCTAATGTTATCATAAAGTTTTACTACAATCTCTTTCATCAATTACAACTATGACTAAAACTAAGAGCAGTACAAATGCAGTAGCAATGTCTTATGTGTGCATCAATGTGTTGGCAAATAACTAAAATGATATAAATTTATTGTACAACAAGTTCTTTCTGAGTTTATTTTTTTCCCAGGCAGTCCAGGTTTAGCAGACAAGTGCCTCAGTGACCTCAGTACGAGGCTCAAAATGTTATTTATTGACCGGAAAAAAAAAAAAGACTTTGAGTCATTTTTGAAAAAATGTCAAAAAAATAATGAGCTTTGAAGATGTGAACGAACTGTGAATAAGAGCTGAGGTGAAAACACGCCGCCTCAGATATGTGCTTCATCTCATCAAACCATTTAAATGACGAATCTCATCCGAGTAAACACCCTCTCTCTTTCTCTGTGTGTCTGCCTGGCGGAGCTGTACCTGTGGGCTCCAGAAAAGGGCCTGACAGGACAGCCGCTGTTTTCTAGGTCACTTCTTCCTGCATGGCAGACCATCAAGGCCACCCACGTACCTGGTCGCTACACTGGGGATATGATGTTTTGAGAAGCCTCGTTCTCCAGCAGATTCAGACAGACAAGGACTCTGTGTTCTGTCAGTGTGAAAACGTCAGACGGGAGACCTGGAATCTGTTTTCAGTTGTTATCCCTTCGCAGGCCCAGCTGGCTCATGGTGATGTGGCGTTACACATCGACACAGCCGGCTCCAGAAGAGAAAAAAACACGGTGCGGAGTCAGCATGAAAGATCAGTTTGTCGATACACTGGGCAGACATTGTCCTGCTGTTACAAGTTGGATATCATCCAGTCAGTTTGCTCCCTCTAAAATGATGAAGTCAGTCATATTGATCCATTATATTAAGGAAGGAGCTTCATTTTAATTTTGGGATATAAGTTTATTCTAGGGCTAGCAATCGATTAAAATATTCAATCGCAATTAATCGAATGATTGTCTGTAGTTAATCGTGATCAATCGCAAATGAATCACACATTTTGTATCTGTTCAAAATGTACCTTAAAGGGAGATTTGTTAAGTATTTAATACTCTTATCAACATGGGAGTGGGCAAATATTATTGCTCTATGCAAATGCATGTATATATTTATTATTGGAAATCAATTAACAAAACAAAACAATGACGAATATTGTCCAGAAACCCTCACAGGTACTGCATTTAGCATAAAATATATGTTCAAATCATAACATGGCAAACTGCAGCCCAACAGGCAACAACAGCTGTCAGTGTGTCAGTGTGCTGACTTGACAATGACTCGCCCAAAACGGCACGTGATTATCATAAAGTGGGCATGTCTGTAAAGGGGAGACTCGTGGGTACCCATAGAACCCATTTTCATTCACATATCTTGAGGTCAGAGGTCAAGGGACCCCTTTGAAAATGGCCATGCCCATTTTTATCCTCGCCAAAATTTAACGCAACTTCTTATCTAACTCTCAGTAAGAAGGCAAAAAACTGTTTTCCTGAAATGTCAAACTGTTCCACTAACTGATTGTAATGCAGCAATATTTGGTATTAAAAATAACCTACCAATACATAAACATATAGCTACTGTATAGTTTTATTTCTATGATCTTAGATTTCAGTAGAATTCTTTATCTAAGCACAGCACAAGAGGTCAACTCAATTTTATTTATACAGCCAAAAAACAGAAATGACAAATTTGTATTATATACCGTATATACTGTATTATGTACAACAGCCTCTGCCCTTAGACCCTCGGTTCAGATAAGGAAAAACTCCTTTAACAGAAACTGAAAAAAGCTAAATTCATATACTTTGGTTTCATCGAGTTAAAAAAAACCTCTAAAGATACTGAACATTGTCACAAACTATTACTTATCTGCACCTTCACATGAGAGATTATCAGTGTAAATATCAATCAGACCACTACTCCACAAGCCAGTCAACAAGTGAGCAGGCAGGTTGCAAATATCCCACACACCTAAAAGGTTACTGAAAGGCTACAAAAGCAGCTGTGAATCAGGCAGCTGCTAAACATCAGCTTTGGCCTTTATAAGGGAACCAGCCATGGGTCGTCGTTTCTCTCAGTGATGGAGTGGAAGTGGAACTAGAGAAGAAGTGGGACTGATGGCCACTTTGTTCAAATTGAAGCATTCACAATTCAGATTTTTTCAGCTATTAACAGCAGGAACATTGAACATTTATATTATGATTTATCAGGAACAATTCTATGGAGGACGGAACCTACCAAAATAAAAAATAAATGTACGAAAAAATAAATGACTCGATAAATAAATATGTCATTAAATGTATAATAATTTGATACAAATTATTTAATTAATTCAATTCTGTTTTAATTTGCTTCTTTATTTATTTATCTTTGTATTAATTCCCTTATTTATTTAGTCTTCTGTTTTATTTTCCCTTTTATTTATTAATGTATTTATTTGTATTATTTGTACATGTATTTATTCATTTATTATTATTTATTTATTTTTGCTTTTGTTTTTTATTTATTTTGTAATTATTTTCTATCTATTATTTAATGTTTGTATTTATTTATGTATTTATGTATGTATTTATTTATTTCTGCATGAAAAATTTCTGCAAATAAATACATAAATATATAAAAGGGAAAATTAAACAGAAGAGTAAATAAATGAATACAAAGATAAATTATAAAAGAAGCAAATTAAAATAGAAATATCAATTTATGTCACACTTAATCAATTAATTAATGGCTACATTTAGTTAATATATATACTATATATATTTTAATGACATGTTTACTTATTTATCGAGTCATTTATGTATTTATTCATTAATTTTTGGCAGATTCCGTCCTCCATACAATCCACATATCACTAATGACACAAAACTTACAACGTCTGTGTAGCACTGAGTTCTTAAGTAAAACCATATGAGTCACACTATCTAAAAAAAGGTGACTTTTTAGGGCTCGCTAACAACTTCTGAAAATGAAGATAAAGAAAAAAATCTCCAGAAAGTAATTACAGCTGGATTGTCGGCACAGCGCCGTGTAACATTATAGAGAGATCTCCTTATAGTCTCTAGAAATAGGAAAGTCAAACATTATCTCTAACTAAAATAACTAAAGCATGATATTATAAAATACTGAGGAAAATATTACAAATCCCCATGAAGCCAAAAGACTTCAGTCTGAAGGCTTTACTCTGATAACATGGTGATTATACTGAGAGAACAAGAGCGATAGAAGAAGAAGACCTGAGAGAAAAAGAATAAGACGTAGGAATGAAAAGAATAAAGGACTGCATTAACGGCGTATAGAGAGATGGAGGGTATTATGTGTTTATGGAAGAACTTGTGGGAGGTGGTATGTATGTTAGGCTTTGTGTTTATCTGTTATTTACAGTAGCATTAACAATTTGACCTGGTTTCTTTCTTTCTTTCTTTTGAGGTTCGAGCCCCACAGGGTCTGAGACTGGATTGTTTTTGTTCAGGTTTCTTATCCTTATTATTCTCCTCCTGCTGGTTTCACACTGTCCCCCTGGGAGCCAGGAGATTTGTGTATAACTACATATCTAATGATGTGCAAATGCTTCAAAACAAATGTTGCTCCTATTTGCCTAATGGTGGCGCTAAAAATAATGCAAGTATTACTGTGTACTACTTAAATACTAATATATCGTATCAACATTTTTATGGTATTATCTTTAAGACAATAGTTTATTAATACGGTTACTATGTCTCAAAATTATGTGGAAATGGTTATTAATTTATATCCAATATAGGGCTGTCAATCAATTCAAAATATTTAATCATGATTAATCGCATAACTGTCCATAGTTAATTGTGATAAATCGGAAATTAATCACACATTTTTTATCTCTTCAAATTGTACCTTAAAGGGAGATTTGTCAAGTATTTAATACTCTTATCAACATGTGAGTGGACAAATATGCTGCTTTAAGCAAATCCATGTATATATTTATTATTGGAAATCAATTAACAACACAAAACAATGACAAATATTGTCCAGAAACCCTCACAGGTACTGCATTTAGCATAAAATAATATGCTCAAATCACAACATGCCAAACTGCAGCCCAACATGCAACAACAGCTGTCAGTGTGTCAGTGTGCTGACTTGACTATGACTTGCCCAAAACTGCATGTAATTATCATAAAGTGGGCATGTCTGTAAAGGGGAGACTCGTGGGTACCCAGAGAACCCATTTTCATTCACATATCTGGAGGTCAGAGGTCAAGGGACCCCTTTGAAAATGGTCATGCTAGTTTTTCCTCGCCAAAATTGAGTGTAAGTTTTTGAGCGTTATTTAACCTCCTTTGCGACAAGCTACTATGACATGGTTGGTACAAATGGATTCCTTAGGTTTTTTCTAGTTTTTCATATGATACCAGTATCTTCACTCTAGCTTTAAAACTAAAAAATGCAAGTTGCCTTAATGCATTAAAGAAATTAGTGGCGTTAAAACGAATTTGCTATGTCAAAATGATTCCACTCTTAGCATTAAGGCTTGCACAGGGGTACATCATTTTAAATACGTATAGATGTCTGGATAAGCAATATCCGGCCACTGTGTTGGACGGGTGAAGACTGAAGGGACATGGCGGCGATCAGCCTTAATTTATTAAGGTATAGCGAACCCTCAGATTCAGGCAAGATCGCAAAATAATTATTAAATGTGTATAAAACAAACATTTGTATAACAAGAGATGAATGCAAACAAACTTGTCCAAACTACAATCCAAGTATATGTCAAATTGCATTGAAGTTTATGGGATCTTTGGTTTTCTATCTATGCAAACTACCCGTAAGTACCGGTCTGATGTATTGGCACACAAATGTGTGTGCGTGGCTGTGTGTTTGTATATGTATACACAGTTTATGTCCAGAGAGTGTGTGCTCGAAGATAAAGCAATCGAATCGCCAGCCTTCAATGTATGTACAAATATTGACACAGTCCCGTCTCTCGTGTTGTGTGTGTGTGTGTGTGTGTGTGTGTGTGAGAGAGAGAGAGTCAATACTTGAAGCTCAAAGAACACTCAAACTGGGAATAAGGAATTGTCCACACACTACCCAAAATGCATCAGGTCCAATTCCCGAGAGCTGGGAAATGTCCTGAGACTACTTTAAAAAATCACGCTGATGAATCACGCTTCAGTTGACTTCATCCGTCATCATTTGTGCGTGCGAGCCGAACTTAATGAAACTAAAACACAGCAGACCATCAGATACACAAAACAACACCTCAGGATCAATACACATTTAGACAGCCTGCGCGTAGTTACAGATGCGCATACACAGACATAATGCAAATGCACACGCAAACGGTTGAACACGAGCCAGACACACTCTCTCTCTCTCACACACACACACTTAGCGTATTGATTGAGCTCCCTCTTAGCCATTTTCTCCACTAGCTGTTCGGGCAGAGTGAAAGCTTACAGCTGCAGTCTGGCCTCACTAAACCACCGCCATCTATCTACAGGTTAATGAGGCTCAACTAAGGGCTTTTTTCTTCTCTTTTCTACTGTGCTTAGCAGTAGTGTAGTCAGGACACAATTATAAAGAATATACCTCGATGTTGGAATAACTTGTGCTGTATTTAAATATGGTTATTCCTCATTGAAAAACAAAGAATGTAGGAGAGAGAGTACTCAACTTCCTTAACGTTCAAATTGTTTTTTATTGAAAGTAGGGCTGGGCGACATGGAGAAAATCAAATATGATAATATTTTTGACCAAACAACCTCCATATCGATATTGCAATGTTATTGAAGGGCTGACCATTGGTGCTTTTACAAAATATTTACACAATGAGATTTTTCTAAAAAGGTCTGGAAAGTTCAGAAAATGATATCACTTTACTGTAATGCAGCCTTTAAAACCAGGAACAAAACAACACTTATGCCATATTACAATATCCAACATCTAAGACGACATCTAGTCTCATATCACGATATTGATATAATATCGATATATTGCCCAGCCCTAATTCAAAGGGATTTAAATTGAAGTTATGCGAATAAACTACTTTGTGTTAGCAAAATATAATTTTGGAACAGTGTAGTGCGGCCAGGAAGATTTCCTTTGTGACATCAAACAACATCTATATACTGTATTTCATCTGCAGAATATTCATAATGCCTTTATAATTTCTCCTAAATACTCATGCGTTGCATCTTAAGTATGCTAAACATATGGATACCGTTCATCTGAGACATTGGGACATGAACCTGGGTGATGATGTCAAAGGCTTCCAGAGCCAAGATCTGATGTTAAGTGCAGGTTAACCTCACTGTTCGTTCCTCTCTGTCTGTTTGTAGAGACGAGTCTAAACTAGCTGCAGCCCTTCCATTCGCCCACGGACTAGAGATATTTTAATCTGCAATAATCTATAGGGTTTAAGGGAAATTATGTTTGTTAAAGGTTGCTAAAAAAGAAGGTTGCCCACTGTCAACCTTTTTTTAGTTATTTACGTCATCACAAATCAATGTCAATGTGGTTTTCCTCTGGTTTGGTTCTGGTTTCACTTCAGCTGTCTATATGCAGAGCAGGTGTTCAGACTAAAAGAACACTATACTTAAAAAATACATTGATATGGGTGTGTTGCTGCAGGTACTGGAGAAAAGATATATGATCCAGTAGTCCAGTTTGATGTTTATCAGACGGCAAAAAAACATTTTAATACCACAAATGATATAACGCTGTACAGTTATCACAGTAACAATATATTTTTTCTCTGTCTCAATGACGGTGAGGTAGAAATACGCCACGTCCATGTTACAAAATGCACAGAATGTGATGTGATTGGCAGGGCCTTGATGGATTACATCACACTGGATTGCCCCAAAATTGGAGTCAGGTTCAACTTTTTTGTAACACCACCCTGGATTTCTCACTTTATAGGCCAGTAAATTGGTCTGGCCTGCCTGACTTATCCTGGCACAGTATAAAAGAGATACACAATGTAGTAGCAGTTGACAAGTTCAATGCATGACGGCAGACTAAACAACACACTCCAAGTCTGTACTCACAGCTGAACTATGGCTCTATTGTAACAGTACTTGCACTGACAGAAATGTTCAAATCCGCCTGCGTACATGACAAATTCAAACATGTCTAAGATGATATACAGATTAAAGTACATTTAATGCTATTGTTTATGTGCTTTAAGCAGCAGAATTTTCTGATGAGGGCTTGCGTGTTGTGCAATTTGCTGGTATGCTTGGAGGTGTAGACTGGATGTGGGGAGCTTTGGGGAGGTATAGATGGGGGCAAAAGTAGGCCGGTGCCGGAAGAGGGGACAGCAGCCGCCTGCCAAAACCCACCCACGAACACATTTCAACAGGAAAAAACATCTGCTAACATCAGGCCAACATAGAGTTAGTTACCTCCGCCAAGGAGGTTATGTTTTCGGTTTGGTTTGTTGGTTTCTTTGTACACGCATTAAGGTCTTTTCAGACATGGAGCGACACACCGTCTGAGCAGTTGCTTAGTTGCCATAATAACCTTTCAGAATATTGTCATTCAAGTGTTCTGGGAGAAAACTAGACTTCTGCACCTCCTCATGGCTCTGTTTTCAGGCTTTAAAAAATCTAGCCGTGTCGGGAGACTTTGGCCAATCACAGGTCATTTCAGAGAGAGTGTTTGTATTGAGAGTTCCTATTGGCTGTGCTACGGCTGGCGGACGGTGCTTGGTATTTCCTCAACTGATCTCAACATGGCTGCCGGGTCACAAACATTCTCATTTTACAGCTTAACCGTACACTTCAAGATGTTTCTGAAAACATTTGAGGCGACATTAACAGAATATTGATTCATGTTTGATCACCGCTGCCTAGTTTGACCTGTTGATCGGAGTTTGTGAGTGATTGACAGCTGCTCAGAGACAGCAAGGCTCCAGCTCGGCTCTGACTGCTTGTTTTCCTCCAGTCTGTGAAATCTTGCAGATGCAGTTAGGAGCACCGGAAGACACAGAGGCACTTGATTTTTTTTAGATTATCTGTCTCATGCACTACTGTCAGGATATAGTGACCGTTTTATAAAAATAACTTTTTTTAAATCATATTTGCTCTATTTCTACCCACTGCAGCTTTGACACTGTTGTGCTTTAGGCAGCAGAGTTTTCTAATGAGGGCTTGTGTGTTGGTGTGTTGTGCAGTCGGGCATGCTTGGAAGTGTAGACTGGATGTGAGGAGTTTTGGGGAGGAGAACCTAAATTTGTAGCATTGTTAGCAATACTGAAGCTGGTAAAAGAGTGTAAAAACAATTCTTCTATAACAAATGTTACATGTTTTTTTGCTGTAAGCTGTTTTTCCTGATGTCAAATGTACAAATCACATGAGAATTTCTTTTCTTTTCAAGAGTAGATGCGGGATCTTAAGAGCAAATTCCACCCAGGAGGAGATGTTATAGGTCAACATTTAAAGGGAATGCTAATGGCTATCACATAGATGCCCCATGAACCCAGCATGGGAGGCTGCCAAGGACTCTGAGACGAAGACCACAGCTAGGCTGGTACACACACACACACAGACATATAGAGACATACTGCCAAAGCGAGAGAGGCTAAGAGAGACGGAGATACACAAGCTCACGCACTGACACAGAAAATAGATCGCTGTGTCCTGCTGGATTTCAGACAGACAAATTGTCTGTCTGTAGATAATAGAGCCTCAGAAGTGAGGATGAGAAGCCATCCGGAATTTCATCTATTCAACAAAAAAAAAAAAAGAAGAAGAGAAGATGCGGAAGAAGTCAGAAGGAAATAGTGAAGAAGACACCTCAACAGAGTAATAGAGATAGGAGAGACTCAGACAGAGAGGGGACATGTTAATTAGGGAGTAGCTTGATAACAAATGTATTAGCAGGCCTCTGGAGGAAGGCAGGGGAGAGGAAGAGGGGTGAGAGAGATAGGAAAAGGTTAACAGAAAGAGGAAAGAGAGGGGAGACAATGAAGAAGAAGGCAGAGAGAGAGAGAGACGCAGGATAATTAGGAAGTAGTTGATAAAGAGGTAATAAATGTCCTGGAGGGGAGCAGGAGTGACAGAGACTGAGGAGCAGTGGAGGAGAAAATGAGGACTGGGATCCTTTTGATGATAAACTTTGAGCAGCAAATGAAAAGTTATTACCACCTCTTATTTATTAACTTTGATGAACAGCACTTCAGTAGCGATGAAGTCAGGTCAGATATGATATTCTCCTGCTGGGAAATATGCAATGGAACCATAGACTGTATAAAATATGGATGAAGTCTCCTTCACCCACAGGAGCCATTGTGAAGCTCAAATCTTGGCAGTGATGACACAGCCTATCTCAACCCGGCTAAGTAACTTTAAGCCTTAATATAACTTAAACGAGTGAGTTCTATAAAAATTCACCCCGTGTATAGTTTTCATGAATGGGGATATTAGCTATAGAGACCAAACACTTTTTTTGTACCAGGCTGTAAGGATGTTTATTTCTGCTTTAAAGTTGGGCATTTTAACATTGGGCTCTATGGAGATTGACTCGCTTTTGGTGGCAGCCTCAAGTGGCCGTTTGAGGAACTGCAGGTTTTGGCACTTCTGCGATAATAAAATGTGAACGCAAAATCATTTTAACACCACTGATTTCCTTAACGCATTAGATCTGTCGGAGGTTGTAGCGGAGTCAGTTTTAAACCTAAAGTGAATATACTGGCATCATAAAACTAGAAAACCTAAGGAATCCATTGGTACCAACCATGTCATACCAGCTTGTCACGAAGGAGGCTAAATAACGCTCCAAACTCCACTAAATTTTGGCGAGGGAAAACTGTCATGGCCATTTTCAAAGGTGTCCCTTGACCTCTGACCTCAAGATATGCGAATGAAAATGGGTTCTATGGGTACCCACAAGTCTCCCCTTTACAGACATGCCCACTTTATGATAATCACATGCAGTTTGGGGCAAGTCATAGTCAAGTCAGCACACTGACACACTGCCAGCTGTTTGCCATGTTATGATTTGAGCATATTTTTTATGCTAAATGCAGTACCTGTGAGGGTTTCTGGACAATACTTGTCATTGTTGTTAATTGATGTCCAATAATAAATATATACATACATTAGCATAAAGCAAGCATATTTGCCAAGCAATTTGAGTATTAAATACTTGACAAATCTCCCTTGGAGGTACATTTTGAACAGATAAAAAAAATTGTGATTAATTTGTGATTATTCACAATTAAATATTTGAATCGATTGACAGCGCTATTACAAACGTATTTATGATACATAAAAAATAAACGTTATTCGTCACAAAACACGTTTCTCGTAACGTAATTCACAATACAATTTCGTTGTATGGGAACATCATTTTTAGGAGACAGGGCTGTAAAATAAGGTGCAAAATGCACATTATCACTTTTACAATCATAATTTTAGCATGCAGTATTATAATGCGTTGAGAATTGTTTCGCACAATTGATCATACCAAACAATTCTCCAATTGGTCTATCAGTGCCAGTATCATGAAACATTTTCTACCAACAGACTAAATGTTGCCACTGTGATAGTTTATAAAAAAAGTTACTTTTTTTTTGCACTCACTGTGCATTAATCCAATATTATGCTTTATTCATTTAAGACATTTCCTTTAAGATGTTAAATCTAAATATTAATATTCCTGTTCATTCCCAAGTCCCAAAACCATTTACTACTACTAATCCCTTTGGCTCTTCCCTTCTCCGGATAGCCCAAGGGACACACACACGCACTAAGCTGGTCTTTGGGGATCCGGGTCCTCTCCTTCAGGGGAAATAAGAACCACTGAAATTTCTTCATTTCACCGCTTAGTAGTTTTGCTTAGTTGAATGTAGTGAACATAAAGAAACAAAATGGATTATCATAGTGCAAGATAATACATTACCTTATCATCTTGCACTACATAATGAAACAATGCAACCTACTGTAGGTCTTACAGCATCTTTTAAGGTTTCATTTGGGGGGTTTTCTCCATCTTTGGCAGTTCCCATGGATCACCTGTCAATCAAACAGCTTCTGCACTGCACTTTCCAGAGATCACCCGTCAATCAAAAGTGTATGTGGGTCTTTCCTCTTCAGTTTCTCTGTTGGTGGAGTTTGAGTTTCTGTAGGTGGCACTGTTTTCTGTGTTTGTCCAGCTTTGCCGCTCATGCTAATCAAACATTTCTTCTCTTTAAAAGGCACATGATTTTTTTCAGGTTACCTGCTTCATGTACTATACTGTCAGGATATAGCGACCGTTTTATAATAATAACTTTTTTTAATCATATTTGCTCCAATCTCGCCTATTGCTGCTTTAAGTTGAACAGCCAATCAGACTGATTTCTCTCACGGACAGATTCAACATACTGAATAGGCCGGAAAAAACTCCTACAAGGGTAGACTAAAGCCGACGGTGAGGGACACTAGTCCGACAGATGCTCACCGACAGCCCCAAACTGTCCGACGGCTGACCGTCTGCTTGGTGTGTCAGGGCCTTAAGACAAACTAATGGGAGACATCAAACACGCCACTTCCTCAGCTACACATGTGGATTTCCCTGAAAAGACTTATCTGCATGACCTGCAGTGTTTACAGTAGTAAATATAAAGTTTTGATAAACTGTTAGCCAATTAAAAAAAAGCTGCTGCGTTATAGAAATCAGTGAAAGAGAATAATAAAACAGACAGTTGTTATACAGAAATGCAGACATTCCTTTTTAAAATGACTAATTTACCGTCCCCACAGCAGCAAGTTGAAGCGGCTGACTTTGCAGTGTACAGTCCTATCTGCGCTCAAAAATTAAAACATCAAAATGTTGCGGTAAAACATCTCTTTGTGGCGAGTAGGACATAGCGGTCCCGTGTCAAAAATGCAGGTGTTGTGCTTTGATAAGAGCATCATTAGGCAGTGTGTTAGCAAATGTCTTCAGGGTTCTCGTGTTAACACTGTAGACCAATTACAGTCAAACACACACTCTCTCCCTCCCTCTCTCTCTCTGCTTTTACTCTCTCTGCGCTTCTCCGGGTCTCGCTGCCTCTTTATACCCGGTGTAAATAATGTAATTTGTCACAGACAGGCCTCCGTGTAGGAGATGACCTTTCGAAACCTCACAGTAAATTGGCCTCGGCTAGAAAAGCTACGTCATTAGCCCTCTCCGTCTCTGTCTCGCTCGCACTTCCTCAACTCATCTCCCCAGCTTTCATATTCAGTTTGGTTATTTCTGTTTAATTTTAAATTCAGTGTTTAATCTACTGTCCTTGGAGGCTAACTAGTTCTAGCTCTCTGTCTCTTTTCTTTCTCTCAAATGTGCCGCAGTCTCACACACACACACACACACACACACACACACACACACAAACCCAATCGTAAAGCCGTGCCCTTTAATTTAACCGGGTTTTTGATAGGCTGATGTGACTAAAGTGTTTTTATTGAAACACTCTCAACTGCTTAGTGAGCCCTGTTAAGTCTCTTTTCATTTTTGTTACCAATTTATCTGATTTGTTTTTGTGTCAGATTGATGACTGTGTATTTAGATACGTATCAGATCATCTGAGAGGGAGAGATACACACCACCAGCTAAGATAACGCTACCGTTATGGCTACATCTACATGGCTACATACAAAGGTAACATACAAGCACACGGAATATTATCTTTAATAGAGTGCTACAGGAATGAGTCTTATTTTCTGCAATAATCCAAAAAGCCAATGGAAAATCCCATGTTTTTATAGCACGCACAGTTTAATGTTAACTGAATCTTCTCTCGTTTGCCAAGTTTGTAGGAGAACGATGGTGGCCGACGAGAAAATGTGAATGGCCCTATCTAGAGCTAGTGTTTGGTTTGATCTGTTCTGGGCTAGAAACATGGCGCTCTGTAGATAGAAATGGCTCATTCTAAGGTAACAAAAACACAACGACTCTTATTTTCAGGTGAAGAAAACATACTTATTAACTTTATATTCCATTTCTGCCAATATATCCTCCTAAATGTTGCACAGTGTTCCTATAAAGTAATGGTCAAGTAATCAAAAATATCATTAGCCGTTTCCTGGCGATAGAAATCAGCCAGCATCAGCTTCATGTCGGTATCTTTCTCTTCAGTTCTTTCCCCTCCAAACGGAGCATGGTAAAATGTAATTGTTAATGCAAACTACAACCTATAAGATTGATTCTTAACAATTAACTTCAAATATAACTAATGTGTCTGTTAGTGAACAATATCATCCTTTGATATTTCAAAAATAATGGAAAACTGTAAGTTAGTAGATATTAATTATTTTACAATTTACAGGTTTAGATGAAACAATAATTTAAAGAAATAAAGAGATAAACATGGAGGACGTGACTTCAGTGCCCTCAGTGGTAGCTGCGCCTGCAGGTGCCTAACCTGCGCAAGCTGTGTGTAAATTACACGTGACTTCTCAGAGGTCTGCCAAACAGGCTGGTGTGATGAAAGGGAGGAAGATGCATTTCCCTTTTGCAATCTGAATTCATTTATTTATTTAAAAATAATCAGGGCTGTCAAAGTTAACGCGATAGTAGCGTGTTAACGCAAATTTGTTTTAGCGGCGCTAATTTCTTTAACGCATTAACATAACTTGTGATTTTTAGGGTTGTAGCGGGCTCAGTTTTAAAGCTAGAGGGAAGATACTGGCATCATATAAAGCTAGACCTGCACGTTTGCCAAAGCAGACCTGTGCAGGGTTCATGTGGTAACATCACAGCATGTTGGTGTTTTCACCATAATGATGTTGGACACAATGCACCTGCTAACCCATTCAAGTTCAGAAGGCTGAAACATCCCTCTAACAGACAGCTAGACAGGCTTCCAATATGTCTGTATGTCTGTAAAGCAAGAATTCAGTCGGCTTACTGACACTTTAAAATACTCACACACACACACACACACACACACACATTTATATAGATATACAGCCACAAAGTAGGTATCAGCAATATCAACTGCCAACTACAGCAGAGGGGAGCGAACTACAAGAGCACTGGGTTCAAGGCAGGGTGTGTGTGTGTGTGTGTGTGTGTGTGTGTGTGTGTGTGTGTGTGTGTGTGCGTGAAAAAGAAAGAAAGAGAGTGCATGCGAGTGTGTGTTTTTGTGTGCATGCGTTATCATTCCTCAGCACCATGCTCCTCTTGGCAGATGGCTCTGCCAACCTCGGGGCCTGGGGTGTGTGTGTGTGTGTGTGTATTGTCTTGGTATCTTGGGGGCACGAGGGCAGAAGCTACCTGGTGTTGACTGCCAAGACTCTCGCTCTCTCTTTCTCTAAACCCTCCAACACACACACACATACACTCCTGCTGATATGCCTCGCCCGGTCACGACATTTATTATGTATGCCACTGAATTAATACCGCAGCAGCGGTTTGAAACTGCTTTTGAATGATAGTAAAGATGATAGTGATAGTGATTATTGTTTGGATTACCAAGCTCATTAGTGTTACAAGTAGCTGTAAGAGTAGCAGTAGTAGGAAACTTGCACTGGCCAATAACTCTAGCCAATTAGACTGTTATCAGGACATTAAATAAGCGTTATCAGTTGCTGTAAGCACCAAAGATGTGGGTCAATAGGGGGCCTACTACACCCAATATTAGGTCTTATCATCTATTCACATGGTAGATCACTGAAAGAAGGTATAAAAGAACACAACAGCTTTAATGGTGTGTTCACACCAAGATTGAAGCAGACCTTTTGCGTGTTACGATTACATAAGTCAATGCAAAGAGGCAAATAGATGCAAATCTGCGCCGTGTGACTTGAATGGCAGACTCTCTATGGTAGAAACAACAACGTTGCTGTCGTATTTATGCCTAGATGACTTTATCTTGAGAGTTCATGAAGCAGCTGCAAAGCCTGGCACTGATCGATCCAAACTCCATTCAGAAAACAAGCAATTTACAAGTTGTTTGATTGTTGTGTAGCGGACGGGACAGACCTGACAAAGCCTGAATTCAGACTTTTTACAAATCTGCACCATTATGTTGTTATATCGGCATACTCTTGATCCATTTGCAACAACATTGCTGCCATATTTATGCCTAGATGATGTTATGTTGAGTGTTGATGGAGCAGCTACGATGTTAGCATAACCCTGGCACTGATCGATCTGAACTCCATTAGGAAAACAAGCATTTTAAAAGTTGTTTGCTTGTCGTCTTGCAGACAGACCTGACAAGGCATGAATTCAGACTTTTTACAAATTAACAATATTATGTAGTTATTTCTGCATCATTTTGATCTGCTTATTGCAAATAAATCAAAGTACAATCTGTTTATTTTCGGTTCATACCGCTGTAGCGACATGTGTGTTTGTTAGATACAGTCAGTGCAATGGCACTGTATGAGAATACAGCTCGCCGTCGGGTGATGTTATGAACCAAGACACTACAGTGTTTGGTTTTCTGACATATCTGGGACTTCCACAACATGTACAAAGCAGCAACAGTGGTTATTTCTTTTATAGTTGAGGCAGAAATGGCTATCTATGGAGACAAGCTCCTTCTCCTCTCTGGTGCATCTAGCGCAAAATGAACACAAATGATCCCTGTGGTCCAACTCGTGCGAGTAAAGTGAGGCAAAAATTTGCTTCGCTCTTGGTCTGAACACAGCATAACGACGACAGAAGCAGAAGCGGAAGTCAGGCGCTGTAGTATAGACTGCTTGAAACGAGGTGTAGTTGTGTTTGTGTTCATAAGCGTTAAGTTTTACTTTGAAATATAGTTATTCTAAGCCAAAACATGATCTTTTCCCCTGTGGTTTTGTTGCCTAAACCTAAACAAGTCGTTTTTTATTTGTGTTCAAAAGTAAGGTTTCATTCAGTTTTACGTGTTAGAACGTGTTGCTTTAAAGTTTCGCTTTCATTTTCACAACGTAGTAGGCGTAGTAGGCCCTTACTGACCCACATCTACTGTATCTATGTTGCTTACAGCAACCCCTATTTAATGGCCTGATAACAGTCAATAACGTTACCATAGAGAATCACATCATATCATCATGACACAATTCTGCTCCAGAGCAAACACTGCACTTCATTAACTCTTTAAACTAATTACTGATTCAAATTTCCACAACAAATTAGGGAACACTACTTCAAGCAAATACTTGATTAACTAATTAAACTAATACTTAATTAGCTTTAACAACAAATTAGAGAATGTAATTTCAAGCAGGCTCTTCATTAACTAATTTGACCCGTTCCTAATTCAATTCTTGCAGCAAATTAATGAATATTATCTGAGGCAAACAGTGTACCAATTAAATCAATTCATTACTAAATAAACAAAAACAACAAAAAATACACATTTCATATTACCATGTTGTGATGAGCAACAATTTCCAACTACATGTTGATACATATCAGGCTGGATATTACAATTTCTGGTGATTTTCACATCACTTTTGTCTTTCTTTGTTTCTTTCTTTCTTTGAATGTGGTTGAAAAAAAAACTCTACAATAGCTCACCCTTCTCTTATCTCTCCACTGTGTATTCTCTGATAAAGAAAAGAACCCCAAAAGTAATCTTTAAAAAAAAGACATAAAAAGCACTCTGGAGCAATAACTACACAGATAACTATGGGTATTAAAAGGTGGGAAACTCTGCCAATATTAGAACAGCAGCTACAACAGTGATCTGATCCCATGGGGAAGATCTGCTACAGTTATGTGCGCTATTCTACTTTATAGTCTAATTAGTAGTTACAAGGCTTTTAGTCACATCTATTGACAAGGCGATTGTATTTTTGCACACCATTAACCAGAAATAATATCTCAACACTCCGTTTCTGCCTGTTTGGTAAGCTGGCAGCTTAAATGTGAACTGTTTTAAAACAGCTTTTGATGCGTGGAGCACTCAATTCTATAAGTCTGTTTTAATAAAGATATCGCAGCTCAGAGAGACGTACCTCAGTGTAAGCACTTCAGCTGCACTCATGAGTGACTTTTTATTGCACCTCATTGAGCCACTGAGTGCCTGTTGGGTCTTATCATCTGATGTTTGTCAAGTTGATTTGCTGTGTGTGAATGTTGTTTTTTCAATTATATTTTTTTTATGTGTTTGAAATTTAATTTATAAAAATGTTCAAAGACATATTAATAAATAAACGCGAGCAAAATCAACTGTTTTTCATTGATGATGATGATGAAAGATGATTTTTTTTTTAAGTCAACAATTACATAGTAATCTCGTTTATGTGAAGATTTAATGTAAATCCTTATCCAAGTCAATAAATAAAGTAGAAGTTTGACTTCTGGGGATAGTGCTGTTATAGCTAATAGTTGTATATTGCATTCTACTGAGCTTTGTGGCCTCTTAGCTAATTATCCATAACATGTAGGGGGAAAGTGGAGTGTGCAATAATCATGGGAGTCTCAAAAGTTAATTTAGGGAAAGCATGGTGACATCCTCAGCCAATGCTAGAGTGAATGTCGCTAATAAGGAAATGCTTTCTTAAAATTTGAAAGACTACAAACATGGTGTCAATATCCACGTTATGAGTATTCCTGAAGGAGCAAAGGGGGCGTGTGGTCCAATCAAGTTCTTTCAGGGCTGGTTTCCAGAGTTTCTCCACCTGCAGACTAAAGGCCGCACCCCGCCTGCAAATATTAAATGTCTAGGGCTTTTATTGTGAAAAGGTAAGAACGGAAGGAGTGGATCTGGTCAGCGCTGTCTTTGTCAAGGTTGAAAGAAGTAATAAAGTTTGCTGTCCTGGTCCTGCACTACAGAGCCTCCGTATTGTTGTTTCATAAATGTAAGCGCAACTCAACCCCTATATGATATCCAGAGCATTAATATAGCAGCAAACTATATGCTATATAAAATTATAGAGGAGCAATGTCTACCTGAGCGGAGAATGAAGTCACTCTCCCTCTGTGTGTGTTGTAATCCGAGCTTCTCCACGCTTTGTTGACTTAGCGGGGCCGGCCAAACATGTGTGCTTTTAGTACATGTTCGTCTATGTGAGCGTGTCCCGCTGGCTAGATCACAGCCGCCGCTCTACACTGCTCTCATATGGCGATTCCAGCTGATAACGGCGTGCCGACCAAGGGCACCGTTGTGGAAGTGTAGCACCCACCCTCCGGTTCCCCCCACCCCCCCAGGTTAACACTGTTTGCTCTGTCAGCACTGTTGCCCTTGTTTTCACTCTTAGCGCTGTTAGCTGCGAGCCGCCGCCATGTTGAGAGCCGTGCGGAGGCAATAGAAATGCTCCCAATCTCACATTTAGCAACTTTTAAATTAGGTTACATTAAACTGCAGCAGGTAAATCACACCTGTGCCCTTGGCCAGCGATTATTAGATTTCATCATTTCTGTAACAAAGGGGCACGTAACATTTGACAAGGTGTAGTCGATGCTTTGGGAACGTGGCATACAACAGAGCATATGCATTACCGTATCCTGCTGAGGTGCAAATTATGGCTGATGAAGCCTCCCAAGACCTTCGACGCCCCTGAAGAAGTCGCAGAATTCAAATGTACCACGGACTAGACAGATGGCAGACTGCATGTTTCTGGACATTTCCGACACTCGGGTTAGTCTTAAATGATTTATTCCTTAATATAGTTTGTTTGTTTACATGCTCAACATGGTTCTACTCTGGGCGGGGGATTATTGTAAGACTTTGCAACAGATCGAACCCTAGGCTGAGGTATAATACTGTAACAATGTTTGTGTTGGTGTATGTATCATAATAATATGCCAGGTAGTCTTTGCAGCCAAGAGCTACAGTTGCCGTTTACACTGATTAATTGTATCAAAGATAACTTGGTATGCAATTTATTATCAGTTATACAAGGTTACTCTACATCTGTTGAAGAAATGTTAAAGAAAATCCAAGCACTTTGTTCATTTGTCTATGAATACGGTGATAAAAATAGTTGACTAAACTTTTTAAAAAAGTGTCTATTTTTAGTGTTAACTGAGTTGAATTAGTTCAGGATGTCGACACTTTAAATATTTAAAGATATTTAAAGAATTTATAGCTATTACTGATATTTTCAGTCCCCTTTCAACTCGTTTATTGTCTTCTACAACAATGACAAATGATGCTTCCGAGTTAATAGAGACCTTTGCTGGATTAGATCTTCTTACTAAAGGAACAGAAGTCAATTTAAAAAGCTTTCCATTACTATTGATGAAGCTAAGAGTAAAGCCCCCTGGATCAGATGAGCGTATAGCAACGACTTTGATAAAGAGTTTAATGAAATTCTCTCTATAATCACTAGTTTCTTCTCATCTTTAAGGGACGCCAATATTCCCTTTCCCCTTTTTTTTTTTTCCAGAGTCAAAAAATATGTTGTGAAGTGAAGGTGAGTGGAGGGGGACCGCGCTCTCCTTACATCTCAGTTGGGCAGAATTTCACTGATAAAGATAAATGTTCTGCTGAGGATTTCATATCCCATCCAGATGGTTGCTATTTCATTTTCTTATAAGACACTTAAGAAACTGAACAGATGGCTTTGCTCTTTATATGGAGCAAGTGCATACCTTAAAATGTCGAAACTCTCAGCCATAGATAGGGCTCTAGATTTTAAACAGTTGACCTCTGTCTTATACCAGTTCAGAAACAACCAATTAGTATACCTTAATTATCATAACGGTTATATTTGCATGATGTGATAATATAATTAGGTGTGTAAATCACTTTTTAATCAAAAGAATAAAAATAGACCTCCTGTTGTTGGAGGTCTGGTTGCTGCTCAACGCTGGTGAGCGGCTTGTCAATAAAATGAGAATAGCTGGTCCACCTTATCAGCCCACCTTAAGTGACAGTGAAACAGACGTATCATGGGAATTTCAAAATAAAAGCGTATCTTAAAGATGATTTATATGTATTGATGTTTTCACTTTGCATGGATGATATTGTATTGCTGATCATTCAATTGAATTCATTGCACCCATAATTATAAGTGGATTGTTTGCTGAACAATTAGCTCAAAGGCTCCATCTCCTTAAATATGACTTCTTACGATTCTTGAAATTGAGCCATTTTATTATCTCCTCAACTACTTTGATGACTGACGGCACTGTTTCAGTTATTCTACTTCTACTTTTTCTATAGATATCTTTCGCTCAGGATAGTAAAAGATGTGGGAAAAGCAACTGTCAGCTGTAAGTGTTTATGACATGAGGAAGATATCTGTGAGAATGAACCGCGTGTAATAAAAGTCGAGGGATTCAGTTGAGAACTGCTCAAATCCTTCACATCTCCTCTTGAGATACGTTAGACGCTTTCTTAATCCTAATATGTCACAGATGTGGTACTTGAGCTCATTGTTTACAGTCTTGTGTCATGTTGTAGTGATACTGGATCCTAAATCCTAAAAGAAACTGAGAAAACATTTTAAGTTGATTTGGAGATCCTATCTCATTATTAGTTCCTTGTTAAAATGTATAAACAGCTGGAAAGACACATCTGTAAGACATTACGTCCTTTGCAGTCTCAGTCTGCAGTCCTCACAATTACTCTTTGGCCCAGATTTATATAAATACTTCTGGAACACATCAAACCCACATGAAACTGGTGATTTTTTAAAAGATCTGGAAACACTTTCTTAAAGCTGCATGCTCTAATCAATATGTTTTATATTAACAATGTATTAAATGACTTTATTACAAGACTGTGTTGAATACTCGATTCTGATTGGTCAATCACGCAGTCTGCGGTCTGTAATTTCTGTATAACAGACTGTTGCTATGTATCACAGACCGTTGCTACAGTGTCAGACTCTGGCGGACCGTTTTTTTTGTGTTAAAATATAGATTTCTTCAGTAAGTAGCCGTGTAATAAGCGAGATAATGTACAGCTAGTCGTTCATTGTTGTGAAAAAATCCTCTACAGGGTGATGAAAGACTGTGTGAAAATGTTCAATTGTAGTGACAAACCCACAGAGAATTACGGGGCTCCAGACTAACTTTTTACCTTGGTTGCATTGGTGCGTCTAGCTTTTTCATTTAGCTCCATCAGCACAGAATTTAGGTGACCTCAAATTTCCTCTCCGCAAAGATGTTGGATCAGGATCAGGCATGTTACCGGGGACCGGGGAGAAAAGGTGATCTCCGCCGATGATGTCGGGTCTGGGCTGGGCCTTTCAGGGACAGGTGTAACGAGCAGCGCACCATTTTTCTACATTTTGAATTATCGGTATGTTGTAAGGTTGTGACGTCGCTCGAGGAGGAGGACAGGGAAGAATATCAAGGTCAGAGCCAGTGCAACCAATGAAAATATTTAGTCGCACTTGACAGATTTTTGGTCGCAGGTCGCACTCTGGAGCCATGAATTATAACCCAATTCTGCCGTTTCCTTCAGCTCTACGCAGCGTTTTAGTGTCTTTCAGCTCATTGTTTTGGCTTTATTGCCCAAATGTTTCCTTTTTAGCAGCAGAAAGCTCTAAAAACACACTGTACACTGTACCTGTCCAGCACCAAACCAGTTGAGTTATTGTGATAGTTAGCGACTGGCTGGCAAACATATTGATGCATTTAGCGGCTAAAATATATTTTTTTTCTGGAGTTGGAAGAGACTAAAAAATAGCTAAAAGGAGAAATGTTCCAAATGAATGCCAAAGTTGCTCCATGTCTTGCTTGACGTGTTCATTTTTCTTTTTGAGATGATAACATGTTAGTTTTTACATATTGTTTCTTGTTTTACAGCTGGGTTTCTCCATATTAGTGCTGAAACAATTATTCTATTTATCGATTAGTCAATCTACAATATTAATCTCAATTGACTGATTGATCATTTAAGTAATCTAATGCACAAAAACATAAAAACAAATCCCCGGTTCCAGCTTCTTTAATATGAGAAATTGTATAATCTGAAAAATGCTTTGTTTTTGGATTGTTGGTCGGACAAAACAAGCAATCTGAAGATGTCATTGAGGGCTCTGGGAAATTTTGATTACATTTTACATTTTTACTTTAACTTATTTTTTTCAAAGATTCATTGTGTAATCGGAAAAACAATTGGCAGATTAATCAATAATGAAAAGAATTGTTATTTGCAACGCTCCCAATTACTTTAAATAATCAAGGCTTCAGAACCACGGACAGTGACTGCTTCCTCCCACATGGACTCTAGGTGATCTCGCTGGTCTCCCAAGCTCCTTCACTCCGGTTCACTCCTGCTGACTGAGCTCCCATTTTACAGCCCTGAGGGATAATTGTCCCGCCAGTATGGGATAAAAAAGGATTTCTTCCAGATAGAAAGCTTCCTTTGGTGTTATCTGCTGTTAGTTTTTGGAGCATTTGTGTGTGAATTCTTGGCAGTTTGGGACGAGACACAGCTTCCTTTCACAGCCTCTGAGCTGCTGATGATGCCGACGTGAAGTATCATCAAGTGGAGCTGGCTTGGCGAGCCGAGGCCCATCACACGGCGAGGGTGGATGTTTCAGCGTGATGAATGATTTCTCTGCGTATTGAGCTCACACGTGTGACTGAGCTGATTGAGAGCTCGGGAGGATTGACAGGCAGATTGAATATTGGACTGTGAGACTGAGCGTTGAATGCATTGACTGTAAATTGACTCTGTCACCACTTTTTTCCTGCAGACCCCATCTTCTCTACTTCTGAGCTTATCCCCCAGACTTCGCTCTTTATGGTCTGAAACAGCACTGCAACTGCAAAAATGTTGAAGCTAGGGCTGTCAAATTTAACGTGATAATCACGCCCTAACGCAAATTCGTTTTAACACCACCAAT
This sequence comes from Sebastes umbrosus, assembly GCF_015220745.1. Classification (NCBI taxonomy): domain Eukaryota; kingdom Metazoa; phylum Chordata; class Actinopteri; order Perciformes; family Sebastidae; genus Sebastes; species Sebastes umbrosus. The sequence continues at coordinate 27,629,499 of NC_051277.1, forward strand.
TTCTTTAACACATTAACGCAACTTGCGTTGTAGTTTTAAAGCTAGAGTGAAGATAATGTTATCATATGAAACTAGGAAACCTGAGGAATCCATTGGTACCAACTAAGGATGATAATGTTGAATTTTTTTTAACCAACAACCGATAACCGACCCTCATTAACCGTTTCACTGACAAGATTAGTGCGTCGCATGCAGCGGCGCGCCTTGTGCAGTGTATGAGCACAACAGACAACTGAGTCCCCAGTTCACCCGTTCGAGAGTTAGCAGCCACGGTGCTGCGTGTACTGTCAAGGACACATGCAGCCACTTTCCCAGTAAGCCTCCCCCACACCATTCAGTTTTGCTCAGCTTTTTATTTGACTTTTAATATTTCTTTTATCCATTTAGCCATAATTAACGGTTAATCAGTTAAAATTCTTAATGTCTATTTGAGCCTATTTTTCATGCTAAATGCAGTACCTGTGAGGGTTTCTGGACAATATCTGTCATTGTTTTGTTAATTGATTTCCAATCATAAATGTATACATACATTTGCATAAAGCGAGCATATTTGTCCACTCCCATGTTGATAAGAGTATTAAACACTTGACAAATCTCCCTTTAAGGTACATTTTGAACAGATAAAAAATGTGCCATTAATTTGTAATTAATAACGATTATCTATGGACAATCATGCGATTAATCACAATTAAATATTTTGATCGATTGACAGCCCTAGTTGAAGCCGATTTTTACATTTTAAAGCAGCAGCATAAAAAGAAAAATAATTCAAACAATTTAAGGATTCAATGAGACCCTGTCATAATAATAATAATAATAATAATAGTCAAATTGTCTTCCCACAGATGTGAACTTTTAAAGCTCCAAAACACGCAGCTGGAATCGTATAATTCTATGTCGACGATATGTGTAATCAATTCCCTAATTAACTACTTAAATGGTTCAACCAATCACCATCAGTGTCAATTAACAGTCAAAGCGATCTCCCCCAGATTCCACTGCCATGATTAGCTGGCTACATGATGGGCAATTACAGCGAGGAGCATGCAACATTCAATGAAAGCCCTATTACAATTATACAAAGCCCTCAGATCTCCGAGCGAGAGAATGAAACAAGGAGCGAGACGGGAGGAGGAGGAGGAGGGGAGGAGGGAGAAAGAGCAACAAAGAGGAGCAGAGATGAAAGGGTATTTCTTCAGGAGGAGGAGGAGGAGGAGACCTACAGTGTTGGATTCGTTCAGATTTAACAAAGACGAGGGGAGCTTCAAGATTGTTTTCTCTCTCTCTATCGTTTTTTTTTTTTCCTTAAAGGGAAAATCCACTGTCAAACAGGAGCCGCACATCAATGGCGAGTGACAGACTTTTAACTCCAATCTGACTGATTTTCATGGTCTCTATTGAAGGTGTGTGTCAGCTTTTATGCCTGTAAAATCCATTGTAAAATTGGAGAAAAATATTTTTTGACATTTTTTTACTCTCTCTCTCCCCCTCTCTATCTCTATCTATCTATCTCTATGTATATCTCTCTCCATTCTCCCAGTGGAGGTGTTCTCCTCTTTATAATCTTGGACAGTTGAGTCCATTTTGACATTTATTAGCACTGAGACATCAGCTACATCAAAGCAGTTTTCCAGAGCTGCTGGTAAAAGACACTGGTTAGGAGCAGCAGCATCATGTGCAGCACTGGCTCCATTTCCAACCAAGTATATTTAATTGTGTGGTTGAATTTATTTGGGCTCAATACGCTTGAAATGAATTGATTCGTACGAGTCAACCGCGTTCAAAGGCAAAGGTGTTCATACCAGTTCACAATGGCCACGCTCAAAGACGCTGCAGTGATATTCTTCACGTCTTTCGAGAGTCTTTGTAGTCTCGGCACAATGGGTCGTACAAACGGGGTTAACAGTGCTCACCTTCAGACCTTGAGAGCTTTTGTGGCGTGGCACTTGTTTGCACATATGAAACATGACAGAGTAAGTCAAGGAGTCTGCCTTGAGTAAGAAGTTAAAGCCCTGCCAATTTTCCCACGTCTGCATACCTGCGTGCCAACTGCTGCTTGAAACTCAGACTTAACACAAAAAAAAAGCAAAGATTTGGAAAAAATTAATATAATTCTCTGTAACTGAATACAGTTTTTCCTTCTTTCCTATTGCGTCAATCATCTTGTGACACCTAAGAGTTATCTTGTCTTATCTAGAGCTGTCAATCGATTAAAATATTTAATCACGATCAATCGCATGATGGTCCATAGTTAATTGTGATTGATCGCAAATTAATCGCACATTTTTTATCCGTTCAAAATGCACCTTAAAGGGAGATTTTGTCAAGTATTTAATACTCAAATATGCTTGCTTTGTGCAAATGTATGTATATATTTATTGTTAAAAATCAATTAACAACACAAAACATTGACAAATATTGTCCAGAAACCCTCACAGGTACTGCATTTAGCATAAAAAATATGCTCAAATCATAACATGACAAACTGCAACCCAACAGGCAACAACAGCTGTCAGTGTGTCAGTGGGCTGACTTGACTATGACTTGCCCCAAACTGCATGTGATTATCATAAAGTGGGCATGTCTGTAAAGGGGAGACTCGTGGGTACCCATAGAACCCATTTTCATTCACATATCTTAAGGTAAGAGGTCAAGGAACCCCTAGTTTGCCATGGTTGGTACCAATGGATTCCTTAGGTTTTCTAGTTTCATATGATGCCAGTATCTTCACTCTAGCTTTATATATATATATATACACATTTTGAACAGATAATAAATGTGCTATAATTTTCAAATATTATATATATATATATATATATATAGTATATATGTATGTTTCTACAGTAGCCCAGAACGTACAAACTAAACTCTGGCTCTAGATAGGGCCCTTCGCGTTTTCACATCGGCCACCTAGCTCTCCCACACGCTTGGCACACAGGAGAAGTTTCAGCTGGTTTCAATCTGCAAATTCACTGCTAGATGCCACCAGATCCAACACACTGCACCTTTAAAGAGATAGATACCATGGCATGAACAGTATGACAAAATCTATGAAAATGTTCCGGTAAAATATAAATCGTCATATCGTCCAATCCTACATAAACATAGGTTGCTTTAGGCTTTGAGCATGGCGTTCACACCAGCTGAGACAATCTAAAGGAAATACTGACTACAAGCACAAGTCCAAACCTCATTGCTTTATTATGCCACATCATGAACATGCAATCATATGTCAAGGAGCGTCTTCTGGTTTTCATTCACTCCTTTATTTCCAGGTGAAGATCTAATCCGGTTTCACCTTTCAGCTTATCAACCCATCAGCAGCTCCACTTATTTGATTTATTTATTTATTTTTAATCAGCTGTTTCTGGCACGTTCCTGTGTTTTCTTTTCTGGAATGAAGCATTTTGGGGTTTTTTTCTCTGTGCGAGCCTAATTTCCCATCAGGACCAACTGACAGCAGCAGCATGATGGAGTGGTGGCAGGCGGGAGGAGGGGGTTACATGTGTAGACACCCCCTGAGCTTGCTGTTGAGCCCTGAGCGGCTCCACTCCAGCAGCGGGGGGTTAAGTACCTGGCTCCAGGGCCCTTCCATGGTGGCTGCTGAGGGACAGCAGTGTGTGTCACTTTCCCTCCCATTCTCCCCGCTGAATATACGCATTCAGAACAGCAACGCGGTTGCCAAGTTATTGTGCTCCCACTACAATACACAGTTGAAGTGGAGAGTACAGTACATACTGTATCTTACAATCCTTCTTGCTATTTTAGCACTGTGCTCAACACAGAATGTATCCAGCACAAAAAACATGTAGTGCCTGATAACGTTTTTAACATCGTGACACGTGGATGTTTTTATTCTATTATTCCAGGAGGATTTCCAGAGGATGCATGGACACCACATCCCCTTATAAGGATCAACCGATTATTGGCCTTGCCAATTATCGGCACTGATATTCGGCATTTTGCTGATATATATGTATCGTTAATTTTTTTAACCGATGACCGTTCATTTTAAAATGCGCTACTTTGACTCTGATGCTGCCTCCTCTCTCTGTCAGCGCTCTCCACTCGGTCTCCACTGTGCAGTCTGGCTCAATATCCCGCCCACAGCACTATCTGATTGGTTACACGTCATCAGCAATAGCCAATCAATACTGAAGGCTGCTGCTCCACAGACGGGCAGAGAAAAACAAACAGACCGGAGCTGATCCGGTGAGCGAGCGTAGATGAGTCCTCTTGGTAAGATGGAAAATATTGTTGAATTTGCAATAAACATCCCAGTCCTCTCTGCTGAGGTTGCAAAAACCGTGACCTTATGATTTATTTATTATTATTATATTATATTATTATTTCCCAGTTACACCGTCGTTGACAATGTCCGAATAATGCACTTTGTTGCAACGATATTCAGTCAACTATAACGACATAATAGCGTTTATTTATGTAACGTTAGTTATATTTCTGAGTAATGTTGGTGACAGCGCAACTGAAACTTATTTTAGCTGCTGATTTGCAAACGTTGGATTACTCACCCGCATGAGTTTTTCATTGCGCGTTTACATGTACAACGTGAGCTAATGTTGAGCGTCGTAGAGCTTGAATGCAATAACGAACGTCAATAAGTTAATTTGTTGATCCATAATTTAGCCAGCTGACTAGCAAAACAATTGATCTGTTATAAAGTCATTTTTTACATGTCTCTTACCAGGCTGGTCCTCTCAGTCTCAACAAGGACACTAACTAACGTTACTGCAGTCTGTCCTGAAGCAGCTCTGACTCTGGTTCTGGTAGAGACGTGCAGGACATTGTTGTTAGCGATTTTAGACGTAATTCATTCATTTAACTTGTATTTAAAATCTCGAGGAATCATTTAGGACATGCCTCCATTTTCAATGATGTCCAGAGTACAATTAAAACTGAATAAATACCCATAAACAAATCATTAAGAAAACAAACAGACAAAAATAGAACACAGTTAAATACAGTTACATTAAAGAGTAGAATAGTTGGTCATCATGGTTTTAAATTGACCTATTAGTTCAGTAGTGTTATAATATAAGTAATACGGTATTTAATTGGATATATAATTGCAAGTTACGGGCTTTATAAATAAATAGAAACCAGTACTTGTCACATCTTGCTGTTAGAGATGCTCAGTGTAATGGAATGAAATGGAACTGCATGTAAGGTCTGTGTTAATCCATACATGCACTGCATAGATGGTGTACAGTTATCATAGTTTTATATATTTTTACACTTTATAAAACTTCAGAGACATATTGTTTATTTATTTATTAAAATGTTCATTTAACTTTACAGGAAGCTGGGAGCTCCCTGCACTTTTTGTTTTGAAATAATATTGAAAAATTCTCTTTTAATTAAACATATGCTTTAAGGCATTTCAAAGAAGTTTTATGTTATTCCCATTTTTGACAGCAAGATTTTCATTTTTACTGCAAATAAATATCGGTTCAAAATATCGGTTATCGGTCTCCTTGATTACTAATAATCGGTATCGGCCCTGAAAAAAACATATCGGTCGATTCCAATCCCCTTATATACCCAAAATATATCCTGCACAATATTCATCCAGCATGTAGACATTCATATTGGGGTTTTTTTGCAATGCACTGATACCATTACTGGATGGGGACGATCTATTCCATTCAATTTTATGTTTATATACTATATATATTATATACTATAAATTTGAGTTTTGACCAATTTGTTACCAAAAAGGTTTACACTGGAATTGTAATTCCTGTTAATTTTGAAGATTTTTTACCAAGTTGCTGGTGTACAATTTATTATTCTAATAATAAATAACAATTCAGTAAATGTATATCTATGTATTTATTGGTTGCATTTTGTTTTACAAAGTTAGGAAAACAATGTTTAAGTCCAGCCTGATGTTGCCTTACACATAAAAAGAATATGATCCCAGTCACTTCCACACAGTGAGGCACGCGGCTTATTAATTAAACAGTGGTATCGGACCGGTACTCGGTATCGGCCGATACCCAAAGCCCAGGTATCGCTATCGGGACGGAAAAAGTTAGATCCGTGCATCCCTAGTTTTTTTAGCATGCAAAATGTATTTATTCATCCAGAAAGAATTTCATGAACATCGATATATCGGCTAGTTCCCATCTCCTTCTATCACACTCATACATACAGTGAGGTGGCTCAGCAGGTAGAATGGGTCGTCCTCTCATTTCATGGTCGGCTCTAAATGGAAGAAATTGTAAAGGGCTTTGGATAAAAGCTCTATATAATTGCAGTCCTGAACTGGGAGCTGGCCAGTACAACCAGGGTCCAAGCTGACAAGCTGTTCTGAATTTTCAAATGGGCCTTCCATTACTTTTCATATGTCTGATTTCTGCTCAAATCAATGTTGTAATAAAATCCAAATCATGCAGAGAAATAGAATTATAATTCACTCCTCCCAGCTGGCGCCCTCTCGGTCATCTTTTAAACCTCCAACATCTTCTCAGTGTTAAAAGCCTTAAACAGCACTTCTCCCCATGTGAGTCTTTGTTCTGATGTCCTCTCTGCTGCATGTGCTTCACTGAGGAATGCTATATTGCACAGCAATGATCAGGACTGCAACTAACTATTCTTTTCATTACAGATTAAAGCCTGACCCCTACTGAATTTTTTTATTGTGACCAAGATATTTACTTAGCAGAACATTTTACAGTGTAAAAATCAACTTGTCAGTGTTCTCTGTTGGATAAACTATGTAAAGGTGATACTCTTCTTGGAATTGCCGATATATCTGCCTGGGCGATTTATCAGCAAATAAATTAATATTTTTTTCTATTAATGGAGTAAAGCAGCAGTAGGTAGAATTGGAGCAAATATGATTATAAAAGTTATTTTTTTAAACGGTCACTATGTCCTGATAGTAGTGCATGAGACAGGTAATCTGAAAGAAATCATGTTTTTCTGTGTCCTCCTCCGAAAACAACAAATCAGAGCAGAGCTGGGGCCTTGCCGTCTCTGAGCAGCTGTCAATCACTCATGAACTCCGATCAAACAGTCAAACTAGTCAGTGCTGATCAAATATGAATACATTTTTTGTTACCGTTATGCCTATTTCTTACAGAAAATGTTTTCAAAAACATCTTGTAGTGTAATGTTTAGCTGTAAGATGAGAAAGTTTGTGACCCGGCAGCCATGTTGAAATCAGTTGAAGAAATGCCAAGCACCGCCCACCAGCCGGATCACAGCCAATAGGAACGCTCAATAGGAACGCTCTCTCTCTGAAATGACCTGTGATTGGCCAAAGTCTCCCGTCACGGGCTAGATTTTCTAAAGCCTGAAAACGGAACCATGAGGAGGTGCAGAAGTCTAGTTTTCTCTCAGAACACTTGAATTACAAAATGCTGAAAGGTTATTATGGATTTTTTTGCCCAATGATGCCAAAAACATTCTGCCTACTGCTGCTTTAATAAGCTGTTTGTGTAATATGTATGTGACTAGGATAATTCTTTTATGTGTAAGGTAACATCAGGCTTGACTTAAACATTGCTTTCCTAACTTTGTAATACTAAATGTAACAAATAAATACATAGATATAAATTTACTGAATTGTTATTTATTATTAAAATAACTATTTGTACTCCAGCAACTTCGTACAAAATCTTCAATAACTTCAAATTCAAGTGTAAACCTTTTTAATGCAGCAACAAATTGGTCAAAACTTAATTACGAAATTACTACAAAATTCCAGTTTATAATGTATATAGCATATAAACATAGAATTGAATTTAATAGATCGGCCCCACTGATTTTCGATCCAGCTATTTGAGTGAGTATCGACCCGATATCGAATCCGATATCGACCTATAACCTTATTTATCAAAATAGTTGCTGATTCATTTTGGCAACTAACCAATCAAGTTACCACCTAACAGTTCCAGTTGTATGGATCAACAAAGAAGTCACTCTACTCGTACTAACTCTGCATCAGCCTGCGAATCACAGCAGCATGCGAGACTGCCTATACAGACCACTCTATAGCACAATGGTTATCATACATCCAGTGGAAACATCACAGGCTATATGTTCAAGAGGAAGCAAATGTTAATGTTAGCATTTATAAACTAAGCAGCACAACCAGCAACATTAAGCTTCCACTGACATCCCAGAACAACCCAACTTCACTCCTTCATAATGTGTCCAGATTGTGCATGTGTTATCCCCCCAAAAAACACACCAATCACCAACACCTGTGCTGCAACCAGGTGGCAGTTGAACTCACCTGAACTCATTTTCTACATGTACAAAAAAAAATTAGGACAATAATGAAATAAACTCTGCAGCATCAAACTGTCAAACTTCTGTGTTATTTTACATCTATTCACATTGTCTTATATCTCTGTTACTACATTGCCGGTGCTCAGCCTGCCAGCGCTCTGTCGCACAACAACCCGGTGCAGCTCCTTCACATTCAACCCAAACATTCCTTAATATCACAATGAGACAGTGAGAGCCGGCGTGTGTTTGCATGTGTGTGTGTGTATGTGTGTGCATGTGTCTATGTGTGTGTGCAGGCTACGTGTGCGTGCTGAGCCCTCCGGTTCGTCTCAAGCAGCAGCAGCATCGGCAGCTTTAACGGTGACAAAGAAAGACGGTTTGCACGGTTTCTCTCCGACCGGGACTCACTTTGGGTTGCCTCTCCACATCCCAAAATCCCGTAATTTAACCCGTGATTTTTTTACCACAAAAGCGGTGTTGCCATGTCCGTTCATCCCTCTTTTAAAGCTCACACACATATATAATAATAATAAAAAAAAGCCAGAAGATCTATAAAGCAGTGTGCGCAGGACTTACCATGGTTGTTCAAGCTCCCAGTCTCTGAAAAAGTCGAATTCAAAGAGGTCCATGGTCGCTTCGGCCGGTGGTGGAGGTGGTGGTGGTTAAATCCCCAGCTGGTGCGACGTGGTTCTACATAGGCTACTGATACTGACTGACTGGCTGTGTGAGTGTGTGTCAGAGAGGAGACACAAGCGGCTGCCGCTGCCAGGAAGCTGCTACGTGGTCGAGGCGAGCTGACAGGCAGGCAGGCAGAGGTGGAGGGAGAGGGAGAGAGAGAGAGAGAGAGAGAGAGAGAGAGAGTGAACACACACAGACTGCTGGAGAGGCTGAAGAAGACAAGTCACACTGAGATATTCACTGCAAACACTTTGCTTCATAGCAAGCGACACTATTTATACCACACGGATCTTACAAAAATAAACCTGGTCGTCATTCACCCCACAAAAAAATAATGTGTCACTTAGGCTACTAATGTGGTAGAGTGACTTGGCAACAGCTGGGATATGTGTTTTTTTTTTGTTTTTTTCAAAGTGCACTAATTGTGCTCGGTGTTGCAGACAGGGCCGGCTCTAGTCCTTTGGGTGCACTAGAGGCAAAATTGGGATTTGGAGCCACCCCAGGGTTCAACCCCCCCAGAACCCTAACTCTAGTAAACCCGTAAACCGCAACCCCCATCATCAGACATCACAGTGTTTTTAAGACAAAAATTAAGATTTTTATTTACATAAATTTATTATAATATAAATAAACAATTGGTCCATGATATTGTTGGCTTAAAGGTGTTTAGTCAGTTTTATACGACGGAGTATTAGGGCCACATTGAGGGGGACATATTTTTTTTTATTACAAGAATAAAGTCGTAACTTTACGAGAAACAAAGTCGTAATATTAGGAAAACATATTACCAGCAACCAACAAAACGGGCGAGAGGACATAGCAGTTTATCTCGGTTTATTTCTTCGGAATAAATGCAGTTTATTGCACAATCTTTTCAAGGTCCTGATACTGATGATAATGTGGTGCTGATGTACCAAAAGATTAAGTATGTCCTTATTTGTGAAACCTTTACTATAGTATAACTTCACAAGATGCTCCACGTTCCTCAGTTACACACAGGCGGCACGCTGCTCTATTTCCCCTCTAAAATAACTCGCAAAATTACGACTTTATTCTCGTAAGTTTACGACTTTTTGTCTCGTAAATTTATGACTTTATTCTCGAAATCTCAGATTTTTTTTTTCCTCAATGTGGCCCTAATACTCCGTCGTACTTTTACAACAATTTACACTTTTATTAACAAATATGTACGTCTGGGCAGATGAAAAAGTGTGAGAAAGAGAATTACAGGGGTGAAAAGTTTTGTTTTTTTCTTTATTTGTTCTTGTGCTACGTCAATGCAGAAAATGATGAATTTATTATTATTATTATTATTACTATTATTATTATTAGAGGGCAACCAGCACCCCCCAGAAGGTGGCGCCCTAGGCGACCGCCTATGTGGCCTATATACAATAATAATAAATTCAACTTATATAGCGCTTTTCAAGGACTCAAAGACGCTTTTATATATATATCTATATGCCTTAAGCCGGGCCTGGTTGCAGATAACATGTAATCAGAGTCATCTTGCAGGAAACCATGTCACAGTCAGTGAGAAGCACGCTTCTGACATGTCATTTCACTGTTAGAGATCATCTCTGATGCACTATATGTTCTCATGAGTCACAAACTGAGTCACAATCAATAAAAGGTGATTTTTTTTTTGTTGCATCTATTCATATTCTACGTAAGTATGTAAGTGCACTTGCTCACTGAGCCGTGAGGATTCTTTGTTCAGTAGTATTGATCTCACAAAAATAAACCTTGTCATCATTCACCCCCCCCCCCAAAATGTGTCAGTTATTAATGTAAAATAGTGACTTGGCAACAGCTGGGAAATTATTTAAATGTCTCTTTTTTTTTAAAGTGCACTAATTGTGCTTGGTGTTACAGAGAACACATAATCATAGTCATCTTGCAGGAAACTACATGTTACAGTCTGCAAGAAACACACTTCTGACATGTAATTTCACTGTTAGAGATCACCTGTGACATGTTCTTGTGAGTCACAAACCTGACTCACAATCCATAAAAGGTGTTGTTTTTTTTTATTGCATCTAGTCATATTCGGGGTGTTTCTGCAACTGCAATCACTTTTGACACTCCCAAATTAAAAAAAGAAAAGAATAAACCTCTATGAATTATAATTTTAATCATCAGAGTATGCAATACATATAAACAGGTACACACAAATACATATTAAGATTTTAATCTGTAACATGTTTATTCTTTTATGGTTTTATCACTACTAAATGTCCTTACCTTAACATTACAATAATGTTAATTTTTTTAATTTTCCTTTTTTTAAATTCTATAATATTTTTATAACAGTTTTGTGCATCATTGTGAATATTGTTATAAAAACATTTTCTAAAAATAGGGGATTTCATGATTTTTCTCTACACCCTGAAAAATGTAGATAGTAACTTCATATATCAGTCTTCATATAGAAAAAAATATATATTTTATGTTTGTAAAATAATATGTGCATGAAACAATTCTATTTGAAATAACGTCATAATGTAATTGAATTAGCTCATTTTAGGTATCTCAACATTGAAACCACAGTTGTGAGACATGAAGAAAAATGGTTTGGACCCATAAAATGCTCCATACATTTTATTAAATCACATTATTTAGTAATTATTTTTTCCTGTCAAGATGGTTAATAACGCTATGTATGTATTTATACATATATCGAGCATTGCACAGCAAATTTGAACAAAAATCCAAAATTTCATTGCTGGGACTAGAAAATGCCCGTAGTTGCAGAAAAAACATCTACGTAAGTAGTGCACTGTCTTACTGAGCTATGAGGATTCTTTGTTCAGTAGTAATGTATGATGTAGGGCAGTGGTTCCCAACCAATTTTCCTTGGAGCACCCCCTACTTATACTATATCTAAGATGAGCTCTGACCTCAGTGAAAATTTTGTTTTTGGAAGGCTAAACGCCAACAAATATGGATTGAAGCAGACTATTTCCTTAGATTTTGCTACAAAGTAGCCAAAGATATATCTTTCTAAATAGTTTTATATGCAGACTTTTGTATAAAAAGGCCAAAATAGCTATGACCCTGGAGTAGAGTATCATTTCTGTTATTTGTTGACTCATTGAAAGTGAAAGAAGAAGCAGAGAGCAACCACACACTGGTTCACAGCTCTCCAACGTTAATGAGCTGAACCGGTTTCATTTCGGCCCCACCAGGTTTCCATTAGGCAAATGGCAAAAATTAAAGTCCTTCTCCTCTGGTCCTAAATTATTTGTTTTTATTTTATTCTAGTATGGATGTTGTTTAGATTTGTTTAAATAATATCATACCAGTTGGCATTTTTGCAATTTTTGGTGCACTCTCCTCCCTGTACCATTGTTTTCAAGTTAGAAGGTCCACTGAAACTTGTGCAATGTTGTCACACAAAAGTGTACCTCTATCTTGAAGGACACTACGCTTTAGTACAAGTTGGTTTAATTTTCAGGCCATCGGTTCTATTGGTTACGATAACACTGTACTCACCAAAGTAATTGCTGAGATCTCGGGACACAGCAACATTGCTAAAAAAAAAAATAGGTTCAAAAGAGCAACAAGCACGAGTTGTCAAACAATCATGCTGATTGAAAACAAATCAAAAGCTTTGCTAAATTAGCCATTTTATTTAGAGGTAAATCTGAAATAGATCTCACCCATTGCACAGAAAAACGATGGGTGAGCACAAGTCAACCCGATCTCACGGGAAGGCATATGAATGACACAACATTACAAGGACATTCCATGTGTCACGTGGATGAATTTCAGGCTTTTCCCGTGTCAGTTACGCCATGCAACAAAACTACGATAATGTCCGCAGTTAAGTTTAGGCAACAAAAGCACTTTGTTCGGTTGGGCTTAAAATAAGTACGTCAACTAAGGAAAACGACGTAACATAAGTAAAGAAAACATGTGACAAATGGTAAGAGTTGGTCGTCGAGTTGCAAGTCTTTTTTTTTTTTTTTTTTTTTTTTAAAGTTATTTTTTTGGGGGCATTTTCCATTTTTTTATGACAGGACAGTGGATAGAGTCTTGAAAGGGGGGAGAGAGAGAGTGGATGCGGAAAGGGCCACAGGCCGGATTCGAACCCGGGCCACCGCGGGCAGGACCAAGCCTTAATACATGGACGCCCGCTCTACCAACTGAGCTAACCCAGGCGCCCAAGTTGCAAGTCTTTTTTGATTTTGTCAAGTCAAGTCTAAAATTATCAAATTTGTGACTTGAGTCTGACTCGAGTCCAAGTCATGTGACTCGAGTCCACACCTGTGGTTTAAATCGTACAGGAGATTGGAACTGTGAGAATCACTGAGCCTGCACAATGAGGAGGGAAAATGTTTATGGTTGTTAATTTTCTGGATTACAAAAGAATGATTCTGCAAACGTTAAAAGACAATTTTTCAGTCTGAGTATGTGAACCAGTCTAGCTCCAATCGGTCAGTGTCGAAACGCTGCCTGTTCAGTCCAATAAAGTTCCGGAGCTATAATCCACTGTGTGGTCACTGTCTGCTCTTCCCGTCACTGACTCTGCTATGCTGCACCTGGCCTAAATATAGGACTGGATGTCCAAACAACTGCTCCTCTGTATCTTCCAACATTAGCCTCCTGAACAGCAACGAGTGACATCTATCTTCTGTCCATTTGGTATAAAGCAACGACTGGTCATGTATAGTGTTTGCATCTGCTGATGATTACATCACATCATTCCTATATTTTGCACACGGTTGTCCCTGTAATTTGGTGCCACTGGTGCAAAGGTGCCTTGTGCAGCTTCAGTGAAATAAGCTTGTGTAGAGAGGCGTCAAAGCAAAACGCCAGTACTGACATATGTTTCCTAAAACATTCTGCACCGTACAGATCTCAGTCCAGGTGGTCTTTGAACCAATCACCAACTGCACTTGTCCCCCCGCTTTTGTATCTTCACCCGACAACTTCACCTTTGTTTGACATCAGCCGAGGCGGCAGCGTCGAGCAGCCTGCCGTCCTCGCTCTCTATCCATTACACTTGTTGCAACACATGCCCAGCGGCACGTTTTACTGTTTACGCCTGGCTATGAATAATGATTGACCAGATGGTTGAAACTTCTCACTCAGCATGTGATGTAGCGGTAGCTGTAACTGTGGCGCCTTTGTGACATCACTGTCCCCTCCTTTGAAAAAAGCCCTCCCACGCAGACGCCAGCGTGTTTTTGTACACGTGATGAGAGAACACGAGAAGTCCAAATGTATCGGAAGTAATGTTTTGAAGATATACTGCGGGGCTGTGTGTGTGTGTGTGTGTGTGTGTGTGTGAGTATTTTGGTCTGGTCTGGGGCAACATGCCAGCACTACTCTGCATCACACTCCGCAAGTACAAACAGCAGCCTCGGATGAAGAGAAGAGAGTTAACCATAGAGCATGATGGGAATAAAACGCTGCCCGCCATAAGCAATACTGTCTGAAAGTGCTGTTTCATGACCTTGATCAATTCCAGCCATTTCAACCTCGCAAATCAATATTCCAGACGTCTCCGGAGCTTCAAAACACCACATCAAAATTCAACCAATTTTCAAGGATTTTAAGCACCTGCGGGAACACTGGTTTTGTGTGTGTGTGTGTGTGTGTGTGTGTGTGTCTGTGTGCGTGCGTGCGTGCATGAGTGTGTGTAAGAAAGGCTGTCCAAAACTAGGTCAGACACTGAGAGACAGAGAATGACTGGAGAGAGAGAGGAAAGAAAAGATGTGGCAGAATTTAAAGAAAGCAATTGAAGGATGAGTTGATGGAGAATTAGATGACAAAAAAATATAGAGACATTGACATAAAACACAATTTAAAGGTAAATATACAGAGAGCTACACACATAAATGCAATTACGACTCATTACACGTTTTTTTACTACGACTAGAGTAGCTGCTTGTTTAGAGATTTTCCATTCTTTTGCAGTATTGTTAAAGCCACCGCTGTGCCGGTAATTTCTATTTAAATGATGACACAGAGAGTTAGAGTCTCACACACACACAGACACAGAGCCCCAAAAGAAATACAAACTAGATAGAAAAGTGTCAGGAAGGACCAAGTTCTCAGCTTTTTGCTCATTATACTTGCTGTGTATCTTGCAGAAGTTGAGAAGTGCATGTCATGAATTTTCAATATGTGCCCAGGCTTTCTCTTGCTCCTCTCTCTCTCTCTCTCTCTGTCTGGTATACGAAGAGGAGGCAGTGGATCAACACGGCACCACAGCTTCCCCATGTGGCTAGAAATAAGTATTACACTATGGAAACATGGTTATTTTTCATCACACATTTGGGAAAAAAATGTCTTACTTAACCTTTAGGAAACATGCTGAAAACCAGCTTTGGTCATTCCGAAGCAAAACACAAACCACCTGATCTACCTCTTTCTTCAAATCTTTCTTTTTTAACTTCTTTTTTAAGGCAAATTTATTACAAGTAAAATCAGTTTTATTATAAAAGGGCAAAAATATATCTCATTCAAATCTTTCTATAATAAATACATGGTCCTATGAACTTACATTATATCTGAGGCCTTTTAATTGCCAAGCAGAGGTTACCCGGTGAAGCTTTTAAAGGGACAGTGTGTAACAATTAGGGGGATCTATTGGAAGATATGGTATATTAATGATCCCCTCTACTGGAGCCCCGAGGCATTACCAACAGATCAGCGCACAATAAAACCACACAGACAAGGATCTGCGTCACCTATCTGCATTATTAGGGCCCGAGCACCGACAACGTCGGGCTAGCGAAGGCCCTATTGAAACTGTAGTGTTTCAATAGGGCCTCCTCCTACAGATTTAATCAGATCGACTTGAAATTTGGTCAGGACCATCTTAAGACCTTAAGGATGAAAAGTTATTCAAATGGTGAGTTTTCACTGAACAACCTGACCATAGCGTGGCGGACATTTTGAGCCATTCGCCATGAAACAGGAAGTTGTTGTAACTCCACTGTACATAGTCCGATCTGCGTCATTGCGCTCATCAGAGTTCCGGTTTCATCGTGCCTGGCCACATCATTCGGTGTCCCGCCAGTACCTCTGACGCGCGGGAAGGAGCCAGGGCCCGTTCATCGCTGCTCGCAGCTTTAATTCCTTTTTCTGTTACACTGCATATGTGCTGCATATCAGTAACCAGTATTGATGCACTTTTACATCCAAAAATTGAATTACATGCCCTGAAAATTATACAATAATAACAGATAACAAAGAAATTAGCTTTTCTCCAAATAAATGAATTAAGCCTGAAAATGAATTATTCTTGTCTGTCACATTTAAACAATTTCAAGAGTTTTCCTTGGTCCAATTTTGGAAACAGTGGGGTAGTGGAAGAGTTTGGCCTTGGCCCTTGATTGTCACTGTGCTTAATAGCCCCACAAGGGAGCCGTCTATTATAATCTTCTTTTATCCTGAGCATCCTCGTGGTCTAATGGACCAAACATGCTGATCCTATTCAAGGCCACAATGCTTTAAGGTTGTAATGAACGGAACAGAGGTGTGTCCTTGAATCAACCATGTGGGTAAGGACCCCTGAGGTCCAACTGACCAGAGTATAGTTGGCTATAACGCCATGTTTGAAGCAAGACAGTTTCATGACATCACTTATATGCCATCTTCTGTTTTCTAAAACCACTCTCTGCTCCAACAAACAAAAATTAATTGCAGTGTTCAAAAGCAAATAGGGCATAACATATATGAATGCTGACTAGTACAGCTTAATATTAAAGCATATTAAGCTGTACTAGTCAGCATTTTTCTATCAACAATGGATCAAATGACTGTGTAATGTCAAAGGTCACTCTGTTCATGCTCTTAGTGAGAATTATCACCCAACTCTGCAATTCATTCTGCTCTACTGATCATTGTAGCATCTTTCAGCTCATTGTTTTGGTATTACAGAACCACAACTTTATTCTTTTGATTTAATCTCACTCTCAGATTTGGTTTAGACATTTACGTCATCCTCCAGATGAATTGTATGAACTTAAATGATTGACTGACTTTTCATCTAACACCATCATCAGGTCAAATGTTTTATTTGTTGAAAATATTTTGTTTTATGACCAAATACCTACAAAACTGATTCCCATTAGCCTCAGCTAAACATGCTGAAGATGGTAAATAATAATGCCTGCCAAACATTAGCATCTTAGCATTGTCATTGCGGGCATGTTATCATGCTAATATTAGCATTTAGCTCAAAGCACCACTGATCTTGAATAGCATGGTAGACTCAGAGAGTAAATTATCCTACTATTACCATGGCCACATAATGTTCATTTATGTTAAAGCAATTGGATTTTTAAATGGAACTTTGTTTTGACACTATCTCTTTCAACCTTGGAATTAATGTTTAAGAGAAGCCCCTCAACAGCTGAAAGCAGCGATTTTACAGCATGAGTTTTACTTTCTAACAGTGAGGAGGCTGCTGCACCTGCACCATGCATTTATCTGGTGTCACACTTTAACTATTAAGTGTAAGTTACTGTTTTTAGAAAAATCCCAAAGAAGAAAAAAAAAAAAAAATCAATTTTAGTATTCTCAATTTGCATTATGTGCCCAGCAGGATTCTTTTGGCTAGACTTCACTGGTAAAGGCAGATAGTTACAATTTGGCTCAAAGGCTGCAACAAAAATGGGAGACGAGACAAGTTTTAAAATAGTAAAAAGCATGTTCATTTAACAAACTAAAAAAAAAAGAACTAAACAAACATGTAAAGTAGATAATCAGTAACGCAGCCGTGAAAATGTATGTGTAGCGGTGCACAGAATGATGTCCCACAGGCTCAGTCTGGTGCTACACATTTATTTAAGATGTTCTGTAAAATGTAAAATAATGCTTTAGGTTGACATCGCTACACAGTTTATTCTACTTCTAACTTGTACACAGAGATTCTCATTATCTCACGTATTCACGCGAGACTTCCCTGTGACGCTCCCTTCACATACACGGCTTCTGTAGCGACACTGACACCTACTGGCGATCTACTGGCACAACACCCTAATAATGACACTGGCAATAAATAACACTGTACCCTAAATTATAACCACATTGAACTCTTTCTTCTTATAAACACATATGAACATGACAAACTCTCTTCACTTGCATTACACCCAAGAAATGGTTCTGTTTTGTAACCTACACATGACTGATTATGCCACATATGCCGCAAACAAAACCAAAACAGCTGTGCCAGCCAAGGGAGAGAGCCATCTGTGGGAAGGTATAGGGAGCTTTTATGGCCCAATTCCAATCCGGTCCCTATACACTCCGTGGTGGAGTACACGTTTGTAGTCACACTCACAGCTCCATGAAGCACCCTTCTTTAAGGTGTAGTGTATAAATACAGCAGCCACTTTTGGGACGAACTTCCCTTTCTCTGGCAAGGAAATAAATATCAGAATCAGAAATACTTTATTGATCCCCGGGGAAAAATTGAGTTATGTTTTGCTCCCATTCCAGAGTATAAATATATAAAAATAGAGAAATTATGAGAAAATATAAATAAGAAATATATATAACAACAGTGCAAATAAGAGTTCATAAGGCCAACACTTTGACCAAAGCAAAGGTCCCTCCAAATCTCTGTAACATTCATATAGGGACTAATAGTGTGTCTGTGATCGTCAACAGTGTAGTGACTAAATTAATTAGCAGTCCTGATATTGTTTTATGTCTGCTTATAGAAGATTATGACATCAGAATCTGACACATTTTAATCCATTGCTCACTGAAAGACAGTTTAGGATATTTGGAGAAATCATGAAATAATTATCACATTGCAGAAAAGAGAAAAAGTGGTGTGTGGTCACGAATGTTAAGTATTGCTTTATCATTACTGCCAAGAGTATCTGGTTGCTTTATTGCTATTAGTTTTAAATTGATTTGATTCTTGATTTAGGTAAAAGGAGCCATCTGCTGGCCACTGACGCTCCTCGCCTCACCCCAGAGCCTCAGCTGCGCCACAGAGGCCCCCACCATCATCACAGATATGGGTATGATAAGATATAGATTAAGAGATATTTTCAGCATGGAGCCATACTGTATAAATTAATTTCACCAGCAGAAACAACATTTGTTTACAGCTCTACAATATGCATTAGGTTAGTGTTCATGTTGTCAGCTACTTTTAGATTTAGTCCTAGTCTTAGTCCTGAGATGAAAAGTCTACCTTAGTTTTAGTCAGATTTAGTCAACCTCATCCTTTTTATATTTAGTCAATTAAAACACTTTACATTTTAGTCATCAAAAGATTGGAAAAAAATTATGTAATAATTTTAGTCTAGTTTTAGTCAAGACCATGATAATCAAACTGCTTTCAATGCCAGGTACGATTTTCACTTACAAGGAATTTGCCTTGGTATTTGGTGCACACAATAAAGATAAAAAGAGTCACCTTTTTTAGCACTGCTGGTGTCAAAGGTCACCGGGATGATTTGGGCACTTAAGTTCTAAACCAGCCCGAGAATGAAGGGGCCACTCGCCCTCTCTTGCTTCACCACTCACTTCCCACGTACACACACACTCTACACACTTGCTCCGTTCCAAATCACCTACGCTACTCTTAAAACAACTGGCTATAGAGACGGCCATTAGTATTTTCATGTTGGCCACCATAGTTCACCTACATGGTTGGCACACCGGAGAGGTTTAATTCTGCAGCCCCACCGCTAGATGTCGCCAGATCTCACACACCGGACCTTTAAAACTAATATAGATGTTTTTAGGTGAGCCTTTCTTTTAGGTGTCTCAAATCCGTTTTGCTGCTGCCCCCGTCCACAGCACTGTATTGCTTTGCTTTGTTTCTCCAAACTGGGGCATGCTGACCACCTTCTACTGTAGGTAATACATGGACTATGGAGAAGTACCTCATACAACCCCACTTCAAAACACCTGAACTATCCTTTTAAGGTGTTAAAGTGATTTGATTATACCAAATAAAAGCATAAAGTTCTTTAAATAAGTCTCGCTGTGTGTTTTCTCCCTTCAGCACCTTCATAGATCGCTGTAACACCAGTTTTGATGCTGTGGCAAGGATCCAAGGATACACCACAAACTGACTCTTTAGGCATGTCAAATTAGAAAATAGACCTTAATAAGTAGTTTGTCTGGCTCTGGTTAGCAGGATCACTTCCATCTCCCTTGCATCACCATGCCTTCGCCTCTCCTCCATTCTGTCGTCCCTCCAGGTCTCTGACGATGTGACGGGTCAACGGTGGGGGCTTGGTATCAGGGCGCGGGGGCATCAGTCAGAAGGCCGTGGAGGGGTCTACCTCCTGACCTGTCTCGGCTTCACGCTGCGCTGGAGAGACAGTCAGATCATGCCATCTTCTTCATCTGTGGTGTATAATCCAATAATGTTAATACGCTATGAATGTTACGCATAGATTAATGAATGGAATCAGTTACTGAGTCCATTCATAAGAGACTGAATGTAGACCATAAAGACAACACATTTCACTGAATTAAAAAAAAAAAAATGACACAGCAAAACGGTGCTCACACATTGAAAGTTGATTGCTACCCAGTTTTAACTTCTGTGAAACCATCTGGATCAACTCAATACATCTTCCAAAGCAGTATTATTGGTCATTCACCCACAGCTTGGATTTTCTTTGATAAATGTGGAGTGAATCAGCAGGTCGTGTCTTGCTGCAGGTTCCCAGTTCTGGCTGTTCAGGGATCTGTCCCTCCAGGAAGGTTACCCCCAGCCCCATTCTGCCCTATAGGTTGGGGGTGAGCGTAGCTGGAGATGATGACGATGAGGAGGAGGCAGCAGCAGCAGCAGCAGCAGCAGCAGCAGCGGGGAGGGAGGTGGGGCCTGGTCTGGGACCCAGAGGAGGGTCCCCCTGTGCGGGGCAACGTGGTAGATGCTGACGAAGAGAAGCAAGAAGACAACTGGACCCAGCTGCTCAGAGAGGGCGGTCTTTGGCATCACCACCAACAGCGATGGTGCAGGACAGCAATCATATTTGTGTCTGTGTGTCACGTTAGATGATGTGTCTGTCCTTATCAGGACCAAATGAACTGCCCGGGACAAGAAGATGAGGTGAGAACATTCTGTTGCTTCTGGCTGATGAATTTAGGATGTGAGTTAAAGTTCAGGGTGAGGTTCTTTGGTTATAGCCACCATCCTTAAATCTTGACTAGACAAATCTGAGCTAAATTCACACACACAATTCAAGAGGGAGCCTTAATGATGAAAAATCTGCATCTTCTGTGTATGAAAATAAAAGGCCCGGTTTCCTAATGTTCATAGACATCACTGGTGTAAACAAACCTTAGAGTAACTGAACATGGTCTAATAATTTGGCTTGTGCTGCCGACTAGTGGTGACATCTAGCGTGGCTGTTTAGTACCATGCTCCATCACAGATGGCTTACATATGTATCTTTTTTATGTACATTATATGTCATAATGAATATTTATAACAAGAAAATCACATGACGATGTGAAAACAATGTGACAAAGTGAAAGGGTTCATTCATAGTGATGAGAATAAGCACCTCCCCTCGGCTTTAAGGAACTTTTAGCTTATTGTTTATTGGTCCGGCTGTATAACTTCGCTGTTCTGGTTCACTCTCATGCTCTCATAGCTCTGATAAACCCACTGTACCCAGACTTGTGAACATAGTGGAGCATTTTTAGCAGCTAAAGAGAGTTATTTTCTTAAGAGTTGGTGGAGATTAAAAACAGAGCTAAAAGAGAGAGAGAATATTGGATTTACATTCATCAGATGACACAAACACGACTCCTAGTGAAGGCTAATGTTGCTCTGTGTCTGCTGGATGTGTAGATAGGCGACTGTTTGCTATAACAGTTTCACCATATCAACAGAAGTTAAGCATGACCAGAGGTTTTACAGACCCACGATGGACAGATAAAACAAGATCTAAATCGGTGCAGCAGAACTAGATTCCACGTCTTCTCTTTTTTGTTAAATTTGGTGCTTATACATTACCCACAATGCAACTCCAGCAGTTTGTTTGGAGATTTGATGTGATATGCTCGTAGTAGCTAATGTCGCCTTGAGCTGCTACAGCCTGCAGCAGAGATGACCAGCCACTACAGAAGTAAGATCACTTCATTCTAACTCCCACCTCCACATCTGATATCCAGTTTCACATCTTAAACCCAGAGGGCAGAAAAGCATAGGTGGACCAGAGCTTTGTGAAAGGGGGAAATTTATATATTGAACTTATGGATCCACACTGCAATGACTTCAGCACACAGAAGTAGTCGTCTCAGTTGTGACCAAGTGTCCCTGTAAAGCCATTTTGGACCTAATGAATCCGTTTTCATCTTGAAGATAACAGTTTGTTTTTCCAGAAATTACTTCTTATTGGATTAAAGTTCATACAAAGATGCATTTAGAGGTTTAGAGGCTCTTGTTGATATAGAGATAGTATTGCGGTTGGTTTCTGCTATGCTGCACATGCTTTTGAGACTTTTTGAACTCTAAAGATCATCAGATACACTATAAGGTTAGACCATACGGTTAGGATCAACATATTCCTTCTCATAGGATTTAATAAATGAACTGCTTTAAATTTGTGATCTTGTGTAAAGCATATTGTAGGCACTGTGCTCTCAGACCACTCTTTGAGTTGAATAAAGATAGGGAGGAAGTTGCTCTGCAGCAGTCATATGAATATAGCAACATCTGCTCCACAGTCTTTGTCAAATTCTTGCAACATAGAGGTAGCTTATATAACATAGCTTTATTTATATTATGTGTGCTTGTTTTTATAAAAATGTTTTTTCTTTTTGTGCAAAAATGTCTATCCATGAAACATCAACCCATAATAAAGTAGTAAAATCAGGTGGTCTAGAAACATTTTCTATCACTATAATAATGTGATAATGTGCTCACTAGAGAGTCAGGAGAGCATGTTTGATCTCTCAAACAAGTCGGGATGTTCCCTGTATTTCTGTAATTCCTATTTCACAGCCACGAGGGGGTGCACACAAGCATAAATTGAGGCTGATGTATGGATTTTAATAAAGCTGCATCAATCAACATTTTTATACTAAAAATGGATCAAATGACTAATGAGAAATGGTTGTAATGATGAAAGAAACTAAACACCGGCACTCACAGATAAATTGTCTCCTTATTTATTGTGGATAAACCAAATGTCATCATCAGTGGAATCAAAGCAGCAGAAAATAATATTGTAATTTATTTACAATAATCTGTGAATGAACTGCCCAGAAATGGCCTCTCCTAAGGACTCAAAAACAATGAGGACTATAGTGTCACAAGCTAAAAGATATCAAACTGAATGCTGAAGACTGGAAACATATGCCAAGAGCTATACCATACAGATTAATACATGGGGATACACATAAATACATGTAAAAACAATTTATAATACAGAAAAAAACTTAATAATGTAAATACATTCACATTGTATATGACCTCTATTGAGGAGAAATAGTAATAAAGTTAGTCTATGCTTAAAACTGTCCAAAATGTGTTAATGAATGTGAAGAGAGGGCCAAACTACCCAGCATCCCCCGAAATACATAGAAATAATCCAAATATAGAAAGGACAAATAGCATGTTAAATTTAATAAAGAGTTATATGACCCTGTTAAAGGACAAGTGTGTAGCATAATTAGTGGGATCTATTGGCCGAAATGGAATATAATATTAATAAGTATGTTTTCTTTAGTATATAATCACCTGAGAATAAGAATGATTGTGTTTTTTGTTACCTTACAATGAGCTGTTTATGGGGTCATACACATGCCGCGTCTAAAACGTCAGCTGTGCTGCTTTTTCTTCTTTCCAAGGTTCTTGGGAGGTTGCACTCCTGTCACTCTTTCCGTCACTAAACAACCAAAACCGTCGTGCTGCAATGACGACGATGATGCAGCTATGGTAATTTAGCAGGAAGCTTCACTGACTAAACACAATCGAAACAAAGATAAATTCATTTCCAGCACTGTAAATCCCTCACGGTAGCTTTACACGTGATTTCCTCTGTGTCAGTGTGGCTCATCTTTCAACCGGATGTTGTGACGTCCTCAGACAGAAAGGGTGACGCCAGTGAAGTAGTCCATGGGACAGATCGTAAAGCTCTGGCTAGTCCTGCAATCAAATAAATTAACTTCTCCTCCATATTTACCGTAGAATTATGTTTACGGAAGAAAGAAAAGACGGCTGTGATTGGTTGCTCCTCGTCACATGACATACAGTGCGCGCTGTAATGTTCCAAAAGTTGACCTTTGGGGCCCATTAAGGCCCCAAAAATAGGTGCTTGGGAGCACGCTTTCACACTATTGAAACATGGAATCCTAATGTGTTTGTTTGAGTTCAAATGGGGCCAACCCCCAGGTGAGCATCGTTAGCTTCAAGGGGTACATCACGTTCTCCAAATTTACTTTAAAACACTTGTTTTTTTTACTTAGTTAAAAAAAGAAAGTTGACTGAGAGGGTTTTGAAAAAAGTCCCTCATCTTTGTCAGTGCAATAGCTGTTAAAGTGCAGCCCAAGTACCCCCATGGTGTGATCTGAGGGACAAATTTGAACCCTAATGCTGTATGCAAAGGAGTTGCCTCATTTCCAATTTTCAGTTCACTTCAATTACTTCAAATTTAAAACTGTGCGACCGTAACTCGGGAGAGAAAATACGTTTCCCTCGAAACGTGATTGAGAATGCATTTTAGTTGTATGAAAAAAAATTTTTTAGGAGACAGGGCTGACCTGTGTGTGTTATCAGAGCTTCTCTGTGCTTTGTTGACATAGCCGGGCGGCCGCGAGTGCTTTTAGTGCATGTGAGTGTGCCCCACTGGCTAGCTCACGGCGGTTACACCTGATGATAATCGTGGAAGCGTAGCGCCCACCCTCTGGTTCCCCCCAGGTTAACACTCTTATCTCTGTCAGAAGTGTTGTCGTTGTTTGCACTGTTACCACCGTTCGCGTTGGAGGCGGTGCCCCGTTCATTCCTATGAAAGTTGTTCAGTGGCGCATCGTGCCAAAATGGCTCGACTTCCGCCTGGAAAAATACCCAGAACTTTACATCTTTTAGGAGATAATGATTTAAATCAGGGCTATTAGAGTGTTCGTACTGGGGAGTTGATTCACCTAGAAAAAAATGATCCTCTGAGTTACAGATGTCTCTTTCCCAATGTAAGTCTATGGGGAAAAGTCTTATGGGCCAAATGGCATCACGTGACTGACACAGAAGTTTAGGACCTTTAAGATCGGTGGGGTCAAGTGGGCTTCTTGTTACTGGTTATTAAATAGTCTCCTTGTTTCCAGCTGTGCACATATTGTAGGAAATGCTAAATTAAACTTGAACACTGGAGATCACAAAACCCTGCGTGGTGTGCTCATCAGGAGCCATCAGGATTAGTCCTATCCTCCAGTGTCAGCACATGTCAGCCTTTCAGAAAAAACAGCCAGTGTTTCACATTCACTTCCCGGATCCAAGACCAAGACCCGGATCAACAGTCTTGGGAGTTCTTATGGGATCATGTGGTTCTAGGTATCAGAGCCTGGGGTTGAAAGATGGAAACGGCCGATACATTATAGACTGAAATGTATTCAAACAAATTCCATTCAGTAAAAGAAGCTGCACATGTTTTTGCTGAATGATTTATCTCAACACTGACATCCGACACGGGAACTCCCCCAACTGGATTACTTCATCACTGAAAAGGGGAATCCTCAGATTCCACATCATCTGCGTGATTTACTGCAAGCGCAGCAGAGAGCTAGCTGTGGTTGCCCCATTACTCATAGACAGACCTGTAGTAAGATAAGCTGCATTCCTTCACGCTCATATAAACTTCAGTACTTTCAGATAACATTAAGGAAAACTGTGAGTCAGACTAAGTATGGAACATTCTCTTTCTAGTTATGCCTCTAAAATCAAAGCTCTTCAGTATAATATAAAACTCCCTGCTAATTCAGTTTTTTTATTAATGCATATGAAACTATTAAGATGCACAAAGATAATACCTCAGGTCAGAACATTTTCAATCACTCTTTGTGACAAAGAGCCACTCTCATAAAGAGAAGAACTGAGTGAGCTGTGGAAGTTCGTGGGAACACCATGAATTTTCCCTTTCAGTCTGCCGCTGCGTTCAGACCTGTTTGTCACAGCAGAGATAAGACAAGCCAGTTGACTCTCTCAATACGATGGCTATCTCAGCCATCATATTGCTGCTGGCCACAGAAATCCCTTTGAACATTTAAATTAGTCAGCCTTTCTGTGTTGAGAAATTAAGAGCTTTTTCTGTTTTCAGATTGACTGACAGGTTCTTTTTTTTGTTAGGAAAAGAAAAAGAAACAAAAATTAGCCATTTAGATATCTTGCAACCAAGGCATTTAAGTTGTACAAATATAGATAAAATCACACATAAACCTTCCCAGAAGAATCAAACAGCCTCAACATTTTCATTTGCAAAAGTTAAATTTAAAAGAAATCTACATTTTAAGGGACCTACATGGATGTCCTGATACCACACTATGGTTTACTAGAACTATACATTACAAACTTTGTACTAAGGAAGCTAAACTTAGAAATGAAATGTAACTTTACATCTGGATGTTCTGCCAGACAACATTTAACCCTCATCCTACCAACTGGGGTCCCTGCAGACCCCAGAGGTCTACTTTTTGTCATATCTCTTTTTTTTAAGACTTTGTCAATCAATTTGTTCCTAATGACTTCATGTTTTCTGTTTCTGTTTTAATAAAGTGCTTTTAAAAAGACTGATGTATTGGGCTCCTAGGGGACCCCAGTCAAAAGCACTCAATAGCCTCCTATGCAGTTTTAATAGATGTTTGTCCTAATTAATCAGGGGGTAGGGGCACTCTGTCAGTCATTGTGAAGGAAACACACACAGATGCAGCAGACGCACACTATTATGCAAATTAATTGTTACTTTCCTAAAATAATAATAATGTGTTTTTTTTTTTCTTCAGATGACATTAATTACGTACTGTAGGTTGGTAGGATGAGGGTTAAAGTGCAACTTTAAAATCTTTAAAAAGGGTTCATTTTACTTTCTGGTCTTCAGAGAATGAGACTTGCTCAGGTGTGATCACGTGACGGAAATATGGGGGACGGATTGTAAAGGCCTGAAACGAACGAGTCGACGAGGAACACGTTGAATAACATTTATAAATTGATAAATATAGATAGTATAGATTGATAAAGAGATACAGTTCATTAAAAAATATTTTAGATATTTTAAAGTGTGTCACAGATTTCAAACAAAGTAGAATATTGACTTGTATACTTTAACTTATTTCAGTTGTTTTTTATTTAATGTGCACTTAATGAATTGTCAAACTGGGGTCTGAAAAGCATTTTTGTCTTCATGAATAATTCAGATCATCAGCACTGCAAACAGGATTTTGGTGTAGAAGTAGAATTATGCAAACTGTTATCTCTCTCGTGTTATTGGATTGTTCTCTCACTGTTGGTGAGCCCATTGAATCTGTACTGAATTGCCGGCATCAAAATATGTAATAATAATAATGATAATAAATATATTTATTGTTATCGTATTTTTAACACTGATGCAATGAGACACATTACTTGAAGCACATTACTGACTGTGAGCAGGTTTCAGTAACTCAGGAGTCCTCTTGACGGCCTTGAACTTCTCTAACACTGAGGAGCTAAAACCCACAGCAGAAGCCTTAAAGTTAGGACTGACACGCCTCTTATTTTCTCCTAACTCGGCCTAACCAGATCTACTGGGAAGGCGTATAAATAGCACGACATTTTAAGGACATTACGTGTGTCATGATTACGCATTTTAGACTTTTTGCGCGTCATTTACGTACGTGCCACATCGTTACCGCAAAACCGTGTTTAGGCAACAAAACCACTTGAGTTAGGTTTAAGAAAAAACACGGTTGGGCTTAAAATAAGTACGTCAACTGAGTAAAATACGTACGTAAACAACATAGCATAAGTACGGAAAACACATCACAAGCATGACAACAAAATTGGGACACAATCAACGGTCTCCTGGTTGAAGTCCTGTATTTGTTGGACCCATCCACCTCACCTCCCTCCACCCACCATCAGCAGTCTCTCTCTCTCTCTTTTTATCCTACGTCAAAAGCTCTGAGCGTAGCATGTTCACGTGCATGCCTTTACAGTACAGTCAGTGCAGACTACATGGCATGAAATGAGGCGGCAAAAGCAACAACGCCGTTGTTATTGCACAGGAAATGACTTACTTGCCGTGTCATTCATACACCGTTTGGTGAGACCGCACTTCGGGTGTTTTGTGAATATGGACGACTTTGACTCTGTGATTCCATACTTGTTATTAGTGTATTATTACGGTGGGTAGGGTGAGGATTGGGTTCATAGGGCTGCTGACTATTATCAGTGACTCAAATTGTTTCTTTGTCCAGATTGATTACAGAGAACAGTGGTGTCATAGCAAACCAAAGCAGATAATGCGGTATAATTAGTGGAATATTTTGTCGTGATGAACTGTGACTATGACTGTTGGCTAATAATATCTGCAAACCTGCCACAAACAGACCGGGAGCTCTGTGGGTTAAAGTCAAGGACCCTCAGAAGACCAGCTGAGGCAGAGAGAACAATGCAGGCTGCTAAAACCTTCTGTGGCAGAGAAGGAAAAGGGACATGTAATCATTCTAAACAGGTCTCAGCCCTGTTGGCTACTCACAGACAATGGTTAACTTTATCCACCGTGTAGTTCATCCAGATCTGCCCTGCTTCACATGGGAGTCTATAGACTGGATCAGTACTGAAGAGTACTTCAGTACGAGTTGGTGAGTAGAGAGTACTTCTTTACTTTCCCCACCCACATTTTCCAAGCGGTCCAAGGATGAACAGAACAGATACACCGGATGGGTTTGGCTCTATTTATAGCTGGAGACAGCAGAGGATGTGAAACCCCTACAATGGACTGAAGGCAGGTAAAGAGGAGTCTGTCTCCAACAGCTCGGCTGGGACGGTCCTCTCGAACCAGACGAGCAAATTCAGCCAGACAGCGTGGATGGGAGCATATAGGCCTCCGGATTCTGATTTACAGAAATCTCCTGACATTAACAAGAAGCTCACTTTTATTCACAACATCACTGATGACTGCGAACTTCAAGAGGGAACGTATTCTTTTGTTTTTCATCGGACTTACTTTTAACACTCATCAAGGTGCCTATGTGAGGCTTATGAGGGATTTTCACCAATACTGTTGAAGCTTGTGAATCTTTTGGCTCGACCGACCTGAAAAAGTGAAGTGAAAGGAGACTCTGCCTTGGAACTACAAATCAAGCAAGGAGTCAACTTTTTATATTTTTGCTTATGGATAGCTTCAGTTTATTGTCATAGACTACAAAGCAATTGATTTGACAGACCCAAACCACCTGAGAGGTTTGTGAGAAGAAGCTAATCTCAATCAATTTAAGACCCCCAACAAGGGATTGATCATGGGTCTTTGCACAAGCAAGTCCACCGTCACCCTGGATCCCAGCGCTCATACCCTGAGCGCAGACCGAGCCAGCCGTCCAGCGGGGGAGGGAGTCGACCCTGAAGGGACCCACATTTTGGATGAGGGCATCCTGATGGTTCTGCCCTTCAAGAGCAAAGCGGAGGGTGGAGGAGGAAGAGGAGGAGGAGGGACAAAGAGTGGCGGGGCCATCAACCAAACAGCCAAGGGCTACCTGGAGCTGGGGGGAAAGGGAGGAGGAGGAGGAGAGGGGGAGGCGCAGACATCACGGGAGGCAGAGGAGGAAGATGAGGATGAGGAGGGTGATGAGGTGGAGGAGCTGCTCAACTTCTCAGACAGCGTGGGGAGTCTGAAGAGTGAGTACCTGGAGTAAAGAGGAGGAAGATGGGAGGTGAGAGGAGAAGAAGGAAGGGAAATGATGAAGGACGATGTGTTGTTTTTTATGCCGGTCTTTGTAGTTGCTGAATGATTTTAAATAAATTGAATTTTCTGCTTTGGAACTTCTGGTGGCTGACTCGTTTTGTGTTTCATATTATAATTTATTATATAATCACAGCTGAAATACATGTTCGTCCACAAAATAGCGTTTATAATAGTATTTCTCAAGCTGTAATTAACTATGTTATTGCACATGTAACCCACCTAATGGAGTCTGGAGTCAAGCAAGATTATTGATATCAAATTTATCTGTATGTGTCCAGAGCTGGAACAGGTTTAGCCTCGCTTTGCAAAAGAGACTGAAAACATGGTGAAACTACTAGCCAATAGCTCTGTAAATATTGAGTAGAAAACGACACCTTAAAACAACTCCAAAACAGACGTATTCACACACGATATATTGCTTTCGATGTAAGAAGAAATATAAATGTAAAAAAAGTTGTTGTAGACATTCAACTTTTAGAAGTAGTCTCCACCTTGTTAATCTGCAGCCAGCCGGCGTGGCCACGTGTCTTTGCTAGCTATAGTCATCTACATTTTTAGGCAGTAGAGTTATGATCCATGTTAGTTAAAAAATGTAACTAATTACTAATCATTATCTTATTACACTAATGACTCACAGCAGAAGTTGTTGGTTGCATTGCTTTCCTCATTCCAACAACTCCAAAGCCTCCATGTTGATACTACTATAAGGTTCCTAATATGTTTTGGAAGAAACATAAATTATGTTCACTGGCAACATTATTTTCAGTTCAGTCCAGGCAAGTGTTGCATTGTCACTCTCATACTCACTCAGTCACTCACTCACAGTCATCTTCAACTGCTTATCAGGGGACCCCAAACTTCCCTTTCCTGGGCCACATTAACCAGCTCTGACTGGGGGATTCCGATGCGTTCACAGGCCAGAGTGGAGATATAATCTCTCCACCTAGTCCTGGGTCTTCCCCGCGGCCTCCTCCCAGCTCGTCGTGCCTGGAACACCTCCATATGGAGGCGCCCAGGAGGGGCATCCTTACTAGATGCCCGAACCACCTCTGCTGGCTCCTTTCAACGCAAAGGAGTAGCGGCTCTACTCCGAGTCCCTCACGGATGACTGAGCTTCTCACCCTATCTCTAAGGGAGACGCCAGCCACCCTCCTGAGAAAACACATTTTGTCCGCTTTTACCGCGATCTAGTTCTTTCGGTTATGATCCAGCCCTCATGACCATAGATGAGATTAGGAACAAAGATTGACCAGTAGATCGAGAGCTTTGCCTTCCAGCACACGCTCTCTTTTTGTCACAGAAGCAAATGCACCCCCGGTGCTCTGATTCTCCGGCCAATCTCACGTTCTATTGTCCCCTCACTCGCGAACAAGACCCAGAGTTCACTGTTTAGTTGCATTTAAATGAAAAAGCAGTTTGAGTACATTTCATTTTATATTTATCGTCTCCCCTCGTTGATGATCCTGTTTGTTTTACTGCACCGTGATAAATAGTTTAAGGGGTGGTGGAGCTAAACCTGCAGTATCTTATAAAGTAAACAAACATTGGTCATAATAGTTGTATTTCTTTATAATATTGCAATACTCTGGTGGTATGAGTTTTATCCAGTGCTTAAAGAGCTGGTTTAAAGGCTACAGCCTGGTCTAGCATACTTACTTTAATAAGTATACATCACTTTAATGCTTTCATTCTGCATTCTACTGAGGAACGCAGTATGCAGCCAGGGTCATCTACAATTAGCCTCATGTACTCAGATTCAAACATTTGTGTTGTGACTGACTTGAATTCCTTATCATCTTGATGCAGGGAATGATGAAACAAGTCGGAACAAGTAGGAATAATGCCATGACCGCACCGATGGGTGTGAGCAGGGGGCGTGTCACTTATCTCGTTTCACTGGTATCCGTGAGCTGTTGGGTGCATGTGTGGTGGTGATTGTGAACCATGGGGATGCATGTCGTTGTATGGTGGTGGAATCCATTCATAGTGGCTGGCGTAGATCCAGGGGGTCCTTGCCACCGCTTCTGCTTCCAGTGCTTCCTTCTGAAGTCTTGGTGAGGACCCAGTCCCCTGGTTACAGGGAGTGGAGCTTCCCTTGGGCTGGCTGTGGCAGGGCGTCTTCACCTGTTTATGGATGTCTGACAAAGTAGAAGACGATAATGGCGACAGTAACGTAACATTTCATCATCACATTGAGATGTGGAAGGGAGCGCGAGTCGTCTGGACCCATCCCTATGCTCATGGGTCTCACAAAAAGGATTTCATATGGACTAAGCCCTGTTCCTGCCCTAGGTCTGGATCTCATGTGCATGAGGACAACAGGTAAGGCTTTTGGCCAGCTGAGACCTGTCAGTTTGTTCCTGAGTGTCCGATACCTCCAGTTATTACAGGGACGTTGGTAGCAAAGAAAAAATATTAACATTTAACAAAACATTTAAAACAAACTTGTTCCATATTAATTCAGGATTACAAATGTAACTATATTTCCTTCCAAACACCGTTTCTGCAGCACATTTGTGGAAGAGCCTTGGAACTTGGAATGTAAAATATTGCTGAAAAATGCTCCGATTAGCAATCTAAGCTTTTAGGTATTATCTAGTTGACAAGACTTTGAGCATCAGAGGTCTCACAGTAATTGTTTGATTCTTTTCCATTATGGATTTAGTGTCAAAAAGAATGTAACCAAACTATTAGCTGAATGGGGAATAAATTAAATTGTGATTTTCTAAAATTCAACCGGCAGCAGCTTGGCTTTTCTATGGTTTTAAAAGTGAAACCATTTCTTTTGTACTTTGACACTTTTCCTCTACACCATGTAATGAACTACAGTTGCCTTGTGTTTGTTGGACCCCTACCGCCTGTCCTGTTTATGTCTTTTTGCTCTTTAAACTACGTCACCACACTTCCGGCGCACTGTCTCGGAGCGTTTACTGTTGCCGCGGATGGGTTTACGTTGTAGTCAACGGGACGCCTGGTGCATTTCATACCGGCGCTAAAGGGTGCCTTGTGCGGCGGTATCGTACGCCGATGACTGTGAGAAAACGTCGGTATTTGATGCCCTGTGAGTGAGAACGTGCTGGTCAGAGAGAATCATCACTAGCGCGACTGCACAAACCAGCCATCTTTAAATAGCCAAACTCCCGTCAGTGGCGGCCGCAATTTCCAATTTACTCTACCAAGATTTTAAAAAGATGGCAGCTTGCAAAACTACGCCGACACATTCCGTACACTCCGCCGTACAACTGACAAAGTGCAGATCCTTTGAGTGCCATTAAAACGATTCAGTGAATGTCCAGTTGAAGATGATGTCATGGCAGTTTCACGCACCGTCGCTACGGCAATCAGCTGAGAATCCAGCCTACACTGAGGGGTTAGAGAAAAGGACCTGCCGTACCATGCAGCGGAAGCCGACCTTTGACTCGGCTCATTCGCGAACATCCGATCTCTGCAGCCAAATCCTGTCAGCGAGCTAACGTTGTGGCTGGCTGACTAAAGTGAGCTAATGTTGACTCGCAAATCGGTTCGGCATTTCCGCAACAGTACAATTTTACTTTTAGCTAATTTAAAGTTTGACTGGAGTCAGTGGGCCAAGCAGTTTCATTCAACACAGCCTATATTTAATTCTCAGTTCATGATCACAGTTAAGCTAAATGGTTTCATGATTGTTACCTTTGTGAACAGTCAGACTCCTGTGTGGATTGCTGTGGCAAATGATCAGCGATGTGTTTTTGTCAGTTGCTGACATTAGTATGGTAACGTGACACGAGCAGTCATCTCCTGGGTGAAAGCCCTGTGTTTTTTGTTGTTCTTTGAGTGCATCATAAATAGACTCACATGCGGCAACAGTAAACGCTCTGAGAGTGCACCAGGAGGTGTGACAAAGCGGTGGTATACGACGAGTCGGGATGAGAATGTGTTGAACACACAGAGACAGATGCCTCTCCAATATAAACCTATCAGTATTATGATGAATATTCATTATGATCAAATACATACATACAAAATCAATTTAAACAATCAAGTTGATTGTCAAGTTGTTCCACTGTTATGAAGTACATCAGACATATTTGCTTTCACACTTGTAAAACAAAAGAATCAATGCATGGAAATGCTTGGTCAACAGAATTTTGTACAACTATAACACAATACGATTCAACGGAATGTCAATAAAAGATAATAATATCACCCGGCCCTACTGTCATGAGACTTGCATCTCTCAAAGGCACACCAGAATACATATTTTAATGTGATTTAAACAGTGAGTAGGCTACTGGATGATTCTTACCAATCATGTTATCCTGACAGCTCTTACAGTTCAAGGTATCCTCGTATGATTCTACAAAAAAGTTATTTTTTGTGTGTTTCTCTGCGGACGTCCAGCAACACAAGTGATCAGTGCACCCCGACCTTCTCCCTACGCTGACTTTGTCGCTCTTAAACTACGTCACCTGACTTCCTTAGAGGCAGCCCTGCACGTCTTGCCCAAGCCCCCAGGAAGAGCGCCGGGCTTTGAAGCAAATTTCAAAGCCCTGTAGTGGCCAAACGGTGGTACTACAACTTTCTTGTCCGTCACGTGATGCCATTGGGCCCAAAAATACTTTTTCCCATACACTTACATTGGGAAAGAGACGTCTGTAACTCAGAGGATAATTGTTTTTGAGATAAATCAACTTGAATAGCCCTCATTTAAATCATTACATCCTAAAAGTTGTAAAACGCACTAATAGCTGAATCCAGAGTTAATTTCCTTCATCCGTTCATGTGACTGAGACCCAGATCGAGGCTGAAGTGAGGGCTGGGAGGCGGAGTTAAAGGAAACGCTACTGCGCCTGCTCTATGGGCCCAATGGATGTGGAAGATCGCCGGATGATCCGGGTACTTTATCACTTGGCAGTCGAGCCATTTTGACTTCATGCTCCACTGAGCAGCACTCACAGGAATGAACAGGAGCCCGTCTCCGACGCTGTATCCAGTTCTCTTTATACATCCATAGTCCTGGCTCATGATTACGTGGGTTATACTGTACGAATTATAGTGCATTACTTTTCGTAGGTATTTCATCGGTAAGTAGGAACAATAAATGAGAACAGCATGTACAGTTAGTTAAATACCTGCATATATTATACTCAGTTACCTAATCACAGGTGATCTTCTGGCATTTCCGGCCATTAAGTTAATTCCAAAAATAACTCAAGGACACAGTTTAAATGGGATGACACCTATATGCAAATATGTGGCCTGTAAAGAACACCTGCACACCAGACCAACACCATTATCATACAGTCTTTACTGTCTTTGTTAGGCTTTTCATGTTCACTTATTTATGAAGGGTAGGCCTATCCACCTTATTCCTAGCCCCCATGATGCCTTGCGTGAATAATTGGCCTAACTTCCGTCGCGTTGTGTCACTGAATCATTTTCCATGGTAACGCTACGCTAATCCTCTCTCCTAGAGCGATTGTATTAATAAATCTAGTAAAACATGTGTGAACACCACCTACTACAGCTCAAACAGGATAATGTGGTCATAGCTCTGCCTTCTACTATGGAGGGATGGGAGGATGACCTGAAGAAGTGGCCTCAGATAACCTACACGAGCATATTTAGCTACGTTATTGACTCCGTTGCTACAGATGGTGAAGAGATGAACAATCTGAAAAGCTCTGAGACAGATCAGTACTTCCACAGTAACAAGGTTTAGTTTTTTTCTACACAGATAACTGTTCTGAAACTATTTGTAGTCAACTGCTGCCCTGTACTCCGTGCTATAAACTGCCTTAATTTTAAACTGTACAGAAAATAGTGAGAGTAACTGGCTGTCATTAAACAGACGCTGCAATGCTGTGTCCTCCCTACACATGAACATCATAGCTGATGTTCTCCTGGCACTGCTGTCAGTCCTTTTAAGGACCCAACGTCTCTTCTCCGTTGGTCTTTCGTAGCCCAACTAACGTACACTAACTATATTCTGTAGGCCTACACTAACCATGTTCCGTACAGATGACATTTTCCGCCGATCATTGAATAAATACTTCTACATAAAATGTATATGGGTGTCATCTTCAGTTCCCCCTCTTTCATTCCTGACCAATCAGAGACCTCCACCATTTGTTCCTGTGAGATTTCAGTCAGTTTCTGAGGAAGCTCCAGTCCTGATTGCAGCTTGAGAGGGGAGATGACTAGAGCAGCGAAAATGTACATTTCAACTTAATTTATAATTCTCACAGTACTGTAGTCTGTATGAAATGATTATTATGCTATCACACGTTGTTAAATATATGACCCTTTGTTGAATAAATGCTTTAAAATGGGCATTTTTAATATCAATGGTGCACACTGACTGCTTGGCACTGCAGCAGCAACTTTGTCAACACAGGCGCTGTTTGCACATAATCCTGCGCCCAATATTGATGTTGCAGTCGTGTTATTTAATAAAAGGTCAATAAAGTTAAATTGAGTTAATTACATCAATTGAATATTTATCATTAATCGCCGTTGAAATCATGTTATGCGCTCTGTATGGAACACCGTTAAGCTGATCTTCCTACACAGGCGGAGACGTTACTTTTCAACAATTTTCTCAAAAACTCTTGGTCCAAAAGACATCAGTGAAAGTGTAGACTGTCTAATGGATATTCCCCCGGAGAATGAGCACACAAACAAGCTTGTATGGCTCCTAACAAAAGAGGAGTTATTTTCTGCAATAATCCAAAACCCAATGGAACAATCCCATAGGCTTTTTGTCGGGGGAACCAGGGCGATGCTAACTTCCTAGTTGGCCTTCAAAAATACATCATCCCTGGAGCACTCTCTTTGAGATACTCTCTTTGTGTAGGGATTTAATACATAACCTGAAAATTCAAACAATCGGAGACAACAACACAAACTGCTCATTTACGCACAATTTTTTTTTGCTTTGGACACAATCTCATGAGGACAGTGTACTGAGGAGTAAGTTACACTTTATTTCGTTTCTCACCAGTGGTCTTATCTGCACCGAGCTGAAAATGAGCACCCCTACTATGTTCACTGCGTGCAACAAGTCTCAGATGTGGCAGGGTGGTTTTATTTTCTAAGAAAAACTACCGCAGTTATTCATCTGTTGCAGCACTCGTTTTCTGAGCCTCCCACTGACTGCAGCGATCAATACTCACATCAATACTCAATAATCACAGTATGAGGGGTAAGCATTGTTTATTCTGTTTGATGTGGTAATCAGTAAGATTTGCTGTTTTGGTCAATAATATTATCAGCTTGAAAGATAAATTGACCTTTTTCAGTTTTAGTCCTGTTATTTCTTTCCCATAACAACTGGCACAACATGAGTAGGAAATGATTTCTTTGTAATTCCACTTTTCTTCTTATCGCAATGAGTAAAGGTTACAGTGGAAAACAAAGTAGCACATTTATTAATAATTTCATTTACCTTAGTCAGTGGAATTCTGTATGAAGTTTGAACCCTCACTGTCGCTCACAGTCGCATTTGTCATTAGCTGGAAATTCCTGGAGGATGCAGTTGAACAGTCTAACAGTATGTGTTAATTAACATGACATGTTATCAAGCAACCATAACCAGTTCTGTCCACACAGACGCCACTTTTAGCTTAACTTGGCCTAAGTGTCATCACACATGTAATCTCTATAAACAGCTATAAGCATATGAATGCATGGTCATGTTGCTCTGGCTCTGGCTCTATCTATTCGGCGTGGAGAGGTGGTCGTGTTGCTCTGGCTCTATCTACCTGGCGTGGAGAGGTGGTCGTGTTGCTCTGGCTCTATCTACCTGGTGTGGAGATGAGGTTGTGTTGCTCTGGCTCTACCTGTTTGGCGTGGAGAGGAAGTTGTGTTGCTCAGGCTCTATCTACCTGGCGTGGAGAGGAGGTTGTGTTGCTCTGGCTCTATTTACCTGGCGTGGAGAGGAGGTCGTGTTGCTCTGGCTCTATCTGTTTGGTGACGCCAGGAAGCTTCTTGACATCCCCCTGAATCCACCTTCTCACATATGTTCACATTATATGTATTATTTTTTTGTCATATGGATTGTCTATGTTGTATTTTCATTATGCTGTTATTCTGTACACACGACATCTACAGTATTGCACGTCTGTCCATCCTAGAAGGGGGAGCCCTCCTTTGTTGTGATTTTTGGGCTATACAAATGAAATTGAGTTGACTTGACTTGAATGCAGAATCTGTAGGCAACGGTACAAGATTTTGGAATCGGAAGTGTTCTGTTTTCCATTTGTAGTCCGAATAGTATTGACCAATCACGTTTGATCGGGCTTTGTTTGCATGCAGGTAAACAGTCTGTGTGGAGCAAAAGAGGCAGAACGCATCGGCTAAAACACAATCTCTGTATAAAATATGGACGTAGTCTCCGTGACGTCACCCGTAGTTTTCTGAGAGACCAGAGGGCGTCATTTAAAGGTGCCCTGTGCGTCCTTGTGCACAAGATAAACAAAACTGGGACCCAGTTTTCTGGGACCTACGTGCTTGTTGTTGTGTACTTATATAGGATTAGGCAACAAAACCACTATAGTTAGATTTAGGAAAAAACAACGTGGTTGGGCTTAAAACTAGTATGTTTGTACAGTGAAAATGTGTCTCTTTCGCTAGTGGTCACAGGGGCAACATGAGTTGAAGCCGTTGAAGTAGCGGCGCTGTGTGTGTTTGACCAGCGACGGTCATCCCTACAAACTACCCCCCGACCAGCCCAGCGCCTTCTTGGGTGTAAAACGTCCCCGTACATTAACTTAGACCCTGGCCCCTGTGGTCGAAACGCAATGAGTTCCTCAAAAGGGTCAAAAAGGGACTGTATACTTAAAATACCAAAAGTTAAAGTGCTCATTATTTCAGAATAATGTATAATATATAATTGGGTTATAATTATTGATGCATTGTGTTCACTTTAATGTTGCAGCTGGTAAAGGTGGAGCTCATTTTAATGAATTTATATACTGCCGGGTAGTTTTATCTATAATACGTCATCATTTATTAGTTGATTATGTTTTGTATTAATAATCTGAATCTGCAAAGTAACTAAAGTTATGAAATAAATGTGTATGAGTAAAAAGAACAATATTTCCCTCTGAGATGGAGTAGAAGTATAGAGTAACATAAAACAGAAATAATCAAGTAAAGTCCAAGTACTGCAAAATTGTAGCCTAATTAAGTACATTACATTTTATTATCACAAATCATAATTAATCTGGAAATTAAACAACAGATTTTGAGGGACACATTTCCATTCATCAAAGATTAACACATGTACTTTGAATGTAAATAAGGTGCCAGAGTGCATAAAACACACACAACTAATCCCACATGAGCCCCTGGGCACACCTGAGGCTAATGCGGATACCCTGCCATGGATAAAGACCTACTGGCTGGATGAAAACCCTTAGACTGCAGAGGAGGATGTATCTGGTATCTTTATCTTGCTTTCCTCTGAGCAGGGACGGCCAGGTCTTTACACAGAGGAGGAAATGCCGCGACAGTCATAAGCAGTCAGATCTGATCAGATAGCAGCATCATTCTTGCCACCATGTCAGGGTCTTGTTGAGTAAAGACGTCCTGCTGTGTGGGAGCATCGTGACAACAAAAAAAATCATCAAACCATGGACACAAAGTGTAGGGAATCCCCGATAGTTTGGAAATGTCACATCCTGATGTGTTAAAAGCTGCAGACCTGTCGCCCATCCAATGACAAAGCTTCAGGAGCAGGTTCAGGTGTCTACCACAGGCAGCAAGACTTACAAGGTTTAGAAAGCTAATGCAGGTGAAGGCATAAATAATTCTCTGGACCTTTACAGTGACCTGATCTGGACTAGAAACACCAGCCAAGACAAAAATAAATTAATAAGAATTAGCCATTTGCATTGTGAGCGAGGACTTCTGTAGTAATGCTAACATATCCATCAGCCATAACCGGGTCCTCTATGATGCTGCCTCTACTGCTGCTGCCTCTCTTCATCGCTTCTCTCGCATCATCCAGGCTAGTCTGCCTATCCAGGAACGAGTTCCGCATAAATCTGAACGTCTTGAACAACAGTATGCAGGTAAGGTGGAATAATTCTATTGCATGTGACATCCATGTTACATCACATACATAGTTTGTTGCAGGCCAGGGAATAGTATTGTGAGTCATTAAATGTGGTCGTACTTTATTAAGACTGACGAAGTAATCGGCATTTAACAATGGATGAATCAGACCTTTCTTGCGAATGTTTTCAGTAATCTTTTCATTTTCCACCTCTTTATGTTAACATGTGTTGCAGTCTTAGCACAAATCTAATCATTTATGTTTATTGTTCAGTATAGTTATAGGCTGTGTTCAAGTATGTCCAGAGTTTGTTATATCATTGACAAACACTGAAGACTGTTCCCAGGCACGTAACATCCTCACCGTCATACGAGAAGCAACAGTGAAAACTGATAATGTTGTGTGGGTGATGCGGGTAATACTGTAGATAAGTGATGAAACAAGCAGCCTATTAGTTATTGCTGCTGGGACAGAGCTGCTTATGCTGCTGCTGCTGCTGCTGGTGATTTCTTTAACGTTGTTTCTTGTTTGGATTGACAGAACTGTCCTGACAACTGCAGCTCGGCTCATATCACTGTAAGTCTACCATGATGATATCTTCTTCTGTTGCTCTAACTCTGACTCTACGTCACCACTCTGAAACCCGCTCTTCTTCTTCTTTGCTTCCTCACCTAACTGTTTTATGGATTGAAATGTTTTCTGATTGCATTGCCTATTCAACCACATACACTCATGTATACAGAGCACTGGCTCTGGTCACTGTGAACCAAAGCTGTCCTTCTGTAATGCTGGGATGAAAGGGCAATTCACCATGTGAGATAATATTGACTTAAAAATCCAGTGTGTAACATATCGGGGGATCTATTAGCAGAAATTGAATATAATATTCATAACGATGTTTTCATTAGTGTATAATCACCTGAAACTATGAATCTGGCAGCGCGTCCTCTTGCCGAAGTCCGCCATGTTTCTACAGTAGACCAGAACGGACAAACCAAACACCGGCTCTAGAGAGAACCTTTCATGTTTTTTATGTTTCCTGAAGGACACCATAGACACGCTAAGGAAGGGAGGAGTGAGCGGATGGGTATTCAGTTGGTTGCAATCTGAGTGAAAATGCTTCGTGCATTATCTTAAAATGTCACAAATTTGAATTCATAACAGAAAAGTAGTTATGCCGGTGAAACACAGTGACTTTGTAAGTGTTACAATAACGGGAGGTAAAGCGATTGGGAACAGGGCACAGATAGTTTTTTGATTGAAATGTATCTACAAGTATGCAAAGTATAAATATTATGTAATTAATCTGTAAAAACACAAGAAAGTGTAAGTTTTACAAAAGCAGATTGTTGTGAAGAATTAGCTAACAAGCTGAAAATGTTATTTTCATAGTGTGTGTATGACAGAAACATGCAGACAGGTTCACGATACCACGATAGCACTCCGTATGATAAGACTGCTCTATTCTGCAGTGTCCACACACATTCACACACACACAGCTTCAGCACCATCTTTACCACTTCCTCTTTGCTTTGCCGTTATCTCATCTGAACCAATTTCAGTTATTCGTGCATAGCTTTTGTTGACTGGTAGATGTATTATTGTTCTGTTAAGTTACAAAAGTTACATTTATTAATTATGGAAGGGATTGATTACAACAAACAAGACACCGCAAACATGGTTGATTGAACTGGACTTGATATTTGATAATACGTTTACGTCATCTCTTTATATGATCTCCTCAGGATACAGCATGCCAGTGTTTGAACCTCAACACGTCACAAGAGGTAAGTGTGTTTTTGTGTGTGAGTATAAGAGAGAGATGATTATCATTATTAACGTAATGGGAGATGAATTATTGTCTACTTGGTGTAGACATGGAAAATGTGCGTTACTCAGACAGTGTTTTCCCTCCATGTGTTAACTGTCTTGACGTTTTAGTAAACTTACCAGAAATAGTCAGATGAGAAGATGGATTGAGCATCCAGCACAGAGATAGGCCATGAGACACGTTTAACTTAGTTTAGCACAAAGACTGGAAGCACGTAGAAACTGCTAGCCTAGCTCTGTCAACAGTAAAAAAAAAAAAAAATACACCTTCGAACAGCGTTAAAGCTGTCCTATTTTTATCTTTGGATTTACATAGGGTTTTAGTGCCCAATTAAGCATTAGAGCTATGTCTTAAACTGCACGCATCATCTCAAAAGTCCTGTTGGCACTGTGTGATTGCCAAGTTTCAGAGAGGCTTAAAGGCTCAGAAATTGGACTCAATCTGAAACATATGCATAAATGAACTTACAAAAAAAACATTTTATCTGAAAGGGACCTGAGGACTGTAAGAACCACATATTTTTATATTTATTTTAGTTATTTATTTAACTGAAATTATATTTTACTTTTTACCTTCATGATGGTCCATGGTTGATTGTGGGATTTTTTATTTCTTCAAAATTGTTGGCCGAACCAGTTACATTTGAATGTTTTAAATCATGACCTGGTGGTAGCCACGGCTCGGTATAGTTCCAGACACTCGAGCACACAATACTGCTCACAGTTTCTTTTTCAATAAAGCCACACAATAATCAAGTAATCAAAAAAAAGCTGACAGCTGTATTCAAGTGAACTGAGTTTTCTCTCTCTGCCCTCTGGACAGGAATGTGGCTCTCGTGGTTTTCCCATTAAAGCCCTGGAATCCCTGCACCCCAGTAATTCCACTGAGAAAGCCATCAA
The DNA here is from genome assembly GCF_015220745.1 of Sebastes umbrosus. Lineage (NCBI taxonomy): Eukaryota > Metazoa > Chordata > Actinopteri > Perciformes > Sebastidae > Sebastes > Sebastes umbrosus. The sequence goes on from NC_051277.1 coordinate 27,672,084, forward strand.
ACTTCTGATCAAAGCACTGCAACGTATGGAATATAGGAACTGTACGGTGAGTCATCATGGTTGATGATTTGTGTTTGTGTGTGTGTATATATATATATCATCTACGTTGTTAGCATTGAACTGCAGCTGCCTCCCATGAGTTTTTGGTCAGTTCACTCAGTATACCAGAGACTCACACTTTCTCTCATGTAAAACCAGAGAAAAGTCTTGATGAATTGGAGAATTGCTGTTTAACAATAGCAAAATTATATCAAAACATCCGTTTACCAACTCTCTCTCACAAAACTCATGTAGAATAATCCAAGTCTCATTAATCCAGTCGTATGCGCACTACTTCCCAAACACATTCTTCTTTACTTTAGTTTACTTACTTTACTTTGACTTTATTGTCCACCTTAGTGGACATTTGTCTTTGGCTTCTCTAGTACATGAAAGATAAATTCAAACATGACATGAAATTCAAACATTAAAAACATACAGTCGGCAAAACACTCTGCACTGTTACAAAGCATACAACCAACGTACAATTGTGCAAATGGGCAGGAAACAGCAGCAACAGATGGGGATAAGTTACACCTTTCAAAATACTTAAGGTCTTCCCTTGTGCAGTCATTTTGCATTCAGTACCTGTATGGCATGGGGAATAAAAGACCTCTTATATATGTTCCGGCTCGCCCTCGGGACCCTAAATCGACGGCCAGACGGGAGCAGCTTTAGCTTTGCTAAAACCTGATTATATACGCCACTTCGGAGTCGCACGGACGAGTAGTGCGCCTGCGCAAGCGTGAGACTGTTAATGCAGAAGTGTTTTAAATAGTAATGTTGTAGCAAAATTGCATTCAAACACAAGACTTTTACCCAGGAGACCGCTGTTTGTGTCCCTTGTGAAATCAAGTCAACCAGTTACGTAACAAACATACTTATTTCAACTAAAACCTATGATCTTTTCCTAACCCTAACCAAGTAGTTTTATTGCCTAAGCCTAAAAACTAAGTAAACCTAAATTGAAAGTTTATTCTGAAAAGAAACTGTTTGCATGTAATGAGTGGAAATTATACTTTTCCTGTGAATACAAAAGTTTATTTTGAAAAGACACTATGCATGTAACGAGCAGAAACTGACACGCCGTCGCTGACACATCCAAAACTGACACTAGAGGGCTACCTAGAGCGTCATAGTTTGAAGCGTAGGGCCACTGACCGAGCTGTTGGGAGTGAGAACGTGTTGGATATATAAGCTACTCTGTATATGTTATGTAAAAAAATATAGATTAGTGCAGCTATATATACAACATTGATGTCAATGTGCTTCTCCCTTCAGATGAAGATCGACCTCTGTGCGCTGTCTGGGAAGGTTTCACCGAAAAAACTCCATGAGAAACTGGCAAGCTGGCTGGAGCAATTTTCCTCAAAACAATAACCTCAGTTATCAGTGGTGACCTGTGAACCTGTTTCTTCTGTAATCCTCATTCCAATTCATTTACATTCATCAATGACAGATATAGAGTGCTCCAGGGATGACGTATTTTTGTAGGCCAACCAGGAAGTTAACATCACTCTGGTTCCCTCCACAAAAACCCAGTGGGATTGTTCCATTGGGTTTTGGATTATTGCAAAAAGTAATCTCTGTGGCAAACACACGTTTATGACATCACTTTTATAATGTCTGAAGCGTGAATGCAATCACCAGAAATAAAAAGCTAACGTCATTTAGCCACTTGTTAGCAACTGCCTTTTTTTAAGACACATAAAGGCTTCAAAATTCACCCGTGGGGTATTTGTGGAGCAAAACCTTCAAATCTCTTCAGCTTGTGTTAACCACAGATCTTATTTAAGGCATCTGACTAACAACACATTGACTTCTAGAAGAGGGATGCTAACTCATTTCCAGGTTTTAGGACTCATTCCTGTAGCACTCTCTATTCTGCATTCATCAGTGTGATCACTGTATGTGTCAAAGCATATTTCTATGATTCATTTTCAGTATTTTAAAATTGAGCCGATTGCTGCGGCATCAGAGATGTTCTCACAATTTATTAGGCATTGTTTAGGACAAGACTGGACAATTTTTTGAGTGGGTTTTCACTCACAGAAAGACTGTTTTCAGACAGAAGTAAAGAAAGACCCCAATTTTAAAAATAGAATAGCATAGACTGATACAAAAATAATCCCTCTGAATCATCACATCTGACCCACTAGCAGTGTGGTGCCTGGACTTTCTCTTTTCTTCTTATTTTGCTGTGTTCAGAACGTTCCTGAGTTTCAGCAATAACCCTTTATTTTTCTGATTCACTGCTTTGTTCTCACTATGGCCGCTCCCTCTCTTCATTCACCCTATAGCTCGCTCCACCATTGCTGCTCTCTCTCTCTCTCGTTGAGCCGAGGAGGAGGAACTTTGAATGCTGTGTGTTTACACAGATCAACCGACAACGGTTACATATTATACCTTTAAATAGGAGGAGAGAGGCACTGTGTCAAACCACTGTGTTTTCCACTATCAGGAGAATTTGTCCTCATATTTAAGCAGCGTACATAGTTCGGGACTGAATCAGACTTCAGTAGAATGCTGGTTTCCCCTCAGGCCCGGTTGACTGATGAAATTTTTTAAACAACAGATATTGAGTCAAATTAAATGAATACATTAATCAATGAAATATCTGCAGAAATAAGTACTCGAGGAATAACTCAATAGGTGATCATAATTCATTCGTCTCATGAACATTCATCATATATTGTATCAATAATGGTAGATGCACTGTATTATTAATAACCACATACATACATATTGAGATCCAATAATAGAAGTTAAATCAACACTCTCTCTTAATGTGCTGCATGACTCATATTTAGATGTATGTGAATTACAACCCATTTGTTAATGATAATATTAATGCTGAACATGAAATATAATGTATTTTTTTTTAGACCTATTATTTATTTATTTATTATTAATTTGTTATTGTGTTGAGGATACATGTCAACTGATTCATTATTATTATTATTATTATTATTATTATTATTATTATTGTTATCCGATTCAACCACCATCCCACCCAGATGACCATGTCCTTGTTCATTCTTCTGGGCTCTTATGTAACCTTCTGTTTCTGTTCATGTTTTGTGAATCACTTTGTCAACTCTTGCTTAGTGCCACATCAATAAAAATTATTATTGTCATTAATCCAGTGTGTTGGTTTGTTTGTATAATCCGTTCTTACCCTAACTAGAATTTATATGACAAAGGAGACTATTATAGCTGCTCTCAGAATGCAGTGATTAATGTCACTAAAAAGAAGAGACAATAATCCAGACCAAACGGGAAAAGTCAGGATCTTTTCAGATTAGGTAGAATTCTTAGATTAAAGCTACTATATGTATATTTTATGCAATAATTCATGGTAGTTGAATAATAGTGATCATTCTGATTGAGACAACCCCGTAGGTCGTTTGTGCAAGCAGCGTATTACGACCCATATTTACTTTTATTGGTACGTGGCGACCTCTAGTGGGCGTAGTAATTATGATGGGAGCAAAGGAAGAAGTCAGGTGACGTAGTATAAAAAGCGACAATGTCCGCATAGGGAGGAGGTCGGGGTCAAATAAACACAGGACTTCGATCCAGGAGACCGCTGTCCTGTGTGTCCTGTCAAAGTCTTTTTAACTCAACGTTGACGTTGACGTATGTCAGTTAAGTTACGTAACAAACGTACTTATTTTAACCCAAACCATGATCTCTTCCTATACCTAACATAGTAGTTTCGTTGCTTAAACCTAAACAAACTGCGACTGTTTCAGGACGGGAACCACGTGTTTAAAACTGCAGGAACAAACAACCTATGTAGTAATATGGGTTGGAGGACTTGTTGTCCTGCTGGTATACAGGGTGGGTATAGATGGTGTGATAATGCGTCCCTTTCACAGCGTTTCACATTGCACACAGAGTTAGGATTCTGACAATAATATCAGATCTTGTGATTTAAATATATTACAGTGAAATATATCACATAGTTCTGACTATATGTGATATAAAGTCAGAACTATGTGATCTACAGTATGGTCTATGGCAGCTATTCTCAACCACTGGCCCGGGGCCCACCTGTGGGCCTCAGAGCACCACCTAGCGGGCTGCGGAGGTACTGTAAAGTTCACCAAAGTTGAACTGCAAGCAAATTATTTGCTTCGCAACCGGAAGCAAATGTTTTTTCGCCCCTTCGCTTGCGGAAAATGAAAGTGAGTGGGAGGCGAATGTTGATTTCACACGTGTGCCTTAAGGCAGTAAGTGGAACGCATAGAGTAGAAGAAGCTGTCAGTATGGGATGACAGAAAGCGCTTCTGACTTCAGCTGTATTTTCATATTTCCAACAGAAATTAAATGTGTTGCACCAGAGTGAGCTTTGTGTCATTCCTGCCTGCGTAACAGTATAATTGATTCTTCTGTATTGTCATACAGTAAATGATCAAACTGTGACTGGTATGGATCAGTATTGCCATCTGAAATAGTCACACGCCATATCATTGCTAAAGGGCATAATGAAATGTAATCCATTTATCCAATTCACTTCTAAAAGTTATTTATACATCACTGCCCCATCTAGACGACTATATCTGATTTTTGAGTATTCTGTTAAATTCACACATCAGCAGTTTTTTCTTTTGCCAGCTGTCTTTCCTGCATTTGGCAGCTTCAGCTGTGTTACTTCTAGCTTGAATTATGTGTTTAACTTCTTCGTATTTGTCTAATATAGTTTGCTCTTCCTTTGTAAAATGTGCCGCTCTGCTTGTCTGTCTGCAAGTCAGTAGACTTGTCCATGTTTGTGATTGGTCAGATGCTGCACACACCGGCCCTTTCATGTGAACGCGCTCACAGCCAGACTGAGAAACCCTGGGTTGACTTACGGAGTTGATAACCAGCGTTGTAGGACTGCTTAGCGGGATCTCGTTTGTTAGGGTAAGTCAGATAACGAGAAGATACCCTGGGTATGTTGAACTCGCTTCGTGGTACAGGCCTCTGGTCTAGGGCTCAATATCTCATTAGAGTTGTTTATTTTGGGTCCTAAGTAGAACGCAGAGCAAAGATTCCTCCATGTGTTGTTGATATTGAAAACTTACAACTGGGGCTGTTCTATAGAGAAAGGTGGTGCATTAAATGATAGCTTTACATGAAACTCGTGCCACTGTAGAGGGAAACTAACACAAAGTGAACATTTGGTACCAAAAAGTAACTTTTTAAACTGTAACTGTGGAAGAACACACTTGATTTGTCGAAGTCACACTGCTGAAGCCTTGTATTAGCTTCAGCTGAACTTCTTCTGAAGGACTGCAGATTTTGTCCCCAATCACTTACATAGGAATTGCTTTAAGGGGGTCTTTGTGGCCGGTATGACCACAAGAAACAATTACAGCAAACAAAAACTCTGTCATGGGCATGTGAATATTGTTGTAGGACAGACATGAAAAAATGTGGCCACAACCTTTAAACAAGTGCTGTGTTCTGTTCAAAGCAACATGGTGACTTGACCTATTCTCTAATGATAGAGCCACTGGACTGTGCTGCCCTCTGTAGGCTGCTTTATCCAAGACAGCACCACAGTGTGAGAGAGAGAGAGAGAGAGAGAGAGAGAGAGAGAGAGAGATGCACATGTGCATGGAGCATGTGAAGATATTGAGGAAGTAGCAGTACAGTAAGGTAACATATTAACAGAGACAACAACGGACACTATATCAGCATCCAGCTATGCAGCCACCTCCCAGAAAGGTAAGGTACTGTAGTCTACTGTGGAAGAAGAGTTCATGTTAATGTTGAGAGTGTTTAAAGCTGACTGCTTTTGTGTCTGTACTTCTCTGCTACCTTCTTTCTGTTTCTCTTGCACAGTTTTTAAAGTTAATACTTCTTCCAAATATATGATAATAAATGCATTTTTCATAGTATGCTTCCAAATATGTCTGAGAGATACAGTAGGTGAGATAGGTTGGATGGTGGATGCATTTTCTATGAAAAGTAGCTATTTGTCTGCAAGTATTGAAAATGCACTGACTCTTAAAGGTTTTTGTTATATGTTGTAAATAAATGTACTGTAGAAGCTCATTTAGTGCATACTGTATATTGTAAGTTAGCTATTTTAGGCCTTGCAGACTTTTGATACGTTGCATTTTGCACTCCAGTCAGAGTTGGACTTAATATTATTCCCTTAAGAGCAAATATTTTATCTGTTATAATAACCCATAACTCTTTTTACAATTTATGACTGGAAACATTTGTCATTTAGCTGCAACGTGTATGACTTTGATTTAGAATAATCAATTTAAAGATGGTTTTCCACTTGGTTGTGTTACTGGTGACCAATTTCAGTCAGGTCCAGTATAGACAGAGAAACGTTTCTTTGTTGTTGTTTGTTTGTTTGAAATGATGAAAAAGGAAAACTGTTAAAGACTGATGATATGAATTTGTTAGAACATCTATTTACTCTCTGCAAATGTAAATCTGTGGTGTGTGAGGGTTCGTCTTTGACTTCTACCATCAACTAATACAACTATCTATTACCTAAATGAAGACTACATCCGAGCCAGGTGTTCAGGTTCAACCCTACAAAGTCTCCTACAAAATTACGTTCCCATACGACTACACTGCATTCTCAATTATGTTTCGAGGGAAGCGTATTTTCTCCCGGGTTATGGTTGCAGTTTCAAACATGTGATTAATGTTGTAAAGTGAAACGAAACAAAATTGCAACAAAATTACTTGTTTATGTTTAGGCAACAAAAGTCCTTGGGTATAGGTTTAGTAAAACATGGTTTGGGTTCAAATAAGTTTGTTACATTACGGATGTAAATTAAAATGATGAAATATAAAATAATAAAATATAATAAATAAAGTCTACGTCATTTTATATTTTACTACCAGCATCAAGATATACTTAAAGTACCAAGTAAAGCAGTCATTATGCAGAATGGCTTATTTCAGAATTATATATATACACTGTTTGTATATATATATATATACACCACTGATCAGCCGTAACATTATGACCACCGACAGGTGAAGTGAATAACATTGATTATCTCGTTACAATGGCACCTGGCAGTAAGTGGGATATATTAGACAGCAAGTGAACATTTTGAACTTTGAACTTTGTGTTGGAAGAAGAAAAAATGGGCCAGCGTAACGATGTGAGCGACTTTGACAAGGGTCAAGTTGTGATGGCTAGACGACTGGGTCAGAGCATCTCCAGAACTGCATCTCTTGTGGGATGTTCCCGGTCTGCAGTGGTCAGGAACTACCAAAAGTGGTCCAAGGAAGGAAAACCAGTGAACCGGCGACAGGGTCAGACCCGAGGCTCATTGATGCACGTGGCGAGCGAAGGCTGGCCCGTGTTGTCAGATCCAATAGAAGAGCTACTGCAGCTCAAATTGCTGAAAAAGTTAATGCTGGTTCTGATATAAAGGTGTCAGAACACACAGTACATCGCAGTTTGTTGCGTATGTGGCTGCGTAGCCGCAGACCTGTCAGGGTGCCCATGCTGACCCGTGTCTACCGCCAAAAGCGCCTACAATGGGCATGTGAGCATCAGAACTGGACCATAGAGCAATGGAAGAAGGTGGCCCGGTCTGATGAATCATGTTTTCTTTTACATCATGTGGATGGCAACAAGTTCGAGATGTTGACTCGGCCTCCAAATTCTCCAGATCTCAATCCAATGGAGCATCTGTTGGATGTGCTGGACAAACAAGTCCGATCCATGGAGGCCCCACCTCGCAACCTACAGAACTTAAAGGATCTGCTACTGACGGCTTGGTGCCAGATACCACAGCAGACCTTCAGAGGTCTAGTGGAGTCCATGCATCGACGGGTCAGGGCTGTTTTGGCGGCAAAAGGGGGACCTACTCAATATTAAGCAGGTGGTCATAATGTTATGGCTGATCGGTGTATATACATTTATGAATTATTGATGCATTAATATGTCCATCACTATAATGTTACAGCTGATAAATGTGGTGTAAAGTGTAGTGCAATAAAGTGACTGTTACAATAATATAATATAATAATATAACATTGATGAAATGCTCCCTTGTGTGTGTGTGTGTGTGTGTGTGTGTGTGTGTGTGTGTGTGCGTGCATGCGTGTGTGCAGGTAAAGGAGAGCCAGCAGGTGAAACTGGTGTTCTCAGAGCAGCTCAGCAAATTGCAGACCAAACAACATCAGGACACTGAACTGCTGGAGGAGATCAGGTACAGTTCTCACCAGACTGTGGATATCTGCATGAAATCCTCCCATTCAATGAGACAGAGGGTGATAGGCAGAGAGATCAATACAGAAGCGGAGAGTGAAAGCATGTTAAATTACATGTCTGTTGATGTTGTGTTGTCCTGTGTTGTGTTAATCTGTCTTCCCCAAGGACCTTCAGTAAGCAGCGAGCAGCTATAGAGAAAGAGTACGGTCAGGTGAGTACACATAAGCTATTCCAGTCCACTATTAGTCCTTTTACTGGAACTTTTCATTTTGTTTTTTACTGGAAATGCTCATCATTTATTGATTTGAGATCCTATATCAGTACCTGAGTGCTGTGTTGTTGTTGTTTGCCGCCTCTTGTGACTCTGTGTGTGCAGCATGTGTGTGTCGGTATGTTTCAACACAGATGCCTTCCTAGATAGAGACTGATTTGGATTTGTGTTGTGAAGTCACTTGGTGGACCGAAGCGCAGGACACTGACACAGAGGTATAGGTCAAGTTTAAGAAGATTTCATTGTAGGACAACAGAGAATGGAGGGGCGATGGTGGATGGCAGACTATAGGCATGACGGGTGGATGAGGGCGAGTGGCGTGGTCAGGCTGAAGTTGCTTGAGGGTTTGCAGGCATCAGTGGAAAAGACCGATAATGTCGAGCTAGAAAAACAACACAAGTAAGACATCAGTAGAGTGGGCAATCCTTAATGTGGCCCAGGACACATTTGCGTACACACTGCTAAAAGAATGTGATCATATGTGGCCCAGACCACATTTTTGTGTCTTCATATTGACAGAATAAGAAATAGATAGATAGTTTTGTGGTCTTTTTATTTACTTATAGCCTAATGATATCGCACACTCTGTCCACACACAGTTAAATATGCACTTCTGTTACGCCATCTAAACAAACCACATGGCATCAGCTGTGAGCTCCAGATCAGACTAGAGATGTAACCACTTTAAAGATGGGTGAGTAGTACTTGCTATCTTCTGAAGTTTGTGTTTTTTAAACAGAAAACACAGGTTTTGTACTGCGATATTTACTGAAAATGACAAACAACACAGCCAGTAGCCTCAGTAAACTTTCAGCTGATCTCCCTCCAGCCTGCTGTCACCTTATTTAGGTGTTTGTAGTGAAATGAGGAAGATATCATACGGATAACTCCTCATTTCAACTTCACCAATCAGCCGTTCCTCGTCCATTGCGGCGCTTCCAAAGCGAGTGACAGGAATAGATAGAAACATGGCGTCTGGCAAAAGTTCAGCTCAAAACGGCGCGCTGCTCAGCACTATGGAACCAGGGCGATGCTAACTTCCTGGTTGGCCGCAAGGCCTATAGAAAGGAGACTGGGTCACGGGCATGTGTTGTTTGCACCATGGTGGAGAATGTGTCATATTTGTGTGATCATCTGTGTGTGTGTGTGTGTCCAGTCCACACTAATACTTACAAATCATTTCAATGAACTAACTGATTCATGAAAATGTCTGACACTTGAAATCCTTTGCATTGAAATACTGGTATCACTAATTTCAGATTTCATTTTTGTTGTTTGTTACAAGCAGACAGATCTAACCAGTGCCAAAAGAGGAATATATATAAGACAAATTGGGAGGTACTTTTAAGCAAGTCTACAGCCACGCTAGCCATTCTGTGAGGCTGGACTTCGGCACCTTTGTGATTTGAGCTAAATGCTAATTAACTCATTTGGACTAGTGGAAATGTCAGGTTTTGGTATTTGGTCATGAAACAAAATATTGAATGATAATGAAATTTTGATCTGATAATGGTGTGTGGCTACAAAAATCTGTTAACATCATATTAAGGCAAAGTCAACAAGGCAAACAATAGCAAGTCAAAGAAGTAACAAATAATACAAATAGAAAACAAAAAACGATGCAGACAGCTTAATGCCAGTTTAGAGACAAAGAGGTCAGAATGAAATAACATGAAAACCAAATATTCTCCATCATGAGACCTTGCAAGATGTTGGATGTAATCTTAGACTGCATATAAGGATGGAGGACGCGTCTCCACTTCCTTCCACTGTACTACAATTTTCTTGGGGTTGTGATCTGTGCATCTTCAGGCTCTTCAGAGGTTAGCTGTCCAGTACCAGAAAAGAGACTGGCAGAGAGGAAATACAGATGCTATCACTTCTGGGTAACTACACACACACACACACACACACACACACACGCACACACACACACACACACACACACACACACGCACACACACACACATAACTGTACACAGCCTTCTCATCAGCAACCACTAGACGGGTATTTCTGGCTGCTCTGATGTCATTTTCATTAAATACGAAAAGTTGCGTTAGCCAATGTACACTTAGTATTGATTTAATAGGTTTGCTAAGAACAATGGTTGATGTTGAGATTACATAATTGTTTAAGCAAATACAACATGTTGCTTTAAGGTGATAATGCATGACAGTGTCTAACTCCATGACACTGAGTTTTTTGGACACCTTGGAGGACATTCTTGAACATCTGCAATGTCATCTTACTTAGGACATAAACAGTAGAGAAGGTTGTGTTTAAAAAGCTATAGCGCAAGACAAATAACTGAACATAGATGCATGACTTCAATATTTATCCTTGTTGCAGGTCAAAACTACAGCAGGATGGTCATAGCCAAATCTTTAGAAGACTACTAACAAAAATAAAGACGTTCCTCATGAGGTCAGGACCATAGGAGGGCAAACAGGGCCCTACTTAGCTAACTCAAAGCACAACCCGATCTCATGGAAAGGCCATGAGATGCAGCAGTTCACGCCAGTTTTGTGTCCTGTGCTGTGTGTGCCATATCAGGACTACACAGGCAGGGTTTATTGTTTTCCTATAACCTCCTCAAATTCAGCCATCGACAGGAGTTATAAAGCGTGAGACAGGCAGTGTAGCACATGTCAGTGTCACACCTCTTAATCTGTAGACTACATCAGAGATGCGCCGTTTGAGAGAGACCGCAACCAGGCTACTTACTGTATAAAGAGAACAAACAGAAGTTATATTAGATGGATCATCATTAAATATGTCTGATTTGTCTTTTAGTAATTGAGTTGGAGCAAGGGCCTTTTCCTTGACAAATTTAGCAAATGCATGGTTCACATTATCAGGTGTACAAATTGAAGTATACATAGATTATGAGCAAGAATATGTCCAAATGTGCATTGTGGCTATTTACATTATAATATACTAGGAATATAATACAGGGGTCTGTCTTTATGGCACATATTAGAATTAGTATTATGTTGATTATGATCAGTTTCAAACATATTTACAGAAAGGTACTTAGATGTGCACTGTTAGCTTTTAGAGAGAAGAAGTGTAAAATACACTTAATCAGTGATTGTCAGTCCATTGGTGTGTGTGTGTGTTTGTTTTCAGGAGTGTGTTTGGTGTGTGGCGGTCAGTGGTAGATGCTACAGCTCAGTCTGCCGCATCACGACTAGCCGCTGCAGAGGGATACCGGCGACTGATTGGACAAGCCTCCACAAGTCTTCGCAATGCAAAGGACGTCCGAGCTAAGAAAGTGAGAGAGCTGCACACAGTATACACACACAATGCTCAACACTTAGGAGCTCATTGGATGTTTTATCATCATTGTGTGTGTGTGTGTGTGTGTGTGTGTGTGTGTGCGTGTGTCTGCGTGTGTGTGTGTGTGTGCGTGTGTGTGTGTGTGTGTGTGTGTGTGTGTGTGTGTGTGTGTGTGTGTGTGTGTGTGTGTGTGTGTGTGCGTGCGTGCGTGCGTGCGTGCGTGTGCGTGTTAGGGCCTGGATCAGCTCCAGAGGGTGCAGGGGGAGGTGGTGGATGCTCTGCGGGAGCTTCACAGGATCAAGAAGAGCTACCACCAACTCAGTCACATCGCCGGTGTGGCCAGAGAGAAAGCTGCTGATGCACAGACCAGGTTGCTGTGTGATGATACTAACCCATGAAAAAGATCAGTGGCTTCATTTAAGGAGAGGCAACATCCATTTTGTACACACAAGCAATATGTGAGCCACTGCTGTCTGTATGCTGAAAAAAGGGAGAGTTAAAGAGGTCTGTAGATCTCAAGCCATACATTAGAGATGTACAGTAAATTCTGTAAAAAGCCCAAAAGTCACCAGTGCGATGCTAAAATGCGGTGTGTGGGAATACAGAAAATCTGCATTCAAATATTCCCACGACAACTATGCACACCCGGTCCAGTTCAAATTATCCGCATTGCCGTGTTCCATTTTCATCACAAAAAACAAAAATCCCTTATTTTGTATAGTGCCTGTGTCCATTCCACAATTACACTGTACATAAAGTAATCAGACCCCAAATACTAGCTGTTGTATTTCTAACTAATTTACAGCTACATTAAAATCTCAGGCCATATATTGTTCTTTATTAGGTAGCCGTCGCGTTGTTTCTCGTACAATATCGGGTGTTGAGAAACTAAATTGATAAGACGTTCCTCCATTTTGGCAGCAAGCTACCTGGAGCTATAGAGGTATGACATCACTTGGAACAAAGGATTTCATTGGTCAAACATACAGTATATTTCCGCAGGCGGAAATCCGCTGAAATCGAGGTCTGTCCGAATATTTCTAGTTCTGCAGGTGTGTGCAAATATTCATAAGAACCCACAACATTATTTTCGCAAATTTCCATGCCAATTTTTTTGGATGAAAATCTGTGCTTGGTGTGAAATTTTTCAAAACATTTCTAAAAGTGTGTGTGAACAGAAACAAATAAAGACATCATGTCTGGTGCCTTTACTGTACATTCTAAATAAGCTAGAGAGGTTAACTGGAGGAACGTTTTTCGACTGGATGGTAAACACTATTTATAACTAATGAGGACATGTGGGCAATAAAAAACATTGATATGCCCTGATCTGTTCGGTGACACCAAAATATGTGAGCTTTGCATCACATGCTACCTACCACTGAAAATATGCATGACAGGGTTCAACTGTTTATTCAGGGCCAACACCTTGTTTGTGTCTTTGGCAGTGGGGCAACCTGCGGGTCTGAGATGCGAAGCCAATTCACCATATTCACACAGCGGCCATTTTGCTCAGGGCGGGAAGGAAACTCCCGGAAACTAGTGGGACTGATGTAGCTGTGGTGAAGTGGTCCAAACATCTGTGTACTTGTGTACCGCAGCAAAGTGTTGAAACAATCAAACGTAAACAGCCCCAAAAGAATACAAAGAGATACAGCGACTGGATTGAAGTTTTCATCCAAGATGTTGAAGGAGAGACCGCCAAGTATTGCTTTTTAAAAATCAGCAAACTGATTACTGTGTTGTACCTGTGGGCAACATTGCCAGAGAAATTGTGAAGTTAAATGTTATCTAAGGTTAACAAAGTTTATACAGAATAGAGCTATCGCATTATGTGAAATGGCAACACTCTTTATGTCTTTTGTTATTGTATGTTATTTTATTTATGTCTTATATGTTTTATCTGTCTTCCAGAGCCAGAAAGAGTGAGCATGGGCTCTTCCACTTTAAATCAGGACTACACAAGATGACCACCAAGGTATGAATCTGAAATGAACTATGTTAGATCGTGTATGTAACAGAAATGAGCTACAGACACAGACCAGTAAGAAAATCTTGTTTTTTGCAAAGACCATTTTGTCCTGTTTGTCCCCTTAATCAGATGTTTGAGTATTTCCACCGTCATGTGAAATGGAAATTACAGTAATACCCTCCTGTCTCACGTGACATGAACTCAACATATGGCATGATATCAATATTTCATTTTTAAACATCACGGTTATCGTCAATACCAGTATATCTGCTGTAGCTGCGAGTTAACCGTTAGCTCAGTCACAATAGCTCTCTGCATTTTATCCGCCATTGCTCATCATTTTGTCGAAGGCAAAGTTATGGTAGAGGTCAAATAAAGCTCTCTGAGCTGATATTGCCAACTGTCAGGAAACTTTTTAGCTTGTTTGCTATTGGGACAATAATTTCAGTTTTTTTCAAAAGACGTATTTGTGCCATTGACTCCTATCTCACAAGTGTCTGCAAACCATTGCTGTTTGGTGGAGCAGTTTCTACCCCAACACCTACCTCTACCTCTTCCCTACTTTGATTAAAACATATTTCTGTTGAACCTGGGGAGTTGTGTGTCCACCACCGGAAAGGATCCTAATGGACTTTCCATTGGCATTGTTTCATTGTAATGCACTGTTAAGAGGGCATAATGGTCATTTCACATATTTTTGTGAGATCAGGCTGGTCCCGGCCTTTAGGACAAAACAATAAGCTAAAAGAGGCTACATTTGCTGTCAGAGCCAGATATGTTTCAATTATGTGGCAGCTTAATACATTGCATTCACACATTTTTTTCCCCATTAGTAATTATCCCACTGTAAGATTTATAGAGGTTTAGTTTTTAGTTTACAGTGGTCTATACTCTATTTGTTCCCTTTTTCAAGCCAAAGTCTGGGATCTTTTTTGCATGTTTCACTTGAACTGAAAACTATAATGTTGTGTGTACAGCTCAGCGCCAGGTTGAGAGAGTGTGACGACCGTTTGACTGAAGTTCGTAATGAGTATCTGCTGGCATTATCAGCAGTCAACGGCCATCACCAACACTACTACACTAACGACTTACCACATATTATGGAGGTAAAACACACACACACGCACGCACGCACACACACACACACACACATTGATAACTTGGCACATAGAAACTAGAGAAAAGGAAGCTAAAAGCAGTTTGAGTAATGAGATCTGATAAAACGCTAACCACATCATTTCCTGACATCTAACAGAATGATGGTGTGTTGAGTTTGCTCTGCACAGTGTGCACACAGCCGACTCTCCTTATTCTCTCAATCTGTACATTTCTGTTGCAAAAAATCAAATAGCTGTCAGCATGTCTTCCTTCTTGATGTTAAATTTTCAAAACAAACAAAAAACAAATCCCTATAATTAGCTGTCACCCACTAACTAAAGGTTGAACTAAAATGTAACCTGTATTAACCCTGATAGTTGAGATCATGGCATCTTTGGAGAATCTTCTCCGAAATGTTTTACAGACAATAGAAACAACACTATAGAACAAACAGTAAAAATAGCAGACACACCACCATTGTGTGAACTAACCAAAAAAGGACAATATACAATAACAGGTTAACCCAAGATGCCCTCACCACAAAAATGTCCCTATAGGTCGCCTGTGCAAGCAGCTTTTTATGACCCATATTCATGATTGTTGTTAGGCGGCGACCTCTACTGGCCGTAGCAATTATGACGGGAGCAAAGGAAGAAGTCGAGTGACGTAGTATATAAAACGATAAAGTCAGCGTAAGGGAGGAGTTTTGGGTTGGATGGATGGGTCAAACAAACACAGGACTTTGACCCAGGAGGCCGCTGTACGCATCCCGAAGTCCAAAGTCAACAAGTTATTTTAAGTTATGTACGTAAGTTAGTAACCACTAAAGTAACCATGTCGTACGTCGTAACAAACAGTTATTTTAACCCACACCATCTTTTCCTAAACCTAACCAAGTTGTGCCATTTCACAAAGTTAAACAGAACGGTCATATACACCGATCAGTCATAACATTATGACCACCTGCCTAATATTGAGTAGGAGCCCCTTTTTGCCGCCAAAAAAGCCCTGACCCATCGATGCATGGACTCCACCAGACCTCTGAAGGTCTGCTGTGGTATCTGGCACCAAGCCGTCAGTAGCAGATCCTTTAAGTCCTGTAAGTTGCGAGGTGGGGCCTCCTCGGATCCGACTTGTTTGTCCAGCACATCCCACAGATGCTCGATTGGATTGAGATCTGGAGAATTTGGAGGCCGAGTCAACACCTCGAACTCGTTGCCATCCACATGATGTAAAAGAAAACGTGATTCATCAGAACGGGCCACCTTCTGCCATTGATCCGTGGTCCATTTCTGATGCTCACGTGTCCATTGTAGGCGCTTTTGACGGTGGACACAGGTCAGCACGGGCACCCTGACCGGTCTGCGGCTACGCAGCCCCATAAGCAACAAACTGCGATGCACTGTGTGTTCTGACACCTTTCTATCAGAACCAGCATTAACTTTTTCAGCAATTTGAGCTACAGTAGCTCTTCTATTGGATCGGACAACACGGGCCAGCCTTCACTCCCCACGTGCATCAATGAGCCTCCGGTCTGACCCTGTCGCCGGTTTACCGGTTTTCCTTCCTTGGACCACTTTTGGTAGGTCCTGACCACTGCAGACCGGGAACCTGCTCGTCTAGCCATCACAATTTGGCTCTTGTCAAAGTCGCTCACATCCTTACGCTGGCCCATTTTTTCTGCTTCCAACACAAAGTTCAAAGTTCCAAATGTTCACTTGCTGCCTAATATATCCCACACACTGCCAGGTGCCATTGTAACGAGATAGTCAATGTTATTTTCTTCACCTGTCAGTGATCATAATGTTCTGGCTGATCAGTGTATAGTCTGCTGTGTGTATATAGATAATGAACATAATGCACTGAGGACTGTAGATCAGGGAATAAGGGGTTGGGGGTTCAATAGGGGCCTCCAATTATATTCCGGTCATGCATTATTGGATAAAAGCTTTTGAAAATGGTGGTAAAACAATTTGAAATAATGAAAACTGACACCTGTACTCTCATCTCTCTCATCAGCAAATGGACGGTGATGTTTATGATGATTTGAGAAGACATTTTACCCTGCTGTGTGGGACAGAGATGGACACCTGTCTGGCCACACACAAACAGTATGGCACAATATGGGAGAGTGTTGCTAAGGTATGTGGAGTAGAGTTATCGTAAACACCAGTTCAATAACACAAACTGCTGACAGTCATATTGGAGGTTCTTGATTCAAAAGTATCAGAGTTTATTTCAATATCTTTCCAAACCTTTTGTTGACTTTGTTGAGTTTTATCCATGCAGAGTATCCCACGGTGGCTCCTGAGAAACCAGACATAAGGCATTTCTCACCTTGTCTCTTGAAAAGATGGGGGTGGAGGGGTTACAGGGAGGTTGGCAGATGGGGAGGAAACAGGAACAGGGAAAGGTAGAAATTAAGAAACAAATTAAATATGGGCAAAAAGGTCAAAATAAGAGCATGTTTGAAAGTAAGGACAAAGGGAGATGCAAGAAAAGTTGGAAGACAGTAGCAGAGAGATACGTGTTTTGAATGTTCAGGGAAAAGAGAGCTAAAAGGCTTACTGAGGTTCTACTGTAATTTTACAAGGAACAGAAGTTTACAGAAGGAAATTCAACACATACACACAAAATGTCTGAACTAATGTAGCAACTCAGTGAAATCTGTGGAGGGTCAATCTCATAAGTTGAGTGGGTAGAAAGCATTTTAACACCAAGGTCTTTATTTGTTTGATGTTACAACAGTTACAGATGAAAACACTGGGATTGTGTTCACCCACACCCAAACTGTTCCGGCATTACCATGCATGGAGGCGTGCTGATTTGGTGGTCTTGAAAATGATAGGATCTGTTTGCTCCTGGTTAACATTGATTGGTTGCTGTACCGTCAGGTGACCAGAGAGAGAAATGTTCTGCAGTTTATTCAAGAATCCGTCTCCTTCAGCAAAACACCTGTATTCAGCTTCCAGCCAGCTCCACGTGACAAGGTTTGTTTCCATGTGTTGTAATATTGTAATATCTTAATATTATAAAGTCAGTAACAAACACTAAAGGACAAACTCACAGGAATGTTCATCATTAAGTCAAAACAATAAATACGTGTGTGTGTGTGTGTGTGTGTGTGTGTGTGTGCGTGTTTGACTGTACAGATTAAATACACATTTGTTTGGGTCTATGCATCGTATAAGTCCAATATAAACTGAGCTATTAAAGGTATTACTACCACATTTAGACACAGGGCCTCTTTACTAGACAGAGCCTAATCAATAAACCAATTAATCAACATATAAAAAACAATAATGCACATGGACCAGGGGTTTCCTGTGAACATGGGGTAGTTCCCCGCTTTGCCCAGTAAGCAATCCAGCACTCTCTGTGATCAGTGTTTGCTAGGTCCTCACTATAGATGGGGAGATAGATATATACTGTATATAGATATATACAGGTAGGTAGCAGGTTGCCTTTGGGGTGGAAGTTTTATTGATTTTTATAACTGTCTGCAAAGCATTGGTGTTTGGTGGAGCAGATTTTATCATGTGGGCAGCTGTGGCTCAGAGGGTAGAGCAGGTTGTCCACCAATCGGATGGTCGATGGTGAATGAGTATTTAGATTAGATCCTGATGGGCAAAGTTGGCACCTTAGTAGCCTCTGCCATCAGTGTATGAATGTGTGTGTGAATGGGTGAATGCTGACATGTAGTGTAAAGCGCTTTGAGTGGTCGGAAGACTAGAAAAGCGATATATAAGTCCAAGTCCATTTATCATCATCGTGCTGACTTCGATGTTTCAGAGTAAATATAAAACAAGTAAGAATCAATTGCTCTGTGTTGATGAAATCAGCATACAGTGTGATGATTGATCAGTCATTGTTACCTGTTTAATCAGAGCATCTCGTCCGGTGGTTATTTTAGTTTCTGTTTGACCGTACAACTGCTATTTTGTTCCTGAATTAATAATAATGTAGCTTGTGAAAAAATTCAGAGAGACCTGAAAGACGAGATGTTATTGCAGGGTTGAGCCATGCTCTTACATAAGGGAAATATTGTGTTAGTTACTTCCTCACAAGCAACTATACATCTGTGGAATCCAGGATATAAATATTTAGTGGACATAATAACATTTATACTATAACCATATAATACAATGTATGTCAGTGTAACAACACCTGTGTCTTTGAAAATGTGACCCGATCATCTTCACTCAGGGCTGTTTGTTGTATTGAGTTTGTATTGAGTTACATGTTGCTGATGTATACGAGAATGAAGAACAGAGGGACGCTTGTCTCTGGTTTGTGCAGGTGTCGGCTCTACAGGAGGTCTGTGCTTCAGAAGCAGAGGGCTGTCTGGTTAAGGAGGCCAAGAAATGGGCTACAAAAGCTGCTAAAGACTACAAGATCGTCACCCACGGAGAGAGGGTGAGACTCTGACTTCAATGTTGGAAAGTCAAGATACTCCTGAGCTAATGAATGCTTGAAGCACTGGCCCTCAGTCTTTCTGTTATTCAGGATCTTATCTTAAATAAATAAATACAGCTTTCTCAAAAAGTTAATATTATTATTATTATTATTTCTGGATTGATGTTCTTTGAGCAGATCATAAAATAGGAATGCATTGTTTATCTCTGTCTATGTTTCTGTGTCAGGCTCTGCAGACGTTAGAGAGTCGGTTGAAGCTCTTGTCGGGGGAGACGGGGCTCAGTGTGGAGCAGAAGATAGCAGAGGTGCAGGACAGTGTCAGGAAAGCCAAGGTACTTATTTTAACCAAAGGTAAAAAAAAAATCCAATATGTGAGTTAGTTAGCCACAACTCCGATCGAACCACCGACCTTCCGATTGGTGGACAACCTGCTCTACCCTCTGAGCCGCCCCACAATGCATTTCCCACATTTACACAGTCACTGCAGCTCCTAATCTGTCACTGCAGCTTTCGTTTTAGTATAGAAGTAGAAGTATTGTCAGGTTAAATCATATCCAGCTACAATCTGGATATGAGACTGAGAAGAGTAATTTTTTTTAATGGTAAAACCCCAGGCTTAATGCAACCATGCTCATTTAGTAATTTAGTTTTTATTCAAGTTAAAATCTGACGCAAATATAGACTGTAGTGCTCAGCTGTGGTGATGTTTCCTTAAAGCAGAGAGGACACAGTTGGAATAGAAGTTCACCAGAAAAATGGAAGAAAGTAAAAAGTTTATATACTGTAGTATTGGACAAGTGCTAATATGACATATCAAAATGTTAAGCACAGCTGCTGTCTGTGTGTGTGTGTCTTGTTTTCTTCCTGTCTCAGCTCAGCAGGGTGAAAGCAGAAGCCCGTCTGGCTCTGTTGTCAGACAGCGTTACAGGAATTGAACTGTGGCTTCACAACGCCATGAACCAGGCGGAGGAGGAGCTGGAGAGAGAGAGACGCCTCAGTGAACAGAGGAAGTCTACTGAGGACTTTTCAGTATGCAAACACGCACACACACACACACACACACACACACACACACACACACACACGCGCACACACACACACACACACACACACACACACACACACACACACACACACAAACATGCACACACACGTGCACACTACACACACATACACACATCTGCACACACACACTAAGGTCTCGTTTGGGCCCTAACTTCATTATAAAATAAAAGCACAACATCAACATAATCACTTCCTGTATCAGATGGTTTTGTCCACCTTTACACCGTCACTGTGTGTGCTCCCTCCACCTTGAGTGATGGAGATGCTTTCCAGCTCTCTCACAGTCACTTGTTGACCTGGTAAACTCACCTGAACCTGTCTGCAGAATGTGGACAGCCGTGGTGTCCCCCACATTTATAGACTTATTGAATGAACTAATGTATGAGTTATCTTTACACTTAAAAACACACGTCCCCTTAAAATAACCTCATTTATTGTCATTGAATAAGAGTGCATTTATGTTTCTAGTAAAACAATACACCATCATTGTGATATGTCTTGATACACCTTACAGTGAAGGTGTCAGTAAATAAATATATAAACATAATAAATAAGGTTTAATGATCTTTAATTACAACAGTTCTGATCGGTCAGGAATAGACGTGGTTTTAAATATTAATAGCTATTTCCAGACTGTGTGAGCTAATACAGACAAGAAACCTGATTCTCCTTTACAATAACTCTCTACATGTTTACAGTCAGGCAGGTAAACTCATTAAAATTAGCAATAATTAAGATTAGTGTATATGATGGAAGAGACTTTGTACTTCATTTTTGCACTTTATAAAAATTCACTGAATCAGCAGAACTTCAGTCTGAGTTGAATATTTACAGCAAATGATGAGAGAAATGAGCAGAAATTAATTCATATTATTTATTTATATTATTATTTATTGTATTTAATTAGATGTCCATTATTATGCACTGATTGTGGGAGAACTGGATCACCCAGATCGAACCCGTGCGTAACACAACAGTAGACAACACTGACTACTGAGGTGGCGCTGAGAGCTCAAGCCCTCGCATTCATTCAGAAGGAAAAAGTCAATTTTTCCTTCAGGATGAATGACACATTGAAGACGTTTTTTATATATATATATATAAAATATATATATGTGGGATAAACCGGAGCCCCCGGAGAAAACCCCATAAACCACCTTAACGCCTCGTCACGGCGGCAAACATAGAAGAGAAGAACCTGCACATGCAGGACCTCTGTCTCGGTGGTGCCATCAGGTGACCTTTGACGGCGGAGGCGATACGCTCTCCAAGTGCCGGTTTACCCCCTTTCAAGGACACCAGCACCCACATCGCATTGCCCCACGTCTTAATCAGGTCCCGGTAAATTGCCTTTTCGAGGTTTTCCCATGTTTCCGAGCTGGAATCGAAATCGAGACCCTCGACTTCGGCCCACGTTTGTTCAAAAAGGCGCTGGATGATGTCCTGGACATTTGAAAGGGTCCAGGTCACTTTTGCCTTCTTGAAGATGCGCGTGACCAGCCTCTCCAAGAGCACCTCTACGCAGTTTTTCTTTTGTTCGTTCCGCGCTAGCCGTGCAGAGTCATCACGACTCTTCGTCACGGATACCGGGGCAGGCGATGCAGCGATTGCCAAAGGTTTCTTGGCCCTGGGCTTAGTCCCCAGTATGGCGTGTCTCATATTGTCGACGAGGTCGTCGGACTGAAAGATCTGCCACCATCTGGCCAGACACAGGAAACCGAGCACCTTCCGCTGCAAGTCGGCGCGCATGTTGGCACGTATCACCGGCTCGGGGATGATCTCTGGCCCATGTGTGATGTGTGTGTAGAGGATATCACTTAAGACCTTTGTGAACTCCAAGACTCGACCGGGGGGAATGTTTATGAGTGGAGCGCCGAGTCCCAGAAGATCGCGGTTTTCTGGTTGTTTCATCAGATCGTTAATCTTCTTTGTGAGACACTTTGCCGACTCCCGGCTGTGAACTTTGGAGCCCCGGTTGAATCTTTTCCTCATCTGTGCCACGATGCGATGGATGCACGATTTGGCAAAGCACTTTGCCAAAAGCTTCTTAATTTTGCTTTTGATGCTTTTCTTGGAGCGTTTGCTCTTCTGCGCCGACGGAGTCGTTCTTACAGCATCTTCGGCGATACTCCGAGCAATTTCTTCCGCGACGTCTTCAATCTCCCGAGAGTTTTGAGACTGCAGCAGCGTGTACTCGGAGTCCGGCACGTCAACCAAGAGAGGTTCGGTGATGTCGTTCAACTGCTTCTTGATGATGATTGTGACATTCATGATGTCTTTCATCTCAATCACGACGTCCGACGAAGGCGTTGCCGCATGGCGGTCTTCGGTGTCTGAGGGTTCCGGTTCCACATCTGATTGTTCGCAGATGGTCCTCTGCTTGCGCGGTCGAGCCAAGAACACTGACTTCATCTTGCCGATGAACGCCTGGCACATTTTGCAGGCATGCAGAATCATGTTGTTGAGTCTGCTGGGAGGAGTGAGGCGCTGAACTATGCCCTCGGGGCTGGAGAGGGCACTTCGGACGCTCTCCGAAACCTCTGCAGAGATCAATGTCGTCAAGCTTTTGGAGCTCGGACACTGAACCGAGACGTCGACGCCCAGAGCTTCGGCAAAACCCTGAGAGATTGTGTCGCCCAGATTGATTTGGACGTCGTCCTCAGACGCCAGGGTCGTGCTCCCGAGATATTTCAGGAAAGCTTTTGTCAAGGCCGCTGTGATGTCCAACAGCAACTCTCCCATCATGGTCATAGTGGCGTCGTCAGGGCTGCCGGATTTCAAAAATCCCCACTGATCCGCCGTCATCCCCTTAAAGAAGGAGTTGAGCAGCTTGGAAACAATGCGACTGACGTTGAACTCGGGCATGATGGCTTCTGGCTGGGAAGTTCTTGATGATACCATAATGATGATTTACGGTCAATTCTTGTCGATGCTTCGTGGTTTTTGGAGAGAAATTCACTGCTTCTCTCAGTAGATAGTCTGATGAGTGAAAATAATCGTTAGTTGCAGCCCTAATTATTATTAACTAACATGTAAGCTGCATTTAAATGTTGAGGCTCATTTTAACTGCTTCATATACTGTTGGGAGGTTTAATCTAAAGCAATGCATTCATAAAATTCATACCTCTTTCTCTTGAGACAACTGCTTCTCTCAGTCGATGTGTTTCGTCTGATCGAGTCTTCAGATTCAACTACAGTTATGTCATTCTGGGACTCTCTCCTGAATGTCACTCCTTTATGATGTCACTGCTCCTTTAAGATGTCACAACTGATGTCACCACTCCTTTAATTCATCACAGTGTTCCATCTGGTGATGTCACCATGCAGTGATGATGTCACCACTGCTGTGATGTCACCACTGCTGTGATGTCACCCAAACACACAAACACACACCTGCACACACACGTGCACACTGAACACACACACACACACACACGCACACACACACACACACACACACACACACACAGAGACACAAAACCAACTTCCTTGAATTTCTTAGTGAAAAGGTGGAGAGCTCGGTGGTCCAAGGTCGAGCTTATCAGGGCCTACATGGACCTCTTTCACATAATTTTCCACGGTTGGCTTATCTTCATCTCCATAAATGAATATGCACATCTGTACATACATATTGTACATTGCTAGGCCATCAGTTCCCCACTGGGGCTCCGCTAAGATGAGGAGCTCAGAAGGAAAATGCTCCTCTGCCTGTCAACTTGTTCTTGATTCTCAGGCCAGTAAGGGACATTAAAGCATATATTCTGAGTAACAGGCCATATATATATAATATAATATCGTCTGTCAATTCAGTGATTTATAAAAGGAGCGGGTGACTTTGTCAATATTCTCTATTTATATTATTGTCCATAAAAGTAGCCGGTCTGTGGCTTTCAGCCCCAAGCCCATTGGTTCCTACTGGAGACATGAATCTTTAAACATGGTTCACAAATATATAGTTTCATATTTTTTTTTAAGAAAGGCACAGTAGTGTCCTAAAACAGGTGGAAATAGTTCATTTGTTGGGGACTATTTTCAGCAGCGGATTAATCCAAATTTGGTGCTCTAGTGAGTATAAGTGGCAGCAGGACGGTGCGTGTAGGGTCGAGTCAAAATAAACTACAGTGTGTGTGTTCATGGCGATGAAGGAACATGTCACCCAGTGACACAGTGAGGCTCACTGTTTTTAATGGAGCTCTATGGCTCTATGGTATCTATTAGATACACACTTAATACTTGTTAGTTAACGGGTGATTTGTTGATAATAAGAAACAGAATTTCACCACCAGACATATCCTTTAAAAGTCTGATCTGTCAAGAGCTGATCCAGTCTGAAGACACATACAAGTCATGGAGGCATGAAATATTATGATTGTTGGATAAATTAGACTCTGTGACATTTGGAGCATGAACCATATTGAGAAGTATATGTGAGAAATCTTACCTACTCATGTCACACTGATGTGTTTCTTTTTAGGAGGATGAGTTTGAGCTGACTGACTTTGAGGACTACGATGATGAGAACGGAGATATCTTTGCAGATCCAGTGTCAGCATCTGGAGTGTGTATTTACCCTGCGGCCTGCAGAGTTATCTACAGCTATCAGGTAGAGATCACTGAAATGTACACGTGTATAGTTTGAGAGGTGGTTTAGAGTTTTCCTGCAAAAGTATGACAAAAAACCTTTTCTAATCTTGGGGTCAGGGCTTCACATGGTGCCATTCAGAACTTCCTCCATGCTTTTGAAATAAACCAAGCAATTCTCAAATATGTCAACATGACAACTTGACAACTCTTTAGTCGTTGTGGTCATGAGCTGTTTGGGGAAGTAAAGTGAAGTGAACAGGCCAGACAATGTTGAGAAACGCTGTGTTACACATTGACAAATGAATTAGGAGGAAGAGGACGAAGTCAAAATCAGCATCTGCCAGCAGTTTTAAAATCCTGCATGGTAGTTTGATCTGTCTAAATATATATTGTCCAGATAACTAGGTAATTCAATAACGTAAATGGACAGTTATATCCTGTGTATAGTACTGCAGTTAGATCATGTTTGAAGAATTCATAATGACAAAAGCATGTTACTTCCTGTCCAGGCTGGCCAGTCAGATGAGCTGTCAATCATGGAAGGAGAGGAGCTTCAAGTGATTGAGGATGGAGACATGGAGGACTGGCTGAAGGTAACGTCTGGTTACATTATAACCTTTGTTCTCTGAGCAAAGAGACTATAGCTCTCCACTCCGTTACATATTCCATATGTACGGGGAATGATATGGCGTTTTATTAGTATCAAAACCCGCGCGCGCACAGAACAGTATCCGCGAGCGAAGAAGCATCCTCGCGAGGGAGCATTTCTGCTCCACGTGCACAAATGCAGTCCCGCGAGCAGATGTATCCCAGATACAACATTGTGATATTTGGAGGAATGGATGGTCACGTGTTCTGTGCTCTATGATTGATTGGACAACGGTGTCACGTGTTCATGAATCATTCATGTTCTGCCTTCGCCGTCAGAAGCTGTTCTGTGCGCCCGTGGGTTTTGATACTAATTAAACGCAATAGAATGATCCCCTGCTGTCAGGGTACGTGGATACTTCTTTAATACGCACTGACTTGTCCAGCCACACCCTACAGTTTACCCATAAGGCACCTGTGCTGGTGTGGAATCACTGATAGTTTGATCGTAATCTGTCTCAGAGCGGCCTGGAAAGTGGAGAGATTCTCTATCATATCAAGACTATCTCTCCACTCCGTTTCATATTTCATATGTAGGCCTACGAGGTTACACTTTAAGAGTCCCTTAAGAGTACTAGGTCAAGGCCTCGCAGACGCAAAGACCAAACTTTACTGCCTGCCTCGTGGGGATGAGCTCAGCGTGCCGATACAGCTAGCAGACAACTTTATTAATGGGAGAGAGGAGAGGCATCCACTGTTAGCCGACTTGGCCTGCGCTCAACACAGACTACAACTGAGCATGTTAGGTTGCGAGAACCGCAAAGCATCAACCAGACATATGGAATATGCAACGAAGTGGAGACATGTTGACATATCAGGACGTTATCAACCTTTTTTGGGGGTTTTGAAGAATGCGTTAAAGAGTTAATAATCCCTGTCTATACCGAGCATGTTTTCCAATGTCTCGTCTGTATCTCCATATACCTGTTCATGTCTCTGTCCAGGTGTGTAACTCGTGTGGTCAGGTGGGGTATGTCCCTGAGCGTTATGTGCAGTATGTGTGTCTACCAGCAGAGGATTCCACTCAGCTAGACAGTTCTTTCAGCTCCACCTCATCCATCGGAAATAAAGAGAGGGCAGGGAGCAGAGGTCAGTTGTGTGTGCATGTTATTTACGGTACCACTGTAGCGTCTCGTGAGTGTCTCTGAAATCCCGTTCTATCATCAATGTGTAGTGCTGTTAGCTAAAGTTAGTGGTTTTAGTGGATAACTCTGTGCGGCCCTCTAACATATGGAGGCTCCCTAAATTGGCTCTCGGTCATCAAAACTTTGAGAACCCCTGATGTAATGTGTATGCACAAATGATTGATAATAAGGTGACGTCGTGTCATGTGAGTGTGTGTGGTAATAATCCATCTTGAATTGAATCCCGTGACAGGTGTAGCCAGAGCTCTGTACTCCTACCAGGCCCAGAGTGCAGAGGAGCTTTCCTTCCAGGAGGGGGCACTAATTCACCTGATCCGCTGTAGACACGCAGAGGTGTGTATTAGAGACGACCTATTGTGATTATTTTCAGGTGCATACTTGTATTTTTTGGGGTTTCTACTAGAACATGTTTACATGCTTTAATGTTCTAAAAATGCTTCACTTTTCTCATACTGGCTGTGCTGCAGCACCTCTTTACACCCTCTGTCTGAAACGCTCTGTTTGAGCTCCAGGTCAGCTGGCCCTCTGTTTTGATTGGTTCAACCAAACCCAACTCTTTGGACTCCACTCTAACTAACTTAGTTCGAGGGCGTGCCAAACTAGCCGCTGGGCAAAGTGTGTTACTTGGTGACATCACCACGTTACGGAAGAAAAGGCGGGACTTGAAGCAAGGTGTTTCAGGCAGTTCGGGAGCAGTGTTTCTGTGGAGGAGAGTAACTCCCTTTGGTCTGGATTTTTGGCTTTTTGACTTTGCAGACCTTTTACATGCACAAGTAAGGGATAATGTACAGCAAGTCGGTCGTTTTTGTGGTAGAAACCCCGACAGCCGCTTATTACACGGCTACTTACTGAAGAAATCAATAATTTGACACAAAAACTGTCCCCCAGAGTCCGACATAAGAACTGCACCCATAGCAACGGTCTGTTATACATAGCAACGGTCTGCTATAAAGAAATAACAGACTGAACGTTGTGATTGACCAATCAGAATTGAGTATTCAACACAGCCATGTAATAAAACACTATATAACACACTAAAGTAAAGGGAACAAGCACAAAGGCATAGTGGGTCCCCTCTAACTGTACCATAAGAGCTGAAGCCTCAGAGAAGTGCAGTCTTCTGTTGCCTAAAGGACACAACAAATCTTTACGGACTTCAAAATCACACAACCCATTGTGCTCCGGTAAATTGTAAAGACGTAAAATGACTTATCAAGCTACAGTGGCCTGTCAGGTTCAGCTGTTCTGAACCCGGATTCACTTCGGCTCTCTATAGCTGTACTTAGACTGAGCTCCACTTTCACCAGTTTCAGCTTGACTTCAGTATTCTGGCTAACCGGGATAATTTATAGTGTATTATTACACGGCTTTGTTGAATACTCAATTCTGATTGGTCAATCACAGCGTTCTACAGTCTGATATTTCTTTATAGTAGACCGTTGCTGTGTATAACAGACCGTTTTTATGGACGCATGCTGATGTTGGACTCTGGAGGACCTTTTTTTGAGTCAAATAATTTATTGTCTTAAGTAAGTAGCCTTGTAATAAGTAGCTAGCGGGTCATTGTTGTGATATAAACCCATTCAGGGTGATGCAAGACCTTGCGTTTTGCGTAATTGTTCATATTTCAAACCTGTTCTATTCTTACTTTGTTATTGTATCTCACTACATTATCTAGGGGAATGCTTTGTTTTACAGGTGGATGATGGCTTTTGGGAGGGAGAGTTGAATGGACGGATCGGGGTCTTCCCGTCGTTGGTGGTAGAGCTCGTCAATGATGAAGGAGAGGGGGAGGATCGGGAGGAGGAGGTGAGTATTTTCCGGATCATTACATGAATAATCCTGTTAATCATGAATTCTCTAGATGATGTTACAAATATCATCATAAAAGTTTTATCCCAGTTACTCTTTGACATCTGTCCAACTCATCTTACTGTTTACTTCATTTCTGATTGACTTTGTCACTCTTCTTTTATTTTCTTCCAGCCTCTCCCCACCCAAACCACACCTCCCTTTTCTGCCTCCATCCCAATCCCTTCCAAACCCGCCTGTAGTTCAGCCTTTAGTGCTACTCCCCCTAGCTGTGTGGAGGACAAACAGCAGGTCTTGCCTCCGAGGTTCGCGGACAACACAGTAGGTGAGTGGTGTCAAACTTTACTCCAGCTTGAGCCGAGTTTTTGTCTCTTTAACTGCTTCCATTCTAATGTCAGTTTTTCCTTCATGAAATGTGTTATAAGTTAAGATGCTAATGTCTGTTGTCCCATCAGAGACTGCAGGCAGCAGCCACAATTCTCCAGACTTCTCCAGCAGTCGACTAAGACCAGTATGTGCCCTTTGAAAAAAGAATATTCTCTGTATTTATGAATAGTTTTGGGCATAACAGCATGCCTTCAATGACAAAATGGATAAATAAGGATTGGTGAATGCTGATTATAATTTTAGAAATCATCTTTGAACCGACAGGATCAGTGATAATCAATACATCTCTCTCCTCCATCTGTACTGTTTCAGTGTCGAGCGCCTCCTCCTCCTCCAACACAGAAGCCTTCACCTCAGCCTTGAGACAAACGCTGGAGTCACTGTCAGTGTTCACAAGAATACATGACCTGTCAGGACCAAAGGAACTCTGGTTTTGTGCCTTTTATTGTAGTATTAAACAAATAACTTGTATTTGTTAGGTTTTCCCATTGGTGGACTTAGTCGTAAGGTGATGTGAACTTACAAGCAGATCATAATCACTCATGTGAGCAAACACAAACTGTAGTTGCTTATACAAATGTATTACCCTGCTGTGTTGAATACTCGATTCTGATTGGTCAATCACAGCGTTCTGCAGTCTGTTATTTCTTTATAACAGACCGTTGCTATGTATAACAGACCGTTGCTATGGGTATGGGTGCAGTTCTGATGGCGGACTCTGGAGGACCATCATTATTGTGACAGAAGCATTGCAGCATCACCCTGTCTGGGTTTCTTTCACAACAATGACTGGCTCGCTGTGCATTATCCCTTACATGTGCACCAACATTCAATGCAACAGCGATATAGCATTTAACATTTAAGTAGAATTCTAATTAATTTCTTATATTAATATCTCATAATTGGAGGAAAAAATAATGAATATTTTCAATTATAGCACATAAGAAAGTCAAGTGTTGTGTAGCTTCAGCTTTACAGGCAACTGAGCATTTACTAATTTAAATGTGCTATATAAATAAAGTCTTACTTACTATGTAAGCTCTCAGCATATGACCCCTGAGGTTAAATAGCAGCCGGCACAGCTCAGATCCTAACAGTTAAGTATGTTAACAACATTCATGTTGTTAACATACTTAATTCATATAACTTAACCCTTGAGCATCCCTTTGCTCTGATGACACAGCTTTGTTGAATACTCAATTCTGATTGGTCAATTATGGCATTCTGTTATTTCTTTATAGCAGACCGTTGCTATGTATAGCAAACTGTTGCTATGTATAACAGACGGTTGCTATGTATAGCAGACCGTTGCTAGGGGCGGATTTGGCGGACCGATTTTGTGTTAAATTATCGATTTCTTGTGTAAGTAGCCGTGTAATAAGCGGGATAATGTACAGCGATTATCTCTTCCATATTATTTTCCACTTCCACTGAGTTAAATCTTTTAACCAACATCAGTCTTGATCATAACTACCAAATATTCATTCATTTTCAGAATGTTTGTTTACATAATGCCACTGTTTTGTTTGTTTTTTTATGAAAACACAAAAAATGAATTATTTTCTATAGACTTAATGCTAGGTGTTTTTCACAGTCTGGGTTATGTCAATGATTAGCAACATTGATTCTGATACATTGCATCAAACCCTGCAGTGCTCCATAATACAGCAGTAATGCCCCTAGTGGAAATCGGGAGAATAGCATGTATTTGCCCCATAGAGCAAACAGGAGAAAATGAATCACTGTGGCAGGAAACAGTAAAAACTACAATTTTGTCAGGGCTCTAGATTGAGAACCTGATATAACAGAATGCATGATTTTTCTGTAGTGGTCGCGGGATCAAGCATTGTGGTTTTAATGGGTTTCAATGGAGAGATTTTTGTCTGTATTTTGGCTACCTAGTTTATTATTATTATAATATATAATATATTATATATTATATATATTATAATATATAATATATTATAATATATATAATATATAATATAATATATAATATAATATATAATATAATATAATATATAATATATAATATATATATAAACAAAACAAACAAAAACCCTTGCCAAAATGTATTATCATTATTTATTTTTCATTATTATATTTAACCCCATTGCACAATGTTTGAAATAAAATGTTTGTGAATGTTTCTTTAAATTTTGTGGCTTTGGAAAAATTGCTAAAATACTATCTTAAGGAATATTGAAAGAATAGTACAGTAAAGAAAACATGTAGAACACACCAGTTCACACATTAATATTCTCATTTTGTGAGGGTCACTTTCCACTCAGCAGGCTGGTTGGGTTCATTATCTCTGAGCAGAGGCAGCTGTGGAGCCTAATTGTCCCTGATGAGGATCAGGTTGTTGAAGCCTTTATCTACTCCTAGTAGCGATTTAAAGGGAGAGGGGAAACACCAAATGAAAACGGGCCAAAAAGGAAGGCTCCCTACACTTAATATATCTTGAAAGAAGACTAAAACTAAAACACCGCTGCAGAGCAGCTGACTAGAACATAACTGAAATAAAAGAACCAGCGAAGGCAGGCCACACAGACCTAACCCACTCTAAGAGACACCAGCGCTGAGAAGAAGCTAAATGGTGAATCCCACAGATAGGTTCACATGGTACTTCTGCAGATTCACACACCCCTATACAGCTGGAGCAAAAACAGGACAGCACTCTCACTACCTCTGACAATGAGTCAGCCCCTGAGCACTGAAACCATAGGTAGGTATAGGCTTCAACCACCTGATCCTCATCAGGGACAATTAGGCTCCACAGCTGCCTCTCCTCAGAGATAATGAACCCAACCAGCCTGCTGAGTGGCAAGTGACCCTCACACATTTCTTGCAGAATAATATATAAGTATGTATTCAATTCTGACTTTAACAGTAAAAGTGCCAATCCAAATAAACTGTACATTACATTACAACATGAGAATAAATGTTATGATGTGCCTGCAGGGAAATCCAAGGTCTGTTGATAGTCCATCTCTACAGAGATAGAAGTATTATTTTGCATTTTAGTCAAATTGAACCATTTACCGGTAATCTTTTTTTGTGTTATTATACCCCGTGACAACGTAGTCGGGGGTATAGCGCTGCGCGTGTCCGTCATTCTGTCCGTTCACGTGTCACACTTTTATTTGTAAGCAGAGCAGAACTCTGAAACTATTTAACTTAGGAACTTAAAATTTGGTATGATGGTTGACAGTGTGTTCTAGTTGTGCCTTTTGGGGGTCCAGGGTGCCCAATACTTAATTAGTTAATGCCCATTAATTCCATTAGTTCCAAAAGGGCAAAACCTTTAGCCCTACTTCAGTAGGGGTTAAGCACTGAGCGGGGGTATTTGAGCCATGCTCACTTTTGCCTTGTTTTATCGTTATGGATTTAATTAAGCAAGCTTTATAGTGCATTATACCAATAGTACGGCTATTAATGTAACATGTTGGTGTGATATAGTGCTAATGATCCAGGTGGTAATGATCCTTGACTGATGTCATGTTGTGATGACATAAAGGACCCACAACACGCACTCGCACAGGTTTGAAAAGCATAGTTTGGTATTTATTTTATTAGAGTAAATGATGATACATGTGCATATTTACTGGAGCGATGGTGGGTGATGTGTGAAGTGTTTGGTGACCAGCAGAGGGAGACACACAATCTATCTGCATCACACTTTCCCAAACATTCCTAAGAAAAATGTACAAACATGAACAGATCATGAAACTATCTAAAAGTACTGCAGAGGTCTGGATACAGGTAATGTACTGTGGTTTACCCTTTATTGGATGGAGACATTCTGTCCACACATTAGCTTGAGAAGAAAAGAAAAACAGGTCACACGGTCAAACAGAAAATGGTTGAAATGAAAATTTGGGGGCAAAAGAAAGACATGCAGTGAGAGGAAAACTGGATGAACAGACTCCAGACCTCCTGGTTGCTTTCCCATAAAGGCCAGGAAATGACGCTGACCTCTGACCCGAAACCTTTGAACTGTGTCTGATAAACTCCTTCTGTTTTAACCAGTCTCTGGAGAGGGAGTCTTCAGGGCCAGAGGCTCGGTTGTACTCTACACTGGGCTGAGTGCCAGCCAATATTAATAAACACAGATTCCCTATAGGGTTTAATAATATCACCATGTTGTTTCTTGTGAAAAACAAGAGAGACGCCTATACTCCCAGTCCCAAAGGTTCAGTTCCGTCAAATTATATAGATTACATATTTTCTCACTTAACCCTACGGTTATCTGGTGATAGCAGGGCGGTTAAACATAACAATTGTGCATTTTGCGATAAACGCAACAAATTTGGCACAGATGTAGGTTTATATGTTATGAAAAGATATAGATATCGGGGCGCCGCTAATTTGGCCGCCTGGGGGCCATGGCAGCCATTTTTCCACATGGCCACCAAATAGGCGCTAAATATTCCAAAATGTTGCAGAAAACAGATTTTACGACTCTTGATGATTTCCAAGATGTGTTCCAAGATGTCTAGATCAGATGTTAGAAGATCAAAGACATTTTTTTTAACCTTTTTTAAGGGTGTTTTTTAAAAGCTTTTAACCTGAGAAAAACACGAAAACCGAATAAAAGGAGCATGGTCACTTCAGGGTCAATCTTCACCCCCTTGCCCTTCATGATAGAATGACAACCACCGTTAGAACGGCAAGATCTTCAGCTTTCCATCAGTGTGTTTCTCTTTTCATTAGCAGTAAAATTGAAGTGTGTGAAGTTTGACCCTGAAGTGACCATGCTCCTTTTATTCGGTTTTCAAGTTTTTCTCAGGTTAAAAGCTCTTAAAAAGCACCCTTAAAAAAATAAAGAGGTAAAACAAAACATGTCTGTGATCTTCTTATATCTGATCTAATCAGCTTGAACACATCTTGGAAATCATCAAGAGTCATAAAATCTGTTTTCTGCAACATTTTGGAATATTTAGCGCCTATTTGGCGGCCATTTTGAAAAATGGCTGCCATGGCCCCCAGGCGGCCAAATTAGCGGCGCCCCGATATCTATATCTTTTCATAACATATAAACCTACATCTGTGCCAAATTTGTTGCTTTTATCGCAAAATGCACAATTGTTCTGAATATTTCAGCTTAGCTGCCCCACTATGAGGACATTTCATTGGCCTTCACTATTTGGGTGGATACAAGTTCAGAGGAAGATATCTCAAAACCTGAGCACATATAAAACCCAAACTATCTGCATGGCCAACCACAGAGGCTCAGCTATTGTCAGTGACACATTGGTTTTTTTTAATGCGTGAACAGATCGACCCGTTAAGAATTGCCATCATGCAGGAGGTAAAAGTGTCCATCTTGTCTATATATTGTAATCCTCAAAATCATTTATTGCTTTTTCTTCCTCTGTTTCTAAGTGCTCCTTTTTGTTGATGTTTTGCACTGCGGTGCCTGGGTCAGTACTGTGATTTCTTATTGTTTTGGACTTTTTGCGGATCAAGTTCACATCTCTTTAGCTGTTTTCTTCAGTCATGGTGGCTCACTCCCAGTAATTACCTAGCTCCTCCTTTTCTATGTATTCCAAACAAAACACACACACTTTATGAACTCCTTATGAAGTCTTCTGATACCAATTTTTGTGTAATTACTATTTCTCTGTCCACACATTTCATCCTTATTTCAGTTGGAAGTATAAAAATTAAACCAAGGTTGTAAAAAAAAATTGTATTTCCCTAAATTTAAAAAAAAAAATGGTCACCATGGAACACGCCTTTAGATGTTGGTATATAACGGCCATTGTTGTAGTTTTGTATTTAGAGAGTACAGAAACACAGTAAAGGTGAAAGGTGGAGTTTTCTATATATACTTTATGTATAACATGGTACACCTGTAACTATGATAGAAACCACAGCTCTTACTGCCTGTAACCAGGCTGCTCCAATGTTGGAATTAGTAGATTTGAAAAAAACAACAACTATAGAATGAATAGTTTCGCAGGTATGATGGATATAATGTTGTGTCTCAGTGAGTTCTATTGTATAATCACATGAGGGAGAACAAAATGCATAATATCAGTGGAGAGTTCCACAAGTCACCAATGTATAATATTGCTTGTCTCTTATCTGCTGTAGAAGGTTTACAAGTTAGACTTTAAAATACTCTGTTATACTTCAAAATACACATCATACTTTAAAATGCATTATCTTTAAGTTTCACAGCTTTAAGAACAGCAGAGTTTATTAGTAAGTAAGTAAGTTTCACGTCTCTGTAGTCTGAGAGCTTATCTCACATATGGGGCTCCCACACTGTCATGCCTTGGCATGTACTGCTTGATAATACAATCATCAGCACGGAGTACAAAGTCTATGGCTGTTCTCGCCATTGTAGCTATCATTTGCTGTTGTTTTATTTTACTTTCCTGGTTTAATTCATGTTGAGCACATTACAAAATGGCATAAGCAGAATAAGAGTATTGTGAATAAAAAGACAAAAAAAAGCCAACCTTTTACTGGATATTAATTTCACAATTCCAGAAAACTAGTCTGTGACTGGAGTGACTGGTACACAGGAAATGTAGTATATTTAGCAGTGGAAGTGCCGGGTTACGCTAGTATAAGAACTTATTACTACTATACTGGTATTAGTGGTGTGACTTCTCTATATGGTCACATCAATGACTGCTGACAGGGTGTTAGGTGGTGGCCACCACCACGTAAGACCCATGTTCAAAACAACTGTTAATGTTTGTGTGGTGGGAAGCCAGTGAGGGATCAAGTCCTTATTTCTTCACTAGCACTAACAGGGTACCTGTGCAGGGGAGGGTGGATCTGTAGGGGGCAGTGTGAACATTGATAAGGGTTAAACTCTCATGGGCAACACATTCTCCCTCCCAACTTGTGAAATACCGGCAGCTTGGTCAGTGGCCCTACGCTTCAAACTATGACGCTCTAGGTAACCCTCTAGCATTAGTTTTGGATGTGTCAGTTTCCGCTTGTTACCTACTGTAACATGCATATGCAGTGAGAGTTAAGTATGTAAGTTACGTAACAAAAGTAAGGTCAAATAAGTCAACGTTGACTTGGTTTCAAACGGGACATGAAGAGCAGTCTCCTGGGTGAAAGTCCTGTGTTTGTTTGACCCGTTCCACCCCGACTTCCTCCCTAGGTGGACTTTCTCGCTCTTTATACTACATCCGTTACTCTGACTGTCTAATAATGCTGCGTGTGGGTTTACATTGCAGTTAGTTGAAAGCACGATGCGTCTCATTCAGACGCTTAAGGGTGCCTCGGTATCCGACGCAGAGGATCACTGACCAAGCGTCGAGTTGGGAGTGTGAACAGGTCGTCGTGGGAGAGATGGCCGCTCCAAATTTAGAGAAAAATGGAATAGACTGATTTATGCACCTGGCAAAATACTGTGCTTTCCAAAAGCTGCCCACTACAGCATGGAGTCAAACATAATCACATTAACTTGTTGCACTAAACTGATATATCTCCGTTGGATAAGCTGCCCATCCAGCGACTGTTGCTCCCCTGTGCTTGGGCTGTTAATCTTGATTCACAATCAGCAGGATCAATAGATGAGATTAGAGGTTGCCAGCCCTTAGCACATTCATACATCAATAAATAATCATGATGGTTACCAAATCAATAAATTAATCACACAGCTCTGGTCAAAGACTCAAAGGTGATCAGTCCATTAGCAGGTCAATTAACCACCTGGACACTAACTAATCCATCAGCACTGTCACAAAACAATTTAGTCAAAGGAAAACTCAACTCTGACACGCCCCCAAAAGTAGGAAAAAACATTCAAAAATCGAAAACACAAAGGCATGGTTTGCAAAACGGTTAGCCATGATGTAAAGTATATGTGATCTGTGGTGAAAAGGCTAAAACATGCAACATCCATCGTATCATCCTTTTAAATCTAGCAGTGGAAGAGCATCTGATCATTCTCCATTGGTCAACCAGCTCGTCAGTTGTTCATGATTACTTCAACACTCAACACTTCTCGATATGAGACTCCACCATCAGTCCAGTGTAGACTAAATGTTCACATTCTTCTCCAACTCCTCCTCCACCCTCCCTGCTTCCTCCGCCTGCGTCACTTTGCAG
This sequence comes from Sebastes umbrosus, assembly GCF_015220745.1. Lineage (NCBI taxonomy): Eukaryota > Metazoa > Chordata > Actinopteri > Perciformes > Sebastidae > Sebastes > Sebastes umbrosus. The sequence continues at coordinate 27,709,077 of NC_051277.1, forward strand.
TCCCTAATATCTTCCATCTGCACCATATCATCCTTCTCTTGGCTCACCCTCGGCCCAACCTCTGCTCCAGGAGTCTCTCCACTTTGACTTTCAGTTTGTCCAACACCTGAAACATAAACCTCTCCTCCCTGACCAACTGCTGGAATAGTTCCTGCTATTTCTGATTCAACCCTGAGTTCAGAAGTCGCCCCTTTGTGGTCTTTTATTGAAGTAGAGGATTCTTTCTCCTCCACCATGGTGGCAACAGAAAACTCTCTCTTGCTGTCAGGGCTGGCTTTGACGATGGTCACGCTACTTATTCTGCTCCCTATAGGTGAGGAAGGGGACAGTGGACTGGAAGGTGACAGAGGCAAACTGCTCAGTTTGTCTTTAGAAAGCTGATCAGTGGGAGAGTAAAGCGTGGAGCCTTTAGAATCTCCGTTAGCTGGTGAAAGTTTAGCTGTTTTGAGAATCCCCACCCTCATTGTTTCTGTCTTTTCTTCTGTCTTCGGGATTCTGGCTCCTTCCAGCTCTTGTTCCTTTAGAGATAATGGGCTTGAAATCACATCCCCTTTGGTCATAGATGTTACAGACGTCACACTTCCTGACTTCAAAGTCAGACGAGGTGAACTTCTGAAGGTCAGGTTTTGGTCAGCTGGAGAAGAAGAGGGGGTTTGTGGTGATGTTGGCATGGTGTCAAGTTTGGGGCTAGCAGGTGAGGGACTTGGGGCTTGTAATGGACTAGCACTTCTTCCAAAGGATGAAGATGGAATAGGGGATTGACTGGACATTGCTCGGCCTGATGGGAGTTTGGGGCTTGGAGTGGCCGCCATGGGTGAGATAGGAGTTTTTAATGAAGAGGATGAAGATGACTGTAGGCTTATCAAAGCTAAGCTAGCACCAAAACCTGATTCCAGATCTGGGCTGGAGCCTGGGTCAGGGGGAGTTTGGGTAACTGGAAAAGCTGTGCTAGAACAGGGTTCAGGTTGAACAGCAGGAATGACAGAAGTGAAACCTGGAATGGATCCATTCATGGGGGCAATGGGTGTAGAGGTCTGGACCGGCCCAGGATCAAATGCCTCTTCTCCTTGTTTCTCAGTTGACTTTAATGTCTGTCCAGAAGAAGCAGGACATGGAATGGGAAGAGAGCTGGGGGCGGTAGCTGCTGTAGTCCCAACGGAAGGTTTGATCGTACGAGGTTCAGGACTGGGCCCATGTTTAGAGCCGTCCTCATGTGCAGGATTAGAGCCATGGGCCCGATCCTTACTTTGGGAAGATGGAGAATTAACAGCACCTGAGGTTTTAACCTCACGTCGAGGTGAAACAGGCATTTGATTCTTTGAGGGCTCGCTTTCAGGTTTGATACCAGGTTTAGTACGATGTTCGGGAGCGACTTCAATGTTCTCTGCCTGCAACAGTTCCTCGAGCACTACAGGTTGCTTCTGAATAGCGAATCTAACACCTGCTGATTCCCGACCAGTCCCCTCTCTTACTTTCAAGCCAACGGGATCGCTGCCCCGCCTCAGCCCGAATATAGTTGAACTCTTCCTGCGTTTCCCTACATTCGGAGCGACCCCATTGGAGCCCTCTGAAGGCGCTCGGACATCCTTGAACATGCTTCTCAGATTGTACCCGCCCTCCTTCCGCTCCTCGCTGTCCAGTGATTGGTCCAGCTGGTCCCCTGAACCGACCAACGGATTAGGACCTCCATGGGGCTTCTTATCACTGTGCGTCACCCGGAACCTGAAGGGATAATGATTCAGGATTAAATATTTCTGCTGCTCTATCCCAACATGCACTCAACAGAGGTTCAATGGTTTGTTACCTGCCAACAGAGAAGACAGTCTGCTCTCCAGGTCGATGTTTAGAGCGGGGGGTTCGGCTTTGTCGTCGGCCCTTCTTGGATCGGACCTGTGCACAGAGGTGGCAGGAGTTGTGGTCGGCGCCTGAGTGGACTGTGTGGTGATGGGGAGGAACACCACCGATGGACTCCTTACGCAGCCTGGACATCAACATTATTATTAGTATTATCATCAACATTATTCTTACTATAGTGGCAGGTGTGTAGTACATTACTCACTATAGTTTGGTTCAATAAAATGTCTATGAGAAAACAATTATGCATTGTCAATAAAAGGCCTAATATTAATCATAAAAACAGTAGTAATAATAATGTCATTATTATTTTAATGAGTTCAAAATTGAACCCCGATCCCAACAAAGTGGTTCCTTGAAGTACCTTCCTGAGGGGTTCCTCAAGGAACCTTTTTGAACTGAAAAGGTTCCTCCACAGAAGCAATGGTGAGGAACCCCAAAAAGGTTCCTCGAGGCTCTTCTACTTCTAACAGTGTGTGTAATGTTGCTGCTAGTTTGACTGTCTTTTTCCATTTTGAAGTGGAGGCTGGCATCTTCCATCACCTTTTCCGACCTCAACATGTAAACTAACTTTGACGGCCGGCTCTTCACTTCTTTCGCTCTCTCTCCAGGCTCTTTCCCTGTTCCCTGCTTCCCTCCAGATACAAAAACACAGACCTCACACACCTCATTTGTACTCAATATTCGCGCCATTTACTACATCCCACGTAGAACAAGCCACAACACATTGGTTATATTCGATATATCACCCACCTCTAATTTGTTTGTGTTGTTGGGTACATTGAGAACATAATTTTTGCAACGTTAAACAAATCAAGATAGAACATCAATCGGCTTAGTTTGTCAGATGAAATCAGTGATTAGACTACATCAGTATTGTTTACCCTTGACATTGTTTGGATTCATGAACATGCAAAGTCCTTGAGTGCTGGTTTTAAAACGGCCAACTATATTGCATGCAGTAGTTACGTAGTGTGACTGCTCTGTGACATTCAAAATACACTGTTCATTTCAGGGGATTCCAGAATTTGTGAAGCTCAAAAAAAAAATGAGAAAAAAATGAATATATTGTTTTCTTGTGTCAGATTCATACAGACTCTGTTGGATGAGCTCACCTGGGGTCATGGCGCACACAGACATTCTGGTTTCCAAACATCTCATTGAAGGCTTCCATATTAGCTAGAGGAGACAACAGGAAGAACCCATATAAGAGACGCACTAATTGAGTACCGGTAGATGGATTTGCTGAGACATACTGATCTTATCTGATAATACATTTGCAAGGTATATATTTGTGTCATTTTCAACCATCACATGTATCAACACAGTGAAGGAGGAAAATAAACCAAACGATTAGAATAGATTCATGTTGATGAGTTTTAACTTTAACTTGAAGTAAATTAAACAGAATTCAATCAGCAGTTCTTTTGTCACCTTCATTTTCAATAATGCATTTGAGAATCTGCTCCACTGTGTCCTGGTTCTCCTCATCCGCATCTGAAACGCAGCAGAACAACAAACAGATTAAACCCACAACTTTTAAATATTGCAGTACTATTCAGCTATTTTTAAAATAGTTATTATGCCCCTCAAAGAAGTCCATGTTCCACCATAGACAGTTTTATGTATCACAGTGAGTGTATGTTTGAATAATTTTGAGCGTGTGAGAGTAACTGTAACACAGAGTTCAAAGAAGACCACATAGGTTTGTGAGTGTCTCATTGTACGGAGAATTCACAGCGAGCGAGTAGGCGTGTTGATGACATTTCTGTCATGCGGCGTGAAACCAGAAGAATACAAACACCCGAGGGTGAAGAAGAGGGGTCATTTACATGAAGACGCCAACCAAAATGTCAAACTGGAGAGACGCCGACATTCTGGGACTTGGTTGTTTATGACCAAATTACGAACCGGCTACGTGGCCACAGTGTTTTTACTTAATTTCCTGCCTCCTGCATGCTCAAACCAGGCGACACCCCTCGCCTAACCCAAACGCAGTATTCTCAGTAGCTGAGAAAGCGTCTGACACGGACAATCTCCTGTTGGCTGCTACATGTGTGAAGGGGCAACTCTGGACAATGTCCGGACCCGATTCTCTGGAAACTGTCTGCATAATGAAAAAATGGCTTACGATGACAAATGGTCAAAATGTTGAGGATCAAAACTGCTAAGTATTTTTACTTAGCAGTTTTGATCCTCAACATGTAGTTTTCACTAATTCTGTAAGAAAATGTATGTATATGTCTCTTTGTCTCTGACTTTGTGCGGGATGTTGAACAAGTGACTGTCCAGTACAGCCTCTGACCAATCAGTGATCACTGTAGTGTTTCAACTCCATCTTGGAACCTCGACCGAGATGATACCAAAAAAAGTACCAGGCACTACCCACAACTTTTGTCAATGGAAAACCCCCCAAAAATGGTTCCTAGAGTAGTGCCGTAACATTCAGTGGAAATGCAGCATGTGTTTGAGGAGAAGCCAGTATTTTCTTTGACCATGGTATAAATACCGTATTTGTATTTTAGTTCATGTTACAGTAACATGCATCCTCCCTGCCTGGTAGCCTAACTGCCCATTCCTTTCAACACGCAGACTTTCTGCTATGAAGTCCAAGATAACCCTGATGACATCACCAGGGTTATTTTTGACATTACAAAGCTCCTCCAGAGCCCAGAAAACAGCAGATGGTTTCGCAGGCTGAACATCACTCCCCAAGACGAGTAAACTGATGTATGTGTGACATCTGTTGGGTGCCCCTTTACTGTAGATACTTATGATCTCCTCGTCTATTCTCAACCCACCGTCTGTATTTCCCTCAAGCTTCTCCTCCTCCTCCTCTTCATCGTCCATGTCTCCAGTGCGGCAGCGGTATCCATTCTTCTTCAGCAGGTGGCAGACGAGGAAGCCAAGCAGTCCGGTGACGAAGAAGAGAAAGACCACCACAAAGATCATGTAGGGCGGGGTATGTTCCCCCTCCATAGAGGCTTCTGATTCAGTCATAGCGGAGGTTCAATCTGAGTCATGGAGAGAGAAGATTTAATCATTTCTGGGTACTTTCAGGATTTTTAATGAGAACACTGACTCCTTTAAGAGGATTTTTAAGGGCTACAACTTGGATTCAGGGATTAGGTTAGAATACAGTTTAGGTAAATACAATAATAATACTATAAACTGAGACATTAGAGAGAGAAAAAACACATTTGTGCCATGTGTCTCATCTGTATCTGTTATTGCAATGTTGCTTGGCTCTATAAAAGTTGAGAATGACAGCCACTCCCATTATACAGCAGCTAATACCATCCACATGTTACAGACACATTATATTTACTGAGATATAGAAAATGGGAAATGTTGTGTAAGATTTTTAATAACCAGATAAAAGCTATAGTGACCGAGTGATGATGAATGTCGCTGTTGTCTTTACGGGTTTGAGTCAGTGTGAGGATGAAAGAAACAAGAATGATAAGGAAGATTAAAGCTAGCTTACTTATAGTAATACCTCCCATCCTAACCTCAATTAAAAGACAAAGAAACACAGTGTGAGTTAACAAATATATATAAATATACAAGCCTCAAATCATCTCTGATGAAGTCTTCTGTTGCAGACTGATAAACATCAAGAGTCAGTCTGGGAAACAGAGAAAGGGAGGAAGATAAATCCATATGAACTAACCTGTCACTTCTGTATCTTTCTTCTATCTTTCTATCTTTCTAACTTCCTTCTTCTTTTCAGTCAGTTTGAAATGTTTGAAAAGAGGAAGAAATAGATTTCTTTTGAATAAATTGTGTAAATTGTTCTGTTAGATAAAAGCCAACAAGTCTGTTCCACTTGTCTGTGAACCGTGAGTGGTGCAACCATAGACTGTATATAAGAAGTGGACGTAGTCAATGTGACAACACCACAGTGGTTTGTGGACTACAGTTTTGAAGCCTCGAGTTCGACATTTAGGCCGTCACCATCTTGGTCTTTTGCAACCAGAAGTGACATGAGAGGGTGGAGCTAGGTACAACTGAACACTGAATAAGACATTTTTAGGCGACCATCATGTTACAATTAACTTTGATGACCTGAAAACACACTGTGAAAGGGTTAAAGTTGTAAGACGAAAACACAGAAAAAGCTCCAGACCGGACGACGCCGTGGTAGCGACCTGTCAATCACAAAGTAGCACCGCTCTAAAGCATCCCCTACTTTATCTTCTATTTGACTCTAAATGGGACCATAATTTACTAAATGAACATCATGCTGTTTTGAAGAAGATTAGAGATTGAGACCATAAACTCATGTTTACAATGTTTACTGAGGTAATTAATCAAGTAAGAAGTAGGCTCATTTTCTCATAGACTTCTATACAATCAGACTTCTTTTTGCAACCACAGGAGTCGCCCCCTGCTGGCTGTTAGAAAGAATGCAGGGTTAAGGAACTTCTAAATTGACTTCACTTTTCAGAACCAGAGGTTGCCCACTGATACCCCCAAGGTGTTCCACAGAGCAGCATGGGAGACCACCCCCCCCCTCGCTTGCTCATAATTACAATGTTAATGAAATGATGTGAATTAGCTGTTAATGTGAAAGCAGCATTAGCTTTGTAATGGTTGTATTAAAGTAGAATATTAACATGTGACATTTGGTAGCTCAAGTTAACGTTTCAGAATGCAGCAGTGTGTGTGTTTATCTTATTTTCTTCTTCATTGGGTTGTTTTTAAATTTTCTCATGCACTTCTATTCCTTCTGTAAAGCACTTGGAGTGACCTGTTTTTAGGATGGTAAGAAATTTTAGCAAACTTTCATGAGGTAATATTTCATCTTTTAGCACACAAGAATACAAAATAGAATATTAGTGTGCTAAGTAAGGGATAATGTACAGCGAGCCGGTCATTGGTGTGAAAGAATCCCCTTCAGGGCGATGCTGCACCCTGACGCAAAGCGGAGGTCTCTTATCGCCCTGAAGGGGATTCTTTCACAACAATGACCCGCTAGCTGTACATTATCCCGCCTATTACACGGCTACTTACTGAAGAAATCAATATTTTGACACAAAAACGGAACTCCAGAGTCCGAAGTCAGAGCTGCGCCAATAGCAACGGTCTGTTATACACAAATAACAGAACGCAGAACGTCGTGATTGACCAATCAGAATCGAGTATTCAACACAGCCGTGTAATAATATGATATATAGCTGCTTTAAATGAAAAGGGTTAGTTGAAACATTGATCATCCCAAAGCTCTGCTGACTCACTTTCTGTATTGAAAAGGTGGAAATGCCCCATCAAGGTATATGTCCCACTGTGGCTGCAATCAGACCCTGCTGAGCCAGTTCATGGTTCATGGTTACGACCGTGAGTCCAACAGCTCAGGGGTCTGTAGCAGAGAGGGAGACAAGGACAGCCCACGTTGAATGACAGAAACATAACCGTAAGTGACTCCCAAACACTATCTCACGGCAAAGTCAGAGACGCGGCGTGGTCAAGACGAGATTATCAACCAGGTCAAAGCAGGCGGCTGCCCCGGGGGCCCCAGCAGGCCAACACGGTGGCAGTTTGATTAAATGCAAGTTATTAGTTATTACTTAACTTCATAGCCCTGTGTCAAATGTAATTTCAAGAACTTAAATAAATGGTGCATATTCGTAAGTAAATGAGTTGTGTTCAATTATCAAAAAACGAATTTGACACACAGCAAACCCAGGTTCAGGTACTGACAGCAGTATTGACCAGCATCTAGGCAAAATACTGTAGAACACAGGAAACAGTTGTTAGCCTATCGATGGGCCAAACAGCATGAAGATCATCACATTAAAAAACGAAAATGAAAGAAAAAGACAACAGAGAAAATGAACTGATACCACACTATCAACAGACAACCATTCCTGAACACATCTGCAGACATCTGAACCACGTTTGAGCTTTAATTTCTTTATATTTTACACTTTTTTGGTGTTCGGCTTTTTACAAAAAATGAACTTCATGCATGTTAATGCAAATATGCACAGACCTGTATAGCCCATTTATCTTGTTGTGATACTTAAAGACCTATTTAAATATGCAATTTTTGTAATTTTGCCCAAGCTATATAATCTATAAATGCACAAGCTTTGCAAAACACAGTAACCTTGCATCTAACCTTGCTAACCTAACATATTTCTTTAGCTGACAAATAGTTAGTTCTTACCATTTTCCTGCCAGTCAATGGTGGACACATCCAAACATGTTAAGGTCAAAGTAGTGTGCCAACAAAAATTGCACAAAAAAAGCTGTTGAGATTTGGTTGATAAACAATGTAAAAATGTGTGCGCTGGATAAGAAGCTAAAAGCAGCAGACATACAGTGTGTGCCCCTCCTGTACCGTACGGGTTCCCCTTAGCCCCACCTTTCCTGTCTATCTACACAGAGGCACCTCATCCTCAATAGCTCAGCAATGAAAAAACACACTAGTTTACACCTGTAATACATTCTGTGCTCTACTTATGAGTACTGTACACTATACTATATGATATAGGTTCATATTTGCATATAATTATGTGTATATCACGTCATGATATTACGTATGTACATAATATGTAATGTAATCTACGTATGTACGTAGATTACGTATGTCACGTAACAGAGACTATGACTTAACATATGACATATAGCAGCTTATCAGTGTTGCCCTCCCGCTGGCTTATCAGCATCCATTAACGCCCCTCACGCAGGCACGCACGCATGCACGCATGCACGGACGCACGCACACACACACACACTTATCAGCACTTGATCCCTCTGAAATGTTTTAGGGTGGTTAGGCATTGATAGTACATACTGTAACATTAGCACTCACCACTAAACATCTGTAAAATAGCTTATTTTTACTTCACCATCTTTGAGTGCAAATACATTTTTGTGGATAATTCACCGTACAGCAAGTGGTATAATGATATATGAATAAAATTAAACACTCAGCTCCATTTATCCACAGTACAGTATGTCTGTAAGCGGTTACAGATAATGGATGGATGGATATATATATATATGGCCCCTACAACCTCCACCAAATCAGAGGCAACATGCGTGTATCTTGAGAGTCGAAACCCAGGGCAAATAAAGCCCACTGCGCTGCTGAGTGTATTTTTAGCCAATATAACAGCATGGCTCTAGGATCCACCACTTTGGTCAAGACTGAAATATCCCAAAAAATATTTGGTTGATTACGGCTAGGGCAGCTGTGGCTCAGAGGTAATCGGTGGTTCGATCCCCGGCTCCTCCGGTCACATGTCGAAGTGTCCTTGAGCAAGATACTTTACCCCGAATTACTCCTGAAGGCTGAGCCATCGGTGTGTGAATGAGTATTTAGATTAGATCCTGATGGGCAGGTTGGCACCTTGCATGGTAGCCTCTGTCATCAGTGTATGTATGTGTGTGTGAATGGGTGAATGATGACAGTGTAAAGCGCTTTGAGTGGTCAGAAGACTATAAGGAGCTATATAAATGCAAGTCCATTTACCATTGCCATGAAATTTATTTTTTCATGATACCAAGAGGACCAATCTGAATCATAGCACCACCAGCAGGTTGACATTTTTGGCTTTAAGTGAAATATCTTGACAACTATCACATAGATTGCCTTGAAATGGTTCATATATCCATGATGCCTAGAGGATGAACCCTCATAACTCTGGGGATCCTCTGACTTTACCTCTAGCACCATCAGAAGTTTTCACTTATCCTGGGAAATATCTCAACATCTACTGGATGTATTGGCACAAAGGCATTCGTGGTCCCCAGATGATGTCTGCTACTGATTTTTCTCTAGCGCCAACATAAAGTTGACATGTAGTTTTGAGTGAAATGTCTCAATACTTAACGAGCTAAATGACTAACTCAATTGAACTCCCAAGCCAACGCCCACACAGACACCACCGACACTCTACGGTGGGCAGTCATCTCTCAGCGGTGCGACGACCAGGGGACCCCCGCCCACACCGCCCGGAGCTCAGCCACCGAGTCGGTGGTGTCCGTGTGGGCGTCGGCTTGGGAGTATAACCGAGTTAGTTAGTTAGTTAGTTAGATAGTTCGGCTTGGGAGTATAAGTGAGCTAGTCATTTAGTTCGTTAGTTAAAGGAGAACACAGGTAACATTAGGCCAATAATGTTTGCTTTTAGTGGTGCTTATTTTCTTAGCAACCCTGTCTTTGAACGGTCTGAATGAGACAGCGGAGGAGGAGAGATAGGTGATCAGAGAGGAGAGAGGACGGGAGATGGGGAGACAGTCAGCTGCAGCTGGACTTAGTGCCTGTCGGAGAAGTTCTTTTAAATGCTGACATTTGTCCTGTTTGTTATATAATTGTTCATTAGATTGGAAATCCATTTAGTGAACCAGCTTGTTTGTGGTGTGTGTGGACTAGTAGCTATGTGTATTGCCACTTATATTGCCGATATATGTTTATTTATATTAAGTTATGATTGTTATCATTGCTAATAATCTGAGTTGAGGGAGCTACAGCATCGATTCATTTTGACAGCATTGAGCTATTTTGTACCTGATTTCTTGGTACATAAAATAAAGTAAAAAAATATATATTTCCTGTATATTATGTGTGTTAAAAAACGCAGGATTCACAGAACCACAAAAACTAAAATACTCTTTTCTCTCCCAAACCCCATTTTTAGCTCCAGTTTTATCTCTGTCCCACCCTCCCTTCCTCCCCTTCTCATGTAAGATTACTTCATGTTTGCTTTTCAGACTATACCTCAGGGAGAGAGGATACATGAGGAAGAATAGTTTAACTGTTTTGTTTCTCTCTTTATATATATATATACAGTATATATATGTATATTTCTATATGTGTATGTATATACATATATACACATACACATATATATATGTATATATATGTGTGTGTGTGTGTGTGTGAAATGAGCATGATGCTTTGAAATAATAATAATAAATAATTAAAATGCATGAATAGTAATAAAAGTCTGTTTTCCCACAATGAAGGGGTTATATTGAGAAGAAAAGACTATAAATGGAACATAAATAGTGGTTTGACATTGAATTAGTAATGGAACATTCCCGAGGGTGGAGATAATTTTTTTCCACTTGTCCCAACTCGAGGTTTTCTAACAACAAGTTTGCATCTTCTTATCTAACCATGAACAAAACCTTCAACTACTCTCAACTGTGTTGTTCTAACCTCGCTGGCCAAAGCTTCACTGTCACCTTATTTTTCACATGAGCTTCATGTAGAAATGCCTCGGCCTGTTGTTATATAGGATAGATTTATGTTCATGAGACCATTCAGTGCAAATACGTTATGCATTCATGTATCCCTGCTGTCACTGACAACCACAGTAAAAAAAACATTTCCTGTTTACTTTAAGAGAATAAAGGCTCTTTAAGAGAGCCATATGACTGAGCTGCTCTCAACCCCTAAGTGCAGCTCACCAACAGGCCTACACACACACACACACAGCATATTTTAGTATCTCACTCTAATTCATTTACTCGTAGTAAGAATGTGAAACCTTCTCTAGCAGGAACTACCACAGAAGAGGTTTACAGTACTTTACCTGGTGTTTAGAGGTCTGTCTGTCTGTCTGTGGACAGAATTTGTCACCGTGATAGCGTCACAACTGTGTAAGATGCAGTCACGAAACTTTACAGGTGTGTAGTTGAGATCAAAATGAAGGTCGAGTTTAAAAATGTTGGTGGTCCAAGCAAGGGAGCCGGAAGTAGGTGGGTAGGAAGTGGGCGAAGTGGGACCACTTTATGCCCCTGGTCTAATTTGGCGTTGTGGCTGGTGTGACCCCGTCACATGATGATCTCTAGTTAGTTATACTTTAAGCGGACATATCATGATAAACTCACTTTGTCAGTGCTTGTGTGCATACATTTAGGTTTATCTGGAGTACCAACCTACAAACTGTGAACTAAGACAACCCAGTCAGTTTTTTTTTGGGCTACGTAGATTAGAAACAACCCTGTCTCGTACCCTATCTACTCTATAATTTAGAGACCCAACAAGAGACCCCCCATGAGCATGCGCTAGGTGCAACGGTGGCAAGAAAAAACTCCCCTTTAAAAGGACTCTACGTAAGAATCAGAAACTGCTTGTTAACAGTGACACCTGTGGCCGTTAAGTCAACGAAGGTCAGCGTCCTGCTGCTCGCGCTTGTGCTCGCTCTACATAGACATGAACGAGCATCGGTCAAAACAGTGAGGCGACACACGTCAGCTAAAACCACAATATCACTCTATATTTCACCTGCTTGGCAGTAATGTTAGCTGACCAGATGAAGGTCTCTCCATGAATCAATGCTGTTCCTGTGTTTTCCTGCTGCGGCCTCCCGACCGCGGTCGGTGTAGGGACTGGGGAGACACCGCAGCCTCGGTCGGAGACGATAACGTTACTCGCTCCAGAGCCCTGTCCATTCACTCAGCAGCAGGAAACGGCACAGGAAACATCTGCTGGTCTGGAGGAGCTGCAGCATTCATTTCTGCACAAACTTTGCGGTTTTGCTGCTTCCGTGCAGTTTGTGTTAGAGTCTGGGTCTGAACAGCGTAGCCACACATGAGACACCGTGGGGAGTGGGACTCTGACCCGCAATGATTTATACATGATAGAAGTTACAAACAGTTCCTTTAACGGGTAGAAACCTTGGGCAGAACCATGCTCTGGGTGGGCGGACCTCTGCCTCGACCGGTTGGGTTGCACATACATAACAAACAGTTAGGAGGAAGAACAGACTAGCCATTAAAATAGAAGACAAAGTGTTGCCTCTTCTTTGGAAAGTGATCCTCAAAGCGTAAACTTTATCTTTTCTAGATGCAAAAACGACATCATATCTTTCAGCCAGGCAGAGATTGGAGGCACAGTAGACGACTTCCAGGTTAGGAGTATTCTCCGCCTGGCTAGAAGTGTTGCGAAAGCAATCATGTCAACCTCGTTGGAGTTGTAAGGGAAAGGCTCCGCTGGCGCCCCAAAAATGGCCAGTAACGGACAAGGCTGTAAACTGTTATTCAACTGTGTCAAAAAATACGCCAAAGATCGAAGACCAATATGTTCCAAGCTTCAGGCATGATCAGAACACACAGTATGTGAGAGGTCTGCCTGTAGACTGCCGCAACAATCACATCTGGGATCGGAATCGGAGTCAATTTCATGCAATTTAGATTGTTTGAAGTGAGCTCGGTGCACCACCTTTAGCTGGATCAATGAGCACAGGATGATGAAGAATCCACCCCGTCTAATGCTACCTCCTACCAGTCCTCCGCCAGTTCCGCTCCCAGTCCCCCATCCCATCTGGACTTTGATTGGGAGACTGTGTTGCTGTTCAGAGACAAGGTTTTTAGATACATTTCAGATATAAGCCCCGTCTGAGTCGGAGATAGCTTAAAAAGGCTCTCCCATAATGATTCTTTGTGCGTATACTAAGAGATGGACCTGAAGATAGCGGAACAGATTTGAACATGGCAGAATAAATTTAGGACATAAAGAGTCAAAGCTAGAAAAAAAAGTATCACCATTATAGAGGTCTTTGAAACAATTGATACCTTCCAAACGTGGAAGTGGACAGTTTTGGGTGCAATCCCAGCAAACCGGTAACCTTCCTGGAACATTCTCTAAAGGTTCCCGTTTGGTTATATTTATATTTTTTATTTCCACGGTTACTTTTGTAAAACCTTTACAGAGCCCCTGAGGAACGGTCCCTGCAATTTATTCTGATTGCTCTTATTGTTGTTTTCTCACACTGAGGGCACTTTACGTTGCGAGCGTGGGGCACATATAGGCCTCAGCCACTGACATTAAATTACAGAATAATGATAAATAACAGCAACAACCGAGGATGTTTTATGTTATGCATTAAAGTTACTCAGTACCACTAAAACCACACTTGTTTCTGCTGCCAGCAGGTTGGGCTTTTTTGCCCCAGTGGTTACAAACGACCCGTCGCCTCTACATGAATATCATAAAACTACAACACGTGGATAATATCAGTTCTTGTTATATCCAACTGACTGTGTGAAAGATACAGATGCAGGAAGAAACAAGACAGGTGTGATGCTGTGAGGAAGGTCCTTGATGTGAAGCTCAGCCTCTCTCTCCCTGACACACACTCACAGCTTAAAGAGGCACAGAGCTGAAAGAAGCAGAGAGAGAGATGACTCAGCATCATCATGACCTCGAACAGAATCATCTCCCAGTGACGTGTGTGTGTGCGTGTTCTGTGCTTTACGACTGCATTGTGCTGCTCAGCATATATACCGTGAACGGGTGTGTCATTACGTCAGAGAACTCTGACATCCCAGAGAGCTATAATAGTCTGCAGAGGAGAGAGGGTGGGATGGCTGAACACCATTGGCTGTAGTGATGCAGCAAACCCCTCCCGTAAATAAGAATGTTAAAAATAGAAAAGTTGATTAAAAGTGAATTTATCTTCCATTTCAACAAGGGACGTGCCACTGATTTACATTATGATGCTCCGGTTCAGACTCTATTTATAACCTTGTCATGGTGTGTTCAAATGTAATCTTATAAAGTAGTTTTTGTCGACAAACTTGAATAAATCCAGTTGTTTGAAGAAGATGTTTTCACAGCAATATAAAATCGATAATAGTGAATTATGACCTGTTTAACTTCCTAACAAAAAACAGTATGCAAATGGTAATAAATGAGTGGATGTTCATTGAATTTATTGTTTTACTTTTGTTTTTTACCGAGGCATTGAATTAGTATTTAGAGTTATGTGTGTATTGGTATCGACTACTAAGTTTCTGGTATCGTGACCTCCTTAATGGCCATATAGGCGTCTGAGCAATGCAGCAAGCGAAGCAGCTGCTAGGGTGAGGAAACATGTGTTTTTGCATCCCCCCTTTTTTATCATACAACTTTGCTATTTTTAAACATTTGAGCTAGTTTAGATCAATACTAGTTATATCTGTCTGTTTAAAATGTAGTTGGCTATATGAATTAAAAATTACATTGCTGGGTTTTTCCTGCATAGAAGAATTTTTGGCGACCCCCAAACAGGTTTTAGACGGCACCAAAGGAAAATCACTGGCGCCAAAATGAAAAACATTGAGAGTAAAGATAGCAAATTCTCTCTGAACCCCTTAACACTCCGACACTATTCTGTCTTTCAGAGGTTGTAGCGAGCTGAGTTTTCAAGCTAAAGTTAAGATACTCGAAGCTTGAAAACCTAAAGAATCCATTGGTACCAATCAAGTCATGCTTGTCAGGAAGATCGCTAAATAACGCTACGAAGTTACGCTAAATTTTGGAGAGGAAAAACTGGCATGGCGATCCGTCCCGAGTCCCGTCTTGATACACAGACCCCATCTCGTTTGCCATGCTTTGAGTGGGACTTTTTTTACTGTGCCAACACCATTCATGTCACGATGCCATCTTAGTGACATTTTCTTTCTGTCTGTGCGAGTTGTCCTGCCTGTCTGTGGCAAACAGGATCATCAACGAGGGGAGACGGTAAATATAAAACATTGATCCACAACATTTACGTTACTCAAACAGCTTTTTCTGTAACAGAAACAAAACAGTGGACTGATCTCCCTCCAGATATCAGAGGAATGTTAAAAAGGGTCATGTTGTCTCAGCAGGTGTCTCTCTGCTCCGTCAGAGGCTGCTCTTTCCCTCGCCACTCTGCTGCTCTCTAGCCGGTCTGTGAGCGTCAGTGGCCGGCTGGCGAGCGAGCTATGCCCGCAGGCGATTGTGGAGCTTTTCAACTCCAAAAACGCAGATAAACAAAGATTCCTGTTAATTTAGGATGAACATTTATGTTGTGATATTTAAACAAAATAAATAAATCTACACAGTTGATTTCTCAACTCAAAAATGTTCAGTAGTGAATTTAGTGATGAAATAGAAATGAAAAATGTAAAAAACGAGCCGTTTTTGGCTGCTGTTAGTTGTTGTAACCGTAGCCTGTAGCGTGGTCCAGCGCTTTGCATTGTGGGATACAGTAGGCAAGGTGGACTGGTCCAATGCATACTGGAGATTTTTTTCCGAATCAGTACGACATCTGGGTATTTTTGGCACACTGTCAATTTTGCTTTTGTTCGCATACTGCATACTACATACTACATTTTGGCCAAATCAGTACGTACTACTTGTATAGTATGAGGTTTGAATATAGCCTGAGTGTGCTTGTCTGTCTGTGTTCCTGCTGGTCTCCGCCGCTGCACTCTGTCATCAATCTGGTCTGCTTGCCTGCAGCGATCCACACCTGCTCTGCCTCAGCACTCAAGCTCACCTGGTCGTCATCAGTTCTTCACCACACAGTATATCTGCACTGCACTGATCTTCAGTCTCTGCCGGATCGTCTCTCTGTACAACTGTCTAAACTTTTGTCTCTGTCTGCACAGTTTGACCAGCCACGCCAAACCTCAAGCCTGCCAGCAGCTCACAAACCTGGACCTTCTCTCCTGCCATCAGCCTCTCCCTGGATGATCTCCCACCCCTCATCATTACCGCTCCTGTTCACTAATAAATATTGTTCATCTTTTGTCAAGTCGGAGCCTGCTTTCTGGGTTCTCCTGCAGAATCGTGACACTTCATATCTATACAACCAATGTGATTAAATTGTCTACTAGAGCACAAAGTTCTTCGTAGATCTCTAGAGCCTCATTATTTGGCTTTCAAAGTGCATTTGATGCATTTAACTTTTACAAAATATTCTTCCACCTACCACTGTCTCACTGGGAACCATACAGTATATAGGGCAATATAAACTGAGGTTATAGTGAAAGAACAGCTTTATTGGTCATGATTGAAGGCTCTATATTGCAGGAAATTACACTTTCAGGTGTTAATTAAATGAAAATGTTCCCCTTGCCTGTCACTAATCTTGCACCCCCACTTAAGTAGGCACCCACGAACATGGCTATTGTTAGTACTCGCAGCTGTCAAGATAGCATGTTAGTATTTGGACATTTTGGGAACTTTTGTTTGCCTGAGTGCACGGGCTAGGTGCGCAGGTGGACAGGTAGGTAGGACGGGCTTATTACAGTTCTGCCACAGCCACAAATACCAGATTGTTTTTCCTTTTTTTTTGTCAGATCATTTGATTTATTGAATGCTGTCTGGATGTGATGAGAATTTCAACAAATGTAACAAAAAATACATCTAAAAGAAGCAGCTCAAAGTGAGCTGTGACTCACAGTAGCCTATGTTTCTTTCTCATTGAAAGCTTATTTAAAGACTATCATCTATCTATCTACTGTATCTGCAGTAGGCTAGGGTATAGTATGTTTTGGCTAATTCCTATATTTTTAGATGGGATGTTTGGTGTGGAACTATGTAAAGCAGCACTTTTATAAACATTAAAGACTGATGATCACTTTTTAGAATATAACTTTTATAAACAACTGGACAGAATTACTACAGCAAAACTTCTGCTGCACAGCGTGAGCTGGCTATATCAGCAACAGCATGAGTGCCATGTGATGAATATTTGACTAACTTCCCATGGGAGGGCTGGGAACTTTGCAGACTACATTCCAGATGTTGTAATCACTGAAGTCTCTCAGAGACAATCTATCTACAACCTTATCCACATGTCTTTAATGGGCCTACTTCAGTGTTATACACTTGTACGCCCCACAGCATCAGCTCAACTTGCTACTGGTCTGTAGGCTATTTATAGTTGAGCGTAAGGTTTTCGTCCTCCCTTTCTATGGGATGGGCGAATCACACCAAATGTCGTTTGAAAAGGGTTCAATCCGCCGCGAATTTACCTGTCGGAAGCTACCAAGGTCTTTAAAAAAGTATTTGAATACATGTATTTAATCACACAGCGCTGCTCCTCAATTCGGCTCACACAATTTCCATTAATCACCATTTCCAAATGTACTTTACCTCACCTTTAGCACGGTATAGCACGCTGTTTGCAACTGGAGGGAGGTGCAGGATGCTTTGCTGGATTAGCATACTATGCGAAACATTTCTAAAGTTTATAACGTTGACATTAGTTGATATTGGTAGATCAAGTGAAGCCGAATTCACCAGTCGCCTCCATTCATTCCTTAAAAATATATATTTTTTATTTAGTAAATGTACCTTCCGACAAGTCAGAAAACACTTAAAGTGCGAGATTTTTCAATGGAGTTTGGAGTGTCATTTTTCATGCAGGATATACGGGTCACCTACACAGTAACGCTGATTCACTGCATCATCCTCCCATGCACCCAGTCAATAACATCACACCTTCATCATCTTCATCTCTAAAATAGGCACACTGCGATCAGCCAAAGGAAAGCGGTCACACATGAGACCTCATCTGGATCCTGAAGGTTAAATATTCTACTCAAGGAGTTAAGGAGTAGACTACTGGTCCCGAGACACCACAAAAACAGAGACATCTAGCCGGGATAACTCACCTTCAGTCCGGCAGGGACACCGCCCGGTCCTCCCCGGTGCTCCAGCTGCTGAGATGCTGATGCTGTCCCATGGCTGCAGGCTGCTCCGTGTCCTCTGCTCGGAGCTGGAGGATGTTGCTGTCTGCTGAGGAGGGCAGGATGTGCAGGAAGCTGCTGCTGGGAGGCATCTGTCTGTCTGCTCCATAGGCTGTACTCCTGCTGCAAATCAGAATTTAACCTTTGTTTATCCAGGGAGAGTCATCTGAGCTTCACTTGGACTGAAATATGCTGTGTCTGTCTGTTTTATTTATAGGTTTTCCACCCTCCACTTCATCCAAACAGGCTGTGTGCCCAGAGCACAAAATAGGTACAAATTGTTCCCCCACACATTTAAATTCTTTGAAAGTCAAAAGGTCCCACTTTTTTGCTGTTTTAGATCAAATTGATTCTGCTTTCTTATGGAAGCCCTACTGTCCCACCAGGAAAATTCACTGACATAAAAAAAAGACTAAGACAAACTAAACTAACTCGTGGGTATCTTGAGATCAGGGGTCAAGAGACCTGTCTGAAAATGGCAATGCCAGTTTTTCTTGCCAAAATTTAGTGTATTTGGAGCATTATTTAGCCTCCTCCCCGACAAGATGACAAGACATGGTTGGGACCAATGGATTCTTTAGGTTTTTTAGTTTCTTATGATACCAGTAGCTTTAAAACTGAGCCTGCTACAACCTCTGAAAGACAGTATAGCAGCCGTCAGATTTTGAAGAGGGTAATCTAACCATTTGGCAGGTCCTCCACGGCACACTAGGTGGTCCTCTGAGGCCCACAAGTGGGCCCCGGCCCATTGGTTGAGAATAGCTGGTCTATGGGGTCAATGATTGAAGGCCCTACACATTTATTTCAGAGGTGCTCTTATAGGCCATTTGAGCCAACAAATTGTCACATCACATAAGAACTCTATCAGAGGATCTACTGGAAAGCGGTAGTTTGAATCTGTTGTCACCATATGGCTATGTGCCAGCTCACTGTATCTCTATTTGTATTGTATCTATTCTATTCTGTTCTGTCCTTATCCTTCTTGACGTGTACTTGATCCCCCCTGAAATGACTCATTTGATCCAATTCCCTCAACAGATCTGATATGCAATTTTCTTTGGCCTTGGCCACCTGCTTAAGACTGATGACTAGAATGTCAATCATGTTTTCATGAGTGTTTGAGTCCTCAAACTCTTGGGCTTTTGGGCTCAACCTTTTTATTTCTTTTTTAAATGAAGCTCTTCACCCGCCTATCTCTCAACTGCTATTTAACAGACCAACCTTCGTAGTCTTCGCTGCATCTATCACTAATGCACAAACACACTTCCTGCTCCATTTCTATTCTTGTTCTTCAAACCTTCCATCGATTTGACTCAGCACAACACTCCGTCCTCGCCCATTCTTCCCTGCGTAGAAAAGAAAAGAAACCTGTAGCACCCGAGTCGTGACTATACTGAGAAGTTGCAAGCTGCATTAAAAACTTTATTTATAACCATGTCTTGCTCCAAATCTCACCGCTCCAGAGTCGCGTGATACACAGAGATCCCATGTTGTAAATATTTAGTAATAATGTGATGTGTTCTGCTCACAAAGGAATCAATCCAGCATGGTGTGCACTTTACCTCCTAGGTGTCATCAGCAATAATGCAACCAGCCAATGCAGCTCATGTCAGCTAGAACTACATGGTTAGTACAGCTTACAACACCATATAACATTATTATACTGTTACCAAATGAATATGATAACACACTAGTTCATATAGTTATTTTCCCCACATTAGCATTGTATTTCCTCACTTCTAGCACCATATGTCCCATAACAGGTAACAAAGGCTGAATAAAAGGTCACAGACATTCAGGTGAGTTTGTTTCTACTGCAAAACATCATATACATCATATGACATCCTCAGATAACAGTTCGCTTTGTATTTTTTTTTTAGAATGCTGTGCGGAGAAACATGATATTATTCATTATTATAGTTATCATTATTATCATCATCCTTATTAGGATTCATTTTTCATGATGTGCTTTTATTGTAAAAAACAAAACAAAAACATGTATATATGTCTTATATATGTATATGTATACATATATATGTATATATATATATATACATATATATGTATATACATGTGTGTATATATATATATATATACATATGTATATACATGTGTGTATATATGTATATATATACATATAAATAAATATAAAAGACATTTATACATGTTTTTGTTTAGTTTTTTACAATAAATATATATATATATACATATACATATGTATATACATGTGTGTATATATATATATATACATATGTATATACGTGTGTGTATATATATATATACATATACATATACATATGTATATACATGTATGTATATACATATATATATATACATATAAATAAATATAAAAGACATTTATACATGTTTTTGTTTAGTTTTTTTACAATAAATATATATATATATATATATATATATATATATATATATATATATATATATATATATATATATATATATATATATATATATATATATAGTGAGTTAGCACTTAATTTTGAAAAGTCGAACCGGAAGTGTTGTTCAACTTCCGCCGCTGGTAGCTAACTAGCCAGTTTGTTGTTGTTGCTTCAGCAACAGCTGCTAAAGGAGCTACTAGTTGGTGCTTCTGTGGAGTTTGACACGTCGGTGACTCTCCGTCGGACGGTGAGCAGCACTGGGACCTGGCTAACGCGAGGCCAGGCAGTGTCTAACTATAAAGGCATTGACGTTTATTTGCTAGATAAAATTGTGCAACCTCGCCCACTCTCCTAGCAGCTAGCGTGAGCTAACTGTTGACGCTAACCGGGCTGCTAACAGCATCTGAAGTGCAGCTAGTTAGCTAACTCAGCCGAGCTAGCCAGCTGTAACCTAGCACCGTTACCACGTCACGTGAAGTAATGCAGCTGAGGTATGTCGTTGGATCCGTTTGTATTAATGCCGGCAGCGTTAACAGAGTTAGGTTATCTCACTTCCGCTTTCGTCTTCCCGGTTTCTCTATTGACTTTGCTAGCAGATATATAATGTGTCACGCTCTTTGTTAATGTAACTAACGTAAACATTACAGTACATTTCTGTCTGCGTGTCAAGAAACTAGTAAACCCCGGCGGGGAACAGTGGAGCTGCAGTCTTTAGGATGGAAACACCCGAGCTGTCACTGTTACCAGCTAACTAACGTTACTGCTAAGCTCCTAGTCTTGTGACCTGCAAGTTCATAAGGTCCATAAAGGCTCTGTCTGTTCCTGCTTGGTGGTTCGATGAGGATTTTGTGTTATAACTCCGTCATGATACCCCGCTGTCTTCGTGTAGGAAATTAATTCAATGTCAATAAATGTAATTTAGTCGAATACAATTTAAAACACCTTGTTCAGTTTGACCCCAAAATGTAGAACACAATAGACTATTGATAGAAAACCTCTCAGCTTTATTGTTCATTTAAGATACATTATAATTCAGGATGTTTATTGTCACGCCGGTTATACAGGTACAATGGTGTGAAATACTTTTTGCTGGGAAGCTCCATTAAAATAATAAGTTATATTACATTTACATTACAATTATAAAAGGTAATACTTTGTACAAGGTCATATTGAGAACATATACAGGCATATTAAGAACATATACAGTATATACAGTATAAGATATGTTTTTGTGTGAGAAGGTATGAAGTCGTGTGAATTATCTATTTAAAAGTCTGATGGCCTGGGGGAAAAACTGTTCCTCAGTCTGCTGATAACCTTGATAACCTTGCTATACTAGGATATTTAGTACACTTAAGAAAACCTAAGAAAATATAAAGATGTTTTCGTTGCAATGATGTTGCTCTTGTCCTGTGTAGGTGTATCCATTGTTAAACCATCATGATGGCAGGTTCCCAGTGGGAGCTTCCTCCAGAGCTATGTTGTCGGCCTATGGCCTTTGTGGCTTTAACCGGTCTGGATGTGGTGTACAATGCCGTGCACCGGGCCATTTGGGACGCCTTCTGTGCCAACCGGCGAGCTGACAGAGTTCCTATCTCTTTCAAAGTCCTTCCAGGAGACCACGAATACCCCAAATGTCGCACTAAGGTGAGCAGTGGATGGAGAGATCTAGAAGTCCCATCAACAAACAAAGACAATGTAATATCCCAACAAACCCAATCTATGACATGGAATTGGAACTCAGTTTCAGTTTTCATTTGCTCACTTGCAGATTACTGCATCAATACTAAGATGTGGGAAAACAAAAGAGTTGTGAAATCTTCATGTGTGAGATCAGTGCTGCAGTTTGTGCAGTATGGATACCTTTTTTTTCTAAATAGTTTACTCTGTCTGCCTGTCTAGCGAACGTCCTATGAGTGGTACATCCCTAAAGGCATCCTGAAAACAGGTTGGATGAATAAACATCTGAACCTGGTACCAGCTTTGGTTGTTCTATTCTACGAACTGGACTGGGACGACCCTCAGTGGAAAGAGAAACAATCTGAATGTGCAACTAAAGTGGAGATTGTCAGGTAAGCATATGTTTTTATTATATTATTGGGTGACTAGCAGTGAGAGAGTAGGTAGATGCTTTAGGATTTAGTATGTTTTACTAAACTATTTGATATACTGCACACATTATGTTGGGGTCTGTTCCGCTGGTTGGTTTTTGTCATCAGATAGATATTTTCAACATTTGTTCTTCAGTTTCACTAAAAATAGTGTTAGTATTTCCATAACTACCATCTACCAACATACCACCATTTCCACTTATTACATTGACAATATAATAACTTAAAATAGATGCTAGGTCATGCAACTCTTACTGTTATTGTTGTTGTAGCATAGTAAATGTGTTTCTTACTCCATTTTTCCAAAACTTGTTAAAGTATTCAGTGACTTTAGTAGTGAAAGCGTTTCTCAAAGCTGTCATACCTGGAAAAAAGAAGGAAAGCATTGGGAACAGACAGGGCTTTATATAGCTGACACTATCCTGCAGATCAGGTCTTGACACCCCTAGCAGAAACATAACTGCAGTAAATCTCATCTGCACCCATCTGTGTTGTGTTGTGTTTGTTTTTAGGACGAGTCTTCAGGGCAGGAACACCAAGACGGCTGTGGTTCTAATCCAGAAGAAAACTCCTCTACCTCCAGGTAAACACCTATACTACTGAATCATATTAGGTAATGCATATGTATCATATCCCATCCACATGAGTTTCAACATGTATCTTCAGTATGTCCTTACCTCCGTCAGCAGTACACAATTGTGTTGTACATTTTATAAACAAGGGTCCCACATGTAAAAAACATTTGAGCAGTTTCTAATTATCTAAAAATTCTGTAAAACTTGTTCCCAGTTTGTTCACTTCATTTTTTGTTTGTACAGGAGAGGACCTGGTAGCATCAGAGAGAGCAGCAGCTCTCTGTAGCGCCTGTGATCTGTCTGGCAAGAGTCTCTTCGTACTGCCACACACCGACCACTTAGTGGGCTACATTATAAGGTAGTTACCAATTCACTAATGCCATAAAGATATGTATTTTTGTACATATAGATAGATATTTTGCAATTTAATTGCATCCACCATTTGGCTCTCCAGTTTAATCTAATTGAAGTTTCTGTGTGTGTTCTGTGATTAATTGATATGCAATCGTGCATACATTTGCAGCCCTAATATATACAGTGTATATATATATATATATATATATATATAAATAAATATATATATATATATATATATATATATGGCGAGGAGAGAGACATGAGTCTGAGTCCACTCTGCAGACCGCTGTATGCAAAAGACTTCATATCCTGTTTATGCAACACCTTTTGTGACAAGAACTTTTGAAGTAAGGTCTTCACGACGGACTTGAACTTTAAAACCAGTCTGGAAAATGAAACACCTTTTATACACGTCGAGTGTCAGCCGATGGATGGATTGAAAACTGAACCTACAGTAGATGTAGTGCAATCTAATGTAATGCGGTGTTAATGATTTTTAAGTATGCATTTGATACTCTCGATTCTGTCTTCTAATTCCACTGAATCAAGTAACTGATTTGAAAGAGCTGTATTGTAGTAACTAGCCTATATATATATATATATATATATATATATATTTATATTTTTATATATGTATATATTTATTTATATTTATATATATATATATATATTTATATATATATATATTTATTTATTTATATATATTTATATATATATATTTATTTATATATATATATATTTATTTATTTATATATATATATATTTACATATTTATTTATATATATATATATATATATATATTTATGTATATAATATTTATATATATTTTTATATATTTAGTACACTTAAGAAAACCTAAGAAAATATAAAGATGTTTTCGTTGCAATGATGTTGCTCTTGTCCTGTGTAGGTGTGTCCATTGTTAAACCATCATGATGGCAGGTTCCCAGTGGGAGCTTCCTCCAGATATATATATATATATATACATATTAATGTGGTGGAGTCTACACACGCTGAAATGAATCAAATGCATATCTAACAGGTGCAGCAAATAATACCTGGAAATCTCGTCCAAACATTGTGTGTTTATTAGATTGTATTTGTGATTTTAGGTTGGAGAATGCTTTCTATGAACATGCTCAGACATACTACTACACTGAGATTCGTCGAGTCAAATCGCATAAAGAGTTCCTCAACAAGACTACACATCAGGTAGGATGGTGTGCACACGCACACACACACATTTACTTATTTGGAATGAGTCCTAATATCCAGAAATGAGCATTTTAGCACGTCCGGTTCCCTCGTCCCTCAAGTGTGACTAAACCTTTTCATTGGTCACACTGGTGCCTCTGACATTTAGCAGGTCTGTATCTGTGTGTGTGTGAAGACCTGCCCTGTACTGTGCCTCTGATTGACTCCGACCCTGATACTCTTCACTAATTATGGGTGGGGAAAAAAGCCTACCACATACAAAAAGGCCAAAATATATGACTTTTGCTAAGAATAGCGTGCCGTGTCCAAATTTTGGGTGCACCTAAATGAATTGCACCAGTGTAAAAAGAAAGTCTGGAGCCCTGCGTGTGCACAAATGAAGCTGCTTGGGATGAAAGGCATAAAAAATACTTTGAAATACCCTCTCCTCACACCGCCCTCCTCACACCGCCCTCTTTCTCTTCTCTTTTTCTCTCTCTGATGTTCCCAGTTGCTGTTTGTCAGACACCAGTTTAAAATCGCTTTCTTCAGCGAGCTGAAACAGGACACCCAGAATGCTCTCAAGTAAGTGTGAGCCCATAGATTAATAATGGATATGATTATAGTTTTCTTGTTTATTGTGATCAGCTCGTGGACTTAAAAGGACAATTCACCCCCAAATCACAAAGAGACTTGTGCTTGTGACATCGCGAAATCTAAACATTAATGGCGTCCTCCTTTGCTGAACTGTAATGTTAGTTAGCTCAGTGGTGCTATGTGAGCTTGCAGTACCGGTTAGCTATGAGCCTCTCATTCATGAGTTGATGCACGCTTCCTTCTGCGCAGTGATACGGTTGGTGGTGAGTATAGTTGGGTAGAAAGAAAATAGTTCCTACATGAAACTGCTCACAACAAGGTCTGTGGATTATCTGGAGTAACCGGGTCATGATTTCTGGAAAGAGACAATGCTGTTGAGTTTTTCAAATGTATTTTTTGGCACTTTGAGCACCACAAGCCGAGAGCCATCTAGTTCCATTATATTGGAGAGAAGGCAGAAATCTCTACGGCCGACAGCTCCAACACTCGTCTAATCACACCAAAACAATCTAAACTGATAAATAGCACTACAAGTAAGAGGAACATATGTATTTTAGATTTTGGGGTAAACTGTCCCTTTAATGAGACATGATATTTTCACCTAAGCATACAATTTAAAAGGTTGCTGGTAGTATAGACGTGTAGACCTGTATGATGTACTGCTGTCTCTGCTATTTTGTAAGTTTGTTTGTGTCCGTAGGTACTACAGAACTGCATACAGTCTTGTTCATGAGCTCAGGGCCCACGAGACCAACATGTTGGAGATCAAAACTATGGCTGGATTCATCAACTATAAGGTACTAGGGATGTTAATAATTAACCGTGTAACCGTTAACCGATCTTAAGAATTTTAGCCGATTGATGCTATCGGTTAAACGTCACCTTGCCGGCTGTCCCTTTTACACAGACGTCGACAGTAACTGACCATTTACCACCTTTAATTTCTCTCCATCTCTCCCTCTCTCTTTCTCCCGTGATGTCTCTCTCCTTTTTTTTGTCTCTTTAGATCTGTCGTCTGTGTTTCCAGCACAACACTCCTCTAGATGCTATTGCCCAGTTCAGAAAGCACATTGACCTGTGTAAAAAGAAGATTGGCAGTGCAGAACTGGCATTCGAGCACTCTGCATGGATGTCTAAACAGTGAGATACACACTACCTATCACACCCTGTGTGTAACAAGTTGTAGTGATTAAACCTTAATTAAGAATACATACTGTATACATTTATTAGAAATGGTAGATATAAAATAATTACAAATAATGTACTTATTATTACTTATTTACTTGATTTAAAACAATACTTTGATAAACTTAATTTTTCTACAACAATGAAGCAGGAAGTTATTAGACATTTTTGAGGATGCCAGGCTTGTTCTTATTGACATGATAGATGTACCTGTTGGATGTATGCAGTGTTTCCTTGGTTGTGTTTTGTACAAATTAGATTGAGACATCAGAGTCCTTTTGTACTAGGAACAAATCTTTATCCCTGATGATGGCTGACTTGTACATCTACTGTATAATGCCCATATGTCCTTTGCTTCCTAACAGGTTCCAGTCATTCGGAGAGCTGTTTGATGAAGCGATAAAGTTGGGTCTGACAGCCATCCAGACACAGAACCCTGGATTCTATTACCAGCAAGCTGCCTGTTACAGCCAGGACAGGAAACAGCTGGCGCAGCAGCTTTGTCAGGTGATAATAATACAGCTATAGTTACATCCATCTTGTAGGACCAAGTTGGAAATCAAAAGGGGTTTATACTTGATGTAAACAGCCAGCCGTCATAGAGAGAGGGGGAGACGCGATAACGTTTAAATACAGTCTCCCTCTCTGGAAGACATTCATAGTGTCCCACATGTTCACATGAAGAGTGACAGAAATGGTTGTGTAAAGAATGAAAAAAGCACAATTTTCTGTTGTAGTTCTAGTAAGTGCTGTTGCAAGGTCTTTGCTTTATATGAACTCTTAATAAAATCTTGATAAATTAAGTTGCAAAAAAGAACTCCAATAATATGAACCTGGCTTTCTGTTAGGAAGCCTATACAGTATGTACTATCTTACCCATAAAACACCAGTGAATGGTTTAATTATACCCCCGCAACAACGTAGTCCAGGGTATAAAGCGCTCTGTGTGTCCGTCCTTCCGTCCATCCGTCCATCCGTCCATCCTTCTGTCTGTTTGCGTGTCACACTTTCGTTTCCGGAGCAGAACTTGGAAACTATTTAACTTAGGAACTTCAAATTTGGTATGACGGTCGACAGTGTGTTCTCGTTGTGGCTTTTGGGGGTTAGAAGTCCAGGGTGCCCAAAAGTTTTGAAATTTTGGCCAAAAACTGTGATTATTTTTTTTACTTCAATTTCGTTTCCGTAGTAGGGTCAAGCAGTGAGCGGGGGTATGTGAGCCATGCTCACTTTTGCCTTGTTTAATTTGATTGGTTGGTTGTTCTAGACTGGAGCAAGTTGTCCCTCCCCCGAACCAGTGGACACCCAGAGCGGGGGACTGGACTTCTATGGCCAGAGACCATGGAGGCAAGGACACCAGAGTATGTACACGCACACACAATGACGATGACAATGATAATAAATGAAGTGCCTCGGACAGTGTTCGACGTGTTTGGGTAAAACATGGCTTCTGTACTGTTGTATTTCCAGGTATTGATCCTCCAGATGCAGAGAAGGAGAAGACAGGGATTCTGTCTCTGCAGATTAAAGAGAAAGATGTACCACATTCTGTAAGAACACACACTTGCTGAACACACAGCTGTGGCCATATTGTAGCTCACTATTTCCGTGTCCCATTGCTTTGAGGCAGCAGTTATTAAATTTAAAACCACTAGTGCTATAATTCATATGGGATTATTATAGCATCTTTCAAATCTTTATTCTGAAGGCTTCTGTTTGTAGAAATTGAGACAATTCCTGTGGAAATGTGTGTAGTTTCTGGTTAATCCCTTGCTTTACCATCTGTCTCAGTGTCTTTTTTGATCCTACCACTGGGGAGCGTCAAACTGGAAAATGTTTCAAATTCCACACAAAGTGATTTTAAATGGGACATATCATGATAAACTCACTTAGTCAGTGCTTGTGCACATACGTCTGGGTATCTGGAGTGACTGCCTACCAACCCACAAACTGTGAAATAAGACAGCCCAGTCAGTTTTTGTGTGGGCTGTGTAGATCAGAAAACATGTGATTCAACAAGCCATTCAGATCTGCTCCCCTTCCTATGTCACATGCAGGCTCATTAGAAATACCGCCCACTGCTTGAGAACTACCTTTGCACCATAATTTTTCTCACAAGCCAATCAGAGCAGACTGGGCTTTTTTAGTGGGGGTCTTAAAGAGACAGGTGTTAAAACGGAGCGTTTCAGACAGAGGGTGCATACAGGTATATTCAGGATGAGAAAAATAATGTGTTTTTAGAACATCAAAGCATGTAAACATGTTCTAGTAGAAACCCAAAATACAAATATGAAGCTGGAAATGAGCAGGATATGTCCCCTTTAAATACCAATATGTAGAGAATTCTTCAACCTGTGTGCGTGTGAACAACTGCTTACCTTCTCAGTCAACAGCAGAGGAAAGAGAGTCAGTTATGTGGTGTGATTTTATGCTGGGAAAGTATCACAGTAGCAACGGTTTCAATTTTGTGAAACAAGTTGTTTTCAGCACCAAATGCTCCACAGTCTTCAGCGAGATGTCATCACAGCACCATATTCAAAGACTTGTACTGCTGTATTAAAACATGCTTCTCTGTGTCTCTGCCCCTACAGGAACTGATAATAGCACTTCTCAGTAATGCTGTCGCCCAGTTTAAGAAGTACAAGTGCCCTCGAATGAAGAGCCACCTCAGTGAGTATGATTATGCTCTTTTAATCTCCACAGGTCCTTTTAATGCCTCAAGCCTAATATGAACATTGTTGACATTATGTTATGTGATCACACAGTGAGGTGAACTCATCAAAGCATCCTTTTTTAAAAAAATGTTATTTAATTATTTATTTTTTGACCCCTGTTGTTGAACCTTGTCTCTCCGTCTCCTTCGTAGTGGTGCAGATGGGAGAGGAATACTACCATGCTAAAGACTACACCAAAGCCCTAAAGTAAGTCAGAACACATGCTGGACTCTCTTAAGGACAGTTCCACTCTCAAACTTACATGTCGATGCTCCAAAAAGTCTTGCATGCACACTGCACAGTTTGTCATGAAAGAGAAAAATGTACACTTTTTGCCTTTAGGTTAGCATAATTAAAAGATGGAATATATACACCTTGTGTGGAAACTGGATGGTAATGACTCGAGTAGACCAAATCTATTTTCCAAACGGCATTATTTCCATCTGCCGGTGGAGTTGCAAGGACATAGTTTCCTTAATCTGTGTTTGTAAGCAAGATATCTGACTGTTTGTATGTGTGTGTGTGTGTTACGTTATCAGGCTGTTGGACTATGTGATGTGCGACTATCGCACAGAGCGATGGTGGGGCCTCCTGACAGCCATATTGACCATCGCTCTGCGCTGTGCTTATCTGATGGCCAGTGTTAAAGACTACATCATATACTGCATGGAGCTGCTGGGCAGAGGTAAGCAAGAAGTTATGCCTGATCCATTATTAGCAAATAGGTGTCGTCCACCTCTGGTATGATGAAGCTGATGCATTTTTTATTGATGATGCAAACTTTCCATTTTATTTCAACTTCAATTGATTTCTGTGATATTTTGATGAGATTCCACAACTATGGCCACCAGTGTAGATTACTTTATTATTAATATTCCCCCAAGTTTCATTAGAGTTATATTGTCCCATGGTCAGAGGCCTTTCTAACCTGACCTGTTTTGTTTTGGGCAGAAAAGTAGAACATTAAGTGTGAAGCAATATGGCTGTAAATCACAATAAAATGTCCGTATAATACACCAATGATTTATCATGTTTCTATGGCTTATGGACTTTTACTCGTTGAACCTAACCCTAAAACACATGAGAATAACTAATGAAATAGAACAAGTAGATAACAGAACACAAGTAATTCTTGGTCCTGTAAAGATTTTAATTATTTAATTTGTTAATCAGAAGAACCTGCTCTCTGTGGTGGGTGTTAGCCAAATGTTCACCAAATGAAGAGGTAATGTCTCGGTCATCTTGTCTTCCAGCTTCAACCTTGAAGGAGGAACAAAAGTTGAGGATTGAGAAGAATCTCATCAAAGTCCTGATGGTGAGTAGAAAGATTGCAGCCGGCTCAACACAGCATGCTCAGCAGGGTTGGGCCAAACACCGGACCGGACCAGTATATCAAATCTTACCACTAGGTGTCAAACTTGACTCCGCAGCCGCTCCTTAGTGGTACCCAGTGGCCCAATTGCAATCCGGCCCCTACACCCTACTACCCTACACTTCCTACTGGGGTGTGAATCTTTTGATATCTCACAATTTGATTCGATTCTCGATTCAAAACGATTCCTGATTCAAAATGGATTCTATATTCAGTACATATGGGGGCTAATTTCAGGATGTCCTCCAGTTCGCTGTGCAGTAATAAAGGCGGTGTGGCAAATTATGGCATGAATGGCAGAGTAAAGATTATTGAGTTTTTATTCTTTTTCACACAGTGACGTGGTTTGCATGCAATCAAACCGGTTTAAGGTTGTACACTGGACCGGACCCGGCAAAACCGGAAATTGACCCAACTCTATTGCTCAGCAAATCAAGTAGCCATACAGTGGCATTGAGCCATGTCAGAATGTTCCTATGTGCAATGAGGGTATGATTTGACAGGGTAGCCATAACAGTAATATAAAGAAACAAGTCCCATGCACTTTGTTGTTGTACAGTGAAATTAGTCACACATTAGCTGGTTCACAGTCTGACCAGCAAATGATGAGCTGAGCCCCGAGGTCAACCAGGTCACACACCTGCGAAATCTATTTTAATTTCATTCATACACATTTTAATGATCTCTTCTGGTTTTCAGAACGAGGTCCCTGACGCCGAGCCGGAGTGTGATCCGTCCTCTGTCGGCACAGCCAGGTCGCTGTGGAACGACCGCATGGCTTTGGCCGGATCAAATGAGCTCGCTATAGAAGTACAGGACTACATCCCATTCGGTTAGTAAACACACACACACACACACACACTCACTCAAGCTCAACAAGGAACTGTTCACACTTAAAAGTAATATTTTACTTGTACATGTTCATTGTGCACATGGAGAGCAATGCTCCATGTACTTCCAGTAAGAAGAGAGAGCAGATATTGAGTTTAAAAAACATGTAATGTCATAAAAACTGCAAACAATTGGATCATTTTTTTTTTTTTACATTTGAAATGAAAGCCTCAAACATTCAAAACTTCAAGCATGAGGCTGATAATGAATCTCATAAAGCAATGTTCAGTGTGGAACACATGAATCTCATAAAGCAATGTTCAGTGTGGAACACATTCCCAGTAAGTACTGTAATATGTCCGTTTTGTTCTAAGAGTATATAAGGATGTTTCCATTCTCTTTGTGACTCCAGTCCAGTGTAAGGCCAAATTCCAGTCTCCCAGTTTCCATGTAGACCAGCCCATCCAACTCCAGGTTTTCCTCCGAGCCGACTGCCCTCATCCTGTATCATTCAACAAGCTGGCTGTCAGCCTCAGTAACCAGGTAAGCTCTACACAAATGTAATACAAGGCAGAAAGCATTTATGTTCTCCAGCATCAGGCATAGTGGCTGGTTGTAGAATTTTCACATAGACTATAGCTGGACGACGCATGTCCACTTCCTCCACACAACAACTAACTATAATATCTCTATAGCAACGTACTGCTGTGGACGGGGGCAGCAGCTAAATGCATTTTAGCCACGTTGCACACATAACACATTGCTCTGCTCCCGTGCTGGTACTCCTGTCTGTTTCTTCTTAAAATGACAAAACAATAACGTTTTGTGTGTGTGTGTGTGTGTGTGTGTGTAGGAGTACAACCAATGGTGTGTGGTGGAGTCAGGTCAGGAGAGTATGAGCCTGTTGCCGGGAAAAACCAAATGCTTCAACTTCAGCTTTGTAGCGAAGACTGAAGATGTTGGCAAGAAGATTGAGGTGAGGGTGTGTGTGTGTGTGTGTGTGTGTGTGTGTGTGTTTGTGTGTGTGTGTGTTGTTTGTCTGTCTGTCTGTCTGTGTCTGCAAGAAGATCGAGGTGTATGTGTGTCTGTGTCTGTCTCTGTGTCTGTCTCTGACAAATGGAGAGAGAGAAAGATGGTTACTGATTGTGTGTGTTGCTGGTTATACACCTTTAGATGACCGGTATTGAGGTGATGCTGGGCAGTGACAGTGGCCGCTGTGTGTTTGTGAACTGGAGAGGGGCGGGTGGAGATGCAGCCTCTACCCATGAGGCCTTGCAGGCCAGCAGGTCATCACGTCGATGGGGCCGGGGTGTGGAGGCACGTCAAGAGCCGGACTGGGACAGCCTGACCATGCAGCACAGTACCATGTAAGGCTTTGTTCAGACACAGCACCATCCCAAGTTCCTGGATCGTCTGTCAGTTACTACAGTATCACATCTTATCTGCACTGAAGTCATCAGAAATGTGACGTGTTTGGTGTGTTTGCTCCTGTTTGTTGTTCAGGATCATCTCCAGAGTCCCAAAGATATCCGTTCAGCTGAACCACCAGCCTCCTGCACTCAACAATGAAATGTACTGCATCAGCCTCACTATCCAATCACAGGAGGGGGGCGTGGCAAGGGATGTCAAACTGACAGCTGGCCTCAAACCAGGTACACTATACAAGTACAGCACGAAACTCCTGCTATAACCACAAATGGTTGTTTTTACATTTCTCTTTGTGTACGGATTAAAGCTGCATCGGGTAGAAACGGAGCAAATATGATTTAAAAAAAAAAAAAAAAGTTATTTTTATAAAACAGTCACTTTATTCTAAAAGAAGCGCATGAGACAGGGAATCTGAAAAAAATCATGTGTCTCTGTGTCCTCCGGTGCTCCCAATGGCATCTACAATATTTCATAGACCGGAGGAAAACAACCAATCAGAGCTGATCTGGAATCACTCGCAAACTCCGATCAAACGGTCAAACTAGGCAGCGCTGATCAAATATGAATCAATATTTTGTTACTGTAATGCCTATTTCTCTCCTCAAGTGTTTTCATAAACATCTTGTAGTGTACTGTTTAGCTGTAAAATGAGAAAGTTTGTGACCCGGTAGCCATGTTGAGATCAGCTGAGGAAATACCAAGCACCGCCCACCAGCCAGAGCACAGCCAATAGGAACGCTCTCTCTCTGAAATGACCTGTGATTGGCCAAAGTCTCCCGTCACAGGCTAGATTTTCTACAGCCTGAAAACAGAGCCATGAGGAGGTGCAGAAGTCTAGTTATCTCTCAGAACACTTGAATTACAATATGCTGAAAGGTTATTATGGAAGTTTTGCCCAATGATGCCAAAAACATTCTGCCTACTGCAGGTTAATCAACTGAGAGTGTTTTGATAAGTGAGCTCTAGGTGTTGGTAGTTTTTTTTCCATTTCATTTAACTTGGTCATTTTGTGCATTGCCAGACTCGCTGCCATCCCCTGCTTTCAGTATTAATGCTAAGCTAAGCTAAGCTAAGCACAGCCAGACTCTACCTCTGTATTTCACACACAGACATGAGATTACTATTGATCTCTTCATCTCACTCAGAAAGAAATGTCATACTTAAAAATAAAATGTTGAACCATTCCTTTAATCTTCTCACAACATTAACACCATTAAAAGTTATGTTATAGTCCTCTGTCTGGTATAGCAGCTAAATAAGCTTTTGGAATGGGAAAACTTGGTAGATCAAATGTGTGACATAACATATCAGTGTATAGTTTATGGTTTTGTGTTTGTCTTTGATTGGTCTGTCCAGGCCAGGATGCCAATCTAGGCCAGAGCACGCATGTGACACTCGATGGCTTAAAGGTTTGTGATGACACTGCACCTGCCCTGCTCCCTGACGTACCTCTAGGAGATCTGAAACCAGGCGAAAAGGTACACACACATTCCAAAAGAAGTGTGTTGGATTAACTTTCCAGAGAGACTCGCACAACATTTTCTGCATTGTAAATTCCTTATATACACGCCTGCCTCCGCTTCTCCAAAGTAGTAATTCTAGCATCTATGGGATGTGTGTGTGTGTGTTTGTCTGCAGTTGGAGAGATGCGTATATGTGAAGTGTGTGTCAACTGGACCAAGGGTTTTCCTGTTCCATGTGGCCTACAGCATCGATACCACAGTGGAAGGACGTCAGATTGTCTGCAAATGTCATAAGGTAGAGGAGCTCATCTGACTTGCACACACAGTTAGCACAGTGTCTGTGTTTTTCATGTTGTAGAGTACATGTTTAAACTATACATGCCCAGGGATTTTTTCATCTTTACTCCTCTCGTTGTCTTTCAGGATGAGACGGTTACCATAGAGACGGTGGTCCCATTTGAGGTGTCTGTCAAGTTTGTGTCCACAAAGGTTGGTAGCTGCTACTTTATTAGTTTAAAGCAGTTAGTGTTTTAGAGAGCTGTTTGGCTAGTTAGGGTTATTACCAGCATGTGGAAGTGTTTTCACCTTGTGAGTCTGTGTGTGTGTATCCTCATGGCAACGTGTAGTCCTGGAGACACCTACTGTAGCAGGAAGTACCACAGAGGAGTTTTACAGTACTTTACCTGGTGTCTGTCTGTCTGTGGACAGATTTTGTCACCGTGATAGCGTCACAACTGTAAGATGCAGTCACGAAACTTTACAGGTTTGTAGTTGAGATTAAAATGAAGGTGGAGTTAGAAGATGGGTGTGGTCAGAGCAAGGGCGCCAAAAGTAGGGGGGTAGGAAGTGGGGAAGGGGCCATTAGCCCCCCTGTCTTTGGATTTGACACTAATACCAGTGATTGTGTCTTCACTTTGCCCATGACAACAGTTTTAAACAGGCAGATAATTACTCCTTAAGTATTTTTTATTCTCTTCAGTAGCAACTGACTTTAGCAACAAGCTTTAATGTTAGTTTACAGAGTGAGCCTTGAGATTGTGGCGGTGCAGTAGCAGGTATTATGGCTGGTTAGATTTTATGACGTGTTAATGTTTTTATTTGTATTAGTTTGAGCCACTGGACCGGGTAGCGGTGGACATCCCCTTCCTGTTGATGACAGACATCCTGTCATCGTCTCCCTGGCCTCTTCTGCTGGCCTCCTCCTCTCTGCAGCTGCTTACTATGAGCACAAACACACCACAGCTTCAGTCACAGCTACAGGAAGGTACCTGACTAGTTTTTACTGTTATCTTACAAAGACTTTTTTACTGTCATAGTTGTAATGAAAAAAAAAAAAAAAAATGTAAATCCTATGACTATACTATGTAGTGTGTAGGGCTGCCCCCTCCTAATCGATTAGTCGACTATTTGGCCGTTTTGGTCTTAGTTGGATAAGATTTCTTTAGTCGATTAGACATTTTTCTTTGTCATGCTGAATGACTTTTTTTTTCTAAGAAAATTATGAGCAAATCTCTTATAAACACAAGATTTAAAATGGTGCTTTTGTGTGATTCTTTGTGGGGAAACTTTAATCTATCGATAAAATCAAGATATCGATTAGTCAAAATAATCGTATGAGTGTAAGTTGACTATGTTTTTTTTTTTTGTCGAGGACAGCTCTAATTGTGTGTGTGTCTTCAGTTGTTTTGCAGACAGACGAGTGTGCCAGTGAGTGTTTTTGTCTCCGGTGTCCACCACTGACCAACGGCAATAACGCTGTAGCTACAGGACAGTACCTGATATCATGGAGGAGGTATGTACACACAAACACACACAAACATACTCAGTTTGAGAGCAGTGATCAGTGGCTTTGAGCAGGCTTGTAAAGCTCTTAAATTTGCCACCTTTGTTGCGATGTAGACAACTGAAGCAATAGATTTCCTCAGTGCTGCTATACTGACCCAGAAACCCTGTTTGTCGCTGCAAAATCTGTTGTTCTCCCTGCATCTGGCGCCGTCATTTGATGTGACAGTGATGTAGTTGGTGATAGAAGAACTACAGGCTGTTGCAGCTCATGGATGTATTAAGAGGACTGGATACAGCGTTGGAGGCGGGCTTTCGTTCATTCCTATGAGAGTTGTTCAGTGGCACATGATGCCAAAATGTCTTGACTGCCGAGTGATTCAGTACCCAGATCATCCGGCGATCTTCGGCATCCGTTGGGCCCATAGAGCAGGCGCTATGTTTCCTTTAACTCCGCCTCCCAACCCTCGCTCCAGCCTCAGTTTGGGTCTCATTCACATGAACGGAGGAAGGAAAATAACTCTGGATTCAGTTATTAGTGGGTTTTACAACTTTTAGGACCTAATGATTTAAATAAGGACTATTAGAGTATTCATACTGGGAAATGAAAACAAATTATCTGCTGATTTACAGACGTCTCTTTCCAAATATAAGTCTATAGGAAAAGTCATTTTAGGCCCAATGGCATCACGTGATGGACACAGAAGTTTTAATTCGACCGTTTGGCCACTACGAAAATTGGCCTCAAAGTCCCGCGCTCTTCCTGGGGGGCCTGGTTCAGCTTGGATTTCTAGTCTCCGCCTCTGGGTAGCCAGGGGGCGTGTTCTAGATGATGCTCAAAACAGGACTTCTTGTTCTCTTCGCTACGTTTCCCACAGTGAAAACGGCATCTCAAAATATGAGTGCAGAGGATGTTATGGACAAGGATACATTTTACAGTGTTCTGCCTGACTCGGATATTCAGCCTTATTTATTTGAGTATACGGCCGATGAAATGCAGCAGAGAGAGGCCCAGGCTGCGGCTACGTTAGCTGTGCAAAAGGATATGGCCCTCCAGGCGTCTTGTGCACAATGTATCCTGGTACATGTAGGCACTGCCGACCTGGCTCCACGAGCCGGAGAACTCTGCTTTCTGGGTCAATATAGCAGCACTGAGGAATTTATTGCTTCAGTCGACTACATTTACCATCAACACTGATTGAACATCTACATAAAAGGTGGCGAATGTTCCTTTTAACTCTGTTCTAACTCTGTTGTACAGAAAATCCTCCAGTGCAGACAGTCCACTCGTCCAAACTACAGTCACTCTACCTCATGTCATCCTGGAGGCAGTTCCACTTTACATCCACGCCGGTCAGTCAAGTGAATACACACAACACGTACATCATACACATTTGTTAATTGAGTGTCTCTGAACTTTTAAGCGTTTCTTTGCACACACTATGCACCCATTTTCCTTCTTTTCAGTCATTTATTTTCCTGATGAATTTCACCTCCAACAGTTGTATGTTGTCATTTTATATCTATATGTCTTTGTTTTGATGTAGATTTACCATCATTTGGGCGAGTCAGAGAGTCTCTTTCAGTTCGCTACCACATAGAGAACAGAACAGCTCTGGTGCAGGAGGTGGAGATGGCCGTTGAACCGTCTGATGCCTTCATGTTCTCTGGACTCAAACAGGTACAACTGTGCTCACTTTTACATTAAGATTTAGCAAATAAAGGGTGATGTAGCTGTGTTTCCATCAGCTGGGTCAAAACTAATAGATTGTGTTCCTGAATACATCTGTGGTAATTTAACTGAACCAAAGTAAAATTGTTAGATTGTTGCTTTCTAGTTCAGGTCACTTTTGTTTTCACACTGACTTATTAAAAACAAACAATGGTAGAAAAAGTATTCAGATCATAATGCTAATACTACACTGTGAAAACTCTCTACTACAAGGAAAAGTCCTGCAGTCAATACCTTACTTAAGTAAAAGTATTTAAATATTATCAGCCGTAGAAGAATGATTGTGTCAGTAAAATGTTCCCTGTCAGTGTTTTCCCATTATATCTGCTGTTTCTGGATAAATGTTACTGCTGCATTAATGTATATGTTGCATTTTAACTAACTTTATATCCTGTTGGCTGGTTTAATCTACAGCAACATATTCTATAAGACCATCATTATGTTTGTAGCGTCACCGTCCTGTGAGAACCACGTATCTCTAATGTTTTCAGCTTTGTGACGATGCATTTTCCAGCTGATCCAAGAGGCTTTTTAAAGAGTTTCTTTAGCTACGGAAGTAGGAGGATTTTCTCAACACATAAAGGAACATTTCATCCTTCACTTTATCACAAACATTCATCATCAGCACACTAGGAGATACATGGTTTTCACTGGACAGGAAGGGCGTGAAGCACTGTCATCTGTAAAGTAACTAAAGCTGTTAGATAAATGTAGTGGAGTAAAAAGTACAATATTTACCTTTGAGATGTAGTGAAGGAGAAGGATAAAGGAAATACTCAAGTACCTCAAATTTGTCCTTAAAAGTGATAGTTTGGGTGTTTCTCAGTGGGGTTGTATGAGATACTTATCTACAGTAGGCGTATTACCTACAGCAAGCCCCCAGCATTGAGAAACAGACAGTAATACCGACACTGGAGCAAATAAATACAGTGCTGTGGACGGGACCGGCAGCAAAACGGCTGTTAGCCACCTAAAAGAAATGCTCACCTAAAAAAATGTATATCGGTTTAAGTGTACGCTTTCTTTTGAATATTTTCCGATGGCGAACTGAACTGAAAGTGAAACGTGTCAATACTGTTTTTATCATCCGAGTCTGCTGCCTTTGGAGAGAGCAGAGATAAGTTTAATTTTCAGTTCAGTTCTCTGTCGAAAAGGAGAAGGAAAGGGCTGTCTGGCGGCAAGATAAAGCGCTGAAAATATTCTAAATATAGCTTACACTTCAAGCGATATCTCATTTTTTAGGTGAGCCTTTCTTTTAGGTGGCTAAAATCTGTTTTGCTGCCGGCCCCGTCCACAGCACTGTATTGATTTGCTCCCGTGTTGGTACTCCTGTCTGTTTCTCCACACTGGGCGCACGCCGACCTTCATCTACCTTAAGTAATACACCTACTATGGATAAGTACCTCATACAACTCCACTGAGAAACACCTGAACTATCACTTTAAGTACAGTAATTGAGTAAATATACTGAGTTACATTCCACCACTGAAAACAAACCACTGCAGGAAGATGGGCAGAGAACCCCTTTTCACCTCCCAAAGAAATGAGTATTAACTTGACCTCATTTCATAAATCACAATGAAAAAGTTCAAAACACTGTTTGGCCTACATTTCATTGACTTTTAATGAGGAACTGCTGAAGTATACAGTATGGAGTAGGACACAAGCAAACCACACCACTGCTTTAACTCCTTTACACTCCTCTAATGGAACAGGAAAAATCCCTGCACTCATGTATAGCACTCAATTATATAGATTACTTATACAGAGGACAGTGCTTTCTCTGTGATCAGCTGATGGATACAAAAGTAGATTAGCTTTTTGAATTCATGCTAAAATCACAGAACCGTACCAGAGTTTGCTCTGAAGCGGACCAAGACAGGTGGTCATACCAGCCTAACAGAACCACACCAGTAAAATTTGTATTCTTTATTGTCATCTAATGCTGGCAACATATTATGTTAGACCGATTGCTATAATTTATAAATGTGTCACAAAGTCCAAGATCATTACTTAAGCCAAGCCTACTAACACCTGAGACTAGTTTCAGGTTTGAATATATACTGTATCTCTCCAGAGGCCAATTTATGCTATCACTGTTGAACTGGCACACACCTTTTATTCACAGAGTTGAAAATATTCTACTTGTGCCTGCAGGTGCGTCTGCGTATCCTTCCTGGCTCAGAGCAGCAGATGCTGTATAACTATTACCCGCTGATGGCTGGTTACCAAACACTACCACAGCTCAACATCAGCCTGCCCCGCTGCCTGAACACCAACACACACTCACTGAGACGCTTCCTGCCCCAGCGCATCTTTGTCAAGGTAACACACTCACAGAAATGTATCCGCACCACTGAGTTAGCAAGTCATTGTTATACGAATGTGAACATTATTCAACGCCTTCTTTTCCTTTCTCCTCAGCCTCAGGGTCGACAGCTGGATGATGCCTCCATTCTTGCAGCTTGAGAAGAACACAAACTGTTTACTGTACATATGAGAGCAAAGCAACATAATGTAGGTTGTTGTAAATGTATGATTCCTCACAGATGACAAAATTAACACTATTTGTTTCACATTGTTCTGTAAAAACCCACCAGGAAAACCGTCTGTTGAGTAAACACCAGGAGACTATTGTTTGTGTTCAGAGTCAGTGTGATTACTTGACGAGCATAACAGACTGCCGGTGAATGAACTGGTACACTGATGTTTATTATTTAACAGTGAAAATCATGTTTGAATCTGATGTGAGCTATATGGAAATTTGGGTAGAGTGTAATACATGGAAATTGAATGTGATGAAAGTTGAATAAAATTGAAGTGATGTAAACTAGTTGTTGTCCGTGTGCATGTTATATAAACACTGTTAACAGTGTTTTAGTATGTAGTCTGGTCGTGTGACAGAATGTACACTTTAAAAAACACAGTGCGTTTCACCACAGAAATGTAAAAGTTACTTATTGCTGTGAACATGGGGGAATATGGTGGTGTAGAGGTTCTGGTTCAGGTCCAAAAGCACAAAGTAGTTTAGAATCTGACCACATTATCTGCTGTGACGTAGGAAGCAGCCACACTACACTACCATGCCATTTAACATGTGCAGCGCCATGTTAATACTTATGTAAGCTATGAGTTTTTACACAATTTGTTGTTCACCAATATTTAATTTATTTTTTTGTGTGTACCTACTGTTTTCTATAACCCAAATAAATTAGAAAATGTTGACATATATTTTAGTAAGCAATTATATACCAAGATGGCACAACATAGGAAGAATAACAATAAAAACAGGACATTGATAAAAATGTCATTATGTTATCTTGTCTTCCAGAAAGCTAGTGTTTTGCATCCCTTAGCTGAAATATACATTCATACCTTATCTTACATCTATTTTTGGGTGAAATGGGCACACAATCATACTAAACACTAAAGATGGAAAATGTTCTGTGTTGAAGCCAGACCCAACTGGGAAATGCACATATTGTAATCAACTAGAATCTGTTGAACATGTACTGATACACTGCAGGAATTACAGTATCCAGAGGAATCACCTTTTACAGTCACTAAGGAAGGCAACACATCAGGACTCTTCATTGTCAGGTCTATTGGGGAGTACAGCAGATAACATATACTGTGAAATTATTCCGTTTTTAAGAGAAACTGATTTAGTTAAATTAATCTAGAGTTTTCCTCATTATTATTATTTAATATATATATATTTTGTTTTTATTTTGTTTCTGCACAATCTCCAGTGCAGATGGTGGCGGTAATGCACCTCTAAGATGGTTTGCCAACCGCCAATAAACACCAAAGAAATGAAGAAGTGTGGATCCAGCCCGAACGAGCCCGAACCGACCCGAACATCAGGGCGGTGCCCGAAGAACCAACTCTCGTTGAGCTAAACTGTCGTGTCGCGATAGTTCGTAGGAGGTGGATTCAAACTGTGGCGGTTTGTTTGACAGACAGACAGACCCAGCACTGATCACTAATCAAGGTGAGTAAATGCGTTATTCTCCTCATATTTTGTCCCTTTTATAGCCGCTGTTGATATCAACTCAATAAATGCTGTCTAGAGTTCATTAGTCGCCCACCTCAAGGACATTTCTCGAGTGAACTGTGTTTTGTCTGATGAGAAACAAGCTAGAGAAGAGGTTCAACGACATTGTTGTGGAAATGGTTCTCACGTTAACTAACGTTATAACGAGTCAGCGTCTCGTTAACTTTACTAAGCTAAGCTACGTCTTATTTCATCAAACATAAACCCTCCTCTGTAGTATCAGAGAGTATAGAAACAATACGTGTTTTGGTAGTATCAAGCAGTTTGTGACCATTTACGTCAGCTGTACCGTTGAGTGTGCTTTACGGCTGCTTCAGTGCTGTGTGACGTAAATCGGATAGATGTTGACATTAAGTTTAGTTTCATTAGTTGGCGCTGCACATGTTAAATGGCATGGTAGTGTAGTGTGGCTGTTTCCTACTTCACAGCAGATAATGTGGTCAGATGCTAAACTACTTTGTGCTTTTGGATCTGAACCAGAACCTGTTTTTTTAAAGTATACATTCTATCACACGACCAGATTACATACTAAAACACTGTTAAGTCTTTGTATAACATGCACACGGACCACAACTAATTTACATCACTTCAATTTAATTCAACTTTCATCACATTCAATTTCCATGTATTGCACTCTACCCAAATTTCCATATATCTCACATCAGATTCAAACATGATTTTCACTGTTAAATAATAAACATCAGTGTGTTAAAGACCTGCACAAACATCACCACTAAGCTAAAAATGACCCTGATCTGATAGATCATGTGCAACGTAACGATATAAACACTTGGGGAAAACAACCCAGATAAAAAAGGGGAATATAGACACACACACAAGAACCACCACCACCCAAAATGAATCTTTAACCTGTGGGAACGTGACATCACAGGGTTCCCCCCCACTTACAGCTGGTCTTTGCACCTTTACCACAAGAATACTACCATCTGATCTGTGAAAGATAAAACCCAGACACAATAGATGTATTTTGAACATAATTATAGACAATAGAACTATTACAGTGAGTTGACCAAATGACTAATAAAAACACAATACTAAAATAATAGA
The DNA here is from genome assembly GCF_015220745.1 of Sebastes umbrosus. Lineage (NCBI taxonomy): Eukaryota > Metazoa > Chordata > Actinopteri > Perciformes > Sebastidae > Sebastes > Sebastes umbrosus. The sequence continues at coordinate 27,752,239 of NC_051277.1, forward strand.
TATAATAATAATAATAATAATAATATATCTCTCCAGAGGCCAGTTCCAGAAGCAAAATGCTATCTGTTATCCTCAAATATGACAAATCCATAAAGATCATCACTCTCTTTAATATGTGAGTCACGTGCTGGGTTCCTGAAGGTTTTTACAAACATTCCCCCTCCTCCTTTCCAGATGGCAGCAGAAGAGGAGATCCAGAGACTGAGGAGCCGGCTGAGGGAGAGTGAGGAGCAGGTCCGTCAGGCTGCCCAGGCTGGTTTGGATCTCCTCAACCAGCAGGTGGAAATGCAGAACAGTCTGGATGAACAGAGAGTGGAGATGACCAACGCACTGGAGGTATGATACCGTACTTTAGAGGGTCAACTTACCCAAAAACACACTTTTCTTCTGTCTGAACATAGCAGTATCTATTCATGCATTGCTTTCAGTATACAGGGACAAACTGTCTCCCTGGACACCAATCTAAAATGTAATTAAAATAAAATGAATGATAATGTCTCCTCCGCAGCCTCTCTGCTCTGCTGTCCACTCTGTGTGTGGTGGAGAGGAGAGGCCGACAATGAATAACACCAAAACAAACCATATTTTCTGCTCTGCTAGTCTCACTCATTGGTTTCTTCAAGTACCAATAAAAGAACCAACCTTAAAATGACTGGGTTCTTAAGGATTTACAAGCAGTTCCAGTCCTTTGCACTAGTGTGCCCAAATATATTTTCACATCCGCACACTCTAATTTTCACTCACAAATGCTTGCACTGCAGAGCCCTGAGAAGCTGTTCACAGTGAGCTCTGTGGATCATTCTGCATTGTTTCAAACTTCTACACCGGTCTTACTGTATGTGTGATGTGTTTGTGTCAAAGGCCCTCGAGCAAGACAAGTACTCCCTTCAGAAGGACGTGGCGTTAAAGACTCGGATGGTTGAGTCACTGCAGTCAGACTACGACTGTGTAAAGAACCAGCAGACACAACAGCTTGAGGAACAACAAGTACATCTGGAGAGGAGCCACAGCGCAGCACTGAATGAGCTCAACAACAAGGTACAACAAACTATGGTTTACTGTCTGGTCTAAGCAGAAACAGCCTGTCTGGGTTCACAACATCATCCAGCAGCGTTTCACCAAGCTGTATTCACTGTATCTGGTTTACCACAGCGGTATGAACCCAAAATAAACAGATTTTGCTGTAATTTAATTGCAATAAACGGATCAAAAGGATGCTGACATAACTACATCATGATGCCGATTTGTAAAAAGTCTGAATTCATACTTTGTCACGTCTGTCCGCAAGACGACAAGCAAACAACTTTTAAAATGCTTGTTTTCTGAATGGAATTTGGATTGATCTGTGCTAGGCTATGCTAACATTATAGCTGTTCTATCAGCAGACAGCTATAATATTTTTTTCCTCCATTTCTGATTCAACAACGTCAGAGACGACGGGAGGAGAATCTCAACGCTGATAGGCTTTCGCGATGCCGTGTCACGCACATTTCTCAAGTTCCGTACAGTAACGCTTAATGGGTCTTCCTGTATGCTGTCCCAGATGCTGAGGTTGCAGTCAGCTCTGGAGGAATCCCAGCTGAACGAGAAACAGCTGAAACACAAAGTTGAGGTGCAGACCGAGACTCTGAATAACAAGATGGAGGAGCTGCGAGCTCTGAATGAACACACTCAGAGTTCCATGACATCTGAGATGATGGAGGTGCAGATGAAGATCATGGAGCTGGAGAGTATTAAGGTGAGTGGGAGCAGAGCTAAAAGCAGGCATATGTGGAGTTCATCTGTTTATTCTCTTTTGTACTGTTATTCAGTGAGAATGTAATCTTAATCACCTACTGGCTGGGACCTTAAACCTTCTGTAATCTGCTGCTGCTTCTTTCCAAGCCTGATCTCAGCGTGTTCCACATGGTGCCATGCCTTCCTCCATCAGCTGGAGTTGTACTAATAAGTCAGGCGAATGGTTTTTGTCTACCAGGTGGAGTTGGAGCAGACTCTGCAGGAATCTCAGTACAGACAGCAGCAGCTGGAGCTGACCAATAGCAGCCTGCAGCGTCACCTGGAGAGAATCACAGAGGAGAAAGAGGATCGAGAGAAAGAGGCTGTTTCCTGTTTTAATTCATTAGAGGTAAACATACCACCATCGACTTTGGTCATCATTGTGCTTTCTGCCAGTGTATTGCAAGGCCTGGCGGCCCGCCGGGCCTGAGCTTTGGGGAATTATGTATTTTCTTTGCATCTCTCCGTCTCTACAGAAATCTCGTGAGGCGAACCGGGACCTCCAGATCCAGTTGGACCAGGTTCTACAGCAGGCCCAGGATCCCAACAGCAAAGGGAACTCTCTGTTTGCTGAGGTGAAAACCAAACTGAGCTACAAACACTGCAGGAAACCAACAACAAAAAGTCTTTGCTGGCATAGAAAACTAAATAGCTTAAAGTGAACTTATGTTAAAGGTATAATATGTAACCGTTGCTCTTTGTAAACACACAGAATTCAAAGTTGGCCCCTCCTCCTCAGCTCAATGAGAGAGAGAGAGAGATAGAGAGCAGCGATGGTGGAGCGAGCTATAGAGTGAATGAAGGGAGGGAGCGGCCCTTGTGAGAACAAAGCAGTGAAGCGAAGAGAAATGAAACGTTATTGCTGAAGCCCAGAGACACAACAACACAGCAAAATAAGAGAGTCTACAGAGACCACCACACTGCTAGTGGGGCAGAAGGGATGATTGAGAGGGATTATTTTAGTATCAGTCTATACATAGTTTTTTAGAATGTTCCTGCATACATTATACCTTTTAAACTCTCCTAGTATAAACTCCAACGTTATACAGTTGTGAACATCATTATGCACCTAAATATTTGGCGTACAAGGGAAACTAGTTTTAGAGTTTAAATGAAATGCAAAGTCCCATCAAAAATCAGTGTGCATACGTTTCCTTTTTGTGTTTCAGTTGGAGGATAAGCGTGCTCAGATGGAGAGACAGCTCATCAGCGTGAAGGTCCAGCATGTGTCCCTGCAGAAACAACACGCCTTCAGCAAACAGCAGCTGCAGAGCATGAAGGTACCGTGTTTCACGGAGGGCAATAATACATCGGCTCTAAACGTGAGCTGTTTGTTTGTTTGTAACTTGAATGACAACATGGATGTGCATGTGTGTGTGTGTGTGCAGGTCCAGATAGCCAATCTGATGCAGCTCCAGGGTTCCAGGGCTGATCCTGCTCAGCTGGAGAGGCTCCAGTCCATGCTCTCAGAGAAAAATGGAGAGATCCAAAATCTAATGACTAAACTGCAGAGACTGGAGAAGGTGGAGGTGAGTGCTTAAAACCTACAAGTGTTGTATATCAATAGGAAAAATAAGTGAAAATCAAATGAATAGATGTGCAAAAAAATTATAATATTTCAGCTTATCAACAACTTAATATTTATATTTTCTAGGTGTGAGACATCAAAAATATCATGATGATAAAAGAAATTATTTTGGATAAAATATACTATTATTATTATTACTATATAAGGATTATTATTACATTATATTAGTATTACATTTGTGCGTGTGTGTGTGTGTGTGTGTGTGTGTGTTTATAGATGATGTTGAAGTCTCAGCCAGCTAATCCTGCTCCAGCGGGAAGCGGTGACGGCCAAGATGAAACTTACTACACTGACCTGCTCCAAATGAAGCTCAACAACACTGTGTGAGTTGAACCTGCCTACGTTATACGACAGTATTTGTAAAGAAAAACACCACCAGCCACATCCTCCCACAGAAACACACTCTCACACGCCGTTGCAAACTCCTATAGAATTCATTTGAAACATTGAGGAAGTTATTGTTAAACTTGTTCATTCATCACCCTCTTCCTCAAAGAGGATTCTGATCTCCTGATTCAAAACAGCCTGGATAAAACCTTCCCACATGACAGCCATCGGGACTCGCTGTGAAACAAACAAACAAACAGCTGATCGGATCCCATCTCCTCGCACAGTGTGGAAAAAACCCGCCCTTTGATGTGTCTTATTGTGATGTATTTTACTGCAGCAATAATGTCTGTCATTACATTGTTCACCTCAGACTCAGCTGTTTAGACACTAGCACCTCTCGGTATAGTATACCATACAGTGTGTCCACGGCACATTGGGGGAAACGCGCTTGACTAATGCCTGCAGCCCTTCTCGTTTCCCAGCCTGAGTCTGAGCCCCGTCTGTGCAGATCCCCACACAGTCCTCCCATTTCAGATCAGTCTCAGTTATTTAGATTAATTCGTCTGCAGTGGCTCCGTTAGTTACAAGTCTTCAGAAAAGAGACAAAAGAATTTATATTTAGCCATGCCCATCCAGCTTGGGAATCACTGGTCTAGCTTACAATGCAGTTGGCCTACTTAGACAAGTCTTGCTGGGTTTAAATACTTATGGCCCATAGTGATAATGATAATGAATAGATAGGATCCATACTACATGAACCACTCTTCACATCAGCAAGAAAAAAAGGTCACCTTTAAAGCTAGTTCGCCTGTTACTCCCGTTATTTCCTTCTCCCAAAACAGTGGTGAAGAACAGGACAGGACCAGGGGTTGAGTTTTCAATAAAACTATATTATGACTGGTGTGTAGACTTCATGCTAAATGAATCAAAGCACACAAGGCCAAATTGCCTCCTAAGTTGCCTTATGAAAGGCTGCTGACAAGCAATGTAGCATTTAAATGGAGTCTGGCGCGGTGCTCACTCCACATAAAACACACCGGGGTTATATTACATCAATTCCAACAAACTTCACAGAGAACAGTGAGGGTAGAACAGTGTCAACGATCTGTTTTAACCAAATGTTCTCTGGTCTAGCTCAGCTAAAACCACAGAATGAATATAGGGGAAACACCATTAAACTACTTTTGTAGTTGAAAGAAATCCTCTCAAGATAAAGTTATATGTAGCAATGGCAAGAGGAGCGTCTGTATTTGACGATATTGAAAATCATACCCTCATACCCTGGTATACCGTAATACCTTGATACCGCCTCAGCATAGAGAGGGGATGTGAAACTGCCTTGACTCAAATCTATATTGTGGCACAAGTTATGTCAAATAGCCGGTTGTTTCCCCCCAAACACATTCATCAGGAGACAAATTCAGGCCAGTCATTCTGTCAGTCAGATGGTTTTATATCCTCATATTAAGTGATGGTTCATGAACTAGTGTTATGTGTAGCTTTGCAACTGTGGGGTAGGAATTGAGTAACCAAAGTGTATATATACAGTTGTAAATTCAGTTCACAAATTCAATCTTGTAATTTTGCAAAGAAGACAAATTACTGATGGGTTATAGAAACACATGCAGCTTAAAGGAGCGTGTCTTGGATTCACAATGGATTTGTGTCTGTCTCTATGCATGTTGTCCTTGGTGTGTGTGTGTGTTGTCAGTAAGGATGCAGAGCGTCTGGGAGATGAGCTTTCCCTGCAGAGGATGAAGTCTTTGTCAGAGAGCCAGAGAGCTTTAGAGCTGGAGAGGAAACTCTTCTCATCTGAACGGCAGCTCAAACAGGTAACACATCTCTGACTGCCAGTGTTTCCTCCATAAATACTGTATCTAAAGGGAAGCAGCACTCACACCACTAGTATCACCCAATAGATTTTGATTAAAGAACAAAAGTGATGACATTTTTTGTTTTTGTTTTTTGCTGTCCGATACGGAAGACTTGAGAGGCAAGTGAGAAAAAAGCAATTCTGGTGATCCATTTTCTGAGTCTGATCTAAATAGTTTTCTCTCCTGTGATTACGACTTAAGAACAGCTGAAAAAAGGTTTTGCCAGGATAATCTTTCTAAGTTCCTTAAAGGTACAATATGTAGCACTGACAGCTAGCGTTTAAAATGGGTAACAGCAGTCCAAATTCAAAACATTGGAGCCATGGCCCATCCGCTCCTCCGGTGTGACTGATAGCAGCGAGTGCAAATCTTCGCAATTCGACGGCTGCCTTCTAGACACGACTGTGTTAGCTTCTGGCCAGCAGTAGTCGGAATCACTTCACCGGCTGTGTGTCTCAAATACTTGCTAATAACTTGATAACCCAGCTGCACACGGACCACAAATCAATTTATGATTTATTGCAGTACATATATTCCATATTGGTCCTTTTAAATTATTATTTTTTTCTGTGAAACAGGTGAAAAAAAAAAGTTTTGTCAGGATCAACGGTTCTAAATAGGACTAAAAGCGTGAGTTTTAATTTACATAACTTGTTAACACACAATATATGTACCTTTTTGTTTGGAGTTAATGGCAAAATTAAACTCACCTGGTAGTGGTGCACTTCAGCCTCTTGTGGCCAAAATGAGCATTACAACAACAAACACACGACACAAAAATTATCCAGACCCCCCTCCCAAAAAAAAAAATCACCTGCCAAAACTTTTTTTTTCACAGATGAAAAACAAAACGAAGATTATCCTGACAAAACCTTTTCTTTCATCTGTTCTTCAGTCATAAACATGGGAGAGAAAACAATTTAGATCAGTCTTAGAAAATGGATCAACAGATTTTTTTCCCTCACTTGCCTCTCAGGGCTTCCGTAGTCCAAAGTAGTAAACTGCAAAGAGATAGCAGACATTTCCAAAGCGGGAGAGAGGGCAGCGTTGTACTATAGTGAACTACATGTTTGAGGTCAAGCAGCCTATCTTGGGAAGTGAACATGTTTAGTTCACCTGTGTGTTCTGTCAAGCAAGCCTACAGACAGCAAGTGTTTCTGTCTGCCAGTTATATAAACAAGATACACAATGATCCATGATGTAATGTTACAAAACACAATAACTGAAAAATGGTAACTTGGGAAGTTTCCGAAGTTAATAAAGCACATCCATATTTTAGCCCTTAGCTATAGTTAGTGACTATGCTAACTGTTGACAATACTGCTGGCGAGATGCAAACATAACATTGAGTTTGCCTTTGTGCGGTTTCATTGTATATTTCTGTTCCCTGCTACAGACTCAGAGTGACAAGATCAAACTGCAGCTACGAGTAGAGGAACTACAAAACAAGTATGAACCAAAAGGTAAATAAAATACCACCAAACCTATATTTGCATGTTGGTCATGACTCAGACGTCTATGATGTTATGGATAGAAATGTGAGGACTGGTTGCTTGTAACGACAGGGATGCAGGTACATTTTGTGTCACTGTATGACTGTAACATCGCTGCCTCCTGCAATATTTGTCTCTAGAGGCAAAAAAGAATCTGATCCAGAAGAGAAAGAAAGAGAAGCTTCCTGTTGACATCGTACCCTCCTCTGAGGAAACCACGCTTGACAAGGGAGAGCGGGTTGTTGTCGTGGAGATGGATGTCACAAATACTGCTAAGACAGCAGACCCTGAAGCAGATACTTCTCATACAGCCGAGGCAGTGAGCTCCACACAAGGTGTGTGCATTAGAGGTCAGTAACTTTGTGGGCTGCAGCAGCATGAAAGAGTCTAGTTACTTTACATAAGCAATACACACGACAAGAGAAAGGCAAAGTATTAAAGGGATAGCTTGGGTGTTTCTCAGTGGGGTCGTATGAGGTACTTCTCCATAGTCAGTGTATTACCTACAGTATTCACCGTTAATCATTGCCATTTTGTGTTCTGGGTTCAGAGCCTGAGCCACGGCCTGCCAAGTGTGTGAAGATCAGTGGAGATGAGCCTGTTGTGATTCCCAACCCCAGGTCAGTATGTGCATGGAGGAGTCTGTAGATCTCTAGACTAAAAGTAAAAAGAGACAGGTGTTAAAATGAATAGTGATTTATTATTGGATTGTATATTTGTGATTATGCCCTCAGATCTCCCGTGACTGACCGTAAGGAGAAGGAGATAGAGGAGAACCAGCAGCAGAACAAGAGAGAGGAGAGAAGAAGAAAACAAAAAACAGTAGAGATGATCCATGTCAGCTCTCAAAGCAGTATGGAGAACCAATGTGCTCAGCAGTAACACTCAATATCTCAATATGCTGCTCTCTCTCTTTGGAAATAGTCTTTTCTTTTTCATTCAAATATTTCTATTTTTTACCAAATCCCTGTACGTTGTTTCTGCTGACTACACTGTGTTTGCTCCATACTGTCAATATATTTAAATCTTACAGTATTAAACATATTTTGCCACATACAGTATTCTGTGTTCAGTTTTCCAAAACACATCCATCTATACACTTAAATTCTTTAATGCTGTAACGATATATTTATCTTAAATATTTTGCGAATAAATTAAATGATGATGTGTAACTTGTGCTACTTTAAATTGCAATGAGTTATTTTGCAAAGTGGCGGCTGCAAATGCAAGCAAAAGGTAACATGTGTTATATATCGTACTGTATATCTGTGACCCAATCTGCTTATCAAGCAACTTCAAGTAGGCCCGGTTTAAAAGTGATCTTGAGTTGGATCACATAACTTTGATATGTGACTTCTGAGAGCAGATACTGTAGGTGTACGGAGCTTTGAACGGTGACGCTTTAAACACAAAAATGAACAACACCCCTTGTGCATCACTAGAGACTTTTTTGGCTTTTTAAATACATTTTTGATCATTTTGGCTGTGTTAATACATATGGCATAGATTTTGAGGTCCAATCTTCCTACAATAAGTCTATAATAAACTATGTAGCCAAAATACAGACAAAAATGTCCCCATTGAAACCCATTAAAACCACAATGTTTGATCTCACAACCATTAAAAGTCATACCTTCTACAACATCAGGCTCTCAATCTAGAGCCCTGACTTCAATATTGTAGTTTTTACTACAATGCTCTAAAAAAATGAAGGCAACATTTAATCATCACAGTATAACACCAAGTCAGTTAAACTCCAGGGATATCAATCTGTCCATTTAGGAAGCACAAGTGATTGTGATTCACTTTCACCTGCTTTGGTGCAAATATAAGTGACAACAGGTGCAATGGAGAGGCAAAAGCAAGACCTCACCACAAAAAGGGAATGGTTTTGCATGTGGTGGCCACAGACAATTGCTCTCTCCTCATCCTTCCTGATTCCAGTTTTGTGTTCTGCTGTCTGTTATTAAACTTATGAGACAATGTTTCTCGCTTTATATTAAATGTCTAAAGAGCTAGATTAGATTATATTGGTCTATTACCACTCCGTACCAGCTGGTGGCAGTAATGCTCACTGTAGTTTCCCCAGAAGAAGAAGAAGAATAAGAAGAGGTCCTCTCATTGGTCCTACGTGGACCAATGAGAGCTGAGCGAGCTGAGTGGGAAGCGACAGAAGCCTTCAGATGGATGTTTGTGTATGATGGATGTATGAAGAGAACCGCTGGTGTGTTTACGTGCCTTCTCTTCTGTCTGCGTCTCATCTCGTCACTGGAACAGGTGAGTTGTTGTCTAACGGTCGGTAGATGTTACCTAGTAACCTGATGAGGCCTGATGGGTCCCGGCTGGCTGCACCGTGAGGTAGATCAGCTGACAGGTGTAGTGTCATATGTGTCAGTCAGTGCATGTGAGGTAGCTGTCACACATGGGAAGGTTACATCAGTCTCCACAAACTCAGTTGAAATTCTGGACTCTTATCAATCTATTTGTCATCGACTGATCTGGTGGTCACACATCTAACTGTCATCTCGTGTTTCAACAGTCAGTGCTTAAAGAATAAGGAAACATTAAAACATCATGTTTGTGCATGGAGTTTGGCCTGGTGAGAGTCAGCAGGCCAAACTGATGTCTCTCTGATGTCCCTATGATGTCCCTATGATGTCTCTCTGATGTCCCTCTGATGTCTCTACTGATGTGAATGAATGAATGATCTTATTTCGAACATAAAAATAAATAAAAACAGATACAAAATAATAACAAACAAAACAAGAGTAATAGAGAAAAGAGAAAAAGAGTAGGTAGAAGTAAAACTTATATTTTCCTACCCCTTTCTCACTTCTCTATTAACTCATATATCATAGAATGATAATATAATATAATATAATGTAATATAATATATAAACTGTCCCAGATTTATTTACATCCCAAATTAAATATATGAACAACATCCCAAGTTTATTTACAACCCACATATCCATCCGGAGTTAACATTTTTACATAAACCAACCCTTAACACAACCCTTATCACAACTCTTCCTCAACCATATACCTCCCAAAAATATCTTTTTTGTATAGCTTTTTAAATTGATTTATATTTGTGCTCCGCTTCAACCCATCACATAACCCATTCCACAAATCCACCCCACTGACTGAAATACACACACTCTTCTATGTTGTACGAACACAATGCTTTTTAAAATAAAATTTTCCTCTTAAATTATAACCCCCCTCCCTGTCACAAAACATTTTGATGTCTCTACTGATGTCTCTCAGATGTTTCTCTGATGCCCCTCTGATGTCTCTCTGATGTCCCTTTGTGCTCTGTTGTATGTCAGTCACCATGAAGCTGATCCCCAGAGCTGCTAGAGGAGCCTCATTCAGCTGCTTCACTCTGGCTTTTCTCTTGTTGCTGCACTGCTGTCACATAGCCAGCATTCTGGGCCATAAGGTGAGTTATATTGGATTATATATATATACATATATTTTCCATGTGTTACATTACGTTACATTTAAGGTGGGCACAGAGCATGCAACAAGCTGACATGTGTTGAGCCACTGGATGGTGTTCTATGTGTAGTTTAACTTTAATATTCGCGAGCCAAAAGTTGGAACTTGAACTTTTAATTATCACGAGGTCTGGTACAACAGCAGGAAAAGACCTGACAATTTAGATTTTAGTGTTAAAGTGAAATTAATGCGTCAACTAATGTGAGACGAGTGATGGTATCAGTCATGAGCTTCAGTCTGACCAGAGTTCACTAATCACACATGTGGGAAGTCGTTGCAAAGAAACCTGCTGCCTTTTGATTTCTTAACGTTTCCCTTGATTCTTTGGACAACAATGTAGTCAGCTTTCTGCAACAGGAAGATGCAGCGGGGTACACATATGATGGGATGATGTATATATGGCATGAGGGACGGTAAGATTTCAGACACTGAGAAGGATCCAAGACCATCGCAGGGAAAGGAAAACAGCCCTTGTCCCAAAAAACACGATGCAACTAATATGCAAGCATGGCCCTGTGATAGTCTGCTGACCTGTTCAGGGTGTGCCCCGCCTTTGCCCAATGTCAGCTGGGATCGGCTCCAGCCTTCCCGCGACCCTGAACAGGATAAGCGTTTACAGATAATGGATGGATGCATAATAAATATAGTCTTATTAAAAGCAAATCGTTTTTTTTTGTGTGTTCAGCATCACAGCTTCTAGAAAGTTGTTGGTCTGTGCACCAAAGATGCAATGATGCTGTTTTCTGTGTGTGTGTGCAGTCTGACTCTGCCTTAACTGTGGTGGAGAATACAGAGGAAGGAGAGGGAGTTGTCGGTGATGAAGAAGATGAGGTGACGATTGATGAAGATGAAGGAGATTTAGAGGTGGTCCAACCTACTGAGGAGTGGCAAACACTCAAACCAGGTAATGTTCTGCTGGAGGGTGTTCTGGTACTTTCTCATCATAGTCCAAAAACATTGTATTCCAGTTTTGGACTTACTGTGTGTGTGCGTGTGCGTGTGCGTGTGCGTGTGCGTGTGCGTGTGTGTGAAGGCCAGGCAGTGCCAGCAGGTTCCCATGTGAAGCTGAATCTGCAGACAGGTCAGAGGGAGGTCAAACTGGGAGAAGAGCAACTTAAATACTGGACACAGGAACACAGGTATGGGTCCGGAAAACAAAAAGCGAGCTGTTTCAGATCAAGTGACTTCAATAAGTCGTTTATTCACACTTTGCAGAAGCAGCAGAGACAAAATCTAAATATTCCATCAGCAGTAAAAAGCCTGTCTTTGCAGAGAGACAGAAGAGATCCAGTCCTCCTTCAGTCCTGACGAGTTGAAACGGGCCATGAAGAAGATCAAGGAGGACCTGAACCCAGTGAACAAAGACACGGACCAACAGGTAACAGGACACCATATTAGATATTACATTAAAGGGATAGTTCGGCTGTTTCTCAGTGGGGTTTGTATGAGGTACTTCTCCATAGTCAGTGTATTACCTACAGTAGATGGAGTTTGGAGAAACAGACAAGAGTACCAGCACAGTCTTAAGGCATAAATCTAAAATAGAAATCTCCTAGTACTTTGTATTTTGGTGAGGTGTATTGTGCTCTGGTCACACACAGCACACTACTGGGCACTCACTTCCAAAAATATATAACACATAATATTGTAATATATATTGGAGATGCATTTTTGTACTTTTTGACGTAATGATGTTTGACACAATATGTTTCTTAACATTAAAATGTAGTAATATTATTTTTTAAGCTTGTACTAAATCTTAAAGAGCATGCACCTTTATTCATAACTATAACAACATATCACAGTCAAACTACGCTGTATGTGTCCTCACCTTGTCATGTGTGTTGTCTGTAGGGCTCTGTGGCGTCTCAATTTCGTCCCCTGGAGGAGTTGAAGAAAGACATGGCTCAGCTGGACCTGCTGGTGGAGACGGACTTTCAGGTGCATCACAGTAGTCTAAGTCATTTCTTCGGGGACCATTTCTGCTCATGTTGCATTACATGTAACAAAACAAACAAAACCTGAAGAGTCAAAAGTATTCCAGTTTTTAAAGATTTCACATTTACTGAATATAGACTAGACTAAAACTCTGAGCCTGAGCCGAAGTTGTCGCTAACTTCATGGCTAACCTGCTTCACTTAGATCAGCAGGTGGCTAAGCAAGACGCAGAAACTTGGCCTGGGAGTTGAGGAGTTGTAGCATTCATTCACCGACACACACTGCACTGCTACGTTCACAGCTAAGGTTATAACATAACTGCTAACCTCATATTCACCATCACACACACACACTCTCTCTCACGCTGACACTCGCTAACATTAAGCACACACAAACTACACAGTTATTCCTTAAAGGAGTTTACTACTTGTATAACACATTTTAGTTTAAAAAACATCTTAACAAAAACATAATTCTCGATGCTGAGGCCCGGCGAGGAGTCAGCTTAGGCTCTATGTGTGTGTGTGTGTGTGTGGAGAGGCTATGTCCTGCACTGGGTGAAACACCAGAGCAGAGGTTATTAATGATCGTGTGCACCGCTGCAGATTGAATATAGGAGAAACGCTGATTGGCATAGCCTAATCTTTATCTGCAACTGTGCAGAAATACCGGGTTTAAACAGAATAAATAGACAAAATGCTGCGCCACATTTAAATGTTGATTTAGGATTCAAATGTCAACGTCATGGATGAAGCTTGGGACTATTCGGTACAGCCCTGTATGCTATAGTTTTAATCATGCAGACGGGTCAAGTTTTGCCTGAAGACATTCAACCTTTTCTCAGTAGTCAGAAGCAGCTATGTGCTGATATAGTCTTTTACTGTGAAACAGCTGCAGGACATGTTCTAATCAACTGTCAACTATATGTTAGCTGTTTGTTAAGCTGAATGAAGTGTGCTGTGGTGCTGTGTGTGTGTAGATAATGCGGCGCCTGCTGGACCAGTATAACAGCAGCAACTCGACTACACAGCAGAGGCTGAGCATCCTGCTGGAGCTGGAGTATCTGGTGCATCAGGTAACGGAACACATACTGTAGGCATTCAGACACATTACAACCTACCTGTTAGCTTACAAAAGTCTTCAGTTTCTAACTGTGCCTGCATGTGTGTGTGTGTAAGGTGGATAACGCTCAGAGCCTGTGTTCGATGGGGGGTCTCCAGCTCATTCTAGAGGGCCTGAACAGCTCCGACTTCAGATTACAGGAAAGCTCTGCCTTTGTCCTGGGATCTGCTGCGTCCAGGTACAAACAGCCGCACGTTCATTGTATTTAGTTGAGATCTGACTGATGTGCTTAACGTCATACCAATTCAGCTGTATCACACAACATCAGAACACGTCACTCCTATGTTTAATATCAACATACAGTAGTTATGTAGCTGTATATTGTGATGCCACATCACCTCGTGTAGTTGCACGTCTGATAGGACTGATAGGATCAACACAGGAAGTGATGGATTTCATGTTTCCACTTTGTTTGGAGTAAGTAATAATGACTAATAACAAGCAGACAACAGATTAAATATTAAGAAGTAATAATGACTAATAACAAGCAGACAACAGATTAAATATTAAGAAGTAATAATAACTAATAACAAGCAGGCAACAGACTGAATCATAAGAAGCAGATGAGACAAGACAACTAAATGTGAACTGTACATGAATGTGCTAATAGAGTAGAAGTAGCTGCACACTTGTGTAAGTAGGTGTTTCACATCAATGTCACTGTGTCCTCTTGTTTAAAATCTGAACTTGTGTCTTTGTGTGTACACGAGTCACTCTACTACCACTACTACTACTACTACTACTACTACTACTACTCCTACTAGTGTTCATCAGTATCACTGTCAGCTGTTACTATCGGTTGCTCACGGTGCTTGTGTCCTGCAGTAACCCGGTGGTCCAGGTGAAGGCTGTGGAGAGTGGGGCTCTGCAGATGCTCTTAACCATACTGGCCACTGAACAGCCACTCCGAGTCAAAAAGAAGGTACTTACACAAACACCCACATTATCATTTATTGTTGTGTACAAATTGAATTCAGCTGTAATGTTGTCTGTGTGACTGTCCTCCTGTCAGGTTCATTTTGCAGTGGCCTCCCTCTTACGGAACTTCCCCTACGCACAGCGCCACTTCCTGTCACATGGAGGCCTGCAGGTCCTATCAGAGCTGTTCAGGGCCGACGGAGGTGGAGTTCTGCGTACGCGCATTGTCACCATGTTATATGACATGATCAGTGAAAAGGTACAAACAAACTGTATTTTAAGTTAATCGAGGAGGTTGTTTTTCTAGATGGAGTGAAGAAGAATGCTTTTCATTTCCTGGCTCAGACTTCAGAGGGAATATTCACCACCTTTAATGTGGACGTCCAATCAGTGTTGATGGTAAATGAGGAATCTATTGCTTCAATCAACTACATTTTCAACACCGATTGGACATCCACAGAAGAGGTGGCGAATGTTCACTTTAAGGGTTCCACTGGCCCTTGTTGAGGATGCAGAATATGACCTCCTAGAGATGATGCTGGTCTCTTCTGCTCCACCAGGAGCTGATCTCTCAGGCAGGTCTGGACCTGGTGCTGGATGCCTCCCATGAGGAGCGGGTGCGTCAGTACTCTGAGGTGTCTCTGCAGGGGGAGTTGCTGGAGAAGGGCTGGTGCAGTCTGGTCCCACAGCTGCTGGAGTCCACTGAACACGACTACAGAGAGAAGGTGGATTGACTTTGATACATTGTAGATGAATAGCAAAAAAAAAAATAATGTTGATGATTAACACAAATTATAAGCAGCTTTAATAGTAAATGATCTTTAAGAAACCAAGACCGGCTAAACAAATGAACTTGTCGTTTTTCTCTCAGGCTCTGCGGGCTTTGTTGGCGATGGCTCCCGTATGTTTGGATCAGTACCGCTCAGACAGCTCTCTGCTGGGCTCTCTGCTCTCTCTCAGAGGCCAGTACCAGGAAATGGCCCTGTCAGAAATGATTGTAGGAGAGGAGAATGACTACTATGCAGAGATTGTAGAACTTATAAATGCACTTCAAGTCAAAATAAAACGATGAGAGGATTGCACAGTGGCATTTTACATGGCCGGACAATGCAACTACTCAAGCGAATGACTCCACAGAAGGACAAAGACATCATGACAAGAGTCTACTGTATGCAATGCAAGG
Source organism: Sebastes umbrosus (assembly GCF_015220745.1). Taxonomy (NCBI): domain Eukaryota; kingdom Metazoa; phylum Chordata; class Actinopteri; order Perciformes; family Sebastidae; genus Sebastes; species Sebastes umbrosus. The sequence continues at coordinate 27,767,965 of NC_051277.1, forward strand.
TCAAAGGATGCACCTTTGAGGATACAAATGTTGGGCTGACCCTGTAGGCGGTGGATTCATTGATGTGTCGGTGTGAACTTGAGATTTGAGACCAAGATTTCATCGATGGCCTCACATCGTCTTTTGGACCGGTGTGGGGATCAAAATAAAGATTTCTTTTTCTAATGTCGTCATTGTAAAGTATTTTTACTTTATGTTCAGAATTTAAGAATAAATTAATTATTCAAAAATGATAGTGTTCCGTGTGTGTATCTCCTGTATGGTGACCTTTAAATGAAACCAGAAATTATCGTGTTAAAAGTTAGAAAAGCTATAATCCACAGGTCCATCTGGTTAACATACTGTATATGTTCTGTGTAAACAGTACGTTTTGTTTTCTCCCTCCCATCTATTAATCTGTTGATAATTAGCCAGTGTCAGTAACCATAACTTTATAATATATCAACCACACATTGTATTCTTGTTTCATCATGATATGACTGCATTTTAAGATGGGACAGTATTTTATTTGCTTTAGTACTATTTCAGACTTGTCACTGCAGCAGTTATGATCTGATGTGATCTGATAATACCAGAATACCACTGAATTGCCATCAGCCACAAAATAAGAGTTAAAGGTCTGATGAATGTCCCTGTGCAGCCAGGAACACAATTTTAGATGCACCTCTCCTTACTTATATACCCGTGACTGGGTCAGTCAATTAATGCAGTGCCACCTAGTGTTCCTAAAAGTGAATTACACCAACCTCTGTATACATCATACATCATGTTTTGGCTCTTACTCCTTTTGGAATATGTAAATCAAGGCATCAAGTGTTGACAATTTATTTTTCTTACGCTTTTCATTGTATTAAATACTACTTATTTCTGACTGTCCACTTGTTGGTACGATCATTCTCTTTTTCTTTATTTTTTATTTTATTTTGTTTTTGTATTCTACATGTTCGATATACATTTTGAAATTAAATGAAATTTGGTCCAATACAGGAAGCGTGGCCTTGTCGGTGCTTTTATTGTGAAAAGTCGAACCGGTAGTACAAGCAGCTGACCGGATATGAGTGTTATTCGATTGGAGAAAGGAACATAAAAGGTTGTTAATGTGTAAACAGCAGCCATTAATTTAATATCTCTGTCATGGTGGACTACTGGTTGACCCGCTGACTTGGAGCTAACAGCTGGAACATGTACTGAGTTTCAGACAGTAACGTTATTTAATAAAACAGGCTACCAGCTACTGGTGAGTTAAAGAGACAGGCTGCTGTGTTTACATCTGTTAGCATTGTAGCAGCTAGCAAAGTGCTATAACAAAGTGCCTACTTCAATACACTGACTGTCTGCTAAAGAGACCATGTCGGTAGCATTTGTATAATAGCTTGTTCTATTTGTTTTCCTTTTAATACATGGCGTGTGTAGCTCCAATGCCTCGCATGTATTCTCATTATAGTGTAATAAACATATGGGTAGATGACATGCCTACATAACCTCTATCATACTGCAGAGTACACTATGGTATACTTCATAATGTACTGAATATATTATAGTATGATGTAGTTGTTTTTTAAGCATCAACATTAGTAGTTTGACCTTCTATAACAGCTTAATAACCTGAAGTATTTGTTTTGATATTACATGACAGCCCTCAGTAACCATCAGAGATGCAGTATACAGTTTAACCATTTGATAGAGATACACCACTTCCATGTCATGTTGTATATCCCTGTTCACAGGTGTGTTAATGAGCAGTGATGGAGTTGTCTCAGAGGGACAGGCTGTCAGAGCTGGTGGAGGAGCTGACCACATCAGGACAGCCACAGCTCAACCAGGCCAGGATGAAGGAAATCAAGAAGATCTGCAAGTATGTCACTAACTGAAGGGCACATGCCTACCCAGAGGGATAACTATGGTATAAGTAACTGAGTACTGTGGAGTACTGATATTAAGCAGGTTTACAAGTGATTTGACTTACAAGTACTCCTCTCTGAAAGAAGCCACAACTTAGAAACACATATTTTTAAACAGAAACAGTAGTGCATTAAACACTTGTACTAGTTTCCAAATAGTGGTGATTTGATGCAGTTCTGAATCTTTTTCAAATACTTATCGGAAAGCATCAAAAGATTAAATATGAATTACTGACACGGCAAAGCGTGTGACAGTAGATACTAAGGGCTCAAAAAGTTCAAGTTCAAGACCTTTATTTGTTGCAGTAGCAATAACAACATCTCATCACAATAAGACAATACACACATACATCCCCACATACTAAAACACTAAAAAAGGTGAAACCTTGAAGTACAAAAATGTTAAAAGAGTTACAATATTACCATATAAGTTTGTGAAAAAAAGAAAGAACAGGCATGGATGGAAGTGCTGATACTACCTATACTTTTCAGAGTTGAGCAGTGAAATGCCAGAGGGTATGAAAGAGAATTTATATCGGTTAGTTTTGACAGATGGTCGTCTGAGGCGGGAACCAGAGGGCAGAAACTTAAACTCTGAATGCAGGGGGTGGTTGGGTACGGTCTGAAATTATGGATTCTGCTTTCTTTATCAGCTGTTTGTTGTACAGTTCAGACAGACATTTCTGCTGAGTGCAAAGGTCCCACGTACACTGCGTTGCAAATACTTTGTAGTGATGTAATTAATTCACTTTAATCTCAGAGAATATCCACATTTTTTCTCTAAATATTACCCGGCTCCGTAATTACATTTTTCTTTACCTACAATGGCCCTGATACGCTGACATAGTGACAGTCACGGTAAAGTTAGAATTCACAGGATTATAAGAATACAAAAAAATATCCATACATGTTATATGGAATTTAATGAAAAATCATGAATACCACTGTGTTCACTCTGTGTCTATGATTCCTCCCAGAGGGTCCGATGACTGCATAAACCACGTGTACCACTCAGTGATGTCTCAGCTCAACCAAGAACATGCTGAGGTCCGACTGTCTGCCTTCCAGATAGCCGGTGAGCTCTTCTCCAGATCACACCAATTCAGAACGCTGCTGGTGGACAACTTCCAGGTACTGGCATCATGTAGACCAATAGCTCATCTCATGTATTTATTTCACACCAAACACCACAGCACCTAATTGTACTGGTTAGTGTGAAGTATTTGTTCAGAAAAAGAGAACAAAGTCATCATTCCATGCCAGTGTAACCTGCCAGTTTATCATACTCTGGGCCAGGTCTGGAAATGAATGCCTCTTTGTAACCTGGACAGTTTAAAACAAATTGGAATCTCAATTTAAAAACCTAAATACTGTATTTTATACATGTGTTATTGGGATTGTAGGTCAGTATGTCGTGTTCCCATCCTCTGTTCTTCTCTTTCTCCTCCTTTTCTCTCCTTATCTCTCTCAATCCTCCCCTCCTGGTCCTGTAGGAGTTCTTGGAGTTGACAGTAGAGACTGACTCGGAGCAGCCCCTCCCCCCTCCTAAGGAAGTAGCCAGGAAACTGAGGTCACTGGCCATCCAGACTGTTCAGTCATGGCAGGCCTCTTACGGGACAGCTTATAAGAAGTTAGCCCTGGGCTACCACTTTCTCAAACAGGTTAAGAAGGTGAGAAGGGATAAAACTATTACACTTTTTTCTTTCAAACCGTCCAACAGCTTCAAAAAAGCTGCATGCTGTAAAGTCTACATTAGAGTTGGTGTTGGTGATGTCATTCCTGTTTCCACAGGGAGTTTGTCTAATCTACAGTATTACAAATCATGCAACATTATTAATATTCCAGTAAGGCTGTTTCACAACAACCCGGCCGCTCTGTTTACTCTCACATCAGCTGACCAATCGATAAACAAATTCCGATCGATTGTTGCCATCCTGTAGAAAAAAAGGTCTCCATAGGATACACCTGTGGTTCCTCACTCCTCGCTCCAAATTAAACTTTTGACCTAATGATGGCACTAGATGATATAAACCTGCTATGTAAACTATAGCCGTGTTTTCTTCAACATATTTGTATGCACATTTTGAAGTATCGCATTAGAAGAGCTGTATGGAAATGGCAAAATTTGATAGAACTTGCTCAATTGTGTAAAAACGTTTTTATGCCCGCTTGAGGTGGTTTTTGCCTTTGTGGTGTTAGGCTGTCGTCGTCTTCCTGGATATTCCCATAATGCACATAAATATGGCTTATAGTAGCAACAACAGGTTCGTGTGGACCGATGAGGAGACCAAAGTATTCCTCGTCTCATCCATGAAAAAACATCTTAACCGTAACTCTCGCTTTCTCTCGTAGATGGTTAGATGGGTAAGCTGATTTGTTTTGCTTCCGGTAACCTCTACTTCTTCTACTCTGTTTACTGGCGGATTACAGCCATGCCTAGCCTATAGACCTTTTTATTGCCATTCTGTTGCTAGAGCAACAGCTCTGATCCAAGTTAACTTCCTGCCAGCTACTACATTAACAAACATTGCAACAGGAAATACAAAGGGGCCCATTTAGAATGTTTATGTTGTCAAGGTCTATAGCGTCAACTTCTGACCATACCACGCTTTGCGTCGCCTAGTTTATTCGCTGCACTCCAGTTGATGGAAACCCTCCTAATACACATTTATTTTTTACGACATTTCAAAAGTTTGCTTAAAATCTTCTTGACAGTTTAATGGAAACACGACTTATCAGTCCTTTCTGGCTACTGTTGCTGTCTTTGACTGTGTTTCCCATGTTGATTCACATGTCCCATGTTGTTGTGTGTGATCCACCTGTAAGTGATGTAATGCGTCCATGTTGTCAGGTGGACTTCCAGGATGCTGAGGCCAGGACGGTATCAGAGAGGAGGAGGGAGGAGGACAGACAGAGGAAAATGCAGAGGATCTACAAGGAGAGAGTGGAGGCTGCCACCAAAGACATGGAAGGTAAACACCACATCATTCAACAACACTACTGCTAGTGATAATGATAACAATGGATTTTTTATTGTTCAGAACTGAAGTCGTGCTCCTAAAATCCTACATGGTCCTGTGCAGATCGAGGATGAACCTTCTTTTTAGTGTCAGTTTCCCAAATGAAGCAAAGATTTAATGTGAGATTTCCGTATTGTTTCTTTGTCAGAGTCATTCCAGGAAATTGAGGCAACCTTGACAGAGATGGAATCCTGTATGAGCCTGCTTTTCCCTGAGTTTGACCTTACAGACGTCCGAACAACCAACAGCTGCCCTCCCAACTCCCAACCAGCCAATGAATGTCCATCAGTTGATGAACAGCCCTGCTGCAGCAAAGACCTGAAGGATGACACGAGAGAAGGAGTGATACAAGAGAAGGAGGAGAGCAGGGAGGAAAAGAAAAGCAATTGGGAGGAAAATAAGGGAGAGGAGGAGGAGGAGGAAGAGGAGGAGAAGGAGGAGGAGGAGGAGGAGGAGGAGGAGGAGGAGGAGGAGGAGGAAGACAATGAGGAAAGTAGCGAAGAAGAGGAGGGAAAGCCTCTTGATCAAGACTTGTTTATTCGGAACTCTGGGCTCATCTCTCACGCCTACAGTCTGGACCTGAACCTCAGTCCTGGTGGGTACAGCTCACACAGCTACATTCACACATTATAAAGCCACTAATGCTGTACTACGACAAATCCTACCTTTGTAAATCTTCTAATGTTCAGTATTTGTTGACAGCGTCTTATGCTGCGTTCACACCAAACACAAAGCAATTCCTATTGCAATAAACGGATCAAAAGGACGCCGAAGTCACTACATCACGATGCTGATTTGTATAAAGTCTGAATTCATGCTTTGTCAGGTCTGTCCGCAACACGACAAGCAAACAACTTTTAAAATGCTTGTTTTCTGAATGGAGTTCTGATCCACCAGGGCTTTATGCTGTGCTAACATTGTAGCTGCTCCATCAACACTCAACATAACATCAACTAAATCGTAATTAAATAACAGCAGCGACGTTGCACACATTATACACATCTTTGCATTGACTTTGTATGTAATTGTGCTGCGCGTTTGGTGTGAACACACCATTAGAGGTGTGGTGTGGACAAAATAATAAAGACACTTTTCAAGTATCTTCACTCTAGCTTTAAAACTGAGCCCGCTACTAAAAATTGCAAGTTGCGTTAATGCGTTAAAGAAATTAGTGGCGTTTAAACAAATTTGCGTTATTATCAGGTTAACTTCGACAGCCCTAAGAAATTGATATTCTCCATGTAGGGTATTGAAAATGTATTGTTTTGTTTTTTTATTGGTACAGAAACTCAGGTGTCACATTGGCTCTAGTGCTGAAAACCAGTCAAACATTACCCAGCCTTACGAATACACTCCACCAGTTTGTTAGATACACCCACTAGTCATGTACAGTAGTAGCATATAGCTGTTTGTAACTTAGTATACGAAGCATGCAGATAGTGTCAAGACAACTTTGACACAAGGTAGGTGATTGTTAACAAGGGGTTCCCTCTTGTTAATGTGAAAGCTTAGCTAGTTAAGTGGTATCAGTGTATACATCCAACAGTATGTATTCTAGGAATGAAATACGTATGAAATACATTCTGAACTCGCTGTATCAGTGAATCTTTGCTGTTCTTTTCCTTCTCTCTCTCACAGGTCTTCATGTTAAGGAGACAGAGGACAACGAGGCAGTGGTTTCCACAGTGATAGACCTCCACAGACTGATAACAACCAAACACCTACCAGCCGTGCAGAGCTGGGTTCAGGTTAGTACAAACCCACAGGGATCAAATATGTAGACATGTAATAAATGATCACATTAAAGCATGTGGATAGAAATGAATATACAAGATGAGAAGACAACCTACCAGTTACTGATGCTACTATTATATCACTCCTATATAACTCTACTGCTAGTACTGCTACTCATGGTGCTACTACTGCTGTTATGACTTTAGAATCATAATTAAATTATATTCTACAAACAAATGCTTGAATACAAACCACCCTCAGTGTGTTTTTCTTTCTGTCTTATCTTATTTGTCATTGGTTCTTGAGGACAGCCCTGGTCTGCCCAACTGTCTCATTAACAGGTTTGCCTGTTTGTCTGTCTGTGTGTCTGTCTGTGTGTCTGTCTGTCTGTCTGTCTGTCTGTCTGTGTGTCTGTGTGTAGGTCTTCACTAAGTCAGGTGCTGAGCAGCAGCTGTTAAGGAGAGCGCTGGATCTGAAGACGTCTTTAGAAGCTGCCCTGCAGAAACACAAAGAGCTTCACATTGACTACAAGACCAGGGTTCGCAAAGTGGTGAGTGACACACAATAATTCATTCTAACTGGCGGTTGAGCTGATTCAAGGTACATCAAGTAAATGTGACTGGGCGTTTACCTCACTTTACCTTACACATGGAGGACAAGGTTCCCACCCATGTAAACTTTACATGTAGGAAGATGTTATCTTTTGAAAAACACGTGTATAGCAGCACTTCCGAGTGGAGGACAAAATGTGCCACTGTTAAAATGAAAAATAGTTCAAACTACCTTTACTTTGAAACAAGTTAATACATTCATTGTACCCCTCTGCTGACAGTTGAGTAGTTACATGTCAAATAAAAGAGCTATGGTTAGCTCTTAGTTCTTCTATTAGATACAGCTAGTCTCTCATGGTTAATGGTCTACTGCATGGGTTCCCAAACTTTCACGTCACGGACCCCTAAACTGAAACAAATTAGACCACGGACCCCCATTTGATAAGATTTTGTTCCAGGGTCCCCCCATCTGATAGTTTTTTGCTTTTAGATGTTTTATTACGGAAAATGTATTAAACCCATGACCAACATAGTCATACATTCTGTCATTGTGTTACTTATGGATGGGGTTATAGTGAAAATAATGTATTCTCCTTTTTGCTGGAGACCCCCTGGACCCCCCTCAAGAAACCCCCAGACCTCATTTTGAAAAACAGCTGGTCTAATGCACTGACACACTTCAGTTTTACCCATGTTTACATTTACAAGACAAGTGCACAGGCTGATGAGTGGCTATGTATATTTATATATATTTTGCTAGTATATAGCATGGCCAGCAGATGGCAGCATCCTACTACAAATCAAGTAGGACAACAACATTACTAGACAATACAGATGTTCCTTTTGCAGGAGGAGTGATTTAGTTAGAAAGAACAGCTATAGCAGAGTGAAGAGTTTATAACTGGGTCCCTCTCTATCTGATTCCATCAGCCTGGATAAACACAAGGTCTGAATGAAACACAAAACCACCACCACAAAGTACCACATAAGCTGACCTCTCATTCGCCTCAAAAGTCCCATCCTCTGTGGCCACAGCTGTAATATCTTTACAGTGGAACTGTGATTCATAAACGAAAACACATATTGAAATGAGTTAAATTAGTTTGTTCTGTTTTAATGGATTTCCTATACAAGCAGAGTTTTCTTCAGCATCTTGTGATTTCTGTATCTTAAAGGGTTTGCACCATCTGCTCCCTGCAAAGAAATAATTTTTTATTACATTGAGAAAAGGGCATTTTAATTCCAAATTGTAACTTTCTCAGGTACTGAGGTATGAAACAGACATAGGAATGTGTTGTTGAAGAAATAGTCTTTGTTCAGACATTAAGTGATGTTGCTACCAGCTGGGTATGTGCACACCTCCGTGACGCCTCCATGTCCAAGGCTCGAATACACATATAAAGGAATCAAATATACATGAAAAAGATTTTAAAAAAGGAGGAAAAGCTAGTGCTCTCCAAATCACCCTCAAAAAGAGGGGGGTTGGTTGAGAATTCTAGTCACAGTGGGGCCCCAGTTTTCCCTCGCACCACCTAGTGGCCGTTGAACGAATTGCAGCTTCAGACGCTTGTCACCACTCAGCAATGATGCTTTCTGCTTGAGTGGAACCATTCAGCCAGTCTTTAAACTGTGGAAAACTGGAGGACACGCCAGCTTACAATGAAGTCCACTTCTGACTATTACTGAGCTGCCACAAGACATATCTTGAAATATAGTCTGACTCCTAGTAGGGCTGTGTATTGGCAAGAATCTGGCGATTACGTTCATACGTATCATGATAACAGGGGTTACCATTCAATATATTGCGATATATTGCAATACTGTAAGCAAGGTGATATATTCAGATTTTTTTTAAATCTAATTTTAGGAAAACATAGTCTTAGTATAACTAACACACCATCTGAGTAAAAAAGTTTACTTTTTTTCTGCAATCAAAACAGTGGGATCTGTATCACAGTCCCTGTAACAGCCAACATCAGGGCACTACTTTGTGAGGGCGCATACACTGAGAGGGTGCATCTTTTTTCAAATGAAATACAGTATTGACTGAGTTCATCTTTACATGTGAACTATTTATTAAAATAAATAAAATTTTCTTATACGCCTAATTCCTATTCCAGCAATATTAAGTGTTCAGGCTGAAATTGATTAAGAAATAAATGAATCCTTTTTGTTTGCTTAAAGATAGATAAAAAAAAAAAAAAACTAGTAAATGATCACATCCCATTGCAAGTGTATTTGGTCTTTTTCATTATGAGCTATGCACCTCAGACTCTTCCAAACACCCCGTTGTTGTTGTTCTGTATTCATTTGAGTGGCTCTAAAAAAGTGTCCTCCTCTTTTTTTTCTTCTTTAAAATGTCTCTGTTCATTCCTGCATTTCTGTGGGCTCCCAGAGGGAAGTCTCCCGATAGAGACAGAGAAAGGGAGGATGGAAATATTAATAGTAAAGACATTTGGGAGAGGTGAGATAGCAAGGCACGGCTATAATGCATAATGCATCAGAGACGGACAGAAGAAATTGGGGAGCAAGGGGGAAGATGTACCCATTCATTCACTTCACTACCACTAATGTGCCCCATGGCTTGACAGCTGATATGTCTACCTGGCTGCCTCTATATCTCAGCTTAGCATCGCCATCCTGCTGTAGTTTGAGCCGGCGGCCCCAAAATGGAGGCCAACCAGAACCAGTGTTGTCGAAGAGCTTGCCATTTGGAAAGCTTTTCACTCAGACTTAATTGCTTATTTGAGAGGGTTTAATTGGTGCCGAAATGTCTGTGTTTAAGAGATGGGTGTACTTGCTGCATACTTACAGTGCTGGGAGAGAGAAAAAAAAAAAGAAAAGACGAAGAAAATCCAAGAGCAATGGACAGCGGCCTGCAGTCGCAGGTTTTAAAGGACCAATGAATGCAAACTGCTTTATGCTTTTGGAAAAAAAAGGCATAAAAGTTGTAGTGTGTGAATCCATCTTTAGCTGAACAGAGCGGCAGAGTGACAGTGACAGAGCGCCGGCCGTCTCGCTCTGCCTGGTTATCACTGTCAGGGACCAGTCTGCTGCACCAGCAGGCCCAGCACTGCGATAACCACACAACTTACAGCCCCTTTATCATAATTAGCTTTTCCTTTTTGCCTTAAAAGGCCTTCCATTACCGGGTCCTTCTCTATCGGGCGACTGACACACCACACGATTGGTTTCTCTCTCAACGGGCCTCTCAATATAGTCTCCCATAACGGGGGAGCTGGAGAGAGAGAAGGGGAGTGTTATGGAGGCAGATAGAGGGGGCTTGTTTATTGAATGAGAGAATTAGACAGAGGGAGGGTTGAGTGAAGAAGCATCTACATGAAGTTGGAAGACTGTTGAAAATAGAAATGCACAAGGCCATTTTTTCTTCCTGTTTTTCTTCGTGGCTGACTGTTCAGTGCTTGGGCTCTGAATATTTGAATGTTTGGTGTTTGCAGAATTTCATAAAGCTAACATACAGCGTGGGAATGAACTGTTGACGATCTTAGTTCCAATCCAACGCTACTTTACACTGAGACGACTTGACTTTCTTAATGTGCTCTCACCCAGGGTAGGGTGAAGCCAATGTTTGACAGGACATCTCTTTAAATGACACCATCTAGTGGCTGATCTGAGCCATAGCTGTAAGTGATGGCTGGGCCTAAATGGAGCACAGCATTCCTGACACCCTCTTGATTCAGGCATGTTGCTAAATGAGATGATGATCATTCTGGTCGCACACCAAACATTAGCCTCTCGGTCTGGGCGAAGGGCAAACGGCCAACATTGGCCAACCCCTGATGTCTGAATAGTTTGGGTTATGGGGTTACCTCCCATACAACATTTGATCCACCATTTCCACTACGGTAGGGTTGTAAGAAGTGGTGTGACATTGCAAATTGCTGGTGTGCCTCCAGCTTCTGCTGGACTGGATGTTGTTACACTGAGCTAGTAGGTAGTCAGTAATGCCTTCCCTCAGTAAAAACTGTTCTCAGAAGGTGTGAGGTGACAGCAGCCAGTACTGTACTAAAGAGATTTTTGCTATCCTGGTCTATGACTTTCCGTTTTGTCTGGTTTTACCTCCAGGACATTTCAGGTAGAGATGTTCCAATATCATTTATTCCCTCCCGATACCGATTCTGATATCTGAACTTGCGGCCAATACCGAGTACTGATTTGTAACCAGTGTGATAAAAAACAAATATAGTTATTATTATTATTATTCAACAGCTGTTTACTACTGACCATGTGTGGATATGATATGATTACTAACTTTGTTGTAAGGCCTGGCTCAGGTTTTGTAAAACATGAACAAATACTGTACATACAGTTTACTGGTTGGATTTTCCACTGTGCAATGTTGCCAAATGGCTGACATTTTCCTCGCTCTGACTACCATTACACTCTCCACGAGCACTGCACTGTTGTTGTTTGCTATCGTCACGTGAAAAACTACCTGCAATCAGTTCTTCTTTGCTGCTCTAAAACAGTAGTTGCCAGTGGCAACCGTGATACATCCAGGGCGACAGCACAGTGAAGGCTACTGTTTTGGAGCGGCGAAGAAGAAGAATTGATTTCCAGTTAAAGAAGTTGATTTTTTCCTGGGTTAATAAATTATGGGATGGATTAGTGCATAGACTGACATACTCTCCGATACCCCAATTTTGGGCAGTATCGGACGCATTTCCGATACCGGTGTATCGGTATCGGAACAACTCTAATTTCAGGTCCCTTTCCAGTAGGGATGAGCCAATCTGACTTTTTTTTCTGCTGATACTGATTATCAACTCATCTGTTGATACCGATACAGAGTACTAATCTGATACCAGTGCTTTCTTTTTTCCCAAATGTAAAATCTGTGTAATGATCTCTCTGTGACACATTGGGATGCTTTTTTTTATATAAAATAACACAAGGCCAAGGATTGCTGTGACGAAATGTAACTGATAGCTGACACAAGCTGAAGAAACTGTAATGTGGATCATTTTGACGTCTGCTGTCGATACCAATCCAGCAGATTGGCACAGCCGACCTGTAGACCTGTGGGTGCTGCCGAGTACATGGCAGCTTTAACCTGATCTCCCTTGATTTGGACATTGATTTCTGTTCATAGTCCTACTTTTCTAACTCCACGACTATGTGTCCTTGTCAGTTCAAATGTCACAACCAGCAGATTTAATCAGCTTTTCCATGCTGTAGATTAGTGTGGTGGAGGGCCACTTCATGTGCTCATTTATGGGATTGGTAGCACTGGTTCACATGATACAAACATTGCCACTGGTGATGTTCCTTTGGGGTCGAGGTCACAAGGTCTTGATCTTTTTTTTTTCTTCATTCTTCACACAATTACTTCTGCAGTTTTTTGTGTGGATAACAGAGTGCAACATGTCTTCAATACAAGGAGAGGCTGTCTGAAGGTGGGTGCCGTTATACTCGTTTGTTTGATTCATCACATCTCATCCCTCTCTGTGATTACAGATTTTTGCTCTGCCAGCCATAGATACTTCTGCCTTTAGCCCAGGGTTGGAATTTGACCAACTTACCAGCCATAATGGCGGGTAAACAAAGGGGGCATTTAACATACGTCAGGCGCCGTAGCGGAGCAGAGCGGAGAGCTGCCTCTAGGACGCGCTGCGGTGTGTCTGGTGGAATCACAAGCATTGCAGCTTGTAGTAGTGTTGTTACTTATGTGGCTGCTGTCAGGTAAAAGTTAGCAATGTCTCCTCCTGTATGTTCTCGACCAGAGTATTCTTCTTCTTCTTCTTATTCTTATTCTTATTCTTATTCTTATTCTTATTCTTATTCTTCTTCTTCTTCTTCTTCTTCTTCTTCTTCTTCTTCTTCTTCTTCTTCTTCTTCGTGTTTATGGGAGGATCACAAAAAATTTGTAAAAAAATAATTTATTTTTCAAAGCAAGACAAACATTACACAAATGTGCGATTACAAAATAGTGGCTGGTAGAATTTAGAATTCAAAGTGGTTGCTGGAAGAAAACGTTAAAGTCCAACGCTGCTTTAGACGTGGTCTTGGTTTGAAGCGTACTGAGAGCTTTACTTTGTAAACCACTTTTGTATCTTAGGGAAAGTGTTTCTGTAGTAACACTTTTCACAGTCTCAGGAAACAGGCAGCTTTCAGAGTTCTTTCTCACGCTCTTTTTGGAAGATGGAATAATGTTTGAAGGGACTTTTCAGTATGAGCTATGACCAGGAGAATCCCATATGCATCCGTTGAGTGCTGCATACTGAAAACATGGGCTTGTGTTTAGGAAAGGATAAGACATGCAGACTTATTTGAACATATCTGTTTTTAAGAGTGTATTCAGTCACTCCGGGCTCCATTCATACAGGCCCAGGCCTTGTTTACTGCTGATAACCCATCTTATCACAGCACAATGGATGTGGCCGCCTGTTTCTCACTAGAGATAAACAAAGAAAGACTATCCCTCTATTTCTCTCCTCCAATGCTCCCTCCTTTTCATTTGTACATTCATTCTCTGAATGTGTATCATTCTCTCAATTGTACACCAGTAATAGGTTTTTCCTGCTCTCTTTGCCACTATTTCTCTATTCTTCCTCATTATGCATTATGTTCATAGGGAGTCGGGGTGTTGTGTTTATTGCACTTCAGAAACTTGATCAGTTATTCTTTCATTAATTGAGTAAAAAAGGAAGTATGGAAGCACATGTAGTGAATAAAACATAGAAAAGTAATTGCAATAGAGTAAAGAATTTAAGATACGGGTGGAAAAAACCCTCAACCAAGAGTGAATAACCTCGCCCGAGAACTAAATAAATTGATGAATATAGGGATGATCTGATCGTGTGGATCAGGGGTGCTGACCTTATTAAGTGGATCAGGGATCGACCAGACGTGACCAATCCACATTAAATAGAGTTACAGCAGTTCTATGCAGTGAGTTATATGCAGTGAGTTATATGCAGTGAGTTATATGCAGTGAGTTCTATGCAGTGAGTTCTATGCAGTGAGTTCTATACAGTGAGTTCTATACAGTGAGTTCTATACAGTGAGTTCTATGCAGTGAGTTCCATGCAGTGAGTTCCATGCAGTGAGTTCCATGCAGTGAGTTCCATGCAGTGAGTTCTATGCAGTGAGTTCTATGCAGTGAGTTCCATGCAGTGAGTTCCATGCAGTGAGTTCAATGCAGTGAGTTCTATGCAGTGAGTTCAATGCAGTGAGTTCCATGCAGTGCGTTCCATGCAGTAAGTTCTTTGCAGTGAGTTTTATGCAGTGAGTTACGTCCAGTGAGTTCTATGCAGTAAGTTCAATGCAGTGAGTTCCATGCAGTGCGTTCCATGCATTGAGTTACATCCAGTGAGTTCCACGCAGTGAGTTCCATCCAGTGAGTTACACGCAGTGAGTTCTATACAGTGAGTTCCATGCAGTAAGTTCTTTGCAGTGAGTTTTATGCAGTGAGTTACGTCCAGTGAGTTCTATGCAGTAAGTTCAATGCAGTGAGTTCCATGCAGTGCGTTCCATGCATTGAGTTACATCCAGTGAGTTCCACGCAGTGAGTTCCATCCAGTGAGTTCCATTCAGTGAGTTCTATACAGTGAGTTCCATGCAGTAAGTTCTTTGCAGTGAGTTCTATGCAGTGAGTTACGTCCAGTGAGTTCTATGCAGTAAGTTCCATTATGCTCAGATGTGCTAAGGACAGTGCAAGCATGTATTTATTGTTAAACTGATTGTTTTACAGGTTTAATCGCACATTGATGTGTGAAAATTGTGAAAATGATAACCCAAAACTTGACTGAACCAGTACATTTCTTTTTATGTCATGTCATCATGTTTCTGACTGACATTGTTGTCTTTCACCTCCCTTTTGACTAGTCAAAACTAAAAGCATATGCACTGCACAGATAATAATAATCCTCATGCTGATTCTCATCATCATTACATGAGGAAAAACATGTAAGATTGAAAAGCACTGTTAAAAGTCTGTGGACATAAATGCAATTTGAATATACCAAAATGAGGAGAGGAATGCCACTTACGTAGGTGCAAAGAAAACTTCTCTGAATGCTGACAAAGTTTGATGATCGTGAGTCATTTGTTTGTTGTTTACAAAGTTTCATTTGATGATAATCTTTCATTAGACCACTTTGGTGTCAGTTAAACAATCTAGGACAAAAAACTTGAGATGTCGTGATTTTAAAAACGAGACCCTGTAGTGTCATCATGCGGCTCATTGAGGGGATGGAGTGGTGGGTTTCTGCTGCTAAATCATTGTGGACGCAGCCTCGTTCCATCAGGGCTCTCTGATAAAGTGAAAGGAGATGGTTTCCAAATTGGAACTGATGGATCCACTGGGACTCACATGGTGTGTGTTGGGGGGTTGATTGCTGGTTATCCCTGAGATCTCTGGAACCGGTCTCATATCACTGACCACAGGGCCAAACTGGGCTGCTGTATGGGGCTCCACTATCTCCCAAGGGTCTTTGAAAGGCCCCCGCACCTTCTCGGGACATTCCAGGTGCCCTCCCAGAGCTCTCAGAGGTCCTCAGCAAAATGAAGGATAGCACTGTGTAATTTCACTTTGGCAGTAGGCGAGAATGTATAATAATGACTGTTTTGATCACAGATTGAGACAGTGCCGGGAGGGGGAACTGAAGTAGACAGCTGAGAATAAGCTCGTTGACAGGGGAAGGTTTGGGAAGCTCTGGGCTGGCTAATAGACCTGCCAGCCTAGGTTAGTGAAATAAAGATGTCACCCTATACATCATATAAGCTGACTGCTCCCCAGAGACAAAGGGTGCGTCTATGCGTGTGTGTTTGGGGGGGGGGTGTCGGGGCTGGAGGAGTATAATGGGGTAAAGCAGCGGAGAAGAAGCTATGGAGCGAGAGTGAGGGGAGTGGAAAGCTTTTTTTTCTCATTAGCGTGGGATCCCATGGGATCCTTTTCTGGGTAGTAATGAACAGGAGTGCAAGGTGGTAATAGAGATGTGGGATGTTGTGGCAAATCAAGCCTTGAATAGGTCAGACTCTACTGGAAGCTTGAGGCCTAATTAGTTTGTAAATATGTTGAAATCAATCAGTGGCAGTGGACTTCCTTTAGCAGAACAAAATATAGCAAAAGAATGTATTGTAACAGTGGTAATAATGAAAACAGGGTCACAGTTTGACAGTGTATATGAGGGCAGGAAGTTGGGAGCTGGTATACCATAACTGCCCAGTCCTTAAAGGAATAGTTCTGGTGTTTCTCAGTGGGGTTGTATGAGGTACTTATCCATAGTCAGTGTATTACCTACAACAGTAGATTTATTTTATTTATTTAACCTTTATTTAACCAGGTAGTACTCATTGAGATTAAGAATCTCTTTTGCAAGAGAGACCCGGCCAAGACAGCAGCATTTAAACATACATTAAAGTTTCAGACGCTACAACATAAGACAAATGCAAAATAAATACATAGCATAATATCATACAAAACACATTAAAATCAAGTGTTTGAAGCTAAACGTTAAAGTGAAAATATACATAAACACAGACAGCTCCCGATTGACTCAGCTTCTAGGTCTTTCATTAATGTTTTAAATTCAACAAAAGCAATCAGATTTTCCAGTTTCAACTTAGCTTGCAGTGTATTCCAGGTAAAAGGGAGTGGAATAGCTAAAGGCCATCTTACCTAGTTCTGTGCGGACCTTAGGTACAGATAACAAGTACAGGTCAGATGAGCGTAGGCTACAGCTGCCAGTGTTGTGCAAGATGACGGTCGGGTAAGTACCTCATACAACCCCAAATTATCTGAACTCTGCACTGAGCTACAGCTAGATGTTGGTCCAAAACCTGCAATAAAGATGATCAGCATTCAAAATTCAAATCACTCCTGACATAAGCCAAATGTAACCTGCATTTAATGGGAGTGGTTATCATGATAATCATCGTCATCAACCATCAAAGACTAATCAGACAAGACTATGAGTCTGACCAGACATTAGATGCCAGCTTCCGGTACTTGACAGTATTCAATACCCAGCACTACGCACATCCACATACTGTATTTTGGTCTGTACCAAAAAAGTATTGAGGTATACATTACACACAGTAGATTCCACACACAGGTTCTTAACCCTGTCCTAACTTAGCTTTTGTCGCCATCTTTTGAGATCCACCCCTTTACCTGTCAGTCATCTACTGCTGGCCAGTAAGTTCTGGATTGACCTTTGACCCCCCCACCAAGGCTTTCGAAGTCAGGTTAGGTGTTTGAACACCATAGCAATCACTGCAATGTTTTTAGGGGGTGCTGCAGAACACCTGTCCTCTGTTCAAATGGCACAATATCAGGTTCAGGGAGCAAGAAAGATCACACAGTAACCGCACGTTGTCCACAGTCCAGTCTTCAGTTACACGTTTACTTCTCGTGTGTGTAATATTCTCAGGAAGATGAAGATGTGTGTTTATAAATGCATTTGTGTATAATGTGTTCATTAAGCTAACTGTTTGTCACTTGCTCTCTCTTAAGGGAAATGTCTTGTGATAATGAAGGCATTAGAGACACACCGTATTCCCAAAAGACATTTTCCATTTCAGCCTTAAATGTAGAATGAAATAATCTAGTCGGTGTGTGTGTGTGTGTGTGTGTGTGTGTGTGTGTGTGTGTGTGTGTGTGTGTGTGTGTGTGTGTGTGTGTGTGTGTGTGTGTGTGTGTGTGTGCGTGTGTGTGTGTGTGTGTGTGTGTGTGTGCGTGTGTGTGTTGCCAGGTGGGGTGCTATATTAACTTGTCAGGGGAGACAATGGAGACATCTCTTAAGGCTTTTTCACCTCCTTGCGTTCTCCTCTCCTCCTTCCTCCCTCCCTTCTCCCTCTGCTTTCACCTCCTCCTCCTCCTCCTCCTCCTCCTCCTCCTCCTCCTCTTCCCACTCTGTGTGAGTGTGTGTGATGGTTAACCTGCCCCCTCCCCTCTCTGCCATACACCTGACTTATGGCTGTGCAGTAATAATTTGCCAGACCTTGGCAGGCTGAGTGTACATTAGCATATAAATAGCAGATGCACTGAGTGCCCATCACAGTCGACTACATTTAATTTTTGGTTTATAAGATTGAATGGGTTTTTAAACGCAGCGCCATCAAACTTGCCAAGAGACAAATGAAGTCAGGGGAGCAGTTGTCCGAGGCGGCGCCCTCACATCATTTTTATAAAGGATAAGAGTCTTATTTAAGGGAGAGGAGGAGGAGGAGGGGGAGGAGGAGGAGAGAGGGTGAGATGCTATAGAAGCTGAATAAGCAAGACACCTGTGGAAGCGGTTTAGTTTCTAATCCTGTTCAGACAGATATCAATCTTTCTCCCTGCTGAAGATACATTATATGACCAAAAGTATGTGGACACCCGGACATTACACCCATATGTGAACTTGCCATTCCAAAGAGGTCCAACAGTGATGTTGGTTGATCAGGTCTGGCTCACAGTCAGTGTTCCAGTTCATCCCAAAGGTGTTGGATGGGGTTGAGGTCGGGGCTCTGTGCAGGCCAGTCAAGTTCTTCCTCACCAAACTGGGAAAACCATTTCTTAATGGAGCTAGCTTTGTGCATGGGGGTATTACTCCTTGTATTCATGTTCATATTCTTGTCCCAAAACTCCTACTCCTTTTCTAAGGTTTGCTTGTACAAGTGTTCCAAGTCAGATTCACCACAGTCTCTTAACTGCATGAAATGGGTCAGAGCATCTCCAGAACTGCAGCTCTTGTGGGATGTTCCCGGTCTGCAGTGGTCAGGACCTACTAAAAGTGGTCCAAGGAAGGAAAACCGGTGAACCGGCGACAGGGTCAGACCCGAGGCTCATTGATGCACGTGGGGAGCGAAGGCTGGCCCGTGCTGTCTGATCCAATAGAAGACGCACTGTAGCTCAAATTGCTGAAAAAAGTTAATGCTGGTTCTGATAGAAAGGTGTCAGAACACACAGTGCATCGCAGTTTGTTGCATATGGGGCTGCGTAGCCGCAGACCTGTCAGGGTGCCCATGCTGACCCGTGTCCACCGCCAAAAGCGCCTACAATGGGCACGTGAGCATCAGAACTGGACCACGGAGCGATGGAAGAAGGTGGCTCGGTGTGATGAACCACGTTTTCTTTTACATCATGTGGATGGCGATGAGTTCGAGCTGTTGACTCGGCCTCCAAATTCTCCAGATCTCAATCCAATCGAGCATCTGTGGGATGTGCTGGACGAACAAGTCCGATCCACGGAGGCCCCACCTCGCAACTTATACAGGACTTAAAGGATCTGCTACTGACAGCTTTGTACAAGATACTACAGTAGACCTTCAGAGGTCTAGTGGAGTCCATGCATCGATGGGTCAGAGCTGTTTTGGCGGCAAAAAGGGGCTCACAAAAATGTTACCGAAAAGTAAAAAGAAGAATTTCACACTGCTGAGCTTCAAGTCCTGCTGTTAGTAATCTCAATAAACACATATCTGCATATAAATGCAAAACTGAAACTTGAAAAACTGTAGCGGGCCTTTTTTCACCATTTTATCACATTTTATAGGCCTAACACTGAAATGTTCAAATTCAGTCGTTAAAATCGAAATGGGAAAATATTCAACGATGAAAAAGAAAATACAGGTTAGTTGCAGCCTCGTCCCGCTACCATGGCTGTCGATGCACCACCACCATTGAAGCTGTATTGTTGTCCATGTAAAGTATGGCCCTTACTTTAGCAACCACTTCCAACAGACCTCTTCTTCATTTAGTTGTTAAAGAACTCCTTATTTTTCTTTCTTGCCTATTTCCCCTTTAGGAACCTGTATGCTGTATTTTATCTTTGAGTAAACATTACAGTAACACATAGTCCGACTTTACTTAAACAACTTTTTTTTATTTATTCTGCTCTGTTCTGTTCTGGAACTATTTCTATTTCTATCCGGGCCTGTTTCTAATGTTAAAAGTTACCAATATTTGTTTTGTCTTTTTCCTATTACAGTGACACATGGCCCGGCTTTACTCACACCATCACTTCTAATTTGTCTGGTAAATCTTGAGTTTCTGTTAAAGAAGCAGTTTTTATCTCCTTGTGGGGAACTCTGCGTTGCTGTGTGATTCTCTCCTCGTGTGTGTCCCGGAGAATAAACCAAAGCTCTGTTAAAATGCAAAGCAGCGCCCTATGCAGCCATGTGGGGGAATAGAGGCCATATTTTAGCTGCGCTCCCCGTCAGCAAAATGTTTCTGGAGGAAAGCTAATTCTACTGTGAGACTTACAGCTCTGCCAGGCGGGCCGACAGCACTCGATGCTATCAGGATTAAATTAAGGTGAATTAGAGACAAAGAGGCAGAAAGAGGGGGAAAAGGGATGATGTTAGGGCAGGATTTTCCTCCAGCTGGGTGATCACTTCTTAGTCTTAGGTCATTGATCAGAGCAGAATAAACCAGCCGGGATTAAAGTAGACAAGCACAAAACCTATAGAGACTATATCTGTGTGTATACGTGTGTGTACGTGTGCTGTGTGTGAATCCATTGTGCCGTGAGGATTAATAAGCGTAGCAGTGGAGTGGAGTAATGGAGAAAGTTTGGTTTGGTGTTTAAAATGTTACTCTTCTGTTTAACAGCATCCTCTCAGCTTTTCTTTGGGGAATAAATCAAACGAAGTCTCAGTATCTCACACTTCAGGTCGGCCCCTGTGCAACATCCTCTCTTAGTTTAAAAGGATCATTTGTAGTAATAACAGCTCTGTTTGTATCAGTCAGGGGGAACTTTACCTTACTACCTTTTGCTTTCTGTAGCATTGCATTTCACACAGATAGAAGTCACAAGTCACTTCAATTTTTACGTAGTATATAACAGTGGAATTCACTTGTTATTTTTCCTACTACTATGAAAAATGGTAAATGGACTTGCATTTATATAGCGCCTTTCCAGTCTTCTGACCACTCACAGCGCTTTACACTACATGTCAGCATTCACACACACATTCATACACTGATGGCAGAGGCTGCCATGCAAGGTGCCAACCATCAGGATCTAATATAAATACTCATTCACACACCGATGGCTCAGCCTTCAGGAGCAGTTTGGAGAGAGAAAGAGA
Source organism: Sebastes umbrosus (assembly GCF_015220745.1). Classification (NCBI taxonomy): domain Eukaryota; kingdom Metazoa; phylum Chordata; class Actinopteri; order Perciformes; family Sebastidae; genus Sebastes; species Sebastes umbrosus. Next base: position 27,789,208 of record NC_051277.1, read on the forward strand.
CACAGACCGCAAACATACGCAACTATACGTGCACCCCTCTCCTGATTTTAGAGAATCGTTTGTGAATTAAAAAAATATGCTAGATATTTAATTTAATATAAACCACTCTGCTAGTGCCACTGATTAATAAATGTATCCTTTAGCCTTTCTGAGGTTATCGCCAAGACGCTGCTCCGATGGTGCCGCAGATTTGGATAGTGCAATATAGTCTACATGGTGATTTATTCATGCACACTAAGGAGATTGATATATATATATATATATATATATATCATATATACAATATACTTATTACACGGCTACTTACTGAAGAAATCAATATTTTGGCACTAAAACGGTCCGCAGTACGCAGTGATTGACCAATCAGAATCGAGTACACTCTAAGAAGAAATCCGTAAAAAAACAGTTAATGTCCCGGAAGAAAATTACCAGGAAATTTTCCAATAAGTTTACGTACATTTTCTTCAACCCTAAAACGGAAATTTCTGTTGATTTACAGGATGTCCTCCATACCATTCACGGACACTTCTGTTAATCCTAAAATGGAAAATTCTGTAAATTTAGAGTATATCTTCTGTACCTAGCCAAATACTAGGCCCAGCCTTTACCTTCTGGAGGGAAAAACAGACGCATGTACGTTACCTATCGGTCTTTGCGGACCGCCTGAGGCTAAATCCGGGGCTAACTCTACCTGACGTCCACTGAAGTCTAAAATATACAGTAAGCATTGGTAAAACGTAAATTACAATACCAACTTGCGTTAGTCTCAAAACGAGTCAGCAAAATATTCCTGGCGTATCTGGTAACGTTAATGGTCGACAACAGCTGAACTAAACAACAAAACAGCTTTCCAACTAAAGTCCCTCTTTCTCAAAATTCGAAATTTGACCTAAACTTTGCCGTGTGTGATGGTCTCTGCCTCTCCCAACTTTCATGCTAGCGGATATATATATGTATATGCATAAAGCAAGCATATTTGCCCACTCCCATGTTGATAAGTGTATTAAGTACTTGACAAATCTCCCTTTAAGATAAAAAAAGGTAAAGAATGTGCGATTAATCGCAATAAAATATTTTAATCGATTGACAGCCCTAGTTAAAATTGATAATACATTTTTAAGACAGAGGAGGAATACATCCAGGGTAATGCAGTATTTAAAATGTCATGGGACCTAAAAAGAAAAAAGGTATTTAAAATAGAATTCACTTCACTCATTGCCATCTTCTTCTTCTTCTTGTATGTTTGATATCAAATCTTGTTTTTACATTTCCTGACTGAGGCCTAATTCCTCTCCCTCTCCGACCACCCACCACGTCTCAGTCTTTGTGGCTGCATTAACCACAACTAATTAGCCTTTAATTGTTTAGTCGCTGGTTAACTGAATAGTGAGTATTGTCATATGAAGTGTTTTAATTGGTCTCTGTGTGCTGGATCAAGAGGTGTGTTCAGGGTTGTGACACGGTTAACTGACGCTGTCTTATGGTTCAGTTGGGAGTGTGTGTGTGTGTGTGTGTGTGTGTGTGTGTGTGTGTGGGGGGGGTGCTTTAGTAATCATCTAAGGACTCATCATTTGTAAACTAATTCAAACATTCTAATGGGCTTTATCAGCAGTAACACAGCAGCCTTTATATCGCTCTCTCTCTCTCACTCACACACACACACACACACACACACCCACACACACACCCCCAGCCACTCTATTATTACACCCTAATGAAAAGGAGGCCTTTGGGAATAAGGGGTTAGTTTAACGTTAGGTTTTACTGCTCCTCATAACGCTAATCACTGTGATTATTATGCTGCTAGACTGGAGTGTGTGTCTGTGTCCTCAGCTGTTAAAGACATAGCAGCCACCACTCACACACACACACACACACACACACACACTCATCTGTGTTATGGAAATGACCCCTGTGTGTATGGAGTGTTGTGTTCTGCATTGTAGCCCAGCCAATGGCTAACAACCTCACCGGGAAATTAAAAACCATAAATTCTGCTTAGCCGCTGATAGCAGCTCATCACACACACACACACACACGCACACACACGCACACACACACACACACACACACACACACTCATTGCCATTCCTTGCTCCCCTAAGCCAAAGAGATCACACAGCCCTGAGGAGAAGAGTACAGGAATGAGGGATAAACTGTATGGAACTATATACCATTATAATATGTGTAATCTGGCTGATGTTCTGCACCTCACTGACAGTTTATCAGCGTGTGTAGTTTAATTTTGGTTGACAAAATAAAGTACGGCCACAGCTTGTCAGCATGAGCCACATAGCTGCTACATTAGCACCACAGTAGCTCACCATAATATCTCTTTAAATGCATTCCTGATCAAAATGACTCGTGTTCTGTCGTACAGACTCGTGATTGATTTGTGTTTCAGAAACATCATGCTAAATAAATTAGACTTCTATTTCAGGATATGGACACACTCGACGGTCCGACAGCGCTGGTTAACCTTTTCTTAGTCAGTGGAAATGTTGCTAAGTTAGCCAGTGACACCGTCAGTGACGGCACGAAGCATAGACTGTACATAAAGATCTTTATAGTCTATGTTAAAACAGACAATCACAGTTATGGAAAGTTACAGTTACAGCTCATCTCTCGTGCAATTCCCGATCTTGAAAAATGAACATTGAAGATACATCGGTGTGATAACTGAACGACCTATTAAGACAGAAACCATCTTTGGAAAAAAGTTCTTTGAGTTTTTAGTTTTTTGTTCATAGTGAGTTGCCCTGAAGTCTTAGCTCAGAAGTAAAAATAACAAAATAGTAGTTTGACAAACTAATCTTAACTCAAGATCTACTTACTTCCTTTTTTTTGGGGGGACTTTTCAACTGCATCTCAAAAACTTCATTAGCTGCTGCTGGAGTTTGCTCTGTCCTCTGATGACCTTGAAATGTGGTGAAAAGCAATGATGTCGGGACTATTTTGTCAAAACAAATACCAGATTTGGACAATTGGACGGTTGTTACACATAACACAAAATGCATTCGAAATATGCCCTGAAATATGTAACCTTCTGTACAAGTTAATTGTACATTTCTGCATAGTTAAAATGTGTTTTGATGTGTTTGTAATTTTGGTATTACAGTTTTTCTCAATTGTTTACACACAAATACTGGTACTTGACACACAATGACCACAACATGTAACTCATGCACCAACCCCCTGAACCAATTCTGCTAAACTACAAGCACAATTCCTGCTTTACACTCAAATTGCAGTTCTAAAACACACTTTTTTCAAAACACTACACACAATTCTCTGCATTTGGCACAATTTTCATGAAGAAAATCTCGTTTTCACAAGGAACACACTGTCATTCAAAATTCTAAAGTCAATTGCCCTACTATGCACACTGACTCATCACATGGGCAAACACCTGTCACACAGTGTTACAATTAGCAATCAGTTGATGCTTTTCATGGCTGGATTCGACATGCTAAGCGATATTTCCCCCGCTGCTTGGCCAGGGAAAACATTGCTTGTGATGTGGATGAGGTGCTGTGGCCAGACCGAAACAGAAGAGAGGATGCAGCATAGTTTTTTTTTTCGTTTTTTTTTTACTGTAACTGTATACAGTAAAATTCTTCTGTTGTTTTGTATGTAGACCACTGTATGTGCAACTTTGTGTTGGTTGGGATGTACACTGTGTACATTGTTTTTGTGGGGAAAATAAAATATATTTGTTACCGTGTATTTGTGTGTTCTGAGTATAAAAACAATATTCTAAAATATTTTACAACACACTTATGTATGTACTGTCTGTAGTAAGTGTAACACTGAACAAAAAAAGGCCTAAGTCATCATGATGAATGGAGAAGAAGTGTTTTCCATTCATCATAGTGTTTTACATTGAGCACATCAGTGTTCAACTGGTTCTTATAAATGTCTATTCATATGATGGTTTGTGTGTGTCATTTGAAAACAAAATACCATTTTGAGAAGAAATAACATTGTTTTGAATGTAAAGTTTCATTTTGCAGGAGAATTGAGGGGTTTTGCCCATTGTGTGTGTGTTTTTTGATTTGTGTGTAGAGTTCTGAGAGTATGAGACATGCTTTCAGAAAATGTGTGTAAACAATCGAGAAAAACTGTAACAAGATCTAAACTGTACGTGCTCTTCCTCAGATGAAGGTTTCTTCAGACGGAGAGGAAGATGATGATGACGATGATGACGATGATTTTGATGAGGTTCCAGAAAAAGAGGGATATGAGCCGCACATTCCTGAGCATCTACGAGCCGAGTATGGTATGAGTTCAACCTCACACACACACACGTGCGCACCTCAAACCTACAGACACGTGTATAAATAGTGAGGTTAAGCTACAAAAGAAGACCTGCTGCTGCCCTAATCTTTTAAGATTCACACACACACTCTACAAACAAACACACACACACACACACACACACACACACTTCAAAGAACCAGCCTTCAGCAGCTGGTAATGTGCAGGTGAAGTGCTTCTTAAGTGGGTTTATTTATACAACCATGGTTAAAGGTGTGTGTGGGTGTGTGTGTGTGTGTGTGTGTGTGTGTGTGTGTGTGTGTGTGTGTGTGTGTGTGTGTGTGTGTGTGTGTGTGTGTGTGTGTGTGTGTCTGTGTGTGTCTGTGTGTGTCTGTGTGTGTCTGTGTGTGTCTGTGTGTCTGTGTGTCCAGAGACACCAAAGGGAAAGCCACTTCCGCGTGTGTGTCAGTGTGTATGACAGAGTGCTTGTGCACTCTTAAATTGTGCACTCTCTCGCAATTCGCAAATGTTTTGTTTTTAGGCTAGGTCTACCTTCTGTCCTGCGACCATCCCAAAATGTATTTTCGTCCCTGATCTTTTTTTTCCGTCCCCGAGACAGCGGGACGGCCTTTGGTTCCAGCCCTGAATCATGGAATGAATCTACAGTACACTGGTTGTCTGTGGCAAACCCTTAACATGAGCTACAGTAAATCTAATGAGACATACAGTATGTCACAATCGTTATTAAGCATAATCACACAATCTAGTTGTCAGTATAGGGCTGTCATTTTGTATTCCAAATTCAACATTATCATTCATTTGCAGTCGTGTTTGTGTCCACCTGATGATTATGAGTTCAATATTCACTCTCTTTTAGTTCTTATTTTTGGTCTCTACTAACTCTTAACTCTTAAAAATATCTGTCTCTCTTTAGCTATTAAATGCTCCACTATGTATTACCAGCTAGTCTCTGTCTGCTGTTTGCTGCTGAGCAGGGAGTGAACAGTGGATTTATCAAAGTGTTTTCACTGAAAACAGCTGCCTGCTGCTGAAAATGAGGTCAATCACTGTAAATGTAAACCGGATGTTAATTTTGGGGGCCGTAAAACCGAAACAATGAACTGACAGATGCCTAAATGCCCTGTAGAGCTGAGGGGAGTTGGTGATGATTCTCTGTGGATTCATCAAGTTAACCATTTAACATACACACATCACTCATTTGAGAGATTGTTTGTGTAAAAATATCACTTCAGATTACTGAAGCTTTTAAAAATCTGAAGCAGAAACCAAGCACAGCCTTACAACTGGTGTGTTTATACACTCGGGTTGACGTTACAGTGAAGGCAAGCTGCTGATAGTCACCTAAAGTCATTCTGGTGTATATATACCCAGGAATGGCACCGCCATAAACGCCTATTGAGCCTAATCAGCTCACAAAGAGTGCGATAGTGGTCTTGCTTTCACACGCTGGGTTCTGACTGCTAACTGTGTTTTTGTCTGATTTGGAATGCAGCACAGCCTTGTAATGGAGACAGATTGTTTCTTTTTCCCCGAGCATTTTCCCCGTGTATCTTTGATGGATATTGTCCTGTCAACACATCCATTTGCCTTCACACACAGTCACAGTCATCACTAGCTACATATGAATGGCTGTAGTATTGTTCCTTCTTTGCGCTGTGGTTGCATTGGACTGGTATGGATCATGTCTAGCCTCCAGGCAGCACGCTGGGCTAAAGGTCAAATGTTCAGGTCGTTAACCAACTGCCTGCTCATCTTATTGCAGCGACGTCAGCTATATAACAACATGTTTTTTTTCTAAATATTAGATGGAATTTGAATGCTGTTTATATCATTACCAGCAGCCATGTGCGAGCTCCAGGCAACAGTTAACACTAAAACTCTCACGGTGCTGCTCTGTCAGCCATATTCAAGCTTCTCACCATCACTCATATACATTCATATGTGAGCTTTCTTAACTGTATGTGTGTGTGTGTGTGTGTGTGTCTGTATTTATGTGGCTGCGTTAATGACACCATAATAGAACATGTTGCAGACAGTGCTGTTATTGCTAGGTCAGCCATGTTGTTGTGGCTGTGAGATGACCTTTGACCCCTGGCGAATACTCCCCGCCAGCCTCCTGAGTCATTATATTCACACTGAGCCTCTGCTTTACCTGCGAGCCCGTCCCTCTCTACTCCCACCTCCCTCCATTACTAATCAATTAGACGCTAAAGTAATTAGATTGTATCTGATGCGCCCAAAACAGCTGCGTGTGTGTGTGTGTGTGTGTGTGTGTGTCAGGGTGATTAGTGGGCTAGGTAATGATCTACAGGGGCCATACCAAATTAACAATGCAACCTCTTTAATGAGCCCCTATTAGCCCTGCACCTACATTTTACCCCCCACACACACACATATACACACACACACACACACCCTGCATACTTATCCACCGTTTGCTTGTTTTTATTTTGATATCAGTCTTCAGTCTGTACATTTGCTCATTTAAATGAATTAATCAAGTTGTAAAGGATAAGGCCCGTGTCATCCTATTGTCAAGAAATCAAACGGAGACATCCAAACCCAACAACTCATTAGTCCGTCTCTCAATACTCTCTGACTCCCCCACTCTCCAAGCCCATTGGTTCCTACTGAAGACGAAAAAATGGTTTACAAAGATATGGTTTCACTTTTTAAAAAAAGGCTTAGTTATGTCCTAAAACAGCTAGGCACTGCAGGTTTTGGCAAACGTCACTCAAACATTGATAAACTGTTTTTTTTTTTGTTGGGGACTGGTTTCAGCTGTGGATTAATACACAAATTGGTGTGCTCGTGAGTACGTACAGCACCAGGACAGTGTACACATATAGTTAAACAATAATGTGTTTCCATTTCCATGCTTCACAGAATGAAAAGCTGCATTTTGTTTTAGCAGTTGGCTTGAAGGTAAAATGGTTAAAAGGCTTTTCTTATCTTGTTATATGCTTGGCTAATTAATTTGTGCCTACCTTGTAAATGTTATTGAATCTCATTTAGGATGAAGCACGGCCTTTACGGTAATTACAAAGTACAATCCATTGAGGAAATTTACAAGTGAAAGATGTAAGCAAAAGATAGTGATAAAAAAAAAAAATCATACACCTCGTATGCAAATGAAAAGTTCCTGACTGCAGAAAGGGCGTACATAATGTTGCCTGATACATCCAGTCTTGTGCTGATGCTCCTTCCTGCCTTCCTGTTTAGGTCCCCAAAAAAAGTTCTATATTTCAGGGAACTCACAAACAGCAAGGATCAGTCTCCTCGTTCATTGATTTGCACTGCGCGTCGCGACGCGTAGAAAATAAGTTCAAGACAATTCAGCTCTGGCAGCGGGTGCGCGCGTGAGACGAGCACGACCGTGACAGTTCCACGGGATTGCACCCACTTGTCGCTCCGCCTGTCAGATCACCTGCACCTCCTTACAGTACCTGCAGCATCAATCGCTCTCCATCTGAAAAGCCCTGAAGTCAGTGTGCACGCTTATCCCAACTTTCATCTGAGATCTTGGTTTTGTTCACATTGGAGGACCTAACTGAATTTTGACATGCACATTTTTTGCCTTTGAGGGATTGCATCTCTGGAGAACCCAAAACAGACAATGCTAACATCGGCTGTGCTGCACAATCCGTTTTTTATATAACCCTGCACTGCCCGAGCATGAACATCTCCATATCAGCTGGGAGGAATCAGTGGTTTCAATACATCAAGCTATTTAGCCTGCATCTATTGTGGCAAGCTAGCGCCAGTTTGTTTACTGGTTAGCTGACCAGCCACAGTAGCTCACCAAGTAGCCCCATTAGTAGTCACTAACTACTAGTTATCAAGCTTCCTACTCCACCTATTTCATGAAGATGCACAAATGGTTTTTCGCTGTGTCACTTTCTGGTCCGACCGGCACACCTTCACCATTTAATAGCTTCAGCTGACCGTGCAAGACGAGCACCAGATGGAAAGTGTGTCGAAAAGCACCCTGTATGAAATTAGACGGCTTTATTAATGCTATAGTGTTTCCTGCTAGTCGGAGCTGTTGATAACATCTAATAATATATTTGATGGAATTATAAAAAAGAAAAATGAACATTACTAATTTGGACAACGATTCCCAGTATGGAAGGAATCCATAGGATTTCAAAAGCTCTTAAATATTTTCCTGTAGTCCTCAGTATGTCATTGTTCCTCTCCCTATCTCGTCAATTCATCTGTCCTCTTTCAGTTTCTCTGATTACAATAGTCTCTCTATTGCTTTCTGTCTTCCTCTGACTCTCTTTTCATCTCAGCCAGTGGATCACATTCATCATTTCTCTACATTTCCTCTTCTTTTTCTTTTCTTCTCGTTTCTCCCAGTGCTCATTCATTCAGAGTAAGCCTGGCTCTGCTCTGATCTCTCCTCCTTCTATTTCCTCTCTTTCTCTATCTATATCTCTTCCCCTCTCTCTCTCTCTCTCTCTCTCTCTCTTTCCTCCCCTCTGTCCTGTTCTGTCATTCTGATTATCAGTCCTCTTATCCCTCTCTCTGCTGTCAGGACACTATCTCTCTCTTTCTCAAATTAACATTTTAATTACAGGCCCTGCTTAACCCGAGAAAATCAATACCTCTTTCTGTCTTTCCTCTCTCGCTCTCTTTCCCTCAAACCGCCTTAACCCCCTTTTTCTCTCTCTTTCTCTAACAACCCCCCTCACACACACACAACTATACACATTTCCTCCCATTGATCTGTGTGTCTTACCATCCACAACATCCAGACAAACCTCCGCCATGTGGTGGTTTGAAAAGAGCAGATTGAGTCGGTATTTCACCATCCGACAGAGAGGGAAGGAGGGATCATATAGGGAGGAGAAGATGAGGTTGGGATAACATGCCATCACTTCACTATTGCTGTATTTGGTTTAGTTCTTGTGCAACAGTGCCAAAATGACTGTGACTATCAAGAAATGATGTAAGGCATTTAAACATTTTAACATGTATTGCTGGAACCTATGGACAGGGCCATAACCAGGATTTTAGAAATACAGAGTTCACGAGCATAGGGCTGCAACTAATGATTATTTTCATTATCGATTAATCTGCAGATTATTATCTCGGTAATCAATTCATCTTTGGTCTATAAAAATGTCAGAAAACAGTGAAAAATGACCTTAAATGTCTTGTTTTGTCCATCAAATTAAACCTTAAAACCCAAACTTTTCAATTTACTATAATGTAAGAGCAAACAAAAGCAACAAATCCTCACATTTGAGAACCTGGAACCACCAAATGTTTTCATTTTTACTGGAAAAATTACTCTTAATGGATTATCAAAAATAGTTACTGATTAATTTCGATCGACTAATAAATTAATCAACTAATCATCAGAAAATTTTGACCAGAAACCAGAAAAAAAAGGTCTAAAATCAATGAATACATTAAAAAAGGTGCTCCATTCAGAGCATTCCTATTGCCTTTGCATGGCTCTCAACATGGCGACAGCTGAGCAGGCGACACGCAGCTAACAGTGCTAACAACGGCAACACTGCTGACAGAGCTAACGGTGTTAACCTGGGGGGTACTGGAGGCTGGGTGCTACACTTATCAGATGTAACCGCTGCCAGTGTGGCACGCTCACATGCATGAACATGCACCAAAAGGCACACGCGACCGCTCGGCTACATCAACAAAGCACAGAGAAGCTCTAATTCCAACACACACAGAGGGAGAGAGACTTCATTCTCTGCTCAGGTAGACATTACTCCTCTAAATCATTACAAAGACAATAGTTGTTTGCTGCTATATTAATGCTCTCGTATACAGAACCTTTAAATGTAAAATGTCAGTCAACGATGAAAATAACGAAAAGTTGTCAATTAAGTTTCTGTCAGTTGAATACTCTGATCCAGCTTCAAGTCGTCACCATTTAAAGTATGTTGTGTGTTTTGTTTGTTACATCCATCTGAGCCACACCTGTCTGAGATAGTGGATGTTCTTCAGGAGAATATCTTATTTGGTGCTAACAGCAACAAAATCTTGACCAAATGTGTCCTTCTGGAAGCCAGCCTTTTGACCATGAAATCCCCTGTGAGTCTGTCAAGCTGGTGCCAGTAGATCTCTGATCTCAGAAACAGATTTAAACAAGGCTTGTATTCAACAGACAGGCCTTTTTCCTGTTTGTTTCTTCTACACTTTTATACTTCCACAACTTTCTGCAGCAGTAGCGTTCAGACAGATGTCGTCCGCTTTTACTTTTTTTTTTGTATGTAAATTGTTTTGTAATTAAAGCAGTAGAGAGAATATGCTAATAGGCTGTCTTCCAGTTCAAACAGAAGGAGCGTTCAAGTGTACAAGGCATATCCTTTGCGTGGTGTACCGTGGCAGTGATTGAATCTCTGAAGCATCCAGGTCAGCCCTAATAATGTGTGGGATCAGCATGTTGGCAGCTCTCAGCTTACTGGTTTCCCTCTGATCTCACCTGCAGTGTGTCTGTGTGTTTAAGTCCTGCTCAGTCCCCAGAGACCATGGTTTAACCCAGTGTTTGACCACACACACACACACACACACACACACACACACACACACTCACACACAGACAGATGCAGCAGCCAACGACTGACATAACTGATATCCTGGACGTTTGAGTGCATATTGCTGCAGTTCTATTAAGACCCAAATAGGTCAACCTGACATTATTTATAGAAAGAAAATCCTTGTAGTAAATTTAGTAATGATCTACAAATGTATGGATTGGTTTTGGGACACATGTTTGGGACGTAAGAAACAGCAGACCAGTGAGGTGTGTTACATTACACTACAGTGTTCAGAATGACCTGACTCCCTCTCGTCTCTGTTGGCAGGTTTGGATCCAACTCCTTCCACCTCAACAGCACCAGTCACGAAAAAACCTCCTGCTAAAAGACCTGCAGCTCCACCACCTCTGTCCACCTCCTCCTCTTTCTCCACCAGGCGGCTGAAGCGACTCATAGAGGAGGAGCAGGATCCAACAAGTGCAGCCGCCACACTGCTCAGCCTCAGACAGAAACTCCCTCTGCCAGCACCATCCAGGTACACCTACTGACAAGTCCTATCACTCTACCTTTACCCTCCCTTCTGGGAGGAGTGAACGGAGGGGTTATCAGTTGGTTGCAATCTGCAACCTCACCGCTAGATGCCACTAAATTCTACACACTGGTCCTTTAAGCCTAAATGGAGTAATCATGTTGTTAATCGTTTAAGACATCATTAGAGATACGCCATATTGCCCCATGATGTTGCCAAAACCACTCTGGCTTCTGAGAGCAGGAACTAATGTGGGCCTCAAGGGCCCATCCCCTAATGACCAGGCTCATTAGATCAGTCTTATTGCCCTAGAAACTGGGATGTTCAGCCACAGTCACTTGACACATTTTTCGTCTTTGGGTCATTTAGAAACTAGCACCACAGATGTGTGTTTGACTCATGCCCTCACAGAGCTACTGCTACTGTGTGATACCTCATACAATACAACTTTTTTAGAAATGAAAGGGGTTAACTGCATTGTTAGTCCTTTGTAAGGATCAAACACACAAGCTTAATTTGATTATATAAGTGCTGTGTAGGTACTCTGACAGTACTCTTTCTTTCAAGCCAATATACATAAAAGGTGTCTGTCAAATGTGAGTTTTGCATGAAGTTGGTTTAACTCTCCCTCCACTCATCTCTCCTCCAGCAGCAGCTCCTCAGGTCCCAGTTCGTCTCAGTCCAGCTCAGACCAGAAGGCTGCTGATGTTCCTGTGGTTCCATTTGGTTTGGACCTGTACTACTGGGGAGAGGAGCAGCCCAATGCTGGCAAGATCATCAAGTAATATACACACACACACACACACACACACAATGTATCACTAATAGACATAAAGGCAGCCATACACATGACTGTACAGTTCAGTGAGTCGTGTGTTTGTCACTCAGAGTGCTACATCTTTATCAGGAGAAAACAGAGGTATACTGCTAATAAAACAGTAGAATTACAATCTTTTGAATTAATTCTTTATTAGAATGTCTTAATGAATGTCGGTGCATATTTAAATGTCATGCATATGGAAGAATAATTAAAGTCGCACAAAACTCCCACAACATTTGTGTGCATGTTCAATCAAATATATGTGTTTTATAACAAATTGTTTTATTTTATTTTATTTTTTTACATTTAATTCCATATAGCAATATATACAGAAGCCCTGAGAGGCAAGTAAGAGAAAAAACATTCCGGTGATCCTGGTGTGTTTATGACTAACGTGACTTCTGACGTCTACTTCTGACATCCTACTCATAGACAATACATGTACTGTATATATAGAGTCTATGATCCCACTGCACAATGTTAAAACATACGTTTGACGTGGCGGTTGTGACGTCAGCTGCAAGGCATCTATAGGACGAAAAAGCATTTATGTCTTCTTCCAGGTTAGTATTAATTTATATAACTTGTTAACACAAAATATATGTACCTTGTGTTTAGAGTGCACGGAGAAATTCAAACTCACCTGGAGGAAAACATTCATGTTTCTTAATCCTATTTAGAGCATGGGGTAGTGGGGCACTTCCGCCTCTTGTGGCTGAAATGAGTATTACAACAACAAACACTTTTGATCCTGACACAGCAAAATTTCACCTGCCAAAACTTTTCTTTTTTCACCTGTTTCACATATGAAAGCATTTAAGGAACTTGAATTAAGGAAAGATTATCCTGGTAAAACATTGTCTTTCACCTTTTCTTAAGTCATAATCACAGGAGAAAAAACACTAGATCCGATTTAGAAAATGTATCACTGGAATTTTTGTCCTTACTGGCCTCTCAGGGCTTCTGTAAAGAGAACTGTGTAAAACGGTCTTAGATGTGGTTTTCTGAAACCTGCATCTAACTTGTGGTCCTATGTCTTGTCCTTGTGCAGGTCGGCCTCTCAGCATCAGTTCTGGGTTCCCATTGATGTGGACGAGGAGGTGGAGAACAAGGAGCTCTTGGCAGAGAGCAGGAGCAGATACATCACCTTCCCTGGGCGCTTCACTCCTGTCAGCCATCACTGCAAAGCTCCACTGGGCAACGGAAAGCTGTGTCAGAGACAGGATCGCCTCAAGGTACCAGGACAAACACAAAGTGCTTTTTCCAGACGTCGTTTTTTGTACTGTTAGTGAGTGTTTGTTTGAGCTGCGACTGTGTGCCCTTCAGTGTCCTTTCCACGGGCAAATTGTTCCTAGAGACCAGGAGGGTCGACCCTGCAGTCGGGAGGACCGACTGAGGGAGGAGAAGGAGGAGTGGAGGAAGAGGGAGGAGCAGCCTGGTGAGCAGTGACACACTCACACATTCATGCCCTCACATACTTCCTGAATTCTCCAAAATTCTCAGAGGACTGCATTAAGATAGCTCCTGTGTCCTGTAACAGTAGCAAAGAAACAGTAAGAGCTGCATCCATACATACTAATTATTATGCTGGGGTGGGTTGATGGTGGCCAGTGTGTGCAAACACACAGCAACATCCAGAGGCAACTGCATTCAGAGCAACAGGTAACAGCTCCAAGAACACTGTGAATTCAGAAATTCATTTTAAAATGTAAAAGTAAAACAACAGTGAAGAGGTGCTGCAAAAGTTGTACAGCAGCGTGCTAAAGCAGGAAAATACTGATGCTGCTAAAAGTCCCTTAACATAATGTTAATAGGCTTTTTTCACAGAGGACATTTTGACACGTCACAGGAGGAAAATCACAGGTGTAAATAATAAAATGAATTGATGGCTGAATTCCATTTAGCTGCTTTGATTGCAGGATCCTGTGCTGTGCATGTTGATTTACTGTCACTTTCACTGGAACACTTGAATAGAGCAGAGCCATCGTTTTCCCACTATAACGAGTCAAAATGTCTGCTGTGAAAAAAGGGGATTCTCCAAAACTCACGAAATATGGCACACACTTCAGAACTGGCGAATATGTCATAGTTCTGCATTGATGTGGCTCCGGCGTGGCCAGCGAGCTCCGTAGGACCCTAATGTGTGGAAGGCCTTAGTTGGGACATAGTTGCTCCGATATTCATGAAATCTGGTACCCACATTGTTCTCATCATTTCAGACATATTTCACATTGGCTTTCATTAGCTTCACCCCATCAGAAGTCAGACATTTAACATTTTGTTTGTAGAAATTTGTGCTTTTATACAAACTTTTTCAAACTCCTCCTTGAGGGTTTATCAGATCTAATTCAAACGTGGTTGGTAGAAACCCTCTTACTAATGGGACGCTAAATTGTAAAGGAATAGTTGACAGGAAGTGGCACAAAATTTGCAGTACGTATTTCCAGCGCCCGAACCACACGCAGGAAATTCTTTCTTAACTTGTGCGTGCATCGTCCAATGGTCAAGGAAATGCACAGCTGCCGTCCAGCCAGTAACCTCGACGTGCACAAGGGGCGAGGGCCCGTTCATCGCTGCTTGCAGCTTTAATTGTGTATGGTGTTTCAATATTGACCAAATAATATCCAATCAAAGTAGCTACTTATTTATTACACTGACAAAGTGTAATAAGGAATTAGCTTTTAAGTGCATCCCACGGTCTTCCTCAGTGGATGGAGGTTGCTCGCTACACAAACAGCCGTCAGAGTGAAATCTCCAACAAAAGCTAGTAAGTGGAACTTAAGTTGCATTTTATTTGTCAAAAAGGTGAACAAGCTTAATCCACAGTGGAAGACCAATGAGATGTGTCCAAATAGCTTAACTGTTATTAGCCAGTGGTCAATTTCCCCAGAAGAACGACGTGTCACTGGTCCAGTGGTTTTGGTGGTTTCTGCTGCTGGTGTGAATGCTTTCCATCAGTTTGTGAGTAACAAACTGTGAGCTCTGATGGATAGATAGCTCTATATTATGTTATGTATATACTGTATTTTCCTTTTTGTGCACCAATAATAACCATAAACACACCAAGTTAGCTGTCATGGTCTGATAGTGTGTGTTTGTTGTTGTTGTTGTTGTGTGTGTGAGAGTGAGAGAGAGAAAGAGAGCCACCAGTCTGCAGGATGTCCACCGGCTGCCTGCAGTGTCTTGTTAACCACTGACTCTGTGTGTGTGTGCGTGTGTGTGTGTGTGTGTGTGTGTGTGTGTGTGTGGTCATGGCATGCAGTCCAGTGAGTTGTGAAATAGCATCTTTTGTTACCAACTACGCTATCGATCCATGAGTCAATCTCACACCTAGACACACACACACACACACACACACACACACACACACACACGCATCAATCTCACAGTAGGGGGGACAGTGGCCTGAATGAGTTGATGGACCATTGGCCTCAGATCCCTCCACTATTCAGTCACACATTCACACACCAACCCCCACGTGTATACAGTGAGGTTAAACAGGCAGTGAGGGACAAACTTCATAGAGTTATTTTTTTCTTTTGACGGCCATGGCTGCACATGATAATAACCACGACTTTATATCAGACTGGAAGCATCTGTGCTAACAATCCTAGCAGAGAGGCATTCAGTTTGGCTAAGGGCCCCATCAAATACAATCGTCAGCGTTGGTGGGTGGGAAGCAGGTGAGGGATCTGGTCATGTGTTGCTGGTCATCTTACTCCTGCTGGAGTCACTAGTGCAGCGGGGGATAGTGTGACACTCTTGATGAAGCTGATGAAGCTCCTCACTGACAGATGAAGAGAAGCAGGTGTTGATATCATCAAAGTAAGCTCATGGCTGTCTGCAGCTGACTGTAGTGCAGAGGAAAGTGGTCATTACAAATTCAAATAAAAAGGGAAAAAAACTCCATCAGCAGAGCTGAATTTCTCTGTGATCATTGAATAAATACACAACGTCTTAGTATGTTTCTCCCAGGTGCCTTAATTCTGAGAATGCAGCTCAAAGTCAGCCGAGGAAAATGTGTTGAGTGTGTTTAGTTCCAGTGACCTTCTTCTTATAGTGGCCGTCCAAACATGCTGGCACTGTACGATAGCCAGCACCGTTTATCTAGAGGGTGTTCAGTCCAGTACACTCATAGGAGACTTTATTCAAATGATAATGTTAACTGGAAAGTATAATTCCACAATTGCATTATTTATAGCAATATTAAAATTTTCCCCATATGCATGTGTTATTTGAACACAAAATAAATAAATAATAATAAAAAAGGCAATAATCTCCTTTTCATTTTCACATACTTGTATGGGCGTTCTATGACCATATTTAAATGAGAATGGAAAAGCAGTCTCATTCAAATTTGAAAATTAAAATGCGATATAAACAATGTAACCTGATTTTCCATTTATGCAAGCAATATTTAGGTCCAAATGAAAATGAAAATATATTTTTTTAACAATTTGAAAATGAAAATGAAAGACATTTTCAAATTGGATTTTTTCATTTTTATTAAAATAACACATACTGTATCTGTGGAAAATGATAATGCTATTGTGGAATTACATTTTCAAGTTTACATTATCATTTTAATAAAGTCCCCTACGGGCTTCCATAGCACTGCATTAAAAAAAAAAAAAAACGCAAGGTGAGCGTGTTGCTTCAGGTTCGAAACTATGATCCAGGAAGTCCAGGGGGGACATCAGACGCTAAAACACTATTTTTGTACCTTTTACAGTAGAAATATGGAGTTCACATTACAAAGTACTCTACCAGTAATGTGTACTGTAACTTTCACCCTGTGATAACGCGGCTGTACTGTGTGGTACTCTGGAACATGTCAGGCTGTGACAGTACACGCTGCTGTCCTGTCTTCCGTCATCAGTACCTCTGAAAAGTACTAATACTGTATCTTGACTTCTTCTCTTGTAATATTACGTCTTCTTCTGTGGTATACTAAATCTGTCATAATGGACAAGGAGAATCTTTGAGGTAGAAAATACCCAGAACTCCACAATCACAGGATATTTTCCGAGATCTTTGCTATTTTGTTGTTGTTGTTGTTGTTATTCACCTTTGAATCCGACCCTCACACACAGACAGCGATACCAAACATAAGAGTCCAAGCAGCTGAATGACAGACAGGGATGAGAGGAATAGATGCTCCACTACACTCTGGATTCAGTCTGTCTCTCTCTCTCTCTCTCACACACACACACACACATCCATGTGCTTAGTGGAGCGTAGCTGAGAGACGTCTGAACAAACCAAAGACCCCAGATGCCTGAGTGGATGTGTGTGTGGCCTGGCCCCTGCCCTGACACACACACACACACACACACACACACAGACCCCAGCTGGAAGGGCTAAGAGGTGTTGACAGAGAAAAGAGCCCTGCTGCAACACTGATTAAACTCAGAAGATTGTCTTTCTCTCTCTCTCTTGCCCATCTCTTCTTTCTTTTTCCTTTCTTTATATTTTCTTTATTCTTTTCTTTCATCTGTTATTTTTATTATTTATTTTCTTTCTTTCTTTCTTTCTCAAACTCCTCTAAGATCACAAGAACAAAGTGATAGAGGACACACACATCCACACCCAATGTAAATGCAGCTGTTCCTCTTTTAGCAATAATGATTCTCCTAAATACACCAGCTGCTTTTCAATTACTGCTCTTCTCACCGTGTGTGTGTTTGTGTGTGTGTGTGTGTGTGTGTAATGAGGGATAGTTGAAGGTCCAGTCAGACCCAGGGTCAGACTGGCTGATTAATACCCCCCCCGCACACACACACACACACACACACACACACACACGCACACACTGAGCTAGGGTCAGTGTGTTGACAGAGTGGAGCTCCCGGCTTCAATCCCATCACAATCACAGTGTAATTACTTTGCATTACTGCAGGTTTATCTCTAATTCCACCGCAGTACGTCATTAACTAGAAGTGTCTCTTCGTTTAGACCGTCATTACTCTGCATTACAGACGCTTTTGCTTTATCACCCAGAATTATGACATTACACTTTTCATTAACACCACAATTGGATCCAAATGAGCCCGCACGACACACTGTTTACTACTTACGCTCTGTAAAAACTGGACTCGTTCACGTTATCGGATTGTAATTACTTCATTACACTTTTCATTCACAGGACTTTTCGTTAAAGTTTCAGTCTGTAATTGCAGCAGTGTGAGAGAGACATTACATGACATGCATTCATATCATGTAAACTGACACAGCGGCTCTGTGTTTGTAACCAAGTAAAGCATTAAGTCAAGAAGGTACTTTTTGAACAGATTCAGTCCAACCTGAGATTTTTATAAATAGCACAGCACAGCTCTGTTGTGAAACTTGGAAACGAAGCTGGCCAAACACAAGCTTATCCAGTATTGTAGCACCTGCTGAAACTACGACATGCTGGACTGGGTAAAATAACAAAGATTGGTAGTGGCTCTTAGACAGCCCAACATGAGAACCATGGAGCTTTAAATTCAGCTACATTTTACAATACTAGTGCAGGTAGGTCTATCCAGTAACAGTACTATAGGACACTCATAACCGTCACAGTTTGGTTGGGTTTAGGCACCAAAACTACTTGAAAGATTGTGGAATGGGTTAAAATATGTACGTTAATCCCGGATGTTGTCTAAGGGGTGTGTTGTGTCGTGAAGTGGGCCGATTGTTTGACCCCTGTAGGGGCTGCTTGCAGAGTTGTCGAGAACAGTTTATCACTCGTTGACTCCAAGGAAGTGAAGAAGAGTTTGGTTGTAATGTTAGCGTAGACCGTCCATCCATTCATTATCTGTAACCGCTTATCCTATTCAGGGTCGCGGGGGCGCTGGAGCCGATACCAGCTGACATTAGGCGAAGGCGGGATACACCCTGGATAAGTTTGTGTAGACCGTTTCACCAGAATGGCATTGTTAGGCAACTCTGGTCCATGTTTACTTCCTGTCAGTTGATATCATTCACATTCACTGCAACAGAAAATTAACAGGCACACAGATGGAATGTTTATATTTACAATTATTTCGTTAACAAAAACTGGCGAGGATGGCGAGATGGCACCGCCGTCATCAAACACTAACGGTGACGATAACAACATGCAATAGCGTTGACGAAAGAAGACGAGACCAAAATGTAGTTTTAAAAAGAAAAACTCTTAAAAACGTATTTTCGTCACCTTCTACGTTCTTTTCCAATCTGTCACTCTCTCTCTCTCTCTCTCTCTCTTTCTCTCACTCTCAAACACACACACACACACACACACATGGCGCCGCGTTTTGCGGGTCGGGCTGGGTTTGGTTGGTTGATTAACACATATTTTTACATGTTGGCTCTCATAATGGACCGGTGGGTCATTAATGAGCAGTCAGGAGGACTTGGAGTAGCAAAGCTGCATTCTTAATCATTCAACCTGTTTTTCATCAGATAATGATACGATAAAATCTTATGTGAAATAAGTTTGACTAAAGCGACAAAATGATTGGTTTTGGCTACTAGATTGACTGAAATGTTTAATATAATCTGACGACTAAAACAACCAATAAGCATTTTTGTCTAAAGGGAGACTACATCTAAAAAAAACTGCCAAAATGAACACTGAATTGCACTAAAAAACTCACCACTGCACGTCCTTTGGTCCCCGGCAGTACACCCACCAGGAGTGAAGTAGATGGGATGAACGGTCCTCGAGATGTGTGAAGGAAACACACCAACGTGCATACAGAGATTCTTGCTCTATAGTCAGATGTTCTTGTGCAATTTATCAAGAGCCATAGGTGAGATGTGGTAAAGGAAACATCATCTTCATTGTTCAAATGATTTTTTTCTTACCGTTGTAGACTGGCGTGATGCAGAGCTGATGCGAGACATCGAGGCGGCAACAGGAGAGGACCTGGGTTCTGACAGGGTGGGTAAAAAGGGAAAAAGGAAGAAGAAGAAGAAATACCCCAACCTCAGCGATCTGAAGCAGAACGCCAACACGGCCCGCTCCAGGCTGGAGAAAAAAGTCCTCAACAAGTACGTCACTTCCTATCCCAGCAGGAACAGCATTCTCTGAATAACCGTCTCGCTTACTGCTCCAATATTGATGAATATACAACGTTTCAGTGTGCAAAACTTTATATCAACCAAAACACAAAGTTCTGTTAGAGCACATGCTGTATGCTGAGCTGTATGAGGTACACAGTTAGGGTTACACGTGGAGCTTTAAAGGACCAGTGTTTAGCATTTAGGAGGATTTATTGCCAGAAATGGAATATAATATTAATAAGTATGTTTTCTTTAGTGTATAATCACCTGATAATAAGAGTTGTTGCGTTTTTGTTACCTTAGAATGAGCCGTTTATATCTACATAGGGAGCGGGTCCTCTTCATGGAGCCCTACAGTAGCCCAGAATGAACAAACCAAACTTTTCCTGCTAGGGCCGGAGTGGATAACGTTACTCGCTCCAGACGCCGCCGCTCTCTCTCTTGCTTCACCACTCACTTCCCACATACACACACTCTCTACGCACTGGTTCTACTCCAAATGACCTACACTAGTCCTACAACAATTAGCTCCAGAGAGTCGTTTTTCGCGTCGGCCACCGTAGCTCTCCAACACGCTTGGCACATGGGAGAGGCTTCAGTTCGTCTCATCACATCACCGCTAGATACCACCAGATCCTACATACTGGAGCTTTGAAGCAGCAGACCACTTCCATTTGTAAAACTGCTCATTATCTCCTAACACTCCCACCCAGCTAAATGTTTATTCACCAGATATCCTTAGAGATGTGGAATACAGTCTGTAGCGTTATGCATGATGGTGTATTAGGCTCATAGGTAAAAAAAAAATCAATTAAGGAGCCAGGGGAAGGGGGTAATATTCAGAGAAAAAACTGAAGAGTTGGGCGGATTTTTTTAGGTTCTGAGATAAATGCTAAAGATTGCTGTTTGTGATGTCCTCTCTGACGGCGGCCTCTGAGCGAGGTGAAGGTCCCGAAAGATACATATACACGTTTTCTTTCATGTTCTCATGTTCTGTGTTCTTTTATGAACATAAATAAATACTAATATAATTAATATATTTTGCACTCAGCGGCTCACGTTACCGCAGTGTTTAACGGTGTGATGAGTTTGATCCAACCTTGCAAAGTGATGCATTGTGGTTCGTTGACAAAAAACAAACAAACACTATTTCCGATTTTTTTCCCAGGATATAACCGCCCTCCCCCGACTCCATAATTTTTTTTTTTAACCTACAATGGCCCTGATATGCCGTCCTACATATGCCATGTTTCCTGAGCAAATGTTTTTGTGTGAACTTTTTTACCATTAATGTTTTATCTGATTTCTTACTTGAATCTCTCTCATCTCCATTCTCTCATTTCCTGTCTTCCTCCCCTCTCCTCCTCTCTGCTCTGTCCTTCCAGGAGCGCCATGCGCAGAGTAGCTGAGGTGATGAGTAAAGCTGACAGTAGAAAACACGACAAGTTCTCCAACCAGTTCAACTACGCCATCCACTGACCTCCAGCCAGCTAAATATGCACTCTGGACTGAATGCTTCTGTTAGACTTCGACTTTTTTGAAAGAAGGAAAGATTTAATTTATTGATGTGCACATACGGTATATGGATCTGGTTAAGAGATTAACACGATTAAATGAAACTGATTTAAACTGCTTATAACTGAAAAGTCTTGTCTGAAAAGCTTTTGATGAGAAGGAAATGTACATACAGTGTTGTGCCTCTTCTGGCCATACATGTGCAGCTTCTAATACAGAAAATTACTTTTGGTCTCATTTATCGGCCAAATTGTTAATCTTAATATTGCCTTTATATCAGCCAAATCCAGTTTTCCATTTTGTATAACTGATTGACTTTTTTTTACTCTTGTTATTCTTGTATTTTCTAGTTGAATGTGTTGTTTGTATTAGTTTTGTGTTTTTGAGGATTAATTAAATTAAAGTTGTGAATGAACGTGATGCAGGTTTGTACCAGAAGTAAACTGTAAATCTCTCTCCTCAATCTGCTGAGTTTGTGTCTTTGTTTGTCCTCCACTTTCATAATCTTAATTCAGGGTTTCATTCAGCGCCATGATGACTGTGAGGAAGTTTTATTTTAAAAAACTTTTAATTTGGTCAAATTCAAAGTAAAGGTGTTTTTTCTATACGTCGCTATTCATTCAGATGGGATCATTAGGATGGATGTTCAGACTCTGAAGTTAGTGAATATAACGGATGTTCTGTTGCGTGTCAGTGTGTAATCTGATTACTGTAAAGTGATTAAGATGGAGAAAAAAATACCTACAAATCACAATGCACACTATGAAAAGAAAAACAGAAATGTTTCCACTTCAAATACATGCAACAGAAATCCAGCCTCTACACTTAAAGGAATACTCAAACAAATTTAGTTTCACAAGAGAGACGCTAGAAAAAGAAAGAAGCAGCAGAGACATCCTGACTTTAAGTCTCTAGTTTGGATCAATAAAAAAAAAAACCTGGATCCTACATTTCCCATAATGCAACCAATAACTTCTTCTTAATAAACTCTCCCTGCCTGGAAAACACCGACATCATTTAAACTCCACAGCCCAGGCTTGTACCAGGCTTTCTCCTAGAAATGTGTAGTCTCCAAGCCCAAGCTGGGGATACCCTGATGACATCATTGTGACATCATCTGGGTTATTTTCTCTCCCTCCGGAGCCACAGGAGGCGTCATACGTCTTACAACTGTTTTCACCATGAATGCATTAAGAAAACTGGATACAGCGTTCAAGGTGGGGCCCCGTTCATTCCTATGAAAGTTGCTCAGTGGTGCATGAAGCAAGTTAGACAAAGTATAAAGTTACCTGGATCTTCCTCATTTTTGGGGCCCATAGAGGAAGAGCAATAGCGTTTCCTTTAACCCCGCCTTCCAACCGCTTGGTCTTGGGCTCGCTCACATGATCGACAGTTTGCGCACTTGTAGCAGCACCGCACGTGCAGGAGCTTGCTTGCTTGTAGAAGCCTAGCAGCCGCAGCAGCTAGTGTTTGTTTTTGCTGTGTACATTATAATGTTAATTATAATATTATAATAATAATTATAATATATTTTCTATTCCATTTCTGCCAATAGATCCCCTTAACTGTTATACACTGTTCCTTTAACCCGGCGACATATCATCATACATGTTAAATTACGTTGAATTCCTTTTACAGTATGTCGTGCTACCTGCGCTACAAGCCAGTTGTTTGGGAACAGAGACGTTAAAAATGACAAGATAATAAAAGTGATGAATTACAATTTACAACAATTTTACAACTTTTACCTTGATTTTAACGATGGCTAAAAAAGTGTTCGTGCGGGGAAGTTGATTTACCTCAAAAAATTATCTTCTGATTTGCAGACGTCTCTTTCCCAATGTATGTTTAAAGAAAAAAGTCTTTTTTGGACCCGATGCATCACGTGACGGACCCGGACGTTGTAATTACACGGTTTGGCCACAATGTCAAATTTGCTTCAGAGCCCGGCGGGTCGTATACCTCTCTGTGAAGAGTATGTAACACAGGTCACAAAGAGTTAACACACGGAGGTGCCTTAGCCAATCAGAGCGCAGGTTTGCACCCCAGACGGGCTAGACAGTGTAGCTACTCAAACGCTAGAGGACACTGTGAGGAGAGGAGCTGCTGCTGAACGGTACAAATATAGCTCAGATAAAGTTGTAAACACAATATAACGTTGTCAAATCATAATGGTAACAGTCTGTACTCTGTTATAAGCTCATAGATGTGTGTGTGAGAGAGGCCCTGCTCACTGAAAGCTGCTGAGCGACACAGAGAAACTCCCGGCTCGCTGAGTCGCTGTAGTGAATAAGAGCTGCGCCACTAACTAGTTCAAGTGAAAAGGCCCAGAGCTAACAGACCAGGCTTTAAGCTATGAACAGTGCATTTAGCTAACTGTTGTAGAGCTCAACTAAATTAAAGTTGCACTGGGAAGAATGTAAAATGTGACATAAAGAGTGTTTAAAGGGACTATTTGTAACTTTCAGAAATGCTTCTTAACAGCGACACCTGTGGCCGTTAAGTCAACGAAAGTCAGGGCTCGTGCTTGCTCGCTCTAAATATACCTGAACGAGCAATGCTCAAAACAGTGAGGCGATACACATCAGCTAAAAGCACAATATCACTCTATATTTCAGCTGCTTGGCAGTAATGTTAGCTGACCAGACGAAGGTCTCTACATGAACATGATTTAGATCTGATCCTAGTGTTGGCTTTTCCTGCCTAAGTGCAGGCTGATGCAGCGGGGCTCTGCAGCATGTCTCCCTGCTCTCTCCGCCCGCAGCCGGAGAGAGCAGAGGAGACACCGGCACCCGGTCGGTAACGAGAGGGTAACGTAACTCTCTGAAGAGCTCCGTCACTTCACAAGACACGGGAAAGCTCTGTTGGTCTGGAGGAACTGCAGCATTTATTTCTGCACAAACGTCCACTGTACATTCACTAGATATTCTCAGAGCTAAACTAACTCTTCTGCAGTGTGGAGTGAGCGCGCGTTCACGTCTAGAGGTGGAGCGAGACAGCGAGGACGCGCGCACATTCTGAGTGAAGGAGAGCAGGCAGCGGAGACGAGGCTCCAGCCACACGCGAGCGCGCATATGCGAACACGCATGTGTGGCGACCCGCTACATTTATACGCTTAAAAAGTTACAAATAGTCCCTTTAATTGCTCAATGTTTTCTCTGGCTAGTAAAGCTACTGAACTGTTTAATATTGAAGCAATATGAGTTGTGTTTTGTCAGGTATTTTATTTCATGGTATAGTGAATTTGATTTAAATAAAAAGACAGACATAAAAGAAGACAATAGTAATGTGTCAGGTTTACACTGTATAATTTATAATTCATGCAACATTATTTGCTTTAATTTAAAAAGTATGTTTAGTTAAGATAGTCTCATTTTACCACAGTTTCATTTGTAATTCATGCACTGTGAAGGTTATTTAAAATATGTTGATTGTAAAATCTAAGTTATATAAATATGTGTTGTAGAAGTTAAAGGAATTATGAATTCCTGATGAATCAGAAATGCAATTGATTCATGAACAATTCTGGCCATGTCAATAACTGCAGGTCAGATTGTTTGGAGAGATTCAAAGTTGATGGCGAGCGAATATTTCGTTGCTGAGTTGAAACTGAAGCATCTTTGTGCAATTTATCTGTATACTGAACTCACTGAACTATTCATTTTGTTTGTTTATTATTTTTTAAAATACAAGCTACCAGTTCACAGCTTTTTGTCTATTGTGGTCATTTGATATTGCAAATAACTTTTTCTGCCTCCTGTTCGAGTTTGGTATCTTCTGATTCTAGTCCAGTATAATTATAGTGATAGGAGCTGTGTGCTACAAGTACATTTCTGTTCGTGTGTAAAATTGGTGGAGGAGCCCTTTATTAAACAGATAAGTGAACCATAATGAGCTTAAATTATGATCTCACAATGATCATTGTGTTGTTTTAGAACCAGAATGGAAGACAATGCCCTCTGATGTTCGCTATACGTGTGAGGCTGGTAATTGAACCTGGGAGAGATGACAGCTGGCTCGGGGCCGTAACAAGGTACAACTATGGATTACCATGCATGTATGTGTTGGAACACTGTGTTGCACTCTCGCCTGTCCAGAGTAGTTAACTAAATACACCCACTGGTGTAAAAGCACACCGGTTCTGTGGACACACTAGGATTCTCTATCAGATGTCTCATACCCATTTAGAAACTGGACAGGGCCAAATGGGCAGGTGCCAAGGACCTCCAGCTCCAGCTGCTTTTAACAGCTATCGATGACTCCTGCTCTTTAATTACATGCTGGATTATTTTGTTTAGAAACTGCTGATGAAAATCATACCTGGTTTACAGGGGTGGTCCCAAGGGGGGGCACAGCTTACTTGTCATCTTTATTACTGAAGGAAGTACTTGTCACCTGTTTCTTTCATGTGTAAATCATTGCAAACACATCTACACCTTCACCCTGCTGATTCTAGGTAAAACATCTTAAATGTTGTATTGTGTTTTGTTAATCAGCGGTTTAATGTGAAGAGAAACGTTTGTCAAGCTCTATGATCAAAGCTTCTCTAGAACATGTCGCGTGTCCTGTGTGGGATTTAATGATAGTTGCCAGAGGATGCAGACATTTTTTGGACGGGTGGGGTGTGGCACAATGAACAATTCATTCGATTTTGGTGGTGATCCGGCTTCAGGAATTTTTTTTAATAACTCCGCTCAGCCTGTGCATTAACACCACAGGCTTTAAGACATGCGCGGTGTAATTGATGATGCGTTCATGACGCATCACCCTGCCTTTTTCCTTCTGCCTGCAGAGAGAGTTACAGAGAGAGAGAGCAGGGGGTGGAGGGAGGGCAGGACACCTGTAGAGTTGGCGTTTTTTCACATTAAACTCAGTGAAATTACAGTTGAGTTCGACCAAAGCACACTTGGTGATCGTTGGAAAGAGTAACGACGACGGTTTAGGTGAGTTTTATTTTGTTTCTGTCCAGTTTGAATGAAGTGTTTTAAGATGCTCCGCTACGTACAGCTGATCTCAACATAAACAAAAATACACGTGGATGATGGCGCAAGATGCGCGGAGAGGTGGGGACATCGTACTCGGGCAGCTTGGCGGAGGTCTGCGCTCTCCGAGTGCCATTCTAGTTCACATTGTTACTCACCACTTACATAACTGAAAGGGGAACTCCACATTAATTTTACACATCAAAGTCTGTTTCCAGATGTTGGGGAGTTCTAGTTCTGCATTATGTGAAAGAAAGAGGTAGTATAAAGCCTTTAGTGTCTGCAGAGGGAGCTGTGTGAAGTCTGATAAATGTCCTCAAGTGATGTCACTTGAGTCAGCGTCGGCTGGGTTTTCTACAAGTTAGAAAAGTCAATAGATCTGGAGGGTGAACTGATGTGGAGTTAGAAAGAATTTATCTAACAAGACCTCATCTGTGCTGCAGGCTAGAGGCTCCAGGATACAGTAGTTACCGCTAACAACCAATAAGAACTGGATACCAGATGCCAAGATGGAGCCTATGAGAACTGCTCGCCTGGCGCATACACCAAAAAAGCTAAATTGTTTGAGTACCAAAAATGCAGAATAGAAAGAGTCATAATCAACTTTGTTTGCAGTTCAATGTGTCCTGTCAACGGTTTCATAATGTTGGTTTGTGGGGAAAATGCTTTATGGGCCGTAGGGGGATTTTTTGCTGCAATACTGCAAGCGGCCAATGGAAAAGAAATTGGAGGCAAGGCTGGGCGGGCGGCATCCAAGTCTTTGTATACATCCATGAGTATAACACATCGAATCTCTAACTGAACTGTCAGCAGTTGCATTTTGGGGAATGTGGGCGCCAAGTAGAAAGAAGAATATGTGGAATAAAAAAGACGATATCTCTGGTTCTGCTACATGTATTTTAAAACTGTCCATCATGAGTCTGACAAAGTTATAGGAGTGCAATCCTGAATCTGTGCAGTGCTCTTTTGAGAAAACTAACTTATTGGTGTAGTGTGGGCTGGCATTAACACGGCTGCAAGCTGCTTCTCACTGGAATTCCAGCTGAAGTGAATTAAACTAAATGTTTTGCTCTGGAGCACCCTGGTAGCTAACCAGGTAGAGAGGGCGCCACATGTACTAAAGCTGAGTCCTTATATATACCGCAGCAGCCCGGCCTTCAAATCTGACCTGCAGCCATTTGCTGCATGTCATCCCCTCTTATGCCATCATCAGGTCAAAACTTTACCTTGTCCAATACGACCAAATACAAACCTCAGCTTCGTTGTCCCTGTTTTTAGCTGTATGCCTATTTCTGTGCACTGAGACTCACATTCCTTGTGTGTGTGTTCTCACTTTGGCTACTTGGCCATTAAAGCTGCAAAACTAACTTATTTTTTCTTTTTAAAAACATAGAAATCAACTATTTGTCATCACTTTGTTTTCCCGCTAATTAACTAATGTTGGTATGCTAGCATGCTAAACTAAAATGAAAAAGCCAAAGCATTTACTATATTAAAACATTGTCATTGTGGACATGTTAGCATTTAGCTCAAAGCACTGTTGTGTCTAAATAGGCCCACAGGCTCACCGAGCCACTTGCATGGCTGTTTCCCACTGGACAAAAAAACCCACTAACCCCCACTAACATCTGGCTTTTGTCTTCAGTGGGAAAGGTTACGATCGGCATTCATTCCCGGGACAAATGACTCTGCAGTAGTCACAGGTATTTATCGGCTCCGGCTCCGATCGGCAGTGATGGAAACATGACACCCAGGTGGACCCGCTAATTTTCACCCCTTTTCTGACGCTTTCTTTGTCATCTCAGCCACAAAAATGTGTCCGTCTCCATCCGAGCAGCGCTCGAACATCGGTCCAAATTAGTCGGCACCGAGTTTGAAGAGAGACTGAATAAGTAACATAACCACTTTAACATTTTCACTGGCCTCAATACTGCTTTCTACTGTTTACTAACCCTGCTTTCTGGCGTGTTCGTGACTTTGAATGTAACACACCAGAAATAAAAAAATAAATCGGAAGGACATACTCGTCTGCTGGCAGTGGGAGAAGGAGTCTATCACCTATTGTTATTTTGAATTTGACCTGTTGGGGGTTACAGAGGACTAGTGCATGTCCCAGCACACATTCAGTTGGTACACCTGCATGTTGTGGGACTGTGGGAACAAACCAACACAGACTTCCTGCTGTCCTTGTTCCATTAGAATGAGTTCACTGGGCTGTTTTTCACAGTTTTAATTGTCATTACTTTAATATCAAAGGACGATATCATGTTGAGCTGAGGATTCAGTACATCCAAGGATTTTTATGGAAACTGTCAACAAATTCAATAAATAACAGAAATGAAATCACAGCTGGAGTTATACACGGTACTGACAATAGATCAAGCCATTCCTTAAGTCATAAATAAACATTCAATATTCATACAGACTTTTTTTGTTGTTTTTTTAAAAAAGGAAATCAACTATTTGTCTATTACGTGGTTTTAAAACAGCATTCGGAATAGGGAGCTAGAACATAGATTTATGTACAGTAGTTTTCTGGTAGATATTCACATTCTATCAAAATAATCCATTGAAATTAAAGCCTTCAAATTGTTGGTAGTAAAAAGGAGAGCAGAGCTGAACACTGACAGTCTGTCTGCTGAAACATTTCAGTCTCCCTGGGCTCAGAGTGGATGGATCTGTCTGCTGTGTGTGTGTGTGTGTGTGTGTGGTGTGTCTCTCTACAGGTGTGTGCTGTAGAAGGCGGGTGCAGCGTAGCCTTGTGTCCCCAGCATGAAGGGGGACAGGACGTGGCTGGCGGTGAGGAAAGGCAGCTGGACCAGACTGCCGGCGGGGGGGTGATGGTGGCTGGCGTAGCCAGCGTGCATGGCCAGGTGCCCGCTGATGGGAGGGGACGGGCTGAGAGGGCTGAGGCCCCCCATGCCTCCACCTGGTCCTCCTCCTCCTGCGCCGGTGGGGGCCGAGGTGTCCGCTCCGGGGTTCTGTTTCTTCCACTTGGTCCGACGGTTCTGGAACCAGATCTTGACCTGGGTCTCAGTGAGGGAGAGTGACAGGGCCAGGTTGAGCCGCTCGCACACCGACAGGTAGCGTGTGGACTTGAACTTGTTCTCCAGCGCCACCAGCTGCTCGTAGGTGAAGGCAGTCCGGGCCCTGCGGGGCTTACCCGACTTGGAGTCCGAGCCGGAGCGCTTCCTCTTGGGTTTGCCCTGCGTGCCCTGGCCCCCGTTGGTCTGGGCATCGGTGTTGTGGCCCTCGGTGCTTCCTCCGGGGCTCTTGGTGTCTCTGCTGGCGTCCTGGTGGCTGTGCTGGCCCTGATCTCTGTCTCCGTTGCTGGGCAGAGCCGAGCTGCTCTCCTCGCTGCTGTAGGGCCCGTCTGGAGCCTCTGAATCTGGGGTCCCGGATCTGTGGTAGTCATCCTCGTCTGGGCTTCTGTACACAAAGCCTTCCTCTGGGAAGACACACAATGAAGACAATGTCAAACATCCATTACATTATCACAATTTACCTGCATGAAGCAAGAACAATCACATCTGTATGTGTGTGTGTGTGTGTGTGTGTGAGTGTGTGTGTTGGGTTGCAGTTCCTCTAATGGCCACTGTCTGGTGGCCTCAAGAAAACTACTGTGTGTGTCATTAGATTTTGCCTCGTGCCCCAGAAACTGGAGTGCTAGCTTGCCCAGGTTTGTGTTGTGTCACTCAGTTTGGTAGTATAGTTTAATTAAACACAAATATACACAACAGATGCACCGTGTCAGCATTAATATCAGCTGAAATAATGAAGGCATTCAATCTAAATGTTGAAACGGCCCTTCTACCACACAGGGCCTTTATCATTTTAATTTATATTTTTGCTGTATTGGTGTTTATTACCAAATACATCTGCAATAAATCAAAGTGCCACACGGACTCACCTTTGTCCTATAGTATAATCTAGTGTACTATACAGTATATGGCAACTGTGTATTATAAAGATAACACTAATAACTTACGGAACATGGTTGATTGAAAAGTAAGTTAACAAGACATCATACAATATAAAAAAAAAATTATAAAATGAACCCGCCACAATAAAAGCCACTGAGGCCCAAACTCCTACTTAATGTTTAATTTGATTACTCAAACTTTCAAAATAGTTCCAGGAACTATAATCACACAATTATGCTCAGTGAAAATACTATTCTCAATGAATTCTTATCATCCAAACATTTGGAGATCATATAATTAGGAGGAGGAGTAAAAATGCAGGAGACACATTAACACCATTATCATTTTAGTTTATATTATGATTTGGTGTTTTACCAAACTAATTTCAATCACTGTAAATGTGAAATTCTATTACAGCAAACCAATTGCCACATATTGCAACTTAAGGGCCACAGAGGGTCCGGGGGGCCCCAGGGCTGGTAGTTCAGCCTGGCTCACGTATCTAAAATTCTATCAAATGTTCATTAAAAAACAAAAAATACATTTAAAAAAAAAAATAATCCTAAAAATATAAACATTTGTGGCTCAAGTGCAACATTAAAAACTGTTTGATAAAAGCATTCCTTATTAAATCTGTGACTTTAATAATTCTGTTTCTATCACCCTACAAATAGCACCTGAAAATCCATTGTGAGCATGTGTCATATTCTGTATGACTACAATAAAACAGAAATAAAAATAAGAATGTATAAAACTTCAAACTCTCTGGTTTAGTTGGCTGAAATGAAAAACCTTCAAGTGGAAAAAGTATTGCAGATTTAAAAGCAAAGAAACAAGAGAAGGCAACACAGTGCTCCACATTTATTTTTTGGCTGAAAAGAAAAGTAATTTATAGAATTATTATTCTGTTTTTGGCTGCCCACAGATTTGAATTATTTTCCTTAAGAAAAAAGTAAAAATGTTATCATAAAAATTCAGCTGGTATTGAAATGGAAATGTTAGTCCAGTGTTTTAAAATATATATTTTTTTAAATCTTATATATTATTTGAACAAGACTTTAAATATTAGCTGAGTTGACTGTTGGGCCCAAACATGCTGTTATAAATACATTCATTAGTAGTTAATGGTAATTATTATAATTACAATAAAAAAAAAAGTATTAACATACAGGAATCAATGAAATTAATTTGATTTTAAATATGTTTACAATGTGGAGCTTATTATTATTATTCAGCTTTAATTATTCCACAACATGTATTTATTTATTAATCATCTCTACAGTCTAGTGGTGTAACTGAAAACTGCATTTAAATACAAATAAACTCAACATGTGTTTGATGAGATTGGAGTTATTAGTAAAGGGTTATGATCACTATTTATAGTGTAATTAACAGGATGAAGGCTGCTCCTTTATTAGATTAATACATGTGGGCCTCATGTTAAATGTTAAATCTCAGTATTCTCTGCTCTGCACAATTTTTAATTAGTTAAATAAAAACAGTTCTAAAATTCCTTAGATTGTAAAGTTAATGTTAAACCTTTTGTTTCCTAATGTTTCTCCTATAAAGTGCTGTGTGGGCCTATAATGAGCAGACGGCAGAAAAAAAAGGCGAAATGAAATGTGAAGATTTAAGAATTGAAAAGGAGAGAAAACACAAAGAGTGTATAAAAAAACGGTGGTTTCTAGTAAACGGACTATAATGACTGAGGATCTGCCGGTATAATATCATATAATGGGTTTGAATAGAAGCTCACAGACACAATTCAGACTGCTGTTAGAAACAGATATTCACCGATCAATAATACCGATCGCACGGACCGCCAATTACCTCATCTCTCTCTCTCTCTTTAACTTCTATTTTAACTGAGCTTCAATTAAAGTTTTTTTATTTTCTCTTCGTTAACTGTCAACTATAAACATTTAAGGTTTCCTATCAGAAACTTCTCTTTTCTTTTCGATTTATTAAAAACTCAGATTTGGGTTGTGAACTGTTAATCCATGGAGACGCTTCTGTTCTATAGTTATTAGTCAGTTATTATCTAGTTATTATCGGTGTGTTGAACCATCACAAGATTATTATAATAATATCAAACACACTTTAGGATTTAGACTCTTCCCAATAAAATAGACACGTGCCCAGAGAAAAACGGATTATTCCCTCAAACCAGTGTGCGCGCACACAAATAAAGAAATATATATATATATATATAAAAAGAGAAAAACAAAAATTAG
This sequence comes from Sebastes umbrosus, assembly GCF_015220745.1. NCBI lineage: Eukaryota > Metazoa > Chordata > Actinopteri > Perciformes > Sebastidae > Sebastes > Sebastes umbrosus. The sequence goes on from NC_051277.1 coordinate 27,822,032, forward strand.
CAAATCTAAATAGCGCACACAAGAATCCTCTAAAAAAAATAAATCGAATAAAAAAGGAAGAAAAAAAAACCCGGGTTTCACCACAATGAAGGGAGGTTAAATATACTGTCTCAGAATAATCAAATAAACAGACAGATTAAGATTTAGTGGAACGAAAATATTAAAATAAACAGGCTGAATAAAAGCAGTTCAATTGAATAATAACTAAACTAAACTAAAGAGCCTGACCCGGGTCATTAAGGGAACCCGGTTTTAAAGGTTAACCCCTTTGTAAACTCGGAGGACTTACTGCTCTGGTAGTCGTCCGCACCGTAGCAGCCCTTGCTGGGCTCGAGGCTGGGCTCGCGCTCTCTCCGGTTCTCCGCTCCATACGCGCTCAGCTCGCGCTCACCTCGGTGGCTCGCGTGCTGCTGCGGTCGTCGGCTGCTCGTGAACTTGTTGGGGTCCAGGATGTCCAGTACGGAGAAAGAGGTGGTCCGGTGCCCGGTGGGGCCCTGCATGGCGAATAACGGAGACGATTATTGGATTATTCATTTGACGGGATTTAACGGGACCATAGACTGGGACCACAGACTGGGAGGGTCCCAGGACTGGACTGATGCAGTCTCTAAGGCAACATGACTCTCTGATTATGTTGTGGACATTTGTTTTTTTTCTCACTTATCTTTAATTGAGTTATGTATTCATTTATAATGGGCTATTAGTATTAACTGATAACACTCGCAACACTTATTTCAATGATCACAATTAGAACGATAATAATAATAATAAATGAAATACAGTAATTACATTATTAGTCTCCATATCAGTAAACTGGGTTAAAAAAATGAAACAAACTGTGAGCTGAAAGCAGACAAATAGCTGAAGAGAGCAGCTCACACACAGCCGGTAACACAGCCGGTAACACATATCTAACATGCATACAGTATATGTCAGAGGGCCAACCAATCAGTCCCTTTTATTTATTTTATTTATTCTATCTGGTGTTGAAGGAAAAGCAGAGTTTTGACAAAAAAGGAAATAAACTCTTATTTTTTATTATTTCTGGATGAAAATAAAATAAACATGCGCATTTTTTAGAGTTTAATGAAAGCATTAATTTATGATTTTCCATAAAATCCCCAATATTATAACTTCTATCAGTCTGAGCTTGTACACCGTGTTTACCAGCTCTATGATCTATACACTGAATAGAGTTCTGTCCAGATGAAAAGGTGTCCATACACTGTATGAGGCAGATAAAAGCTGGGGCGGTGTGTCGGTGGGGATCTCCTCCTGCACTACATCCTGATTAGGATCATTCATTTATTAATGAGGCCAGTCTGGAGCATGTCGACATGAATAATCCCACATTAATAATATTATAATCCTCTCTTTAAATAATCCGAGGGAGCACGCGGGGAGGACCCAGGGGCCCATTAACATCTGATGATAAGAAGAACCATAATAACCATAATAACCATAATACCACGATAATAATCCTTTATTTAAGATAAACGGAAGAGTTCAGAATAAACCCCAAAATAATAAACTCTAATCTATTACATTTAATCCACTGATATATGATATCATGTACAAGAGGGATTTCTTCAGAACTAATAGGACTACTTTTTTTTTAATTAAACGGTTGTTTTTTTTTAAACTAATTGCATTTTTTTTCTAATTTTCGTTTATTTGAGAAAAAGTATGTTTTGTTTAAATATGCTGCGATTCAGATTAAATTACATAATTCTAAAATTCGTACGTTTTCATTCAGTTTGTTTATGGATAGAGGCGAAATAAAAATATAATACCAGATTACTTCCCTGTGATTTGATCTATAGGTCCTTATAGTTTATTTGTATTGTTTCAATCACATAATTGTACTGCTGTATCTTAATAATTAAGGCCTCATCTGCCTCAACATGACAACAGGCCACAACAACATGGCCAAACTATCATCAATATCATCATGAGAATAAAAACTAATAACTAATAATAAACATCATCTGAAATGACTCTTTTACATATTTTTTTCTCAGTCACAGTTAATTATCGGCGGTTTATTTGCGCGCTCTGGTGAAGGCTGTAATAGTTTACTTATAGGCTACTTTTCTGCTACTTTTCACACCGACCTATTTACAAAAAAAAAGCCATTTATTTTAATTTGCATATACAAATATGTCACTGCATCACGTCCAGTGATCCAACTGGATCTCTTCTTGTTTTAACTCTATATGTCTATAGTCTTCAAGCTTCTGTCCTACAGTGGGACTATATCTGCTGCTAAACTAGACACAGAAAACACATGAAGTTTGGTCCCGTGCCTCTACCTGCTGCGGCGGGACTAGCACCGGGTTGGTCGGCGGAGGTTCGGATTGGTTCTGGTTCTCTCCGGCCGGAGCGTCTCTGCTGCCCGGCACCGCGCTGGAGAACAGCCGCTTCTCTCCGGCAGCAGCTCCTCCGTCCAGCAGCATGTCTCTGTCTCTGTCTCTGTCTCCGCTGTCCGGCCCCAACATGGTCTGGACCCCCCCGTCCCCCCCTCCGGGACCCGCCGGTACCGCTCTGTCCCGACTCATCATCATCACGGCGGCGGGCTGGACCGGGTCTGTCCCGGGCCCTGCAGCAGCTCCGGTACCGGCTCTGTCCCGGCTCATCACGGTCTGGACCCCGTCTGCTCCGGGCCCCGGTACCGGTACCGCTCTGTCCCGGTTCATCACAAAGTTACTCTCCCTGTTGTCCCATATATTAATATATTAGAGGAATCCGGATTAAAAAATGGAACCGAATCAGATGAAACCGTTTTAAAGGGACTGCTGGACTAGATCATGTGAGAATAAGAAGTTGACACCGGGCCGGTGTCCAGACTGAGAGGAGGTTTGCAGCCAGGTCAAGTTGTCCATATAGGTGAGAGAGTCTGGACCGGGTCTATATAGACCGGGTCTGTCTGGACCAGGTCTGGAGGGCTTTTCACCGGATCACCCGTCAAACTTTAAACTTCTTCTTCTTCTTCTCCTCTCCTCCTTTGCTCCCTTCATCCTCCGCGCATCCACCGGCGGGTTAACGCAGCGCAGCGTCTCCGGTGATCTCTACCGGTGATCTCTACAGTCTGTCTGTCTGGTACGGCTCCGTTATCCCGTAGTGTTGTTGGCACGCGCACATTTAAACACACAGCGCACGGCAGTCCCGACCTCCAGCCTCGATCGCGCGCTCTGTCTGGTCACCGGTGGGTGCATGCGCGCTCTGGAAGACCTGACAGGAGTTGAAGGCGGGACGCACGCTCATCTATCTCTCTAATAGTTCTCTCTCTCTCTCTCTCTCTCTCTCTCTCTCTCTCTCTCTCTCTCTCTCTCTCTCTCTCTCTCTCTCTCTCTCTCCATTAGTTAAGCGAAGCCCCCCCCCTCTCTCTCTCCTTCTCTCCTTTTTTGGCTTTTAGCTGGCCCCTCGAGGACCCACTGCCATATACTCACGTGCCTGGGTGTGCGTGTGTGTGTGTCCGTCTCCCTCCCTTATTTATGCATTCCTATTCAACTCTACAGCTTGTAATTGGCTACAAATGAATCCCACTTCCACTAATAGTCTATTATCTCGGGGCTGCGCGCGCGCGGAGCAGTGCGGTGCGGTGCGGTGCGGTGCGGTGCAGCTCGCTATCGGAGCACGAGGGAAGCACGCGCTATGGCTCTTCTTCTTCTCAGTTGATCACATACCATGTTCATTATATGTTTACATAGCAGGTGAAACACTATAGCCTGTATGGACCAGGTGTACAGGTGTACAGGTGTGTACAGATGTGTACAGATGTGTACAGGTATAGGCTGATAGTTACTCTGCAGCCACTGATGAGTTCTGACAGTGTAGAATCAGTGTGGACTATAGTGTGCAGCAGTAATAGTATAGCCGGTGTGTTGCAGGTTAACTGTGCGCAGTAATTGATGTGTAGCTGATGTGTGATGCGTCGCCTCGCTCAGCTTTACTTGTGCATCCACACGAGAGAGAGCAGCAGCTCTTATCTTTAATGCAGATTCCATGCAGGGTATAGGGCCTCTCTCCTCAAAACTCAATTACGGCCTGAATAAAGCCGGTAATGTCCCCGCCGCAGTGAAATATTGATTCCTAATCCTTGGCAGTCATTACTATGCCAGAAAATAATAGACCACAGAATTGGATTTTGATTTAACACGCGACGTGTTTATTCTAATGCTAGGGACTTAATATTCCGCCGACTCTCATGTTGAGGAGAGGAGGAGAGGAGGAGAGGAGAGGAGGGGGGATAGTGATGGAGGCTCTGACGCCACACTTTTTATATTGTTGTGGAAGAAATTAAAAAAAGAAAGAGGTGGTGGTTGGTGGTGGTGATGGGACATCCCTCCTGTCCTCCTCCCAGGCCCCCTAATACACAAGGTCAGCTCCATGTAATTGCCTTGCTCAATGATCCTTAGGAGGAAGAAATTAAAAGTTGAGCAAAATAATGACTGAAACAATGAGACATGATTAGCCAATCAGAGAGCTCAACCCATTATAGGCAGCCTTTGATCTACTTCCTGCTTCCTGCCTGGAGGCTTTATGGCTTTATTTTAAAACAGTCAATATATTAATACCAGATTTTAAAAAGATCACAGCAGCTTATTCACCTTGGGAAATATTAGCATTTTAACTATGGCGGAAGAACACTATAAAGCACTGCCAACACACACTGCTACAGAGAAGAAGTGGTAGGGAAAATCAGCCCAGTGAGTGTGCAAGAGTATCAACTATTGTTATTATTATTATTATTGTTATTATAATTATTGTTATTATTATTATTATTATTATTATTATTATTTTATTTGCAGATGTCCAAGCAGTCAGACAGCCTCTCCTGGATTTCGCTGAGAGTAAATAAATATCAGGTTGTAAACCCCCCCCCCAAAAAAAACAATTTATGAAAGATGTAGTGTCAGTTTAAACATCAATCTAACTATAGTCTACGTCACATTTGTGACAGCACAATAATATAATGACATGTATGTAATGAATGAATGTATTTTGGACTTTGACCCACGTACCATTCAGATTGAGCCCTTAGACCACTCGGACTTTCTGAAGAATTCAGTTTAATAAGAGTCATAGATATCGTACAGTAGAAGCTAGAGTAATAATAATAATGATAATAACTGTAATAAAATTATTATTATTATTATTATTATTATTATTATTATTATTATTATTATTATTGTTAATAATAATAATAATAATAATAATAATAACATAATAATAATAATGATGCCAATAATGTAATAATAATGATAAATAAATAATACTGAGTATAACAACAACAATAATAATAATAATAATTGTCATAATAAAATGTCAAACATATATAAAAACAACCCAAAAGGTGCAGTATAATATATAAAAGTCAGCAGTAAAATGTCATAATGTACTGCATGTGTGTGCACATATGTGTGTGTCTGGAGGGGGTTATTGAATCATAATTAATAATTAACTTCAAGTGAGGATCTGTAAAATGTTCTCATTTTTTATTATTTTTTACAGACACACACACACACACACACACACACACACACACACACACACGGTGGCTGTCTCGGTTCCCACAGTGTGTGCCAGCAGACACACTGTGGGAACACTCCCTCCCTCCAGTCAGCGTGTGTGTGTGTGTGTGTGAGAGAGAGAGAGAGCGTGTGAGCCTGTGTGTGTCTTGTGTCTATAATTATTCTAATGAAGGTTAACGAGCTCTGCTCAGCCTCCTCTTTATTAAATTAATCTCAGCCAGTAATGAATCATAATTACTATAATTAGCAGCTTGAGCTGCCTGATCTCACACTGGTGGCTGGTCAGAGTGAGGTGATGATAGCGAGGCTTCAACCTTCATCTCCTCATCATCTCTCCACTGTCTTCACTGTCTCTGCTTGCTTTCAACCCATATACCCAACATCTTCTCATCCCAACTCGTCACATACTGATGCTTTATCAGACCTCTGGACGTCACAAAAAACATGTCCTTAATGTTGTGAATTAAACAAAAACACCTGCTTAGGTTTAGGCTACAAAACCACTTAGTTAGGCTTAGGATATACAAGGTCCACACTGCACATTTATTCAAATTATGTCTTATTGTTTTTCTTGTTCACTGATATGATGCTCTATTAATTTTGCACAACTGATCAATATTTATTGAATCTGAGACACATCACACAAGTTTGCATGAATATGTCCTCTTATTAGTATTATTTTTTTCCTGTCAAATTCTTCCCCTTATTGGTATTGCATGGTGTATTTTGCTACATATACCGGTCATATATATATATATATAAAAATACTTTAAAAAAGTGTCTAAAATGAAGCATGTATTAGAATATGACCAGTGTACGTAGCAAAATACACCATGCAATGGCAATAAGGGGAAGAATTTGGCATATATATACTGTGTATATATATACACAGTATATATACTGTATATACAGTATATATAGGCCTATTAGTTATATGCTAAAAGCTTAACTCATGTTAAACATTTGAGAGCCAGTACTTCCAGTACTGCATAGTTAAAGGAATCCTGTATGTTTTTATATCATGATAATGTCAATCATTTTCAAACACTACAGCAGCAGAAGAAGAATCATGCCAGTCAGCATCAGTGCTCACAGTCACATATATAATATATATATAACAGTTTCAGCAGTTTTAGTGTCTCACAATCTAAATGTTGTTTGTGAGGCCTGTCAGAGCAGGACAGGCTTTACTCGATACAGTGACAGGAAACACTGAATACTCAGAAATAAGAGTTTAAAAAATGTAAAAAAATATATATATTGAATACTGACGCAAAAATGTCTGCCATCAATAAAACTGACATCTGTCCAAAACCACTGTCTTTCAAAACCTATAGCCTATTTCATTTATTATTTAACATATAGTTCAAATAATTTTTCCGTCTCTGACTCCATCCCCGTGTCTCTCCTGTTTTCATCCGTCTCTCTGCTCCCTCCGTCCCTCCTGCTTTTCTATTTTGTGTCTGTTCAAGGTTCTATATTTTAGATTAGCCCTCCTCCTCTTCCCCATTACAGGAGTAATAGCCCCCCATCCTCCACTCACACACACTTGACCCACACACACACTACCCCCCCACCCCCCCACCCACCTTTACGCACACACACATACCCACAGTTAGACACTCAGATAACATCTGACCTGAAGAATTAATTAAATATGATAGCTGATTAAAAATAGCATAACTAATAGTGTAATATCTCAAGCTGTCGTCTTTAATAGTCAACATTGTGTGTGTGTGTCTTATCTGCTGCAGACAGACGCTCTCACTATTGATTCCTGTTCATTTCAGTTGTCAGGCAGACCACTCAGCTCATCTGGAATCATTAAACTCTACTGTCTGCCTGTCTCTATGTCTCTCTCTCTCTCTGTCTTTCTCTTACCTGGTTTTCCTAATTTTTTTCCATCCATATTTTACTCATTTCAATTCCAGCACTTTTTAAAAATGAACTAGAGTGAAAATGGTGTAACAGCATTGCAACCAGGCAGTATTACAACCACTGACTGACTATTAGCACTATTAGTAGGATCCGGATATCTTCCTCCTCTGTGCCATCGAGATCCATTGTTGTCCACACACTATTAAACCGTACTGATCTCAAGGGAAGGCGTATACACAACATTTTTAAGGACATTCCATGTGTCATGATAACACATTTTAGGCTTTTCATCTGGCATTTCACACCAAGGGGTTGGTTAGAGGTGAAATGGCTTTTCACGTGTAATTTAACGCCACGTCATTACTGTGAAACGGTTGCGGTTATGTTTAGGCAATAAAACCTATGTAGTTAGGTTTAGGAAAAACGTCATGGTTGGGCTTGAAATAAGTACGTAAACTAAGCAAAATGCGTAGATAAACAACTTAACATAAGTAAGGGATAATGTACAGCGAGCCAGTCATTGTTGTGAAAGAATCCCCGACAGGGCGATGCTGCACTCGCTGCTCTCTCATCGCCCTGAAGGGGATTCTTTCACAACAGTAACCTGCTAGCTGTACATTATCCCGCTTATAACACAGCTACTTACTGAAGAAATCAATATTTTGACACAAAAACGGTCCGCCAGAGTCCGACATCAGAGCTGCGCCCATAGCAACAGTCTGTTATACATAGCAACGGTCTGTTATAGAGAAATTACAGGCCGCAGAACGCCGTGATTGACAAATCAGAATCGAGTATTCAACACAGCCGTGTAATAAGTGTGGAAAACACGCCACAAACATCACTAACGTAACTTCGAAATAACTCAACAACACTTTGGGACACAAACAACAATCTCCTGGTTGGGCGTCCTGTGTTTGTTGGACCCATCCACCTCCCCTCCCTCCATCCTACGTCACTAGCTCTGAGCGTAGCATATTCACACGGATGCATTTACATTGCTGTCAGTACAGAGTACATGGCTTTGAATGATGGCGCCAAAAGCAACAACAGCGTTCTTATTGCACGCGATATGACTTTAGAAAATAGAGAATTTGCCGTGTCATACACCATTTGATGAGACCGGGCTGATTAAACACACATCATTGAGCCACATTGTTGCTCTGGGGGACATGTTCCTTCATTATCATCATGAACTTTGACTCAGTCCCACTAATACACCGTCCTGCTGCCCCAAACACTCACATAGAGCACCACATGTGGATTAATCCACTGCTGAAAATACTCCACGACAAACGCACTATTTCCTCCTGTTTGTTTGATAAAAACAAATTCAACAAAATCAATTTAGAATCAAAATCGAAATGAACAAATCCCATGAAAAGACCAAAACCAACTATGTGCAGTCCGTCTCTCAGTACCGTCTGACCTCCCTTCCTGGGCTGTGGATCTCAGCCCTAAGCCCATTGGTTCCTTCTGGAGATCCAGTGATCCAGTGCGACGCTGAGGCTTGTTGTTTTTCTAATAGCTCATTGTGTTTAATAGTTTTTGAACAACAATGGAGCTCTTTAGCACAGAGGAAGAAGACATATCAGGCTTTGAATAGACACAGAATACTTAGTTAGTATTCAATTTTGGTTTGGGTCTGCACATGGGATTAGTTGACAGTAGGAAAAACATAGAATACTGTCCTTTAAACATAAATGATTACACATTAGTGCTATAATGATAAAAGCATGTCCCACACCATCCATAACATTTCACTCTTGATTTGTCTCTCTCTTCATCCCTGACAGTTAAAACTAGTTGTAAACCTGCACAAATCACCTCCGAGAGACACTATTTACTTTTTTCCCCTTCACAATAAAAGCCCCCTCCCCCCGCTGTTAGTGCTCTAGTGATCTATGTATTCAGTCGGAGGCCTTATGGACAGGCATGTGGGTGTTTGCTTTATTCCCAGTGAACGCCCTCTGACTGGGGTATTCAATCAAAGGCCTTATAGGTCACAGATGGAAAATTACACACTGGAAGTGTTGTCGGACCTGAACTAAATGTGACATACGTATTATTTAGAAAATGTTGAAGGATCAAGTGACTTGAGGAGGGATGAGGTCCATATCAATGTGGATATCAAATCAAATTAAAGTACGGTATATGAATTACTAACTCAAAAAACTATCCTCTATAACTACACTGTTCTCCCTTTTTATCTATTTTATTTGATAAAGTTTTGCTCTGTCGACTCATTAAGTTGAATTGGGAGAGGAGAAGAAGAGTGGGATGGACTGATGGATGGATGGACAGATAGATGGATAGATGGATGGATGGATGGCCAAAATGGCTCGACTTCCGAGTGGAAAAGTACCTGGATCCTCCTGCGATCTTCCGCATCCATTGGGTCACAACGACGGGGTCACAACGTCAGGCTGTCGTCACCGCTTGCTAACTCCGCCTCCCAGCCCTCGCTCCAGCCTCGGTCTGGGTCTCATTCACATGAACAGAGGAAGGGAAATAACTCTGGATTCAGCTATTAGTGCGTTTTACAACTTTTAGGACCTAATGGTTTAAATAAGGACTATTAGAGTGTTCGTACTGGGGAGTTGATTCACCTTAAAAGAAAAAAAATGATCCTCTGAGTTACAGACGTCTGTTTCCCAATGTAAGTCTATGGGGAAAAGTCTTTGTGGGCCCAATGACGTCACGTGACGGACACGGACGTTTTAGTACCGCCGTTTGGCCACTACGAAAATTGGGATCAACGACCGGCGCCCTTCCTGGGGGCTTGCCTTTGCCTCCCCACCTGACTGGAGGTCATGTAGTGATCTCTGTGGTAACCCTGAGGTTGGGCTGAGACAGTGGGGCCAGATGAGTTTTTATTGGTGGTCACAGCTCAGTGAAGCGCATGTGGACATTTTGGTGTAAGAGTGGTAAAGGAAAGAAAGGCCATAAGATCATCAAAACATATGGTGTGAGCATGAAGTTACATTAGCCTAGTTATCTAGGCTTCAGAAAAGCAGCCTATGGATGCATTTTGCTTCTTCTGTCTGTCATGTGACCCTCACCTTGCATGTCACAGCATCCCTCAAGAGCATCGCTTCCCTTCACCTTAGGCGCACCATATTTATGGACTAAGTTGACTGATTTGCCTATTGAGATCACAATATGATCTGAATTAACATAACAAGAACTCTTATTAATACTGGGTCAGATGTCATCATCCAGATAATGTATCGTCATTCCCAGGTCATCAAATACCGATGCTTTGTCAAGCGCATCCCTACACAAGGCCCCCTTTAGCATCTGTATGAGACTCAACTAACTCAAATGTAAAACCCTCCGCAGCAATATTAGACGCTCAGAGCAACTGCTCCGGCCGTCCATTCACTCTGTCCGCATTCTGAGGAGATCGTTGACTTATTTACGTTGACTACTTAACTTATGTAGGCTACTGTACGCAACTTAAATATACTTATTTTAACCCAAATCACATGTTTTCCTAAATATAACCAAGTAGTTTTGTTTGAATTAATTAAAATAGTGGAGCGTTATAGTTTGACGTGTAAGACTACCCGGTGAGTTAAAAGGTGAAGCCAAGGGGTCATGACCAAGCGTCCATATGTGATGATTTGGTAATGAGTTTATCGTACTAAACGAGACTCTCTGGCAGACAGCAACGCAATGTGATTTCCCTCGATGTATTCTTGCAGCTCATGGTCAAATCTCCTACTGTAAAGCATGGTAGTACCATGTTTTAATATTTCAATACGAGGCATCAGTATGGTTCTGCTCCATCTAACAAACAATGACATCCAAACTGCTGACCAGGCAGTCATGCGCACCTCCCTAATCCCCCCTCACACAAACATAGATGACCAGCAGATCAATATTTATGAGCTATCATGTTCCTGACAAAGCAGGAAATTATGGCAGCCAATCAGTACAGTCTAAAGCTCAGAAATGCCATTATATTGTCGGCTAATTGCTTAATCAATGGATCATTCATCAGCTTGTCCAGTTGCTATACTACTACTAATAATAATAATAATACCGCCACACTGGCGGCATGGAACTAAAGTTGCTGATTGGCTCCGTCTTGTCGTAGCATGTTACTGAGTGTTTCTATATTTCCCAGGTATTCAAGCATGGAACTCCACTAACTTGATGACAAGACAGATAAAGCTGTATACTGTAGTCACAGCCTGAGGAGCTGCAGCTTATTGATACCTATAGACTGTGGGTATAAACTTTCCATTGGCCTCCTTTTTCACACGGCGTTTTCCCCTTCCGCTATCTGTGCTGTTTATTTTTCAAGGCCATCAACGCTGCATCCGACTTAGTGCCTTATATGATTGGTTTAAAGAAATACAAACAAGCCAGAGCGTTTTTCCCCCGTAGCAGAATGATAATGTGTGGAGCCAGACCTTCCTTTAGCACTGACACAATGCTGTGGAGACAGGTCTGGCTATGGGAGACTAATAATTGATACCTATTATAGATACCTATAGATAAAAACACATGTAGTATCTAGAAATCAAAACATGTACTCAAGGCTGGATTACCAACCAGGCAACTGTCCCTGGGCCTCAGACTTTCAGGGCCCTGAAGTATCAGCTGTATGTGTAGTATCAACTGCAATGATGAATCAATTAGCACCCTATCATAGTTTGAATATGCCCACTTCACATATATGGGCCCATACATTTTGCTGTATGGCCCCAAGGGCAGGTTAATCTGGCCCTGTGTGGACTGGAAGCCAATGTAAAGACTGGAAGATGGTTGGTCTCTTTAGTCTGTGTAGAAATCCATGATACGTAGTTTATTTGTCTACATTAAGGTTGATATCTATACTGAGTTTCCAGATAATAACAAACACCTGCTCAATAAATCCTACCTTTGGTACAGCAAAAATTGAATGATAATAATCATACATCAACATACACCGATCAGCCATAACATAGCAGTGGGTGGGATATATTAGACAGCAAGTGGACATTTTGTCCTTGAAGTTGATGTGCTGGAAGCAGAAAAAATGGGCAAGCATAAGGATGTGAGCGACTTTGACAAGGGCCAAATTGTGATGGCTAGACGACTGGGTCAGAGCACCTCCAAAATGGCATCTCTTGTGGGATGTTCCCGGTCTGCAGTGGTCAGGACCTACCAAAAGTGGTCCAAGGAAGGAAAATCGGTGAACCGGCGACAGGGTCAGACCCAAGGCTCATTGATGCACGTGGGGAGCGAAGAATGGCCCGTGTTGTCTGATCCAATAGAAGAGCTACTGGAGCTCAAATTGCTGAAAAAGTTAATGCTGGTTCCGATAGAAAGGTGTCAGAACACACAGTGAGGAGCAGTTTGTTGCGTATGGGGCCGCGTAGCCACAAACCGGTCAGGGTGCCCATGCTGACCCATGTCCACCGCCAAAAGCGCCTACAATGGGCATGTGAGCATCAGAACTGGACCACGGATCAATGGAAGAAGGTGGTCCAGTCTGATGAATCATGTTCTTTTACATCATGTGGATGGCAACAAGTTCGAGGTGTTGACTTGGCCTCCAAATTCTCCAGATCTCAATCCAATGGAGCATCTGTGGGATGTGCTGGACAAACGAGTCCGATCCACGGAGGTCCCACCTCGCAACTGACAGGACTTAAAGGATCTGCTACTGACGGCTTGGTGCCAGATACCACAGTAGACCTTCAGAGGTCTAGTGGAGTCCATGCCTCGATGGGTCAGGGCTGTTTTGGCGGCAAAAGGGGGACCTACTCAATATTAGGCAGGTGGTCATAATGTTATGGCTGATCGGTGTATATATTGCAGCATGTTATCAGTATCAATCCAATAATATATTAGCATATATAATATCGTTCCAAGCCTGGCATACTTACGCTGAGTGTCATGCTGATTTGATATGTCGGTTATTCATGTGTTAATTACAATGAAGTGAGTGTGCATATTCATTTATTATTATTATTATTGACTTCCTGTTTGATTACAAGCTTCCGTTTGAACAGAGTTAATATCCACTATCTATACTTTTTTGTGCATTCCATATCAGTCACTAGTAACAGTCGCCATCAGCTGTCAAGGATCCACCTGCTGGAGAAAACAAGCAACAACAAAGACGTTGAAAACATTCCACCCAAATAAACGTTGCATTTTTTTTGCATCTGATTTACAGTAATTTGTGCACATCTCCTTCAGACACTTGGAGACAGTGTAGTGTTTAGTAATGAATTGGGGCATGTAGTAACAATGTGTTTATTAGATGTCCCTCATCGTCACCAAGCATCAGAGTAACAGTAAACTTAACTGTACGCACACACACACTAGTATTGCAATGAAATACACCATAAAATGACCATGAAAATGTTAATGTTAATACTGTGCACCACAAGCGACCCTCCCTCCCTCCCCAGACAAGGCACTGTGAGGTAATGAGAGCCGGTGTCCAGCTTTAAAAAACCTGAAATCACTTTACGGTCTTTGTGGGTCTTCAGGGCTAAAATGGTTAAACATAACACCTTATTCTCACACGGTAGCAATGATATCTCCGCTGCACAGTCCTTCAGTGTGTGTGTGTGTGTGTGTGTGTGTGTGTGTGTGTATGTGTGTGTGTGTGTGTGTGTGTTTGCGTGTGTGTGTGTGTGTGTGTCAGTGATTGGTTTCTGTTTTATGGACTGGCTAGCAGAGTGCTAGTAATCCGTAGAAATAAATCTGCTTTATTTGACCTTAGTGTTAACTCCAATAAAATACGCTTTACTGCTGGGAGGACACACACACACACACACACACACACACACACACACACACACACACACACACACGCCCACACACCGTGGCCAGCTATCAGGTCATAGCTGGCCACTTGACAGCATTTATAAGGACACAGAGAGGGAAACCTTCTCTCCACCAGAGTCCACTCACATTCCTTCAACTAATGAAACTGCGAGCTGTTGTCCTGTAGTCACACGCAGACAGAAACACTGGAGGAGTTAAGGGCACACTCTTAACGCACCATTTGACCACCTTTTCAGGGTGACATATCTCTGTATGTTTTCCATTTACTGTTGCAAATACTTTTGTGCATTCTGTGTTATTGTGTCACTTCATTGTTTCAATTACGGAGGCAGGACAGTGACAGTAAATGTTGGCATTGAAAACAAGGCAAAAGTGAGCATGGCTCACGATATACCCCGCTCACTGCTTGACCCCTACTAAAGTAGGGCCAAAGGGTTTGCCCTTTTGAAACTAATGGAATTAGTCTATTGAACACAATCTAGCTTGATATTAGCTCAACTTCCTCAGGATAAAGTCAGTAGAAGACAAGAGTTCGAGTTCTACTCTGGAAACGAAATAGAAGTGGAAAAAAATCACAGTTTTTGGCCAAAATTGCAAAACTTTTGGGCACCCTGGACTTCTAACCCCCAAAAGGCACAACTAGACCACACTATCAACCATCATACCAAATTCGAAGTTCACGGACGGAAGGACGGACACGCGGAACGCTATATACCCCCGACTATGTTGTCGCTGGGGTATAATTAAATGGGTCATTGAAAACAAAAGCTGAACCTAAAACAGAAACATTGTATTGAAACACTTGTATTGAAAAAGTTATAAGTTTCACTGAAAATAAAACAACACAGGAATAAAAAATATTCAGAATTTCCAAAATTAAAGTCATAAATATACGAAAAAAAACTCCAATCAGTATGTTGTTTTCTTCTGAATAGACCCAATTCACGGCACATTCAGGATGCTTATGATAATCTGGCTATTCTTGGCTAAAATGACGAGTATTTCCTTATTGATATATCCGATTGCAAAGTAGGCCTATAATTTGATTAGGTCAACCACCGCAGGCATAATACATGGAAAGCGGCGGCGTCTGTGGTGTAATGAGGTTGATCCAACGTGGCAAAGTGAAGTGATGTACTTCCTTGACAAAAAACAAAACGTTTCTGTTGTTTTTTCCTCGACTGCATAATCTCGGAGAATATTCAAGTTTTTTTCTTGTAAAGTTATGATTTTGTTTTTGTAAATTTACCACTTTAATCTCATAGAATATCTAGAATTTTTTCTCGTTAATCTTTAATCTTGAAAAGTAGTTTAATCAAGTTTTTTCTCAGAATATTACCCCCCTCCCCTGGCTACGTGAATTTTATTTTTTTTATAACCTATAATGGCCCCAATACGCTGTCATAGTTTTTCAATGTTTTACGCTGACAGTTTAGTTTTCAGTTTCAACTTTCTGTCTCTGTTTTGGTGTGGAGAGGAGGGCTTTGAGGGGAGGGGGCAAGGAGAGTGGCCACTCCAAAAAGACACACACAATGATTACAAAATAAATGGCTGTAAAACAATGACTACATTTTTCTGAGCATCAAAATCATTCCAAAATTAGTCTTTGTATTATCTCTCCTGGAAAAAAGGATGGATCACCAAATATGTAAAGTGAACTGCACAGAGGCCCAAGAACTCAAGAGACCCTTACTGTACAACTGCAGGCTCTTTGTGTGTGAACTGGTCTATTGACAATTCGTGAGTATGCACCACCAAAGCATAATATCATTTAGCATGATAAGGGTCTGGGTCCCCCAGGAAAGGCTGGAAATCGTTGCTGGGGAGAGGGACGTCTGGAATTCCCTGCTTAGCCTGCTGCCCCCACGACCTGGCCACGGATAAGCGGAAGAAAAATGGAGGGTCTTAAGGACGGTCCGAGATCTGAGGCCATGTATCATTCCAGCAGAGAAAGACTGTACACAATGCCCGGAGAGTGTCAGGAACAGGGGTTATTACAGGTTTGTTTCTGCCCTAGGGCCTCCTGCCAGGTTCATTTGGCCGTGTCTAGGGCTGATCCAGGTTCATGTTTGTTACCCCTTTGAGGGTCTTTGACAACGTCCACTTTGAAGGGTGTTGGTGCTGATTTACACAAAGTTGTTAATTTTTCTCTTTCAGACAAGTTGTGCTGGTCTATGAGCCCAGGTAGAGAACTCTAAACTTGTAAGGTACATGTATCATCAAATATATCATTCAATAAGTTTACTTGATCATCTGTTTTTAGCCATCTGGCCTATGAAAATGTTTTGTATCATAGTGGCAACCCCACAAATACTAGAAATCCCTACTTGACGGTTGCCTTGTCTGACTAAGGCATCATTCAGGAGAATGCAGCAGATTGGTTACATGTTCTTCGTAATATGGTAATTAGTACATTGAAATATATGACCATATGTAGTCTTCACAGAAAACATCACTAACTTCCATTTCTTGTCTTGCCCATTTCCTGTCCCTGTTGTCATTAGCTATCTTGTTCCTGTCACATCCAATCACAGTGGAAGGAAGACTTCCACTCCTCATAATTAGGACAAGATGTTCCAATCTGAAGAGCTCAAGCTTGGATAATTAAGTCAGATTCTCTGACAATTATAACACCAAGCGATGCCAGCTCCAGTTAGAAAAGTGCTGCCAGTGCCTCAACTTAACGACTTTATTATATGCTAAAGACTCATGGGATTGAAGAAGGAAATGAAAATTTGTAAGACGTTAGTAACAATGTAAGTAATCCTTCTACAGCTCTCAAAGGCTGATAAAGGGCGTATTCACACGTGCCTTGTTTAGTTTGGTTGAATCGAACCCTGGAGTGTTTAGCCTCATGGTGCAATTCGTTTGGGTGGGTGTGAACACAGCAATCGCACTCGGGTGCGCACCAAAACAAGCGAACCGAGACCTCCTTCAAGGGGATGGTCTCGGTTCGCTTCCAAACGAACTGCGGTACGGTTCCATACGCTTCGTTTGTTGTGAGAACATGATCCGACCTCGATCCGGCCCAACTGGAGAAGAGCATTGCGCCTTTTTGGATTAAACCAGCTCTGGTAGCAAGCTGTGCTGTGCATGTCAACACCAGACAATATTACTACAAAAGAGCCTACGCTTGCCCTCGCTATTCACATCAGTACTAAACAGGTGTAACGTCAGGCTGTGTTGAAGACCACGGGCATACATGGTGGATCTTCGGAAATATTTTCGTCCGATGTCACAGTTTAGGAGGGTTAATGCACGCCTCCTCCTGAACTGTCTTGATATGCGCCTTCAGTAACTCCAGTGCATCAGTTCATTGTTTTCCAGTCACAAGCCTCATTTTCAAACTGTATCGAAATGACTTGATTTCTTATAAATTCCTTTTGTATGAGTTGAGTGACTACAGAGTGATTACAGAGTTTGTAATACAGACGTTTTTTAATCACTAGTATCAAGGCTACCAAATTGTACTCCAGTATTACTGCCTTGGACTTGCAGGAGGACCTTATGAAGGCAGCAACAAATGTATCAGTACAGACTATCAGAAGGTCACAGAACAAGCAGGGACTTCATGGAAAAAGGGACTTCGGAAAAACCTCACCGCACACCATTCTTGACCAATGTCTGGTGTAAGAAGGGCAAAACCTACGACAAGAAGAACACCATGTCAACTGTTAACCATGGCAGTAGGTCTGTCCTGCTGTGTGTTTTTGTTTTTGCTGCTGCAGGAAGTGGTAAACTTCACTGTGTGACTGGCACCATGGACCTTTGAAACACCAGGCCATTTTGAAGAAGAATGTGATGCCTTCAGTGATTTAAATTGAAGTCTGGTAATCATTGGACTTTCCAGCAAGACAATAATCCCAAATCAACTAAAGCTTTGAATCCATCCTGTAATGTCCTTGAGTGGCTATCTCAGCCCCTGGATTCAAATCCCTTTGAAAATCTGTGGCAGGATTTAAAGAAAGCAGTGGCAGCACAGACACCAAATAATATCAGTGAGCTGGAAGCTTTTGCACATGAGGAATTTGTTAAAAGTCCAAAAGAGAGGTGTCAGAAGCTTGTGAGAAACTCCTGGAAAACTACATTGGAGGTGTGGTGGAGATACGTCATAAAGGGTAAAGGGTCGACAAAATATTGAGTTTGTTTGTTAATATTATGAAACTTTGTTTGACTGTTCAACAAGGCCTTAGTTCTCATTCAATTTTATTCAGTCATATTATATATTATTTATTTACCGTATATTATATAAATATATACCGATCAGCCATAACATTAGGATAGCATGGGCACCCTGACCGGTCTGCGGCTACGCAGCCCCATACACAACAAACTTGCGATGCACTTTGTGTTCTGACACCTTTCTATCGGAACCAGCATTACCTTTTTCAGCAATTTGAGCTCCAGTAGCTCTTCTATTGGATCGGACAACACAGGCCAGCCTTCACTCCCTACGTGCATCAATGAGCCTCGGGTCTGACCCTGTCGCCAGTTCAGCGGTTTTCCTTCCTTGGACCACTTTTGGTAGGTCCTGACCACTGCAGACCGGGAACATCTCACAAGAGCTGCAGTTTTGGAGATGCTCTGACCCAGTCATCTAGCCATCATAATTTGGCCCTTGCCAAACCCTTCCAACACAAAGTTCAAAGTTCAAAATGTTCACTTGCTGTCTAATATATCCCACCCACTGCCAGGTGCCATTGTAACGAGATAATCAATATTATTCACTTCACCTATCAGTGGTCATAATTTTATGGCTGATCACTGTATATATATATATATATATATATATAGTTGTTTAAAGGCTAACTCCGATGAATGGGGGTTTGAAAAAAAGACAAACTGTTTGTTAAAGCAGGAATCAGTTTTGCTGCTGACGGCTACTTGAGGTGAATTAGAGTGTAAAGCTGCTAAAACCAAATAAAACACAGAGAATTCTGTTTAAGAACAGACGAAAACTAGACATATCACTTTCTCTTAAGCCATTGAATTAAACTGATAGCCATCGCTATTGTTACAGACTGAACAAGGAACTAAATAACTCCCCAGATGCACACGAACGCACACACACACACACGCACGCACGCACGCACGCACACACACACACACACACACACACACAGTCCAAACCTACTCTCTGCATCTCTATACAGCTGCAGTAAACTGAGTGACACATCAATCAAAATCAAACATACCTACACGGATGTTACAGTTTTAACAGGTTTATAGTGTCACAAATGTGATGCTAGCATCTGATCCTACAAATGTTATGTATCAGTATCACTTATAATAATATTAGAGAGCACTATGCATGATGTGCAATTTACACAGGCTACAAGTCACAGTCACAGAAAATTAAAACTAAATGAGAAAATATGTACGCATTACGCAATAATACAAAAATTCAATAGACTGCAATCGAAACTCTAACGTTTACTCTTCAGGACCAAGAAAACTTTACCAACTTTGCAGGCTTTTTCCTCATTTTATTATCATTGTGAGGACATTATGAAAACATATAGGTACACACACACACACACACACACACGCACAGCTGTCAAGTATACCATCAGAGCTCCAGGCAGAGAAATGTGGCATGTGTGCAGCAGCAGAAAAAAGCAAATAAAGCAAATAGTGTTATCAGTAATTTAACAGCAGGCTGATATGGCCTATTGATCTGTCCACTGGAATCTTTTATCTCCACAACACAATGTATCCACTCTGCGGTTTATGACCCCCCCCCCCCCCCCCCCCCCCCCCCACACCACCACCACCACACACTCATAGTAAAACACAAGCCATGCGTCTTGAAACACAATCTGCAGAGACACACTGACCACAATATAAACACACACAAATATGAACACACTCGAAAGAGCAATAGAACAAGACTAAGCTTGTTCATCGCCCGGAGCTGTTGAGTTTTCTTTTATTACACCACTAGGAGTCGCCAAAGTTGAAAATTTGAATTCAGCAAATTCTCTTTTTAATACTTAAATACTTAGAAAGAGATTTATTAAATAAATACTTACAGTAAAAAAAAATAGCATATGACTTAATTTGTCATTTGCCCAGGGGCACTAATCAGCTGGATCTTTTCCTTTTTGAATTATTCTGGGGCTGGCTATAACATGGATTCTTTCACAACAATGACCCGCTAGCTGTTCATTATCCCGCTTATCACACGGCTAATTACTGAAGAAATCAATATTTTGACACAAAAACGGTCCGCCAGAGTCCGACATCAGAGCTGCACCCATAGCAACGGTCTGTTATACATAGCAACGGCCTGTTATACATAGCAACGGTCTGTTATAGAGAAATTACCGACTGCAGAACGCCGCGATTGACCAATCAGAATTGAGTATTCAACACAGTAATAATGACAAATCACGAGGGACTAATAATAATCAGGGCTGTCAATCGATTAAAATATTTAATCACAATTAATCGCAAATACATCTCATATTTTTTATCTGTTCAAAATGTACCTTAAAGGGCGATTTTTCAAGTATTTAATACTCTTATCAACATGGGAGTGGACAAATATGCTGCTTTATGCAAATTAATGCGTTAATTTTTTATTATAAATCAATTAACAACACAAAACAATGACAAATGTTGTCCAGAAACCCTCACAGGTACTGCATTTAGCATAAAAAAATATGCTTAAATCATAACATGGCAAACTCAAGACCAACAGGCAACAACAGCTGTCAGTGTGTCAGTGTGACTTGACTATGAAACACCGGACTTTTCCCGAGCAGACCGGTGTTCGTGTCCCGTGTGAAACCAGAAGTCAAAGATGATTTATTTGTCACGTAACTTCCGAACTTACTTAGGTGGCAGATGGGGATGGCTGTTTTAGTGTTAAAACTGCCAGAAAATGTTCCGCTGGCTTTGGAGTTGCTGGAAGGCACCTTTGACATAGCTGAGCTGAGTAAAGGAAAGTGATGTAACCAGTAATGTAACTAGTAATTCAGACGAGTTGGAGGTAATACCTGTTTAATTACACTTAACTAATTTCCATGAATTTTCGCAAAAGGGCTGGGACACGAGCAAACACTTGTCCATTAATCCAGTGTTATAGAACTTTGTTGCTGCTTTCAAGGGGCCCCAGTAACAGTCAGACAAGTCAGTCAGAGACAGTCACAGTCCTCTGTCTTCTGTCTTGTGTTCTCTGTCCGAGGCGAAAAACAGTTATTCTTGTTTTAGCTTTTTGATGACAGCTCTGTCTGCTGCTAGTCATAATACCTGACACACACACAAACACACACACACACACACACACACACACACACACACACGCGCACGCACGCACGCACGCACGCACGCACGCACACACACACACACACACACACACACACACTCACTCATCAGGCCTCCTCTCTCTTCACTCTATATTCTATCTGCTCTATTCGGCCATTCTATCCATCATAGAATTAAACGACAAGCACTGTAGTTAAAATGCCCAATAAATCCATGTTCATCAAGCACTGTGCAGCAATTACATCTCCTTTATGGCAGCCCTGTTGCCAGCGGCAGCCGCAAACCTTTTGTTAATTAAGATCATCCCATTAAGACACTAATTAACAATTAGCATAAACATAATTAGTGAATGCTGACATTTGGCGTGCTCCATTGTTGAAATAATTTCTAGAAATTGCCCTCGGAGAGGTTTTTGTCAGAGGGGGATAATGGCAGCACTTTGTCACACACACACACACACGCACACAAACACACAAACACTGCAAGCTGGCTAGCTAATTGTCATAGTGTGTGTGTGTGAGAGAGAGCTGGAGAAAGACAGAACGACATGGAGGATGATGACTGATAGCTAACACTAAGCAGGCTACAGCCTGCCTAACTGAAAAAAGTGAAGAAGAGGAGTTATTCTTGTCTTCTTAACATCCGTTTCCCCTGTTCCTTTCTTATTTTCTATCTTTCATCTTTATCTTTCCTTCATCAGCTCATAATATAATACTGAAATCAACACTCTAAATCTCTCACTCTTTGTCCTCCAAATTATCCTTTGCAATGCTCCGCTATGTCTAAGGTAGAAATGGTTTGTCTGTCTGTGTAGATTGGATATTTAGCCCCGGCAGCACCGTGATGATGATGAAGGGTGGTGGAAAAGAGCAGCAACATATTTTCCTGCACTTCACAGTTCACACATTTTTCTCCTGTGATGATTATGATGCAGAACATGATCAGTGCTAATAGTGACCTGACTCAGTTACTAGTACTGAAGGGACTTGTGAAGACCTCACCTTCAGGGCGTTTTCACACCTTTACTTCCTTTGCTCTGGTTCAAATCAGGGACCAACATTGCATATTGTCTTGAGTTTTGGTTTGTGTTCACACGGCATAATTTACAAACGGACCAAAATTTGTGACGCGCAAGGAAACTGGTCAGAAAGACTCCCGGAACTAAACAAAGAGTAAAAGAAGAGCAGACACCTGTTGTGTTCCAGAAACAGATTAATGCACCGCTTTCTCAACGGAGGGACACCTACAAGGGTTGATCTTGGCCCCATCGTTTATTACATCATTTGCATTCATTACTCTAAACAAATAAAGAAAATTAAGCGCGGCTGGAAAATAATGTGTTGATTTCAGGAGGAGGCGCTCATTAATCCTTCTGAACATGTGACATGCTCATCAGCCAAATTATTTTTTCGAAGGTCCATCAGGAATGTCCGTGACTTTCAACACAGACTACACCTGTAGGTGCTGGTCGGATCATGTTCTCACCACAAACGGACCATACCAAACTTTACCGAACCATACCAGACCACCTCTTCCACAAGGTCTCGGTTCGGTTGTTTTTGGTATGCACCCAAATGTGCGATTGCTGTGTTCACACCTGCCCAAACGAACTGCACCACGAGACTAAACGCTCCAGGGTTTGAGCCAACCGAACTAAACAAGGCAGGTGTGAGAACGCCCTAATTTACAGAGTCATGCTGCTGTGGTTTTTCTCTAGACGTTCAAGAGACCACCACCAACTACATCCTGTTATTAGGGTGTCTTTTTTTTTTGTGCATGACTTCCTGTACACCAAACCACAAAAAAGCCCTTTGAGCGTGATTCCACAGCTGCCATACCTCCAGTAAAATAACTCACTTTAATTCACTTGGTGACACAAAATGGTGCGAAAGACAGTAAAGCCTTCGTCTAAACAGCCACCAGCAGCTGGCTAAGGCCTTCAGACAGAGAAGCAGCTGAGTGATACTGACATCTCATCCCACACACACACACACACACACACACACTGACCAGTCTCCTATCATCTCCTCTCCTCTCCAATGGGCAGCAGTCTTTAGAAAATTAACTTTGAGAAGTCTGGAAGAGACATACAATTCATCACATACAACTCTGTCAACCACAACACTATTAGAGTGGGGGTGGGTGGGGGGGGGGGAATCCCACAGAAGCACTTACTGTAGGTTTGGCCGAGGTCTGTGTGTGCGTGTGTGTGTGTATTGCCATCTTCAGAGGCTTTGATAAATGTGTCTATTTGGTGGTGTGTTTCTGTGTTTCAGGCAGACTGGCTGTGTGTGATGGATGGATAGAAAGCAGCTGCTAATATGTGGGATGGGACTAAACACTGCTACACTGCTATCACCTACACCCATCCCACTATTAACACATCAGCTACATGCACAGTGCAGGAGGCCACCACACACTGCTGTTTATGTGTAACAGACAATATTGTTATTCCTGCTATTCTCTTTAGTTCTTGACTTTTTACTGATAGACCTTAATGTGATATCAATATTTTTTTAGATTGATGGTAATGATGGTTTTTATCCTGTATTATATTGTTAATCGGAGATATACAGCTCTTGCATGGATGGATGCTAAGATTTTTAAACACTGGCCCCTAAATTTGGTGGCTAAATTACATTTTTGGTGGCCCAAATGTAAACGTGTAAAAAACAATACAGAAAAGGCAATTTAACGCAGCTTAACACAAACTTCCTCAACTGTAACATTAACAGAATGAACATATGTAATTATTGTAGATTGAAAACTCACGTTCTTTGTTCTCGGACAGTCTCCCAGTGCACACACTACAACAGATACAGTCTTTCTTTTTCACATAAAAACCCAATTCAAATAATTAGGAAATAATGATATGTAATATGTAATAATAAATGATTGCATTTCTATTTAAATATTTGCTTTGATTTGATTGGCGTTAGTTTTAATGATGTATTATAAGCTAGTTAAACAGGTCATAATTCCCTCTCTGTTATCTATTTTATATCACTGTGAAAACATCTCCTTCCAACAACTGAAAAATATTTACCATGAGTGAGCACAATATAAACTAAAATGATAAAACTAGTGTTCAAACTAAGTTTTGACACAGACCCCCTTTACAAGACAGGGTCACAGACCTTGCTAATACTGTAAAGCCAAACTTAGCTCATATTGTGCTTTAGTGTTGAAAATTCCTTAACAAAATTGCAATTAATTCATCTACCAAATGAACTGAATCTGGGGGCTTTTATGGCCCGTGAGGGTCTGGGCTAGTTACCTGTTGGTACCCCAAGTTAGTAATCCAGCTGTGGCGCTCACTGAATTCAAATGTAGAGTAATTAACCATCAACATGACTACCACAGGTACATTCAGTCTCTATAGAGAACACTGCGTATTGTTAGCAGCACTGTAGAGAGGTCTCGCTCGGTACTGTTGCCTGTTGTGTATATATACAAAAGGTTTTTGTGTTTATCTTGGAGCACATCTCCAGGTCAACAAGGTCCCTGTGACCTTCTACCTCTTCTCCTGTCCTCCCCCCTTGTCCCCTCACCCCAAGCTAACAGAGACTTCACTGTCAACACTGGGCTTTATTAGCACGGACACTAACAGGTTTGGGGTTTAAACTGAAAATAGCTGTTTTTATGTGTCAGTACCGACCGTGTGATTCCCAGTGTCCGTCCAATGAGCCGTTCACAGTGAAAGCAGTGGAATTTGACGACAGTGAATAATATTGTCTGTTGGTGGTGTTGCTTCGTTGTAGCCGAACCTTCAGTGTCAGTCTGAGGAGACTATTGATTTTAATTAGCGTCTGCCCACAGGGAGCTGGCTGATGATTGGAGAAGAATAGGATGTCCTCAAAACTATGATAAAAATCACACACACACACACACACACACACACACACACACACATACACACGCACACACACAGAGAGAGAGCTAATTATTAGGTTTAATCAGCGGTGGAATGGCTGTAGGTCCTGTCCAAGGTGCTTAGAGGTGGAAGGAAACATGGAGAGAGAGAGAGAGAGAGAGAGAGAGAGAGAGAGAGAGAGAGAGAAGACACACTAATTGTCAGGTGAAAACCTCTTAAGTCCAGTTGGGTGGTTTGCGGGACATAGTCTTTATAATCCACTCTAAACCTCACTGTAAATTGGAGTAAGCACATACTGTAAATCCTCATATAAAAATGCATATAGCTTAATGGCATACTGACCATTTGCAGAGTTATACATTATATGTTTCTGATCAGTAAAACAGTATACTTTGTCATCCAAAAATACAAAGTACAAAGTGCAAATATCAAAATCTCAAACAAAACATGAAATATCAATAAGGTGCAAATCCAAAATATATAAACAGGTTAGTTGCAAATCCGGAGAAAAGTTGGTATGGTGTTGTTGGGCAAAGACGCAGCCAGAGTGACGTGGTTGAAGTCCCTGGATATCACGATGAAGGCATTTGGGTCGCAATGACCAAGTGTATGATGAAAAACATACAACAGGAAACATATTTTTGATTACTTTATGGATTACAGTTGCAGTTTAAACAAGTGGTTAACGATGTGAATTGAAACATAACGAAACAAATATATAATAGAATTACATTTAGGCAACAAACCTACTTGGTTAGGTTTAGTAAAACATCATAGTTTGGCTTAAAATAAGTACGTTTGTACTTGCTTCACAAGTTACGGATCTAAATTGAAATAAGTCAACGTTGTCTTTTGGTTTCACATGGGACACAAACAAGAATAAGAAAATATATTCTTACTAAAATATGATAAGATGTACTAACAAAACAGGGGTAATGTGGTTTCTCTAACATGAGCCTGTTTCTACTCTTCTTTCCTTCTGTTCCTCCCTTCAAGTGTCATCATTTCTTTCCAAACTGTTTCCTGTTTTATGGTGTTCAGAAAATCCAACTCCGTCCATCTCTACCTCTTTCCATCCCTCCATTCAGGGAAAAACTGTGGGGATTTATTTTGACGTTATATTTGTGCTGTTAACCGGCAGGAAGTGTGACCGGTCATAGTTTGTGTGTGTGTAATATCCTCGTCCAATCAGAGCACGGGATGGACCGGATCGCTGTCGCTACACAATTACTGTCAAATGTCAATTTCATGGAGGCAATATTGAGGAGATTAACACTCACTCACACTTTCACACGCACACACACAATCTGACACGTACACAGACACGGAAACACACAGACTAACAGAATAACAGAAAGACAAACACCAATAAACACACACACACACATGGACAGACACACACACGCACACACATGGCAGAGATGGAGTGAATGTTAATGTATGGCCTGAGGAAGGGTGAAAGTGAAGGTGACTGAATGCTGTCCAGGCTAATGGAAAGCTAGCCAACCTTAACCCTATCACTGAAAATCACCTGCACACCACAAAATAGCCGCTAAACACACCTCATCATACACACCTCCACATACTGTAATTCACATCCCATATGACCTGCCCAGCCGTACCGCTGTCAGCCTGTCCTGGAGCATCTCCCCATTTAGCTTCCTGTTGATTCACTCACACTTGACAGCTAATAACAGGCTTCAGCTTTCAGACCAACTCAGTGACCTGCGATAAACTGTTTTCATCAATGTATCTTTATGCACATTTTGAAGTGTCACTTTGGAAAAACTTATATGAAATCTGGAAAATTAAAAAAAAAACTTCCTCAATTGCACAAAAAAGTTTTTATGCTTGCTTGAGGTGGTTTTTAGCCTTTGTGGAAAAAGAGTTGATTCGCTAAATGGGTTATGGAAACGCCTTTGAAGAACAACACGAAACATGGCCAGTACCAGCTGTGACGTGAAAGAACAATTCAGACGTACCAAAGTCAAACTAATTCCTGAAGACTTCTCTCCATTTTTCTGTTTTGTTTCTGATTTGCAACCCCTACTTATTCGTGCTGCGGATGGCAGCCATGCACAAAGCGTAGCATATATAGCGCCAACTTCTGACAAAACTAAACAGCCCAGTTAATTCGCTCCAAACCAGTTAATGGAAATGCTCTTAATTTGCATTTCTTTTTTGCAACATTTCAAAAGTTTGCTTATAACGCGTTAACAAATTAAAAATTAAATGGAAACACTGCTACTGTCGTGGCTATTAACCCCCCTCCCTCCCCCCCCCTTGCCTATTGCCAGACAATGAATGTTGATATTGGGCAATTCCGCAAAATCCCCAGACTACGTTCTGTGTGAAAAATGTTGCCAACAATTTAAACATGCTACTTACCAATCCACCACCCTGATATCTGCATCCTTTTGCATTGAAACAGACATGGGCCTATTACACCCAGACCAGGCACCAGCACCAGGATGAAGTGATGACGCAGCTGTTAAAAATTGTGAGCTCTCTCTCTCTCTCTCTCTCTTTACAACCATGAAAAGCAAGCAGGCTAAGAAACCAAACTAAGTGACGTGTTCTGAAGACAATGGAGTAGAAGCGCTGCTGGGTCTCTGTGGTTAATCACATACAGGTGCTCTTTGGATCCTTCAGGTGTATTGGGCTCATACAGTCTTGTGAAGGGCTCATTGCATGGGTGGAAAAAAGTACAAAATGCAAGTCTCCCTCAAAAATAATCCAAGGCACGCTGTAGTGTTTGAACAAAATTAAAATACCTTTATTTTACATGGCAATAATTGTTTAAAATGACCAACGCGTTGCGACCAACATAGGTAAATGACGTGTTCTGTCTGTCTATCGATTTCCTCGGCTCCATTTCAGAACCATGGACAGCACCGCACTGATAAACACACCCTCGGACCCGACACACACTTTGCATCTCGTCTCCTACCAACTGTTAATGTTGGTTTATTTTAAGCATGACCACAATATTTCTGTAACATTAACCAAGTATCTTTAGTTGCCTAAACTTATCTAAACCTTAACCGGTGAGATGGCAGATGAGAAAACGCTCCAATGAAATGTTCCTGCAACAGTCAAATTAGTTGCTTGAGTTTCTTTTACACAATTCAGCTGTAAGGATTAAGTTGCAGTCGTTGTTACTCTGGATAATCCACATAAAAGAACAGGACTGAACGACCACTGGTAGTGGCTGGTTGGCTCGGAGCAGGCCCACTGATCATTCTTTTACTACAACTGCAGTCATCACTCTGACACACACTCACACACAATCACTCTTTCACATGGTCTACCAGGCTTGACTCTGGGCTTCAGAGCTCCGTTCTGAGTGATTGACTGGCCACTGGACTGCCTGACAGCGTGCGTATGTGTGTGTGTGCGTGTCTGTTTGTGCGTGTGTGTGTGGTCTAGAGTTGTCAGTCCACCTGACAAACACACATTTAGAGTACCTGACTGATCCCACAATCCATTATTGGAGCTTTTGGTACTGAATAAAGTGGTCAGAACATCGACTGTGGTGTTAAATAGGTGTCAGACAGCTGAAGAGTGGAGGCTCAGGTCTCCTGCTGGAGGCCATTCAACACTCAACACACTGTATCTGCACGCTGTCAACACACAAGCTATAATAATAATAATAATAATAGCTTGGATTTATATAGCGCCTTTCATGAAACCCAATACACTCTATACACAATACTGTAATATTAATGCTGCGATGAAGTAGATTCAATACTGTTGGTAATGTTATCACAAATACACACACAGATTGCAACAAATTGAAACAAGAAAACAACACAAAAACATTTTATACAGAAAAATACAGTTAGGTCCTGTAGTGGAGTCTCTTAAAGGGAAATACACATATTGGCTTAACTCTCAAATTCTTTCTCATAATTTTAGACAGGTCGATCAACTTGAGCTTACTTTAAATAAACCAGACATTGTGTTGCACAGACATGAAAGAATTAACTACCTGTTATTTCAAAATAATAAAAAAAAAGTAATTACATTTAATTCATGATTTCTAATTAGTCATTTAAAGTGAGACTCTTTAGATTTTGACTGGTGGCCACTGAAGGCAAAAGTGATGATTATGGGTTAATGATAAATGGTAAAAATGTAACTGTAATAACAGTAAACACAAGTAGACTGACTCAATAACGTCAATTAGAGAGTAATATCTGTCTAAGACTTGCTAGCTAACATTGGCCCCCATAAGCTACTGGTCACACCAGACCAAATAAAGCTGGAGCAACAAACCCTAAGGGTGTGTGGTATTGCTTATTAATGCAGCCTTTCTTTTGTAGGATTGATATTTCATCGTTTGAAAGTTACATAGAATTATATATAATATCATATATATATACTGTGATTTTCCTTTGATTATTATCTTTTTTTATATTTAATTATAAAAAAATGTTTTATTGTCAATTATTTAATTTATTTATATTTATATTTATATTTATAAAAATATGAAATTTTCTTTTTCAATTTTCCTATTTTGGGGGAGGTTCGAATCCCATGAGAATTTATCAGCAGAGAGAAACACCAACACATGGGAAATGTGAAACTATGCTCCACCACTAACACTTCACATACATGAAAAAATTAATTTCAAATATTTTTCTTGTAAGGAACAACACATCTTTAAGTGTTTATCTGTTTTCATTTTGTTGCAAATAAAATCTCTGCTAAATAATAAAAATGAAACAATAAATGAATTTAAAACATAGATAGAAGAAACGGTGGCGTATCTGTCCACGGCCTGGTGTTGTTGGTGTGAAAGGTTGTGTAGTGAGTCAATGGGCAGCGGAGGCTGCAGGCTGCAGCTAAATCTGCTCCACATCTTGTCTACTGGCCACAGTCTTAAATCTACAACATTCTGTTGAGCACAGCTTTGCTAACCTCAGACAGCCACCTCTATGGCACCGCTATCACTCACTGTGTGTGTGTGTGTGTGTGTGTGTGTGTGACCAGACCATACTCCAGATAACCTGATGTTATTGATGCTCGAGACCACAGAGCCACCGCTATCTACATGTGCTGCATAACACGGGCACACACACGCACATACATGCACGCACGCATGCACACATATATATTAGAAGCCCACTCAGGTCTGAGACATTTTGTTGGACAGCTTCCTCTCCTCTCCTCTCCTCTCCTTCCTTCTTTCTTTCTTCCCTTTTCTCTGTTTTTCCTTTCAGTCCATCCTTCCCTCCTCACTTCTCCCCTGATACCTTTGTATTTCTTGTATTCCCTTCTTTCTCTTCTCTCTCCCCCTTCCCTCTGCCCTCCACTCATCTGGGTTATCCCCACAAATGTCCCTCCTTCTCCTCTTCCTCCCTTCATTCTTCCCTCTCTCATTTCTCCTGCTCCTCTAAACTATCCGCACAAGCTAATACTTTTCCTCACCCCTCTTTCCTCCTCTTCTCCTTCCCTCTGGCTCTCTCCTCTCCTCCCCTCTCTTCCTCCTCTCCTCTGTGTCTCCTGCCCATTTATCTAAATCTGTGCTCTCCTTAACCACTTCTTATCAGAAGTGGCGGTCGCTCT
Source organism: Sebastes umbrosus (assembly GCF_015220745.1). Taxonomy (NCBI): domain Eukaryota; kingdom Metazoa; phylum Chordata; class Actinopteri; order Perciformes; family Sebastidae; genus Sebastes; species Sebastes umbrosus. Next base: position 27,852,953 of record NC_051277.1, read on the forward strand.
CCATCCTAAACGCACCGCTCCAGATTTTAATTTTCTTCAGATTAATGTCCTCCTCTCCTCTCTTAATGCCTTCAGCCTTCAGCTATCTAGTTTCCTGATGTCTATCAGCGTGCACACACACACACACACATAAACACACACTTGAATTGTTACGTGTGCACGCGCATGCACAGAATTTCAGATGCTTAAATACACACATTTGTCTCCTCCTCGCTACACCATCTGCACACCAAGATACACACACAACCGGCAGGCAGGCAAAATGGAATGGAACAATTTTCTCAAATTTCCTCTAAATTAGAAAGTGTCGGGCCACTCTGCTAAAGCGGAGAGAAAAAAAAATCACCCCAGAAATCTTTTCATTACAAGCGAGCCGACTGAACACAACAAGCTGACCAGAGCAGAGCAGATGAAACAAAACCGACCAGGTCAAATAAAACCAGAGGAAGATTCTAATGTTATGGTAAAGGCAGGTTCACGCCTGAGCCCATCAACTGCAACAGCCTCCAATAATATCAATCAGATATATAAACTATGATGTTTATTTAATCTCATACCCTAAATTGTCATGTTTTTAAAATTCTTATATCAGTGTATTGTTGCAGGGACACATAAAGACACCGTGGTAGTCGATGGTAGACCTTCATGTAAAAGAAACAAAGAGTTTTTCTTCTTATCCTTTGCAGCGGTAATAATGATGATGATGATAATAATAATAATACAACTTTACTTATAAGGCACTTTTCATACAAGAGATGTAGCTTAAAGTGCTTTACAATAAAAAAATAAAAATGCAACACATTTATTAATTTATTTGACAGCGACAATACATGTAGGCATTGTTCATTGATTGCATTGTGTTGATTGTTACACTTAATTAAAGTGCAACCGATGCAACGTATATAGGACTTCTATATAGCTAATTTGCAGACCTTGTCCCTGGTTAGGCTTTTAATAAAATAAATTTAAAAAATACATAATACAACATCACACATAAAATCACATATTACAACATCATACATTCCAATCAATTTACATATGTATGTTCCCATTCAATGATCAGTGATCACAGGTTTGGTTTAGTTTCAGCCAGTGTTTCACCTTTTCATTAAACGTTTTCAGATCAGGTTGTATTTTATTTCTGTTGGTAGGCCGTTTAAACGAGGGCAAATAGACAATGACATTAGACAATAAAAGACAGTAGATGATAAAATAGGTAGGTGAAAGTAAAAAAAAAAAAAAAAAGAGTAAAAATGAGGGAATTATTTAAAAAAATAAGTATGATAATAAGCCAAATTAAATGAATAGGCTGTTGTTTCAAAATTGTTCACACTCCCACGCTCAATGATGATGATGATGATGATGATGATGATGATGATGGTAACATCTCTCTCCTGTCCTTATAGTGATGGTGATAAACCTGTAACATCCTCTCCTCAGGTTGACAATACAGACTCAGCCTGGAAACGACACTTTGTTGAGCAGTAAGCAGCTCTATGATCCCTGAAGGTAAGCAAGGTAACCATTTAATGTAAGTCAGTGACAGTGGAAGCTTCTTTCATTATGCCTTAAAGCTGCACTCATCACTATTTTTATATATATATACAATGAACTGAATGAGTGTGTTATGTGAAAGGAGTCCCTCGTAGTGAAAAACTCACAAGTCTTTTAGTGACATCATTGTTTTGGTTTTGCCACCCACAACTTTACTGTTTTGGTTCAGTCTCACAGCTCTCATCATCCTGGGCTGTGTCCAAAATCATTCACTACTCCCCACTCACTATCCAAGAAGTTCTATTTGGAGGACTATATAGTGGGCTCATCGGAAAAAAAACAAACACTTTTGCACACTTGGGTCATTTTCTCTGAAGCATTAATTACATCATTAATGTTACACAATTAAAACGTGCCAGATCAACGTCAGCTGGTAGACCATCCATAATAAATACTGAAATGTGTTTTTGTGATAAATACATATTGTAAGCTATTTCGTTGAGTTGTCTCTTAGTGAAATGCTCTGAGTGAATTAAGCCCCCCCGCCCCCTGGTAAGCAGTGATGCAGCGTATATGTCTAGGGCTTTTATTGTGAAAGGTAAGAACGGAAGGAGTAGAGCGGTATGAGGTGCTGTTGTCAATGTCAATATTGGACTTACATCCATCTGGTGGACACAAACACGAATCCAAATGAAAGCTCTGTATTGAATAAATAAATAAAACAAAAGATAAAAATCATCATAATGCAGCTTTAAAGACATTCAGTTGTAGCAGTAGCTGATCAGACAGAGTAGACAGTGCTGCTATATTAAAGAGGTTGCACTAAATTAATTACATTTAATTATGCCCGAAAACTCACAAACTCTGATCAAACTAGGCAGCGCTGACCAAAGATGAATCATGATTCTGTTACTGTAATGCCTATTTCTCTAATCAAATGTTTTCAGAAACATATTTTACTCTACTGTTTAGCTGTAAAATGAGAAAGTTTCGCGAGCAGTGATTGACAGCTGCTCAGAGACTGTTCGGCTCTGATTGGTTGTTTTCCTTCGGGCGCAGTGAAATCTTGGAAATGCTATTAGGAGCACTAAAAGGAGGACACAGTTTATCTACAGTCAGGATACAGTGACAGTTTTATAAAGAATAACTTTTACTTAAAGTTACCAACTGCAGCTTTAACTAAATTCAGTTGCACTGCAGTGATTAAATAAAATATTGGATGCGTATTGTTCTTTACAGAAAGGAGAGAATATATCCACTAATAATGACGTGTTAATAAATAGCAAACAGTGAGTTTGTGTCAATCTCTCAACAAAATTAAAAAAATAATGATACAAATAAATCAATGAATGTGCCTTTAAGGGCGTGCACATTTGTTTTTACTCATAGATGGAATATAAGACATGTAGTGCAAACATAACAGCTGATCTTCAGCAGTACAGGGATGTGTGAAAAGATGATGTGGAGTGAGTTCAGCCCGAGCTAGAGAGGAGGACACAGCAGAGCGGAAATGAACAGCTTCTAATTCTCCCTCTGGAACTCATTAAAGCCGTTTTAAAGTCATTAAAAAGTGAAGAAATGCCTGATTCACTCTACTACATTAAGATAACACAGTGTTTCATTCTGTTTGTTAAAGGATCCTCTGCCTCACTAATATTTTATGTTCCAGTTTATTTGAAATGAAAGCAGCAGTAGGCGAGATTGGAGCAAATATGATTAAAAAAAGTTATTTTTATAAACGGTCAGTATATCATGACAGTAGTGTATGAAACAGGTAATCTGAAAAAAATGATGTGCCTCTGTGTCCTCTGGTGCTCCTAATGGCATCTGCAAGATTTCACAGACCGGAGGAAAACAACCAATCAGAGCTGATCTGGAGTCTGCCGTCTCTGAGCAGCTGTCAATCACTCGCGAACTCCGACCAAACAGTCAAACTAGGTAGCGCTCAACATCTTGTAGTGTATTGTTTAGCTGTAAAATGAGAAAGTTTGTGACCCGGCAGCCATGTTGAGATCAGTTAAGGAAATACCAAACACCGCCCACCAGCCGGAGCAATGCCAATAGGAACGCTCAATATGAATGCTCTCTCTGAAATGACCTGTGATTGGCCAAAGTCTACCGTCACGGGCTAGATGTTCTAAAGCCTGAAAATAGAGCCATGAGGAGAAGTGTAGTTTTCTCTCAGAACACTTGAACTACAATATGCTGAAAGGTTATTAAGGAATTTTTGCCCAATGATGACAAAAACTTTCTGCCTACTGAGGCTTTAAGTGATGAGAAAAAAAATAAAAAGTCTTCACATCTGTGAAGTGAGTGGACGCCTAATACACAGATGAATAGAACGGATGAAACTATGTCAGCCTTTAGGTGTGATTTGGACACTGCTGATTTATGCAGTTTTTAATGACCAAGTAGCCTGATTGGTCAGTTTGTAGCCATGATCTATTCGCTGTAGACCCTTTTCACTTGGCTCTACTTCATTTAGATTTACCAGTGAGCCAGCATGCAAAATACCAATCAGTTGATATGAATTTTATGAATTTATAAGAATGGCAAAGTGTGTTAAAGTCGTGTTGTGTCCCCGCCACTATTAAACCGAACACTTAACGTCACTAAACCGGTGACATTGGGACAGTTGAATGATCAGCACCATGGACAGCACCACACTTAAAATCTCTCTCACATATCTATTACTCCATATTGGCAAACATACCCTAAAAAAGACCCAATATTTTAACCACCTAAAAGTATTCAGGAAAACAACTTACACAAAAATTATACGATATGATTCTGGCCTACTTACTTTCATTTACCAGGAGAAAGCACTTCTTAAGGCACAACAATACTATATCGCTTCTTTGCTTGTGATGTTTTTGGGGTTTTAATTGAAAAGACTGATCTTCTTGTGCACACAGGTCTACTTGGCTGAGCTTTGTCCTGACTTATTGTTGTATTATTGCTGATGTATTGTCTTATATTGATTAGTTTCATATTCTGTTTACTCATTGGGAGGGCATCCCATTTAATATTTGTCTCTGTCCATTGACCGGGGCTCCTGAATTAACAATATCTACAAAACGTCCTTAGCCCATGCAGGGCCTAAAGTAATATTAAGGTGCTATATAAAACTATTTTTAGGAGCATGTGTGTATTAGCAGAATTTCAGTTAAAACTCAACTCAGTGTTTCTGTTATTTTGCAGTTCTTGAATTCAAATGGCAGCTAAACTGTCTCACCTGAATAAATCCTGAATGAATAGTGTTGTAGGTCTTTATCACACATTTGTGACATGGCACAGTAAAGCACAGGTGTAAATAATATAAAATAACATTTAACACACTGGCGATTTTCTATATTTTTCTTATAGTTTTAAGATAATAAATCACATGAAAAGACCAAAAACCAACAATGAATAAAAGTATTGTGTGTATCACAGCCTGATATCTCTTCTTCCTCTGTGCCATAGAGCTCCATTGTTGTTAAAAGCACATCAATGAGCCTCACTGTGTCACTGGGTGACCTGTTCCTCCATCACCATGAACACACACACTGTAATTTATTAGGACTCGATCCCACATACAGTGTCCTGCTGCCTCACTAGAGCTGTGGTTTTTAACCTTTTCGGGTCGCGACCCCCCAGTTTTGTTTAGTTTAGTTTAGTTTTAGCAGCTACCACCTCGGCATTGTCCAGTGTGCTCCAGGCACTGTGGATGTTTTATGCGTTCTGTGACTTTTTCTCTCCTCCTGATCTGCTGGAAGTGCCCCATCAGAAACTCATGCGCATGGACACTCTGACTTTCACTAATACGCTCAATAAAATGTGTTCTGAGGCAAATTATATAACTGGTACTGTACAGGTGATGTAAAAATACATTTCCCAGTCTAAAATTATTTTATTTTTAATATGTTATTTTAGGGCAACCCTTGGAAATTATCTGGCAGCCCCCCGGGTTGAGAACCACTGAACTATAGAGCACCAAATGTGGATTAATCCACCGTTGGAAAAAGTCCCAACAAATGCACTATTTCTACCTGTTTGTTTGATTAAAAACTACAGTGTGACTAGCTGTTTAAGGAAATTACTGAGCTTTTTTTGGAAATGACACTACATAATTTGTAAGCTGAAGATTTCATATACGTCTTCAATAAGAGGATTAATGGATTTAGTGCTGAAAACGACATAAAGTGTAGGCTAGTCAGACAGTATTGAGAGACGGACAGTTGACGGTATAGGAAAAATATAGAATAATGTCATGTAACGGGACATTAAAATCATCTGCTTTCTCCTTTTCCCATATTTCCTGCCTTCTGCATACTTTAACAGAACAATACTATGTTTCCACACAGGATATGTTGTGCTAACCTTTAATTTATTGCCCTAATATATATTTTATCTAATTTAAAAAAAACAAGTAGCCATTGACGACAATGAAATAATAGCATATTTATCTACTGAACAGAAAGGAGTTCAAATCAGATTTTAATAATTCCATTTGGAGTGCTCTTCAGTAGGGCTATTATTTCTGTAACGATGTAACTGTATAATTACATGTAGGGATAATTATTTCTTAAGAGGTCTCGTAGCAGCGAATGTAGCAGCAATACATTCTAATTAAGCTGGAGGTCGACGAAAAGCAGCAATAAAATTAGCTGGCAATCACTATTAGCAGAGTCAATTACTAAACATTAGTAAGCCAAGGACACACACACACACACACACACACACACACACACACACAGACTTATATTGTATGCGAACGGATGCAAGTAGGCTGCTCTGTCTCTCTCTCTCCTTCTCTTAACACATGCACGCACGCACGCACCCACACTCATACCCACACACACACCCACACACACACACACACACACACTCACTGATATCCCAGGCCTCTATAATTATTTTAATGGGATTTTCTCTCTATTCAGCCTGAGCTTGTTGCTTTAATAACACCATTACAACCTGAATATAACCTCAATATATTACTGGCTGATATCGCTTTGCAGCCCGCCGCTGCGCTCTGTGTGTGTGCGTGTGTGTGTGTGCATGTTGGGGTTAATAAGCTGCTGTGTGTTTTAGAAGAGGCACTTGGCCCCGCTGCTCTCCCTCTTTGTCTCTGTGCATTGTGCGGCCGGGGAGAGAGAGCGCTGACAGCGGCAGAATAGCCTCTGGAGAATAAAACACCGGTCATTGTTTTCTATTAGCTAACTCTCCTCTCTGCGTTCCCTAACCTCGTCTCCTCATTTTACATTGAAATGAAATTGGCTGGGGAAATGTGAATAAATGTATGTCCGTCACAGAGAAATACACTCCTCCTTTTATCTGGGGCTACATATTAAAAGCGGCTCCCACCGGCGCGCTCTTTTCTCCAGAATAATGTTTAATTCCCTTAAACATGAGAATTAATTAGCGTAGATCTGCATCTCAATGGGAGCGGTGGCTGCATGCTGTGGCCTATCATTACAGCCTCCTCTGTGGCTCTATCACAACACGGCCCTGTAACTGCTACAGATGTTGTTGAACTGAATCAGCACAGAAGAGATGGCAGAGAGTTCAGAGCAGAACACACTCAGAGAAGTGTCAGTGAAGCTGTGAGGTTTCCACAGGACAGTTGTATAATACAGTAGTAGGAGGTGTTACGGAAGCAGCCTCTAACTCCGTGGAAATAGCTTTACTTTAATCTCATAATATACCATACCTATATCATCTCCGAGGCCATGATGTGCTTTAGCACTGTAGGTGTGTGTCATTGTGTAAACTATAAATATTAAAAACAGTAGGACAGTAGGCTACTCTCCATTAGGTAGGCTAGTAGACCTTTGTTAAATTGAATTGTGTTATTTACTCAGTGGTTTATTAGGACACACATTTAGTGCAGGGAATAAAGCTGAAACAATCAGTTGATCAACAGAAAATGAATCGATAACTACTTTGATAATCAATTAATTGTTTTATTGATATGAATACTCTTTTTGACTTTTAGTTGAATAAAATATTCTATAAATCACCTCGGGCTGTGGGAAATGATAACAGACATTTTTTCACTATTTTCTGACATTTTATAGACAAAACAATAAATCAATAAAAGAATCTGTAGATTAATCAATAAAGAAAATAACTGTTAATTGGAAGAATTGTAGGGTCTGAGTATCTGTTAGGGCTGCACGGTATAGCTAAAAGCTACAATCTCCATTTTTTCACGATTTGAATGATTTTCCTGCTAAAATGGACGAACAATTGATCAAGGCTGTTATTGTTATGCATGACTGTTCACTTATTTATCTGCTCTCACATTCATGACGTCAGTCTGATAGCATTAGCTACCCAGCTACATGGCGTTTTCACTCCTAACTCTTCAAATATGGCAGCTTGGTCAGTGGCCCTATGCGTCAAGCTATGACGCTCCACGTACCCCTCTAGCGTCAGTTTTGAATGTGCAGGGCTGCCTCTAGTGGCCGTAGTGATTATGACGGAAGTAAAGGAAGAAGTCAGATGACGTAGTATAAAGAGTGACAAAGTCAGCGTAGAGAGGAGGTGGGGGTGATGGATGGGTCAAACAAACACAGGACTTTCACCCAGGAAACTGCTGTTTGTGTCCCGTATGAAACCAACTTATTATGTGTAAAACTGACTTACCTAACTTGCGTACGTAAGTTAACTTATCTAACGTACTTAACTTATGTCACATATATAACATACTTATTTTAACCCAAACCACAATCTTTTCTTAAACCTAACCAAGTACTAACATAACACACTTAACTTACATCACATACACGTGTAACGTAACATTAACCACGTATTGAAGTTGTTAATAACGGAATACCCTGCACATTGAAAAACAATGCTAAAGGGGTACCTAGTGGGTTAAAGTGGTCTCAAATTACCAATTTGTTAAATTGCTGAATTGTTTTGTCTTGGTTGTTTTCACGGTCCACACTTATTTTCAGCTTGTCAGTCATCTGTGAAGCAGTTTGGACTGCACTAACCTGTATGAAAGGTGCTATACAAATAAAGTTTAATTGATTGATTAAAAAGTGGTGCAAATGGGTCCTGACCAAGTGTCTGTGTTAGGGGTGTGACGGTACACAAAATTCACGGTTCGATAAGTATCTCTGTTTTGGGGTCAAGGTTCGGTACGTTCTTGGTACAACAGGGAAAACAAAGAAAATGCAGAAAATAACTTTTTTCATTCAGTTTGAAAATTATGAGCATTTTACAGTTGTTCATTGGCCATAACTCTTGCTTTAACAGTTAAGGCACTCAAATACTGGTATATTGTCAATAAAAAAATAACAAAAATAAATAGCATAATTATCTGTAATGTAAATGTAATAAAATGTAATGTAAATGCAATCCCCCCCAGGGATCAATAAAGTATTTCTGATTGTGTAATGCTCCATCATCAGACTCTGACCTGTTGATCATTCTTGAACTGAACTGCAGCTTGTGCTTGTTACAGAACCGGCACAACAGACTGATTGAAATACACACATGAAGACACATTGTAGCTGGTCTCAAAACACTTTGACCATATGCTTTTATTCTTTATTGTTTACCAATGAGTGTGGTCGCATACGTAGCGATAAACACTATCATTAGTTACTTTGGCTCGGTCTGAATCTGCAGTGGGAGGCTGCCTGGACGCTGTGGAGACATGGACTCGCCATCCAGTCTGTTTTTGTTTTGTTCCGTGAATTCACACATTCGGGTGATGCAGTCTTAAATCAAATGTTTAAAGTGCGTCCACAGATATACCCGACCTCAGTTTAACAGTAAGCTTGATTAAGCTCTGGTGCGCTGCCAATACTCGCACTCCATAATTTCACAGGGTCACAGGCCGTACCGAAAGAATGTTTCATACCGACCCGTACGTCCTTTACCGGACAGTTCAATACGAATACGCGTAGTAGCTGCACTCCTAGTCCGTACGTGACGAGTTGGGAGTGAGAACCTGCTGACATGAAAGGGGCAGACTGAGTCGACTCTAATGGCTTTACCAAAGATAACAAGAGCCAGTAGCCATCCTGAGTCACTGCAATAAACTTTGTGACTGTTGTGACTCAACACAGCTAATGTAACCGGCTATCATCTATGTTACTTTTTGACTGAAAGAACCATTTCTTTTGCACATTGTAAAATGTTCACATTTTTAAAGTTTACAAAAAACAAAAACTAGAATTAATCAAATTAGTTCAATGTATCTCCCAGCCCTATATGCGATTTTTCGTGACTATTTTAGATGGATCATTATGTATTTAACTCTCTGATTGGTCCAGGAAGCTGTATATCACCTGGTGGTAACCCTTACTTATCTAAAGCTCTTTGCAGACATGGAATCTGTGACAATGCTGTCTTCATCTATCTGTAAAAGATGTGAGTTTTAGGCTTTTTAAACGTAAGCCTCCATAATATAAATGTTCTGTTACGGCCATGACAGGACCGCTACTGAAAGAACCAAAAAATGCTCTTGCCAAATTTGATTCCAAGTGCATGAGAGGAGGCAGAGTCACGGCTGGAGAACTGCAGTCAGTTGAAAAGTAAAGGTGGAAGGAAAAGCAATATTTCCTGTTCTTTCACTTATTTAAAAAAAACAATCTGCTGATTTTTCAGCACAGGTACAAATTACATGACGTTTTGTAGAAACAGCATATAGTTCAGGCTTGAGCCGTATTTGAAGTGTTATAAGTGAATAAGATTGCTGCTGTCACCTTTCAAAACGGTGACCCAGGCACTCAGACATGAGACCAACGTGTAAAATTGCGATTACATTTACGCTACGAGATGCATGTCTGAAAGGGGTTAAAAAGCTGTCACATAGCGACAGTATTAAATTCGATATTGTTCCAAATCCAATGAATTCATTGTTTTGAGATTTGTGCATTTCTTTTTATAATGTGTAAAAATGGTGTTTTTCTGGAGAGTACAGCTCACAGAGAGAGATAATTGAAATCATAGAATGAACCGCTACATCCAGGAACACTGCACTACATTTCCATCCACATCTCCTTTACATAGTATTACAATATAATTTGAGCTGCCAGTTCTGCAGCTGTAATTTAACAGCCTGGCTGTCATTCTGAATCAGAATTTATTCTTAAATGCCTGCCTGCTTAAATAAAGGTTAGATTAAAGGAGACAAATTAGAGGAAAATGTTAAATTAAAGTAGAAAATAATAAAGTTATTCATCGGTGAGTTGTCAGTGTTGATCATCTCCTTTAACTGCAGTTTTATTGTCCGGATTCATTATTACTGCAATCATCTCACTAACTCAGCCTAGTCAAAATACATTATCTACCTGGAATGACATTATCACTGTCTACTTCAATGACATTAGCATGCCAGTTTGACTGAGAGGCGTGCAGCCAATCCAACGCATGGCTGCGTCCTGAGGAGCCTCTGACAGCCAATCAGCTGTCAGAGCCACAGATGTCTCCTCCTCTTAGGCTCATGGGCAGCCAGTGAGTCAGAACCTGAACACAGGTTAGCTCAACATAGGCCAAGAAGACATCTCATTTCCATCAAACCTCATGGTCTTATGTAATACTTCCTTATGCCAGTCAGTGTGTATTAAAGGACAAGTTCATATTTTTCAAGTCTGTTTAAAACTATGGAAGAAAATGGAAAATAATTCCAGTGATCCATTTTCTAAGTCTGGTCTAAATTGTTTTCTCTCCTGCGATTATGATTTAAGAACAGGTGAAAGAAAAGGTTTTGCCAGGATAATCTTTTCTCATCTGTGAAAAAGGTGGGAAAAAAGTTTTGTCAGGATTATTTTTCGAAGTTACCTTTTTCTGAAAGAATTTCCTAAAAAATATGTATAGACTGGTACAAAAATAATCCCTCTCACTGGTCATCCACTAGAAATGTGGGCTGGTGCCTGTTTTTGTGTGTTCATTTGTGCTTTAGGATGTAACCGCCGTGAAACAATCATAAAATAATGTTTTATTTCTCTGATTCGCTGCTTTGTCCTCACTAACGCCGCTCCCTCTCTTCATTCACTCTATATCTGCTCTCTCTCTCTCTCTTCCTCACTAGCTGAGCCGACGAGGTGTGCCCAACGTTGAATGCTGTGTGTTTACAAACAGCAACTGGTTACATATTTATTATACCTGCAAGTGTTTGTTGTTGTAATACCCATTATGGCCACAAGAGGTTGAAGTGTACCACTACCCCACGTTTTCTTCCGTGTGTTAACACGTTATGTAAATAAATACTCACCTGGAAGAAAACATGGACGCTTTCAGTTTAGAACATGGTAGTGGTGCACTTCATCCTCTTGTGGCCAGAATGAGTATTACAACAACAAAAACTAAATTATATATATATTTAATCTTTTCTTTCACCTGTTCTTAAGTCATAAACACAGAAGAGAAAACAATTTAGATCAGACTTTTTTTTTTCTCACTTGCCTCTCAGGGCTTCCATAATACTGGAAATGGTATCATTTTTCTCATCTCACTCATCACAATACAAATAAGCGTACAGAATGTTGAACTTTTCTTTTAAGAAAATATATTTTTAGTGACGGTAAAATGCTCTTTTGTTTAATACAAAAAAAAAAAAATCGAAAATGTAAAATTGTTGTAAAATTTCCAGTGACTACTTTCAGGAAATAGCAATTAATGATTTACTCTCACACATAAAACCCGCTTGCTTTTTTAGTATTAAATCCGCAAAACAAAAGGTAGTTTAACAACAAGCTCAAGTTGTATCTTTTTACTGCTGAATCTCCTACAGCATGATATGGATTTCACATCAAAAGGATGGTATAATGTAAACAGTATGAGGTGAAATGAAAAGTATAAAAAATGTACCTTACACATGTGTCGTAGAGGGAGATAGAGATACACAGCTAGATAAATACATATTTTGTTCTGGTTCTGGTTTAATTGTAATAAAATATAGTGAAAATAACAAGAATGTAATTATTAAAAGGTAAAAGTGTGTCCTGCCCTGTGAAAAAGTCCCATTAGCTGCCTGCTGACTTCCATCTCAGCACACTGATGTCTAACTAATGTCAAACTCAGCAGGTGGCGAAATCTGGAAAAGATGAACAAATTGTTGTGATCATAATTCATTTTTAGCGTGTAATATCATCTCAGAGAGTATACTGCTGGTGGGCTGCACAGCTATGAACCATTTAAAGAATTGATTTGCAGATTTTACCTGCTGAACGTTTTATTTTGTCGAGCAGACGGATGATGACACACATTTGGCGAGAATGTGGTCAAATTGGATGACAATAATAATTATTTATGGTGTGCTACTTTATTGATTTTGTTTAGCTGCAGCTGATTTTAAGAGTTTAAATGCAATGCAGTCCCTTGGAAAATTCATCATTCATGATTTATTTAGTTCAAAACAATTAATAATTTTCATTATACTATTTTGTATTACTGTCTAATGAAATACAATTTGTGCCAGTACCCATAAAGGGTGATGATGAATCATACAAATGAAAATACTGTATGGTGCACACTTTCAGTCTCTTCTCGAAGGCATTTACAGTATGTAGTTGTACTCAGCTGTAAACATGTAAAAGTGTAACATTTAAAATAGAGAGCTTGAGAAAGAAGTTCAAACCCAAACACATCCCTCTTTAAACCAAAGCCAAAGGTTTTTTATTGCATCACTCAATCCATCACTCAAATTCCATTGTTATAATTGTTATACCACATCTTCTTGTGTACTGACCTTTTATTTCAAGAGAGACGTTTTCACATTCACTTTAATACATGAGCGTTTTCTTGAAGTTAGTGTCTCAGGGCTAGACAATGGTGTCTTGTACAATGTTGATAACACTTAATAAACATAAGATAAACAGTATTTTACCCCTAAATATGGGAACATGCTGTCTGGAAGTTGTTTTTTTTTATTGAAAAATATCAACAAACATACAGACATCATTCAGCAGCTAGATACACGATACAGTGCTGTGCAAATAAACAACAATTTAAGTTTTTTTAATTGTTCACATCTTGTTGTCACGTAACGGTGACATGGCAGTCATGAGACAGTCATCAGAGTAACATGCATGAAGGTGTGAACCTGCCTGGGAGCAGTGTCAGGACTTTGTTGAAAGTAGGTGATAAGTTGCGTTACAGCCTTATTAACTTGTAATAATAATGTTTTATAGTGTGTTATATTTTCTAATGCATGTTTATGTGTAACCAGCCCGTTCTCAGTCCCACTCAGCAAGTCGTCAAATGCGGCAGCTTTGTCAGTGACCCTATCCTTCAAAACCATGTCGCTCTATGTGGCCGTAGTAATGGCGGGAGTAAAGGAGGAAGTCAGGCGACATTAGTATAAAGAGTAACAACGTCTGCAAAAAGACTTTCACTCAGGAGACCGCTGTTAGTGTCCCGTGTGAGACCAAAAGTCATTGTGGACTTATTTTAAGTTACGCACGTTTCTTTTTATTCCTTTTTTTCAAACATAGCATAACAAACATAACAGAACATAACACCGGTGCCATAATACAAAAAAATGATATCTTACATTTAACATTTAACATGTACATACATATATATATACACACATAAACATCGCTTCTCACTCCCACACAGAAACAGGTCCAGCCTGCCTCCCACCCCGAGAATTAGAGTTACAGAAAAAGTTAAATTACAGAAAAATTAAAAATTAAAAAAAATATTTTAAAAATATTTTTAAATAATTTAATTGATTAGTTAAAATTAAAGGTAATAAGTACTACAACAATATTATACATGGTAGTAAGATAGAAACCTTAAAAAAATAATAAATTAATTAATTACTTAATTGTAAAAAAACAAAACAAAACAAAAAAAAACAGCACCTAGTTACTCAGTTACGTAACGGAACGGAAAACTACGTAACAACATTAACAATGGTACTTATTTTAACCCAAACCAGGATCTTTTCGTACACCTAACTGAGTTGTTTCCTGTGAACACGGAACTTTGCAGTAAACATGTTCATTAATGTTAAACGAACATGGAAAAGAATATCATGTTTGGGCTTAAAAGTACTACATTTGTAAAGTGAAAGTGAAACTTAATGTTGCGAACACAAAGACATACAATGAAGTGTTGGTTTCACACGGGACATGAACAGCGGTCTCTTGGATGAAAGCCCTGTGTGTGTTGGACCCATCCATCTCCCCTTCCGCCCAAAACTACATCACCACACTCTCTGACCACTTTCATACCAACGGGTTTACATTGAAAGCCCTGTGCATCTCATGAAGACGCTAAAGGGTACCTTGTGCGTCGGCATCACATCCGTCCAGGGGCGTGACAAAGTGTTGGTATTTGATGCCCTGGGAATGAGAATGGGCTGACTGATCCCAGGCAAGATTCTCTCCAGGGCCCCACGTAAGCCTTGGTTTGGCCAGTCACAGTCATATCTGTAATCTTATGATTTTATAGCTTTTGTTACATTCAAAGAAAAGTTGTTTTCACCCTTAAAAGTCTTCTTCCATTCATTGTAAATGACTGATGTACCCTTCCTAGCCACCAGTGTTTCTCCTGTTACGACCCCCCCCACACACACACACACACACACACACACGCACACACACACACACACACACACACACACACACAAGGGTAATGTGGCTGTTTGCAGCAGGTACTGGTATGTAATAATGAGCCGGTGTGGTGAAGCCTGACAAGCCGATACTGTAGCGTTTTAACAAGGCGAAGCTTCAGGTCAGGGCCAGAGTGGCTTTGCGGGGACAATTCACTCAACTGTGCAAATCAATACACAGAGAGAGAGAGAGAATACTGTAGATAATAATGGAACAAATGAAAGGGACTTCCCAGCGTGGCCGTGGCTGCATCAGGATAGTGAATATCTGGAGGGGAGCATGATACTGGTGCTTTGGGTAATAGACTTAGCCCTGATATGCTATTCCAGTTAATAGTCTAATCCAGTCCCATGCCTGCTCTTGCCAGGTTATAGCCCTATCCCTGCCACAGCCTATTCACAGAGATAATAAACGAGCACGGTGATGGGCTGTATATCCCTCCTCAGCCTGATAAGACGCCGGCAGGGAAATGAAATTCTGCTTTTGCTGAAACATTATGATTTATGGATTGGGAGCACAGCACTGGTGGCCTGCACTGTGTCCACGAGCACTCATATCTGTGTGTGGAAAGAACAATGTGTGCATCTTTACGTGCTAGGACTGTATGCATGTGTGTATGTGCTCACAGCAATGCAGCATGTCCATTGTGTGTGTGTGTGTGTGTGTGAGCGTAATGTAAAGCAGTGCGAGCAGTTAGTTAATTCAATCCAGGCCTGCTTATACTATCTGAGTGTGATTGTAATTCCCCTCTTCCATTGAATCACAATAATAAATCCACTTTATAGTTTCTTCCATTGAATCAATTCAATAAACATACACATTCATTGGAAGGTCAGATGACTAATCTCTTTACAACACACTGCTACAACCAGGAATAAAGAGACCTCTACTACTGCTACTATCAATGATAATAATAATAATAATAATAATAATAATAATAATAATAACTCAGAAATTAAATGAGGATTCAATCACAAATTCACAGTTATTATAATTATTTGGTAACACTATACCTTAACCTTCCCTATTAAGCATTAATAAGCAGTATATAAACAAAATGTACAGACGCCCACACACAATAATGTAAGGTTTTTTTCGTTGTTTTTTTGTATGTGATTGTTCTGCCTTGTATGCACTTGTGTTACAAATAGTGCAGTGAAATTGGGATCTTAATGGATATTGTATATGATATATTGTCATTCTAGAACAGGAACTGGATGCTGCTTATTAAAGGTTAATAAAATGTTTATGACACACTATAATGTAGTTGTATGCAGATATAAGGACATTTTAAAGTCTTTATTAATGTGCTGCGTTTGTCAACAATTATAACTTCTACTCTAAAACATTTGTATTTTTGGTGTATCAGCAGTTAAAGGGCTATCCCAGAGAGTTGGGGATGTCTGGGATAGAGATAGAATCTCAACACTGTAATGCAAAATCATGTCAATTACATCTCTTTTTCAGGACAAACTGGGCTATCAGAATATGTAAGCTGCAGTAATGTCACATGAATGTATAAATAGTTAAATTACCATAAAGACAAGAGAAAAAAACAATTCAAACCACACAGAGAACAATGAGGAACAAGCTTTTGGGCTTTTGAAAAATGTTCTCCCAAGTCTTGGGAATCAGGTGGTAAATAAAATAATCATTCTAACCAACACACATCAAAACATATTACATTTTTTACAGAGAGGTCCTGGCATATCTGTCCGTTTTTCTACAAAAAGTTAGCTGTGTGATGCCTCAGAGCAGTTCCTGTCAGCAGTGAGACAGAGAACCACACCACGCTCCTCACACTTCCAGGGGTTAGTCTGATTTCCCTGCACTTCTCTGCCTACAGTGTACACAGGTGGATGCTCTTCATCATCACTGTAAAACAAAGAAAAATCATTAGAAATACTGAAGGTTACTTGAAGAGTATTTTTCTGTCGTATACGACAGCGTAGACCCAACGTCGGTTAAAAGTTGTGATTGGTACCTGTTCTGGTACCGCCTCAGTCGAGGTCCCAAGTGAGCTGGGCCGATAGAAGGTGGAGTTGAAACACTGCAGACCACTGATTGGTCAGAGAGAATCAACGCGGGACATCCTGCACAAACCCAACATTTTTAAATAACCAAGATACCGTTAATAGCAACCGCAATTTTTTTATTCTCCACCCAAATTTAAAAAAAGGGCAGCCCCCAAAACTACGACGTACTCTCTGCCGTCCGTTCACTACCATCCACTACACCGTCCGTACGCACGATCTGATATTGCGGTGTTGGTGTTGTTCCTACAACATCATCGTTAATGTTGCTCCAGGATCATCAATGCAGCTGACCAATCATGTTGTTGTGCTGTCGTGCGCGTCATAGCGTTGCGCCTCGGGGGAAAAAAAGGCCGGAAAGTGCGGGCCTGTGCCTACATGGGCGTGCTGCAGTGGGGAAACAAAGGAAAGCATTAAAAATACTTTATTTAATAATATGATAGGACATTTGAATTTCATTTGAGTACGTTTGCATCCTGTGCGGTGAAATCTAGTTGAGCTACGGTGTACGTTTAGAAGCTAAGGTTAGCGCTGCCCGTAAACCTGTCCGTCCACTACGGCGTCCACTACGGCGTCCACTACGCCTCACACTACGCATCACACTACGCCGCACACTACGCCGCACACTGCGCCGCACACTATGCCGCATGAAAGGATTCAGCGAGTATGGTGTTGAAGATGATTTCACTGCAGTTTCACGCGAGAATCCCGCCTACACTGAGGGGGTACTGTCTGCAGTGGAAAACGAAATAGAGAAAAACGGGATCCTACACCTCCCATGATGCAACTTAAGGGGCGGTCATAAGACACCCCTGTCCACTGTTTTAAGACTCCAAACCTCCACTTTGTTAAATCTCAAGCCCAAGCCAAGAAAACTGATGACATCAGACCTGACAAAGCTCACATGATGATACTGTTTCCTCTCGTCATGACGACTAGAGTGGCCGTTTAATGATAACACATAGCTGTCATCCTATTTAATGATCTGTGTGTGATATAAAACATTTATTAACTGTCTATAAACATGTTAAGATTGAAGGTTAATTCCTGATGTTGGAAATAATGCTTGGCAAAAAATCTTAACTCAAGGTGCACTCACCAGATTTCTTCTGGTGCTTTCAGACACATCTCATGGCCTTCATCGGCAGGTGCTCAGTTGTCATGGAGAAGGGGAAAAGTACTTATTTATAAATACATATTTAATTAATAAATCAAATTAGAATAAATAGTTAATTAATTAATTAATTAACTCAATAAATACTGCTAATATTGTATGATAATATGATAACAACTACGTGTTATGTTATTTTGTTAATCATTCATTATTTGTTTATGCACCAGTTATGGATGCTGTTGACAAATACGTGAAAACAAACACTTAGAAATGACCATATATCTACCTCCAACGACATTATAGTGTGTTATAAAGCATGTATTACAGTAAGTGTCTATAAAAGGGGATGGGGTTAAAATAAATTGTTACCAAATATTGTGATTGTTAATGCTGCAAAGATAAATAGTAAAGGAAAAAGGTGACGCACAAAGAGCAGGAAGGAAAGCAGCACAGCGATTAGAGCTCAGCAGTATTTTAAACACATTTTCAGCTCTTCATATCCTATTAAGGTGATGTGTGTCTCTGTGTGTGTGTAAAATGTTATAGGAGTGAGGGCAGCGCCACTCAATTGACCTTAGGGTCAAACCACTTGACCTCTGACCTCCCTGAGGTTCACCCTCTCTCACAGGCACCCACCCACCCAGACAGACAGACAGACAGACAGACGGATAGACAGAGAGACAGACAGACAGACGGATAGACAGAGAGAGAGAGAGAGAGAGAGAGAGGACATGGTGGCTCTACTGTAGATGTTGTTCCTTAAATCTTTCATTCATCAAATGATCACTTCTTTTCCACTTCTTTTAAATATATATATATATATATATATATATATAAATATATACATATAGCCACAGAATTTGAATTTTCTTTGTTTTTGTTTTTATTTTTTTAATCTTTTAAGTTGGCCAAGATGCATATATTTCATGCATGGTGGTCATTGTTTGCTTAAAATACAATTTATTTTATTTAACTTATTTTGTGTGTTTTTGCCTAGATGTAATGATTATAATTCATTATAAAAAATATTATAATGTAGTACAACCATGGGAATTATAATACACTATTATCCTTGTACCATAAATTAGGAAGTATTATGATACTTGACCTTTTAAGTCATTATAAAATGCTTTATAATGTGTTGTGATTATCGTTATAAAGCATTATGAATATTTATGAGTGCTTATTATACGGTGCTATAAGCAGATTTAACGCATTATAACTATGTTTATAATGCATTATAGACATAGAAAGTGTTATCAAATTATGTTTTTATGTTTGACAATGACATTAAACTTGAACTTAAATCCTTAAAAGTGACTGGATATTATAATCAGATGTGTGTTGGAGCCACGCCACTGCTGAGCTGTGTCCAGTGAGTTACAGTAATGCATGCTTCAGTTTTACCCCATCTAGTGCTGAGGAGAGGTAACACTCACCTGCTGTACAGTGTGTCCATCACTAAAGGAGGATCTGATATTATTCTTGGGCTGTACTGACTCCTATACAATAATAAACAAATCAGTTTCACCTTTATACTACTACTGTCTACCCTTTATCACTGCTATTCAACATTATATTTCATCTCTTTTTAAGTTAAATTCTTTAAGATGTTTCTCCTGGTGAAGTTCATACATGATCTTCTAAAGTTCTTCAAAAGTCCAGGGACAGTTTTGCATATTTATATGCCACCAGATGCATCTTTCTGCCCCTCTTTCCTGTTTGCCTCTACACTATCAGTTTTAGGATAAAATGTAAAAACAAATATATAATAATATTAGAGGAAAAAAAGGAATAGTCACACCCATTCTCTACTTATAAAACACTTTCTGATTGTCCATTTTTTTTTTAAAAACACGTCAGCTTGTTTAAATATATTTCTTTGGCACTGTGCCTTTATTAGATGTAGATAGAAGAGGTAGAGAGAGGGAATGCAGGGAGAGACGAGGGTACCTGGCCAGAGTCAAACTGGCTACCGGATGCCCCGTATACATTTTTTTTTAATATCTATTCTCTTTATAGCCAACACACAAGCTTGGCTCAAGCTGTTGTTGATTTCAATTCCCTTTGAGAGTTTCATCACATAGTCTTGGTGTGGTGTGTGACAGAGGAGACACGTCTTTGGAGGCTTTTGTGAAAGTAACTAGTTGATCCATGCACTCCTTCTCAAAGAGACTAAAATTTTGAAATTCAGGAAATTTCTGTAGAAGAAAAAGCTGAATTCATAAGGGGGGGGGAAAAAAGGCATTAGTATTTTTTTTGTGTTGTCAGGTTTAGTCACAGGAGCAGACTCTAACAGATTAGTCAGGTGAGACACCATTTTTCTGCAACAAAAAGTGTTTTAAGTTTTTTTTTGGAAACTACCTGTTTCCGCCAACTAAAAACCAAACATCACATCCCTTCTTTTAGAGGCCAAGCACATGCAGTTGATACAGTTATATTCCCGTTGATTTTCATTTTTCAAGAAAATTCCCACTTTCAAATTCTAATTGTTTGCTGTTTCAATTACGGGCAAATTACGGGAATTTTCCAGCCATTTGTTTCCAGGGTTATCATAAAAAAACAAAGTGTGTCAGTAAGGTGTTCCTCCAGACCAGCTGCAGGGCTTCATATTGTAGATTCTCCAACTCTACTGGACATATTCCTACATCTGCTGTTTAGATGATGGTGGAGAGCGCAGTCCAACACCAACATCCGCCAGTTGGGTTGGGATCTGATGACTGCAGTATATGCTTCACTTTTCTCTACTCATTTGTTTAAATCTTCCTTTAATTCGTCACCTCTCAGTTTTTAAGGTGAGATGCTGCAGGCAAAAACATAATGTTATATACAGATTTTGGGCTATTTGGCTTCGATAACATGTCTTCTTTCAGACTAGTGGAAAGAAAACAGACATTTAGATGTTTATTTTACTACACTGTGTCTATATCTGTCTGTAGAGTTCTCCTAAATTCACCAAAAGTTGGAATTAGATAATGCCTCATTCACATATTTAAACATAACATTTCAGAAAACATGTAATGCAAAAATAATTGTCTTATTGTAATCAACTGGGGAAGTTTCATTCATGGTGATATCTATCAGTTAATTATTTACCCTATACACCTGTAGTATCTTCAAAAACGTATGAAATTTTACGATCCATATCTTTAAAGGCTGTTTACTCTAAATTAGTTTTCTCTCAGACTCTGAGCCAGAAATCTCCACTTTCAGCAGCACTTACTGTACAGACACCAAACTTTCCGTTTTTATTCCTCTCTATATTCTGAAGGTTTTTTACCACATGGCATTTTTCTGTGGCTGTCGTCGACAGTATTTTCTGATTTATGGAGTGATAAAAAGAGATATCAATCCCCTCTGTAAAAACCTTTGACTCTAATGTGTCAACAAAATGAAACAATAATTTTGAACCTGGCTTTATCCAATGTTCAGATTTCTGTTCGAGAAATTTCAATTTGTATATTTAAACATAACATTTCAGAAAACTTGTCTTACAAAAACAATTGTCTTAATGTCAGTAATCAACTGGAGAAGTTTCATGGTGGTATCTATTCATTTTTGACCCTATTCACCTGTAGCGTCTCCCCTTAATAAAGTTGATAGTTCAGACTGGACTCCTGCTCTTTCCTCTCACCTCTTCATTACTCCTTGTGTTGAACTGCTGAACCTCCAGGTGTGCTGCTGAACCACGACACTCACTACACTCGTCGTGCACTCCCTGCTTCACCTCCCTCTTTCTCCTCCTCCTCCTCCTCCTGCTCTCTCGGTTTCACCTCCTCTTCCTCTCTCCGTGACTCGCTTCACTCTTCTTCTTACCCTCTCAGCTCCTTTTTCCTTCCCACTTCCTCATCTTTACATTTTGTCTCGCCTCCCTTTCCACTCTTCCCCACATTCCTCCTTCTCCTGCCTTCCCGCATCACCTCCCTCCCCTCCCTCCCCTCCTTCACCCTCCCTCCCCTCGCTCCTCATCTCTGTCGCCGTTGGCAGCCTATTTAAATGCTCCATTGGAGAAGGATTAAGGTTTATGCAAGGTCAGTGTGGGATGTGATAATTATAATCACAGCTTTTTGCCTGGCCAATGACGGCCATTTGTTATTCTCAGCTCAGTGGCTTCAGAAGCCCCTGGGGGGGAGCTGGTGGGAGGTGTTGACAAGAGGCTGGCTGATTTACTGGGCCTCCTCCTCCCCCCTCCTCTCCCAACACAGAGCTGGCTTCCAGCTCCGCATGTTTCCCCCTCTGTCTCCTTCTCCTCTTCTCTCCATCCCTCCATTCTCTCTCCCACTTCTTTTCTTTTGTACAGTACATCCATCCGTCTGTCTCCTCTTTCCCCATCTACACTTTACTTTTAACCCACCTTTACTTTTTTTCCCCTCTCCTCCTCTTCACTCTCTTCATTCAAGGGCATTTCTGCTGTATATGGAAGCTGTTGTACCTCTGAGGAGAGAGAATGAGAGAGGAGAGGTGCAAATGAAGTGACAGAAGAATATAGTCAAAAGAAAGCCCTAAACAGAAATATTATTATTATTATTATTATTTTATTCAACATGAACAGTGACTGTGACAGTTCATGAAGGCAATTAAGGACTTTAGGCACACTTTAATGGAGACAATTTACCAACATGTAAACAAATATAGGTTAACAAATCAGGTTCAAGTTGTGGCCCAAAACTAAATCACTGAATCCATGGCAACATGACACTTCCTGTTTACAGAGCAAAATTTCCATAAAATAGAAGTAAAGCAACATTATTATTAATTTACATTTTTAAAAATGTCTTTAGATTGACATGGTCTCATTCACCAACTTGTCACATACGGACGCTTGGTCAGGACACCTTGGCCTCACTTTTTAACGCACTGTCAAAGTACTTTATGTAAGTGAACTTAAATACATAGCTTAAAATAAGTCAGTTTCACACACAATAAGTAGGTTTCACACTGGACATGAACAATTTGTTTGACGCAATCAAAAGATATGTGGTCAAATGCTTCCCAGACCACCTCGGGAAGTGGTTTGAGTGATCGGATCACAACGTGTCTTGGTGGCCGTTTCCACTTGCCAGGTGTAAACAGGGCCATAGTCTCACTTTAAGTTGTATATACACAGGCTTATACCTTTGACTTTTTAAAAACTCTTTTATCAATCAATGAACCTGATATTTTCTGGTGTTTTGTACTTTATTGTTTCTCCAGGTCAGTTCCATGTCCATCCATGCCTCCTGGAAGAGCTCCACCTGACATTGTCTATACAGGAAATAATAATAAATACAGCCAAATGAGTCAAACAAATTAAAGCGATAAAGAACCTGACATATTTAAACTGTTGTAAATGGTGAGAGATGGAATAGAATGGTATGAAATGCCAACATTGCACAGCATTGAGCCCGCACAATCCCAGTGTGTAGCCTTGTCCACTGGGAGCTGCCCCCTACAACCCCAGTCTATACTGCTGCCTACTGGGAGCTGCCCAGAAAAACCCCAGCTTAAACCTCTGCACACTGGGATTTGGCCAGTACAAGCCCAGTCTATACCTCTGCCCACTGGGAGCTAACCAATACAACCTTCTCTGCTCCATGTGTGTTACTGGGGGGCCACCGCTGTGCTCTCGTCTCACTCTCAGGTTCTAACCTGTGATTTTGTAACCGCGGTCCTGTTCCTGCCTGCCATATGTGCACTCTTGATGTTCAGTACATGATGCAGGGCTAACCAAGCCTCCATCCATCATCCCTCCAGTCAGCCAGCACCACCGGCCATGTTTGACTGCTCAGGACTGCTGCTGGGGAATAGATTGGTAGATTTGTCCAGCTCACACACACACACAGGGGACTAGTCATGGCCAGGGATCAGAGTGTTTTCTAGTTGACTGGTGTTAGAACCTGAACTAAGCGCAGAAGAAAGAGAGCGAAAAGGCCAGGGTCAGATGGGGATTTGGGTGAACGACTCCTCTAAAGCTGCAGCACTGCAGCTGAGCTGTCAGTCTGCGTGTCAGTCACAGGGGAGGAAGAAGCTCAGAGGTTAGAGATCCTGCTGAGGGGAGGATGTTGCACGTTTGAAATATGTTGCATGGGAAGGTGATATGGAGACCGAGAAAGGCAGTGCTGCTGACGAAACAGGCTTTGTGCTTGTACCAGCGATGCACTGTGTGATTCATAATCCGCAGCACAGTGAAGCCACGGGTCAGGTGGGTTGGGTCATAGATAATGAGATACTGGCAGGTCAGCGGGTAGGCCAAAGAGAAGTGAATAAATCAAATGGTACATTTTGATTAATCATTGGCCTATGTTTTCCCTATCCATGCCACTATACGTAAAAAAAATGCCAGTACGACCAAATTGAACACAGCCGGTAACTTCTCTTCTCACTTCAGCCTGCTCTTTTCTTGACATTTATTAAGTGAATATTCTTAGATGTGTGTTTATATATGTTTTTAGGTTGATGTTTTGGTTGATTTGCATAGTTGTGGCAGTCCACATGTAGCTTCAACTACTTCTGGCAACATCACCTGCAGTGGCGGTTCTACACCATTTCAAAGGGGCAGGCAGGGGCCACATGCAATTTTAGGGGTATCAAAAATATTAAACACATCTATTACATACCTCAGTGGTTCGATCCCTGGCCCCCTGCAGTCTACATGTCAAAGTGTCCTTGGGTAAGATACTGAAACCCAAATTGCTGTGAGTGTGAATCATTATCGCTCCTGAGGAACAGGTGGCGCCTCGTATGATAGCCTCTGCCACCAGTGTATCAATGTGTGTGTTATACTTAAAGTGTTATATAAAAGCCATCCATTTACCACCTGTGACAAACAACTGCCAAGTACATCTCTGTTATCTGGAGAGCCTATAATATTATACTGAGAAAAAAGTCATGAGCTCACTGTTGAGTATCTACAACAGAATGTTACTGTATGATGTGACAAAGCTAAGGTAAATGACTGAGCTTAGACCCCATTTACACCAAGTCACTTCATGCGTCTTGGGCGCATTGGAAAGCAATCTGATCTCAAAGAAAGCTAAGTGTAAATGCATCCAAGACAAATTTGATTGGTCAAAGCACCTCTGGAGGAGGTTTGAGATTCATCTTATAGCCAGATGTTGAAAAGGTGTAGATGCATCTGTCTCTCCAAGACACATAGTAGTTGTTACTCCTGCCATACATTGACATGTATATTTATTTGATATGTATGTTTATTGTTTGAGATGTATATTTATTGTATTTTGAATGTTGATATTTATATCTATTGTATATTTACTGTTCCTGTGCATTGTTGGATAACCTGCTGCTGTAACACAGGAATTTCCCAATTTGGGATCAATAAAGTACATCTATCTATCTATCTATCTATCTATCTATCTATCTATCTATCTATCTATAGTGTAACTATGTCAGTAAGCAGTCTGTGGAAATATCTACTCACTGCCGATGTTCTTAGTACATCCGTGGTCTGGCATCAACACCTCCTTCTGGGCTGACTGTGATCTACACTTAGCCGAGAAAACTAAGCTGGATTGCAATCAGATGAATGATCCGGCCAACAGAGACTCAGAGACCCTCTTTACTCCTGGCATTAAAATGTTTCTTGTATCCAGATTGTATCTATAGTAGATATGAATTAACCCGACTGTCTCTTAGTGTGTCCACGTTGAGATGTGATCGCTCAGTCCAACTCAAACAACTAAACGTCACATCCTCTCTCTCATTTCATATAGTCATTGGCGGATCGGATCACAATCCGTCCTCAATGTGTTTTAGGTGCATTTACATACTTTTATGTGGTCAAGCAATGTCCGATGAAATGACAAAGGTGGCAGATTCCGTTTTGTCCACCCCCCAACCAATTGCTTCCACATCATCCACTCCTTGGCTGTGGCCCGTGACATAAGTAGTTGAGGTTGGATGGCAAAGTTTCCAAGACAATAAATCAAATCATTTAATAGTGATGTACTAACTCTTTGGAGATCGTCTTAGCATGGCACAATCTCACACATCTCCTCTTCGCGGCTCAACCCTCAACAATACCATGGTTTAATGATCCCACAAATATCTGTAGACATTGTCATGGAAACGAGTGCTGACTTTGATGGCCAATGAGAGTGCAACCTTTGAAATGTTGATGGTCTGTACTGTGTGGCCTATGTGAGAGATGATGCAAACCTTTGCTAAAGGATTCTTTACAGCACATTAAGGACTCTTGTTCAGTGTAGACGTGCAAACAGGCTCAAAATGACGCCAGGTTTCAACTTAAAGCAGTATTTAAACCGATGGATTTTGTTGAATGGAACTTGCCTGTGAATCCGATATGGTGTAAAGCTCGAGGAGTGGAGCCCCGTAAAGAAACAGGAGTGGCTGCTTTTTTTTTTGCCGCCGCCTCTCTAATTGTCTCTGCCAGTGTTCGACAGAGCCTTTTTGAAGGACAGGGTCTCTCATTAGGCATTCACACCCAGGGCTCGCTCCAATTGGGCTGCCTAAGGAATCTGAAGGCAATGCAATTGTGTAATTTGCACACAAAGTGGTCTGGATTGATCCAAAATAAACCTCTCAACTTTAAATGTGGAGGGGGAGAGGGAGGGCGTATAATTGCATCATTTAGTGAATTGATTGGCTGAGAGTCGATGGAAGGGAATCAGGAAGCAGCAGATAAACGGTGACAGCAGCGCCTTTTAGAGCGGGGACCCATCGACGCAAAGACACACACTCACACACACACACACACACACACTGGAAAAAGAACACACCTAGAGTCACAAACAGATAAACCAAGACACAAACATATAGAAACAGACATGAGAACACACACACACAGACACACACACACACAAACAGAGTCAGATTAGACAGCACAAAGAGAGCCCAGGTCCACATCACACAGCGAGCGCTGCAGGGCGGGACAATGGAAGGCAGAATTAGAGGTAACAATAGATTTCATTAAGCCAAACTAGACTTAACGAGACAATCGATACGTCATAATTAAAGCGAGGAGGCTGAAAGCGACTTAGACTCTAAATGATGACTGCTCTTATTAAGATGGAGCAGATAGAGAAAGGCTGTGTGACAATGGAGCTCTATAACTAGCTACCACGGCAGGCCTTTGTGCTCACTCCGGCCTTTCACTGAGACGGATAGATGAGGGGAGAGGAGGGGAGGAGAGGGAACTAGAAAAGAAGAAGAAAGAAGAGGAGAGGAGAAGATCAGAGACGAGAGGAGAGGTCTATGTCTTTCAGTCGGTTGCAGTAGTAGAAACCACGGGGCTGATGTGTGATGATGTGAATGATGACACAAGCACACATGAACACACACACACACACACACACACACACACAGTTCTACTCTGTCATACATACAGATCTTCCACTCCAACACTTTTTCTTTCTTATCATCTGTCTCCTGCAAAACTTGACAAAGATCTGTCATTTACATTGAGTGTGTGTGTGTGCGTGTGTGTGTGTGTGTGTCATGTCACACACTGAAATGTCACTGACCAACGATCCAAAAGGCATTTGTGCTGCATTCCTGTAGTGTTGGAATAATCGCTAAAATGAGTTCCTGATCATATTTTTGCTCTTTGTACGCAAATGCTGCCATCAACATGTTGTTTACATGCTCTGAGTGATAAAATACAACACATCTTCTTTGTAACATTCACGTTGTTTCCACATTATGAGTTGGGAAGTCGGAAGAACGACTTCCAAACTCTGGAAAAGGGCCCATCCGAGGAGCATGTGAATGCAACAGTAACCTGCCGTGTTGTCTGTCTCAACTGGAGTCCGAGTCAATCGGTCCTAGCTTGTTCATTCAGACACCGCTTCCTATGTTTTGAGCGTCTGCACCACCGTAGCAGCGTGAGCAGTATAGGCTACCCTACAATAACAGCAAGAGGGAAAAGTCTGGGATTCATGAGCACTCAGTACGTTCGACAGGCTGACCCAGTACGTACCGGACACTAAAAGGAGTCATTCAAAACGATTTGTTTGTTCATTTTTGCACATCTCTACTTCCAATGATTGTTTTGAATGATTTGCATCGTGCTCGTTGTGTAAAAGTGTGGTGAGGTGAGTTTACCCTTCACTCTGTCCCTGCTCCCTGTCAGCCTCTGATGATGAGGATGACAGATGAAGAAGAGGAGGAAGAGAAGAGACAGGAGAGGAAGAGGAAGAGGAAGAGGGAGGGGGTATAACTGTGTCAGACACAAGTCAAACACCTCAACCCTCAGGCTAAGGCTCAGGCTCTGCACACACTCACAGGCCTATCTGCTTCATCTGCCTTGATCCTCAGATGAATTAGCTCTCAGCATTAATAGACTGTTTCTGTTGACCGTGGAGGTTTCACAGGTCGCCATTTTAGGATTTTTTTTTTTATGTGTAAATTTGATCAACTATGTGAACATCTGATCATTACAGATGCCAGAGTACAAATAAAGAGACGGCTTTGATATTATAGATAGAAATGGTAATCTGATATAACGGATTTGCTGCAGGCTAATAATTGATCTATTTTAGAATGAATTGATCAATACTACACTGTTGCCCTTAACCTTAGTTGAATGTAAATTGGACATTTTTCAACACCAGCAGGAAATTAGCAGAGCGCCTTCCATCTGAGGACTTTATTTTCTATCTACTCTCCTTCTGAATATAACATCTGGCATCTGTCTGACTGTCCTCCTCTGGACTTTACGTTAGAGGTCTTCACAGGTCCAAAAGGTTGTGCCCGAACCCAGAAAGTCCTGGACATGTACTATCTGGAACCTGTCTATTAATTGAAAGCTGACTTGCAGGACCTGAAGGCCACCGTAGTTCTCTGACATACTTGTGAAACTGCGGTTACGTGAGCCGCAGAGTACAAAACCGTGGTACCGCCAGCTGCCGTCTGACTTAAGTAGTGTTATTATGGTATGGATGGCCTCTGACTGAGGCGAACGGCGTTTCCGCAGTTTTTATATCCTAAACAATTTAAAGAAAGAAAGGAGGATGGACTCTGTCTTGAAATGATGAGCAGCTTTGGTAAGTTAAATTAATTTTTATGTATCCTTTTCCGTTGCTGCTGGTGTGAATGATGTTCAGATTCAGACCTGGCTGTGCCTTTGAGTGTGTGCATTTTGGCATGTGTGTTTTTCTGTGAGATCTATGGGGAAGCCCGTTGTTCTCCAAGTCTGACCTCTGCTCTCTGACCCTTCACCTCCTGAGCAGGGGCACTCACTCACACAGGTCATTTGGTTCCACCTTGTGGCCACAAATTCACTTTGCAGTTGCGGTTGCACTACACGTCCGGGTCTTCTTGGACCAACTCAGGTATTACACATAATGTAAACAGAACCGGGACCCACGGGTATAGAACGGGACCTGACCCGGACCTATATTGACCATATGAACCGTGGATCCCTGTTCCCAGTGTCCCATTGGACCGAAAGCTACTACTCAACCTACTCTGCCTCTGATTGGCTTACCCTGATATTCTTATCCTAACCCTAACCAATCTCAGTCCTCATGCCTAAACCTAACCAACCAACACAATGACTTCATGTTGCATAACAATTAGCCATGTGCTTCTGTTTGTTGCAGGGAGAGTGTGTACTTCAGAGCAACAGCTGTTTGTTTTTGGCATAATGGGCTGTCGGACAAACGGGCTTTCGGTCCAATGGGACATTTTTCGGACTATTGGGGTTTCGGAATAATGGGCCATCGGAACAATGGGCAGTCCCCACAGACATTACCTGTAGCAACACATCAGCGTCTTACTGCTTTAAGAGTGTACAATGTTCCTTTTCCCTCTTGTCTCTGTGTGTTTAAGAAGAAAACCTCAAATACAAGTGTGAATTTTATTCTCTGTTTTGTGAATCTGTTCACTCTCTCTTTCAATTGACTGCCCGGTCTTTTCAGCACAACATGCCATGTATGAAAGCACCAAGAATTACATTAATACGTAATAGAACTGTTTAATTTCAACCACTCATTCTTTTAAAGTGTGTAGAATCCGCTGGCCATTTATCTTGATGTTCTCCATAATAGGTAAAAGAACACAATGGGCAGCCTAGTGTGGCCGGTAAGCTACATTTAAAGTATGACTTCCACTCTCACCGGATCTAATAAGATCTGTTTCACCCGTCATTGACTGGTACATGAAGGCCAGCTTTCAATGTGAGCTGCAGAGTTGTGCTGGGAGGAGAAAAGCGTGCTATTGTCATACTGCAGCAGGTGAAGGTACAGAATACATCAATGGATTAAGCTGCATAATGTGGCCTATTGAAACCCAGTGAACACATTAGAATATTAGTGCAACTGTGTCTGCCTTTTTCTCCCTCTTTCTCTTCTTTCTTTCTTTTTTTACGTGTATGATCAGTATATATTCTCACTATGTTTTTATTAATGATATAAATGAGATATGAGAGAAAAGTGAATGAGATGGAATCACACCCTCTCTCTGACTCTATGATATTACTGTAGTTGTATCAGTTCAATGGGGCTTTATTAAACTACTTTATTACGTTTCCGTGGTGATTTGCTGCCGAATCAGTGAGAAAATAACAGCTGTCTACAAAGTCTTAACTAACTTTACACGGCCCAATAATTATTATAACAAAACTATATTCTATATACAATATAAAATGTTGATAACATGTTACAAAATGTGAAAGAATGCAACATACACAAGACGTTGATACTCTGAGTGTCTGTGAATTGTAAATTTGATTTAGATTATACTTACATTTTCTGGGTTAAGGGGTATAATATAATAGTAGGCTACATGTTCATTCTGAAAACTGCAGCCATATAAGTGAAACATTGTTTAGGTCCCTAGTTCAATATACAACCTGTGTGATGACCCCATACCCTGCAAATGCAGTTCTCAAATGATCTCCATACAAGGTCTGTTACTTGTATACAGCAGTGGACAGTTGACTCAGAGTCGGACTGAGGTCATGACTCTGATGACTTTAAGCATGACAGTAAAGGGCACTAAACTGTATTTAGTGGATGCATTCACACACTCAGAATTCAGACAGTGCACTATGTAGTAAATAGGGAGTGATTTGGCTTGCTTGCTCCTTTCCATTGCCCCCTTTTTATTATCACCTCTCAGTCAGTGCTGATAATCCATCATCAGTCCTTTCTTGACAGGATTTTTATCTCTAGTCTAAAATATTATATAAGATATTGGAGATGCTATTATAAATACAATCATCTATTAACCAATTTGTATAATGTCTAAATCATATTAAGTCTACAATTCAGGTCAATGAAGAATAGTTGGTATATTATTGTTGAGAAGAAGAATATTTTGTACACTTTCCCTTTATACTACGTACACTTTCTTTATTACCTCGTGAACTTTACTTTTATACTAAGTACACTTTCGCTTTATGCTTCGTAAACTTTACTTTTATACCACGTACACTTTCTTTATTACCTCGTAAACTTTACTTTTATACTAAGTACACTTTCTTTTTATGCTTCGTAAACTTTACTTTTATACTACGTACACTTTCTTTATTACCTCGTAAACTTTACTTTTATACTACATACACTTTCTTTTTAGACTTCGTAAACTTTACTTTTATATTACGTACACTTTCTTTATTACCTCGTAAACTTTCCTTTTATACTACATACACTTTCTTTTTAGACTTCGTAAACTTTACTTTTATATTACGTACACTTTCTTTATTACCTCGTAAACTTTCCTTTTATACTACATACACTTTCTTTTTAGACATCGTAAACTTTACTTTTATACTACGTACACTTTCTTTTATACTTCGTAAACTTTCCTTTTATACTACGCACACTTTCTCTTTATACTACGTACACTTTACCTTCATACTACGTCTACGACCTGTTTTTACCTGCACACAACACAGTTTACATATATATTTTTGTCTACCACAGTATTATATTTTATATTTTATTTAACTTCTGCACTATTTCATGTTCATGTCTTGGATTTCTAATTTTTACTTGCATGTTTTTCTCTTTATATACATTTATATAGTAGCATTGTTGGAGGGAACTTGAGAACAAGCATTTCATTGCCAACAACTGCTTAAGTTTAATTGTTGTGCATATGACAAATAAAGACTTGAAATAATAATCTCCAGTCCATTCGAATATTGGTATCGGCCTTTAAAAATCAGTCTAACCTGAATGTCATCAAAAGGAGTTGTCAAAATCAACAGCAAGCTGTGTGCTACATCACCATCAGAGAGACTATCAGCAGTTTCTGTGATGCTGAAACAGTAATCCTCGACATCATGGTCACATCATCCTGCAGGTTAAACATCGATTTGGTTTGTGTGTAAACCCTGGACTAGACTAGAGCTGGCTGTCTAACTGTTTGACATATTTGACATAGTCTTCACATAGTTTGTGCCCAAAACATGTGACGTGTTATTTCAGAAGC
Organism: Sebastes umbrosus; assembly: GCF_015220745.1. NCBI lineage: Eukaryota > Metazoa > Chordata > Actinopteri > Perciformes > Sebastidae > Sebastes > Sebastes umbrosus. The sequence goes on from NC_051277.1 coordinate 27,885,556, forward strand.
AGTTTTGAACCCGTGTTGACCCGGCTGTGCAGGATGGAATTTCTCAGGCTACTGGTTCCACTGTGAAAAGAGAAGAAGAGATATTGCTGATATGGAAACACTGCTGACAATAAACTGTCTTTGTCTTCCTATCCCTCCATCTCTCTCTCTCTCTCTCTCTCCCTCTCCATCTCTTTCAGACGACTATCATTTCTGAATTATATTTTACGGCTCATTAAGCATCCATAGTGCTGGCGTGCAGAGAGTGAAGCGGAGGGGAGGAGGAGGAGGGATTGATGAAAAGACTGGAGAAACATTGAGAGAGGCTGCGGGAGGTGAAAACCTCCTCCTGAAAACATACAGTATTTACGCTAATGAAAAGATGTGTTTAATTAGCACCAATTAAACACACACAGATGGTTCACAGCATGGACTGACACTTGTTTAATGTGAGGCATGTCGTACTGATACAAAAAGGAATTCCAAGGCCTTTCTCAACCAAAAACAATTGGTTTCCAATTCTTGGAACCTGTTTTTCGTTACCAAAAAAAGACCAACAAGGACTTTCTAGTCCATAGACACATTTTTGCCATCTCTCTCTCTCTTTTTTTTTAAATGTTATAGTGTACAGTACACCTGCAGCAGCATACAAGGGATGCAATGGAAACTTACCTGGTCCAGTTTTACCAGTGTACAGAGAAGCAGTAAGTCCAGAATGTGTTTAGCCTATAGCTTACCACAATCACTGGGAGCATGATGGGGCATATGCTAAACTAGTTTGGTCAAAATGTAACGAACAGCTCCAAAGCTGTCTTACTTACACCTATAAAGTTATTTAACACATGTAGAAATAGAAATCTAAGAGATAATGATGAGCCACCAAAATAGATATAAAATAAGATTTTAAAAATAAACACGATATACAGTTTCTCATACTGGGTAACATGGGAAATAACCAATTTTCCAAAATGTTGGAGTGTACGTCTCAATGGTTGTTCCTCAGTTTGGAGACAGAGTGCAGTCCATGTGTTGCATTAGCCCGGCAAGCTAATGGGGTCCGATCGGGTCTTAAAGATGGGGGTACGGGCCGGGTTCAGGTCTCAGTGTGAGACCCATTCTGTACTCTCCTACCAGTTGAGCACGGTCACTTTTTGCCAAACATATCCTGTTCACACAGCCTTTTTTAGACATGGGAATACAAAATATTGATCGCTTCATCATCTGTCTGTTAAAGTAAAGGCTTTTTGTAATTCAGACTTACAGTAGGTGTACATTGTGTAAATGTTAGGTCTTTATTGAGACATGCAAGAGGAAATTATATTTTTTTAAAGGTTGATGTGAAGCTCATTCACAATGTTTTCTTAACCTAATTTGATTGTCTATATAAGAAATGATAATTGAGTGATTTAATATCTCTATCTGTGTGTGTGTATTTAACCTTGTGCTGCTGCATGAAAGTGACTCGGACGCTGTTTAAGACATGAAATGGCACCACATCAACATAACAAAGTGCATGTCTGACAGAGGCGTTATATTATAATGGCAGTTGAGAAACCATCAGTATTAGTAACTCCAGCAGTAACCAACTCTGATACTTTGATGATGATGATGATGATGATGATAATGGCTGTTGAAGGGCAGGATACCGGCTGCTGCACCGTCCTGATGTGTTTCTTCTCCCTGTTTAAATTTTCCACCTCTGTAGGTCCTTCCAGCCACAAGGTCACAGTGTGTTTTTAATTGTGGTGCCCCTCAACCCCCGCACCCCCGCACCCTCCCACCGCATCCCACCAACCCCCTCAGCCCAAATGATGAACGACTGCACCTTGTGAAAAGGGCCCTCTCCAATAAACAAGCTTATCTCTCCTCTCTCTCTCGCCGCTGCCTGTGAATAATGAGCTCTGGGTATCACTGTTAATCACTATAATTGTTAATGTTAAGAGGGGGCTGGTTGCTAGTTGCCCGACGCCCCACGCCTTTATTGATTTCATTTTTTTTACATTAAAACGCTGCATGCCTTTGTCAGGGTGGTGGGTCACCCCCGCACCCCCACCCTCCAGAGAGAAGCTAATTAGTTATTTAGTGGCCTGTGTGTGTGATGGTGTGTACGTGGGACGGCAGAGCAGAGCTAAAGCCTGTTATCAGTAGCCTGATAAAGGGAATTGGTTGTCCCGCAGTAGCTGTGAGAGGCTATGGCTGATAGCAGCGTGGCTATTATAGAGAGGACGGGCAAGTGCATGCACACATACACACATTTATTCACACACTGCTAGAAACATACACATGTTAATACACCAGAGCACATAAACCTACATGTAGAAGAAGAAGAAATCCACTTGAACACTTTTTGTAGTGGATCATGTTCACTGAGGACCAGGGGAACATGCAACCACTCCACTTTTCAAAATCCACTTCAGGTGAATGACTACAATCGCTCAACACAGTGTATTACTTCATACTCTTTGTCATTCTAAACTCTTGTTTACTGTAGAAAGTGTTATGAATGTTCCAAGGGCAGTTGTGTTATGTGCTTCTTCATTGTTTACATTCCTCCATGTAAAGCACATGTAGCCTCGATAAGCAAGGCTACGCAAAACTAGCCTTCTGTCGCCTTTGGCCAACAGTGTAACATAACTGTGATTGTTTTTCTTGTGTGTACACACAGGCACGGACACACACACACACACACACACACACACAACCACTCCAGACAATTGCTATGCCACCATGGAGAGGCTCACCATGCAACTCCCATCCTGCAAACCAGCCTTAGATCAGCACCACGGACAGCAGCCAAATTTATCAATGATAATTTAACAGCCTGCCCTGGACTCAGCAGCCACATGTTCTCACAGACAAAGATTACAGTAAGTGTGCATTTTCCAACAGAGGTAACAATTCCATTGTTATAGATTTAAATCCATGATCCCACTCCATAACTAGAACGGCACTCGGAGAGCGCAGACCTCCGCCAAGGTGCGCAACTTTAAAAAACAGATCACAGCTCACAGCTGGCGGTACCGTGAGGTGGTCGGCTTATTGTTATTAACACGATGTGTTTCCGTGTAATGTATCGGTGGATGCCTCTCTCATTCAGCAGCCTTGTTATATCGGTATAACGTTACACTACGTTGTCTCTCATCCCGTCATCTACCGCTTTTTTCTTTCTAACCGCGGACGACCAGCAGCTCTCGCACCTCGATGTCTGGCCACACATCCACACACGTATCTCTCTGCCTTCAGAAGGAGGAAGAAAGCGGGGTCATGCGTCATCAACGCGTCATCAGTTATACTGCGCATTTGTTATAGCCTGTGGTCTTAGTGCTTAGGCTGATCGGAAATCTTAAAAAAATTCCTGAATCTGGATCATGATCTGAATTGCCACCAAAATCTAATGATTTGTTCATTGTGCTATTCTCCACCCCTCCATAAAATTTATTTCAAATCCATAACGGACTTTTGGAGTAATCATGCTAACAGAAGGACAGACAAACAGACAAACAAACAAACCAACGCCAGTGAAAACATACCTCCTTCCAAAACCTTTGGCCTTGGCAACACTCCGGCTGCTGTCTGTGGTGCTGATATAAGGCTGATTTGTAGGATGGGAGTGTCATGGTGAGCCTTGCTATTATCTGCTTTGCAATTGTCTGTTTTTGTGTCCGCGCGTGTGTGTGTGTGTGTGTGCACAAGCGTGTGCTCGTATTTGGGGTGAAGCGCCAAGAAAAAAATCTGTAACGGGACCAATCACATTACGCTTGCTTTTAATGGTGCCAATTTACCAAAAAAATGGTTGTTTACATCCCCAAAAGTCCCCGAATTATGGGAACTGTAGTTAGGAAAACTTAGAGAGGGGTGGGGGTTGTTGAGGGGGCGTAGTTTTCTCGATTTTGTCTGAGGGAGGGCCCAAAGAGTCAGACTTTGATAACCTCTACTCTGCTCTACAGCAACTGTAGTATAACTTTAAAAACAGCTGTGCATGCTGGGGCATTTCAACATGTACAAACAGCCCACATCAGTATTAACATTTTTTAAATTACCTTGCGAGAAAGAATCCATTTTGCAATTTATTTATGATCCATGTATTTTTATGCTTAAAGTATGTCTTTTTATTTTGTAATGTTAAAAATTGTGTGTGTTTTGTTTATTTTATTCTTTTACACTAATTTCTTCACTGTTCAGCATGTTGACTGTATGTGGGATCGTGGCACAGGTCCATTGTTTATCATAAACTGACTGCTGCTTTTCATGTAATTTACTGTACACTGTGTGTTTGTGTGTGTGTGTGTGTGTGTGTGAGTGTGTGTGTGTCAATTAAAGCTGTAAGTATGAGCGGAGACGCTCCCAAAAGGGAACTTTAGTTTTAGTGGAACCATTAACCTTTCAGATGACACAGATCATGCAGCCAGAGCTGCAACGATGACAGAATGATGATGAGAGAGACACCGTGTGTTATTAGTGTGTGTGTGTGTGTTTTGTTAATTAGTGGCAGTAATCAGATGGTGCTCATTACATCCTCAACGCATGACTAGAGATCCATGTATGTTCATGTCTGTGTGTGTGTGCATGTATGTGTGTGTAAGCTAGGATCACAGAATTTGCCCCTGTACCAGCTAACAGTGTTGTGGCACAATGTACAACTCATTCATCCACACACGCACACTCCCACACACACACACACACACACACACACACACACACACACACACACATCGACACAGCGATCGCGACTCCAGATCTCTCATAATTAATTATCTTGCCCTGATCACAGGAACGCTCTAATTAGACAGACTACTTCAATTACCTGCCAGGAATTAGTCTTCTCCACGATGCACCACACATTAACCACATCAACAGGAATTAGTGTGCGCCATTACACAGCTCACACCAGCATACACCAATGGGAAAGTGTCTGTTTCATGAAGCAGTGCTCCTGAATGAATTCAAACTGCAGCTGTCATCTCCATAATACACCTCACTCAAATATTATGCTCCAGAACATGCCTCACTGTGATTATCAGAAAAAAAGGTTAAGGGGTAAAAGACTACACCCCCCCGGACATTGACTGGAATCAGTCTGCTCTACGACCACTGTCAGTGACATCCTGCGTCTGGACCATAGAATGTATATAAGAAATGGATGTAGTCACCGTGACGTAACCCATTGGTTACAGTAGCTGGCTGTCGTTTTGAAGCCTTGAGTTCGGCATTTTGGCAGTCGCCATCTTGGTTTTTAACGTCGCCATCAATAAGACAATTTTAGGCGACCAGAATGTTACAATTAACTTTCACGAACTGAAAACACACTGTGAAAGGGTTAAAGTTGTAAGACGAAAACGCGGACCATTCCCAGACCGGACAACGCCGTGGCAGCAACCTGTCAATCACAAGGTATCACCGCCCCAAAGCATCCCCTGCTTTATGGTCTATTTGACTCTAAATGGGACCATAGTTTACTAAATGAACATCACACCAGTTGTTGTCAGCTGTAGCATGTTAGTTGGTTGGACCCGGTTAATCAAGCTCAATAGACAACGATTTGTGTCAAACTGTGTGCCTACACTGTTAAACTGAAGTTGGGTATGTCTGTGGATACATTTTATGATGGCGTCACGCAAATGTGTCAATTAGCGGAATGAGACATAAGCGGACTGGACGGCGAGTCCTTCTCCCTACAGCTGCAGCCTCCCGCTGCTGATTCACACTGTGCCAAAGTAACTAATGCTATAGTGTTTTTATCGTTGTGCATGCGACCACACTCCAGCATAGACAATACAGAAATAAAGCTTACGTTGTTATACAACAAGTTCAGAATTGATTTCATGATTGAAACTCTAAAAAAAGTTGATCCAAACCTGGTCAAATGTCAAGTCTTTTGACAGGTTGTTAAACTGAAGCATACCATGGCTTCAGTTCCTTCTCCCAGAACTGTGAGGATTTCTTCTGTCTGCGGATGAAGCTGACTCATCTGATGGATGACTGCCAGTCACCATGATGCTGAGGGGATGTGTCCACACAGGAGGGTTTAACCTGGGATTATCAAACTGGCAAGACATGGTTTGACAATGAACGACCTGCAATGCAGTCTCCTGCAGTGTAATTTATAACAGGAAGCCCATTAAGGAAAACAGCTAGTCCACTAAAAATCACGTCGGCCCCATTTTCCAATGATTTGAAACTGAAAATGACATTTCATTCCATTCCACGATCACTGAAAGCATCTTTCCTTTCTTTCAAGCAGCCATTTGTTACAATTTGTTTTTGTTGCCATTTCAGCAGAACCTTCTATTTAAGCTCATTTGGGTCGAACCAAATGAAGTGGGGTTTGGTGCAAACCAATTATTTTGGTTCATATTGAGCGTTAAAGCAACACATGATGCCAATCTTCAGTCTCAAAGCAAAACATTGTATTCCCTACGGATTTACTGTATATATTATTTATTTATTATTATTTTACTAAATAAGCTAAACTTCAATCGGCGGTGTGATCGGCTTTCTAACGGTCAGTATTTACTACCTGAAGTAAAGGATTATGTTTGCATAGTCAGGATGTTAAATGGACCAGGGTTTTTTGACCCTTCTACATGCACAAAATCAAAAATGGTTTTCAAAAAGTGAAAGGACTATGACTTTTTTTCTCATAAGCTTAAGACTACTGACTGGACTGACTGACTGAAAGTAATGGTAAAAGTTGAAAATTGTAATGTTACACTTCTTAGTACAGTTTGCTTTCAAACGTGCACGTATTGCAGGGAGATGCCGCCGCAGTAATGGCGACTTGTTTACTTCCGGTATTTCCCAGGATTTGTGTATACTGAATGATAAGCATCTCCTTCAGTTCATCAAATGTTGATAAATGTGCGGCTTCTGATTGGAGAAGTTCCGTGTCAGAGCGCAGAGCCATTATGCATGGCCGTCCACAGTTTTTTCCTTTATTAAATTACATGCAAATTCTGCAGAATAACCACACACACACACCTCTACACACACACCACACTGGTCAGTTATAGCTCGGTATTCTGCTTGTTTATGCAGGAGACATCAGATTACCGGAGCTCATTAATCCTGTGTGTCATTGCCTCCTTTCCAACTTTCTTTTCAGCAAAAGTGATGTTTCATGTTTTATTCTTGAAATGCATTACGGTGCAAACGCTGCTGTGTCACATTTTACGATATGATGTGACCATTTGCAGATTTGAGGCGCTGTGTGTGTTCACATCCTGCTGCTCTGCACCATCCAAACAACAACAGCATTTCCTTAGAGAAGCGTCTTCCATTTGTTGAGCTGTTGTCATGCTTCTCTGTGATTGGCTCAGCTGTTTCACAGCCATGACAGAGAGAGTGTATTTACTACTCACACCCTCCAATATGTACTCCACTTCACCCAGCCCTTTTGCACTTTGCCCTGCTGCACATGGAGTGTTACAGGAATGAGTCCTAAAACCCGGAAGTTTCCTCGTCTGGAAGTCAATGGGTTTTTAGTTAGATGCCTTAAATAAGGTCTGTGGTTAACACAAGCTGTAGAGATTTTACCGTTTTGTTCTATGATAAAAAATACGTCAGTAAATATCCCACTTGTGAATTTTGAAGCTTTTATGTGTCTTAAAAAGGTGGTTGCTAAATGAGACTACTAAACATCATCATGCCGACTCGTCTGCCTTTACAACCTTGTTGTGTTTACTCACGTTCATACAACTGTGGTGTAGTTAGTCTATAGCCTAACGTTAGCTTTGAAAACAGAAGTTGACAAAAGCTCCGCTAATCTCTTTTTGGGAGCACAGAGCAGTTTGGTCTATTGGGATTGTGTCATGTCGATTCAAACCAGTCCGTTCTCATCCCCAGGGCGTCAAATACCGACGCTTTGTCACAGCCGTCGGCGTGTGATACCAAACAAGGCACCCTTGTGCGGCCGTATGAGGCTCTCCGTTAACTACGATGTAAACCCATCCACGGCAACAGTAAATGCACATGGAAAGTGCTGTGGTGACGTAGTTTAAGGAGTGAAAGAGACACACAGGGCGGGTGGGAGGGGAGGTGGATGTGTCCAACAACACAAGGCTTTCATCCAGGAGACCGCTGTTCTTGTCCTGTGTTACATTTCTCTCTCACTTTACAATCATCTGACCGTTCCTATCCCGTGTTCACAACGTCAAGTCACATTTTCACTGTAAAAATATAGAAATTTTAAGCTCAACCTTTTTGTTTTTTCTAAAAAAAAACAGAGCGACGTCTTGGCGTCAGTATGTGACGAGTTGGCATGAGAACGTGCTGGTGTTCAATTGGGTTCAGTGCAGTTCGCTTCCAGGGGATCCTGTCTAGTCCAACCCAGCCCAGACAGGTCCAGTCCAGGTTCAGCCCATTCCAGTCCAGTCCAGTGAAGTCCAGTCCAGTGGATCCTGTGAAGGAAGTGATTTTAATTAAAGATAAGTTGCTCAGTGTGCGGCCATACTGAGCCTGTTAATCTGAATCCAATAGGCTGGATGTAGCAGTGAGGAGGCCCTTGTAAAGCACAGGCTCTATTGAAGCCCACTGCATTTCATTTGGGTGGGAATCAATGCAGATTGACACCACTTAACATGCAAATGGTGCTCAGGTCAACCGGCGGCTTCCTGCCCGCTGGCGGTGGTCCAACATCTACAGCTTAACTCTCTTTTTCACCTCCCCTTTCTCCTCTTCACACCTCCTCTTTTCTCTTTTGTAACCTGTTTTCTTTCCCTTGAAAGGTTCTTCTCTTCCCTTCTTGCCCTTTCCGCTTCCTTGTCTTGCCTCACTCGTCCTTTTTCATCTTCCCTTCCGTCTCCTCTCCCGTCTCCCCACCTCTCCTCTCCTCCCTCCTCCCTTCTTTTCCATCACATTCCTCCCCTGCTGTTGTAAAAATCATATTCAGGATATTCGTCCATTTAAAGATATGAGAAAATAAAAGACTATTGATTGCTTGATAAACTGCCACTGATGGCAACGGAATGGGAGTAAAGTCAGTGTAACCCCTCGCTGCGGCTGTGTGTGTGCTAGCTGGAGGCTCTATGAGGGAGACGCTGTGGATCAATAAAGTGTATTTGTGTGTGTCGGCCCTTAGCTATCCTTCCAATTACACATTTCCAGCAGCGCGGCCGAGCACAGCTCTTTGTTAAAGCCTTAATGGATCAGCTCAGGGAAGTGTCCGCACGCACGCACTCACGCACGCATACACACACACACATACACACACACACAAATAGATACAGCTTTACAAGGTAAGCATTCTCAAATTGATTTGTTAAACAGCGTTTTGAGCCCCGGCGCTCTCTGCAACTGTGTAATTACTGTGAGAGCTGATGCTGTGTGTGTGTGTGTGTGTGTGTGTGTGCATCAGTGTGTCTGTGGATAATTTCATGAAGCGCCGTGCGTTTGTGTTGCCAACAGTTTCCAGATGAAGGAAGCTCCATGTGTCTGATTATCGAAGAAGAGAGCGTTTCATTAGGAATTTAGCTCACAACAGCAGACACATTACTGCCAGCAGCACCTCCTCATCTCCTGCACTCATCTCCTCTTCCTTTCTTCACTCCTTTCTGATCTAATGAGCAGCAGAGTATATGGAGCTTTATTCAATCTGTTGAACAAGCACTAAACTAATTCAGTTTGCAAGTCAAAAATAGAGCACGCAAGGATGTGAATTGTGAGCACAGAAATTTGCAAAAAGATTTTGTGTGCGCTATGTTCAAAATCTGCTCTCGCTGTTTTCACTGTTTTTTGGAAGAATCAGTTGGCAACTCTTGCTCCATCTCCTTCCAGGTTCTCCTTTAATTTGCCTCAGAGTTTTTTGTGTACTAATCTCTCCTGTCGCTACAGACACTACCGTGCCTCATCATCATTGAGCTTTTCCACCTTTGTAAATAACTTGTTTAAGATTTGGGTTCACTTGTTCCTCTGAAAATCAATAGTTATTCTCAACCCAGTCACCAGAAAACATGTTGGCATTGTACGTTTCTGCAAACCATGTATATGTTGAATGTAGACATTTCTGAACCAAAAAAACATTTCATAAATACATTTCATATCAGTCTCGTATCACGCTTGCAGAACATGGATGGACGGATACTGTGATACTTACGTACGTAGTTAAGTTATGTAACAAACATACTTATTTTAACCCAAACCATGATCTTTTACTAAACATAACCAAGTAGTTTTGTTTATATTTACAATGTTAACCACGTGTTTAAAACTGCAACCATAATCCGGTATGTTTCCCTCAAACCCTTATTGACAATGCAGTTTAGTTGTATGGGAACGTCATTTTTAGGAGACAGGGTTGAGCATTCATATGTGGATTTATCAAACAAAAGAGTAGCACAGAATGGATTTACAAGAGCCACGAGCTAAATTGTGGTTGAGAAAAGAAACATGAGTTAACTTTTAATCTACAGGCATATACAGTAACATCAGACATACAGGGAGAGCACCACACAATTATCTAGAGAAACATAGTTTACTAAAATAACCCTGATAGTGTGTGATACTACCTCTGGGGTCTGCGGGGACTCCAGTCGGTAAGATGAGGGTTAAGCTTGTTTCGTGACTCCTATTATATTAATGATATGATTCTGTTTGTGTGTGTGTGTGTGTGTGTGTGCGCTCCCTCCGGTTTCCTGTGAGCTCTCATTGGATACGGTCCATGCGCTCTCATTGGTTACTGCTCTTTTCTTGTCTCAGACTTGTTTCCAACGTGCCCCAACTACAAGCGCATCTAGGTTTTGGCCACAAGAAAATCAAGCCTGTTTGTGAAGACCTGTCTCTGAACTGCTTAACTGAGACTTTTAGTCTCAGATCAAAGAACTTTGTGTGAGACAGGCCGGGTGAGGGGGTGGTGGGAGGGGGGGGGGGGTGATCATCAGGAGGTGAGACATGAGGGCAAAGTGAAAACAGAAAGCTCTAACTATAATCAGTGTGACACAGAGTTTGTCTGCCCAGACTTGGATTTTTATCAGTGTGAAGGACTTTGTCCATCCAACCATGACACCTCCTCTCTCCTCCTCTTTTTCTGCACTTTCTGCTCATTTCATCTTTTCCTCTCCAATCTCACTTTACTGTCTTTACTCACACTTTGTCCTCTCAACTGTATAGGAGTGGATCCATGTGTTGTTTTACTTATATATCATGCCAACATTGTATAAAATAAAATAAAATAAAATAAAATAAAATAGTATTAGTAATGCTGTTAATATGATCATAAGCCAATCATTGTGACCCACCATTGATCAGCAATTCCATGTGTTGTAGACAGACTGTATATGTAGCTGTGACCCTGACGCCTCATTTAAAGTTAATGTATGCCTGATTTTTATAAAACTTTTTGTTTAATTTTTTTCTGGCATGTAATTGTTATGTGTGATATTGATATACATATATTTTTGCCAGACGTAAGCCTGTGCTAAAAGGCATTTCCAGCAGTCTAAAAACAAGCCTCACCTAGTCTGTTGCAGGCCACATGTTGGCCTTTGTCGTGACTCAAAAACCGACATCCATAGAAAAGTTTGGTCCTCATTTTGAACCGTAGCATCTGCACATTAATTCCATACCCGATATATTGTGATCCACTAAAGGTAGGCACGATACCAGATGAATAAATCCCCATTTTTGTTATCTTTGCTGAGAGCAAAACTGATCGAAAAATCAAAACATGTCCCTAGTGACAAATAAGGGTTAAATGGTACTTAGAAAAGTGACAAAAATGGACGTGTACATGGATGTATGTGTTGACGTGTCCCTGTGTGATCGGCCCTTTAACAGCAGGGATTCCCCGAGCTAAATCCGTGGTGTTAAATTGATGCACTTTTTGTTTCTTGTTGGTTAATATTTAACATGTTCTCCAGTTAGCAGGGGTGGTGGGTGTCAAAGCTGACTCCTCCTTCCCTGTGGCCCTGAGGGGACCTCCTCCTCCTCCTCCTTCTCCTCCTCTTCCTCCTCCCATTAATGTTAAATCATTCCAGTCACAGCTTCATTAGACCCGTCCTTCCGTTTCTCTCAACTTACCAAAGCACAGAGAAGTTCTCAGCTCTCACACTCGTTGTCCTCCAGACTCCACAACGGTTCCCTCCTACAACATGGCAGAACACAGATGAGCTGCAGATACAGCACAGTACAGTCCTGGGAGGATGATCCACTGTGTGTGTGTGTGTGTGGGAGAAAGAAGGTGCCTGATATACTGTGTGTGTGTGTGTGTATTATGAATGGGTTTATGTCTGTGTTATGTATGTTTTTTTTGCCCGTGTGTCCATGTTTTTATCTGACCCGCTGTGTGTGCGTAAACATGCGTGCATGTGTGTGTGTGTGTGCTCATGACTCGGGAAAAGACAGCAGTCTAAAGGATGAAATTGAAGAGATTAGCATGGTCTGCTCTGCTTTTGATTAGTTCTGACTGGAAATCTGCCCGAGCCACAAGGGGCCCCTCAGCAGCCCTCTCTCTCTCTCTGGATGTGTCCCTCTCTCTCTTCCCCCCCCTCCACCCCTCTCCTCTCGCAGCGTTTCGCGCTACGCCAGAAATTGAATTGATATTTTGTAAACCTGATTTGTGGATAACGTGATGTGACAGCGACAAATGCCTGGCTGAGAATGGTTTTCAAAGCCAGTCCAAATGAAAGTTATTACAGGGTAAATGCGCATTTCTTTGTCTCGGCGGCGGCAGCAGCCCCTCCTGGCTCCGAGTATGAGTTTATATGGGTTGAATATGGATCCATTTCCTGGGTAATTGAATTGATACTGTCATGCACGGGGGCAGTGCCACATTGCTCTGCAGGGCGGATGGACTGTCTGATTGAATTGGATAGGGGGGGGGGCCCCGGTGGATGTGTGTGTGTGTGTGTGTGTGTGTGTGTGTAAGGGGTTGTCAGCAAGCAGTCATAAGATAGACACACCTCAGTGTTCTCCTGATTACTGCCGTACAGCCAATTGTCTCTCCAATAATCTGCCGCCACAACCTCCTGACACACACACACACACTCGGGCACACACACACATGCGGACGGATACGGGTCAGGCAGCACAGAAGCCATTTCCAATTCCAGGGTAGGCGAGCGCGCCGCAGATCTGCTACATATTAATTTTGTCCCGGCTGAGATTTGCTCCCATTCAGTTAGAGCCGATTGATGAGAGAGCAGAGAGGATCGGACGGCTGCTCATTCGCTCTCCTCACCTCTGATTAGAAACACTGCCGCTGTCACCGCGCTATTAGGACGGAGGGAGGGAGGGAGGGAGGGAGAGAGGGGGGAGAGGAAGGGTGAAAAGAGATAAGAGAGGGACAGTGAGAGGGGAAGGAAAGAAGGCGAGATAAGGGGAAACGGGGGGAGAGAGAGAGAGGGAGGACAGAGGGGGAGAAAAGGAGGTAAGAGGGAGAAAAAAGGACAGGGATGAAAGGAAAGACATGAAGAAGAAAGGGATTTGGCCAGGTAGAGGAAGATAGGAAGAGATGGAGGGATGACGGAGGTTTAGGATGTGTGGATGTGGAGGAGAGGTACGGAGAAAGGAGGGAAAGAGGGAGATTGGGAGGGAGAGATGGAGGGCTGAAACAGAAAAACAGAGAGGAAGAGATGGGTGAAAGGAGGAAGGGAAGGATGGAGGGGTGAAAAGGGGAACGCAGTAAGGGATGGAGAGAGAGAAAGAGACAGGGAAGGAGATGACGGTGTGTGGTGGGAGAGAAGAAAGCCAGAAGGGTGCAAAGAGTCGAGGAATGAGGGATAAGATAGAAAAAGAGGGAGGATGAGATGAAGAGATGGAGGGAAACGTGGGAAGGAAAAAGAAGGATATGAGGGTGTGATGTGAGAAGGATGAAAGAGCGAAGGAGAGGGTAGAGGAGTGAAAAGAGATAAAGAGAGGGGGACAGCAGTATAGGGCAGAAGAGATGAAAGGAACGGAGTAAGGGATGGAGAGACATAAGGAGAAAGAAACAAAGGAGGAGATCAAGTGTGTGGAGGGATGAAAAGAGAAAGGAGTGACGGAAGGAAAGAGGGATATTGAGGTGTGGTTGGAGAGAGAAAAGGGATGGAGGGAAGAAGGACTGGAGATATGAGGAGGGATGGAAGGAGAGGGACATGGGTCTATGGATGGGGAGCATGATGGAGAGATAGCAGGTGGAAGGAGGAAAGGGAAGATGAAGGTGGGAGTAATGGAAAGAGGGAGCAAGGAAGAGAGGGATAACAGCTGGAGAGAAAGGAGAAAGTGAGGTTGAGGTAACAGACTGACTGAATGAATGAATGTATGAATGAATGAATGGTGGCTCACTGTTGGTTCCATTTACTCTTAGATTGGAAACACAAAGGTTTGTACTCGGTGTACTCGGTGTATACTCGGTGACGGCATGTTGTATGTGTGACTGATAGTTCAACATTTTGGAAACAATATTCACTTGCTTATAGTCTGGTGACCTGTCCAGGGTGTACCCCGCCTCTGCTCAATGTCAGCTGGGATCGGCTCCAGCCCCCCCGCGACCCTGGATAGGATATGCGGTCACAGATAATGGATGGATGAATATTCACTTTCTCTACAAGAGTGAAATGAGAAGATTTATACCACTCCTATGTGTGTATGTATGTTAACTGATGTTTCAGGCATGTGTTAATACCCAGCCAAAGTTCACACATCTGCCTACCAACACCTCTAAAGCTCACTAATTAACACAAAGCTATGGGGTAATGTATTATAGAAACTTTTTTGGTTATGTTTGTTGAAATTCTCATCGCATCTAGACAGCAATCAATTAATCAAATACTCTGACAAGAAACAAAAACAATCTGCTGTCAGGACTGTAATAAACTGTCCAATCATTTAATTTGGCCCAAATGTAATGATTGTACGGGCTACCTACCTTCCTGCCTGTCTACCTAACTGTCTACCTACCTTCCTGTCTGTCTACCTAACTGTCTACCTACCTTCCTGTCTGTCTACCTAACTGTCTACCTACCTTCCTGTCTGTCTACCTACCTACCTGCCTGCCTGTCTACCTACCTACCTGTCTACCTAACTATCTACCTGCCTGCCTGTCTACCTACCTACCTGTCTACCTACCTGGCTGTCTACCTGTGTGCACCTTGCCCGTGCACTCATTCACCAGAGTCTTCCACCAGCTGCTAGCTTGACAGTTGTGAGTACTACCAGCAGCCATGTTGGTTGTTTATGTTCATAATGATCATTTTGGGGGAGTGTCTCTGAATACTGACAGTCCGTACCTGAAGGGACAGTGTTGATGACTTGGTGACCTTCTCTCTAGATTTCGGGACTTTTGTAGTTAGTGCTGCGAGCTACTTCCATTGGAAAAGAGATAGCAACACTGCACTGATCAAATATTCTGCTTGATGTACTTTGAAAAATCAAGGCAACTTTTTGCATCGTAATATCATGTAGATCCATCAAGACTAGTCTTTGTATAAACTACTTCATTTTTGTACGCAAAATATAAAGTCAACTTCATTTTATTATGTTTTAGCCATATTTCTTAGTGGAACCACACAGCTTCAATATATTTTCAACATCTGGACTGGTTGCTGTTAGAGCATTTATTTTTCCTGCAGTGCAACAGATGGGAGACATTTATCCACCTGAAAAGTGATTCTGGTCTGACAGCTTAGTCTGGAGCCACTGATGTTTCATCAGCCTGGACCTATCAGAGATTTAGAAAGAGCCAGGGCTGATGTGGTGCAACGTAACCCACCACACTCATGGTTTTACTCCTCCCACTTCACAGTTACACTGGACCATTGAACATTGAAGTAAATATAACAAGATCATTATTTGTTGGTTGGGTGTACCTAAGACTATTGACTGGGATTATGTAAATACATATTGTTAAGGGAAAAAATGCACAATTTCAATGTAGATTAACTTAAAACTAGATATTTTCATGTAAAAATACAAACTTAATTTGTATTGTTAATATCACAGATTTTAATTGTGCTACATTGTGTGGGCTAGGTTTTGTTTCAACACCAGCTTTTATCTAAAGAAAACTTAACATGTAAAAATGACAATTTGTTGGTTTTGGGGAAGGTCCATGCTGGAAGCATTTCTTGGCAAACAGCCCACGTTGGCAGTTGTATTAAACTGATATTTGTGATAAAATAGTTCCAGCACCTGACTCCCTATATAAGAAATAAA
Organism: Sebastes umbrosus; assembly: GCF_015220745.1. Classification (NCBI taxonomy): domain Eukaryota; kingdom Metazoa; phylum Chordata; class Actinopteri; order Perciformes; family Sebastidae; genus Sebastes; species Sebastes umbrosus. Next base: position 27,901,660 of record NC_051277.1, read on the forward strand.
TAAGAGCTTGTTTCTTCTCTTTTTTTTTCAACATTTCTGCTTGTGTACGCATTAAGCTATAGACTAACCACATCCTGACTGGCTTCATACTTGACACACAGACATGGACATTGAACTCAGCTCACTCTGAAAGACAGCTACAAGCATATTTCCCACCATATTGAACTATCCCTTTAAAGCTGACAGCTCTAGACGCCTTATTTCAGCGGAGACATTTAAACCTCTCATCTGTAGCCCCCTCTTAAGTTCACATTTCTTTTCCAAACCTTGTCTTTCACGCTGCTGTCACCACTCCCACCTGAAAGCATTTTATGAGACATTTAGCTTCTATGCTAGAAAGCATTTGATCTATTTCATCTGCTCTTGCAAACTAGAATCAGATGTCTCACTGTGAGACACACTTTAAGGATTAGCCACCCTCTAACTCTTCGAGCTAGTTAGTAAATACACATATGGATGGTTTGTGTTACATTCTAAACCCAACAGATTGTTTTACTGATTTCAAATAATTCAGTCCGTTAAGGATTTACAGTTGTGTCCTTCAAAAGAGAAGACAGACAAATTGGACCACTGACAGAGAGACAAAAGGTTCATTAATAGTGTTCCCAGCGGATGCAGTCAGCATTGTCCTAAACTTCAACACATCATTAACTCTTATCAGCTAAATGCTCCCAGCTTTAACTTAAACAGTCCTCTTCATCTAATAGTCTCCTCAACTTTAGACCTTAATTGTGTCCATAGCAGCTAATCGGGTGGCTGTAATAAGAGCGTGTGCATGGTCAAAATGGCCCACCACCACCACCACCACTACCACCACCATCACCACCTAATGGTATAAAAACTTAACGATCGTTATCGTCCACCTCTTTCCATTCTCACGACTCCGCCTCTTTCATCTCTCTCTTTAATTCCTTCCATCTCTCAGTCTGTCTCCACCTCACTCTCTCTCTCAGTCGTTAAAGAGTTGCCCATTAACACAGTCCTTAGGTAGACTTATTAAGTTCACTTAACAGTTAATGCTCCATTCAGAGGATATTACCATTTAAAGGTCTGATTTGCTCTGTAATGTTTGATCATAGCAGAGACACCATTAGCCAGCATAATGAGCAACATTTACACCCCAACTAGTGCAGAAGTTTGGGATTCCAGACATCTGTTGCTGAAGGACTAAATCATTGATAAGGATTTTATAATATGATATGGACTTTAAGAGTTGTTTACTCAAATTTTTAGCTTTTAGAGAAAATAGAAGGCAAAACTAGACTCACTGGGAAAACTGTGGCAGGTTGGGAGCAATAATAAAATGACGAAACAGGTTTGAAATAAGGCGGCAATTCAAATTTATAACCAGAAAAGTGATTAACTAGTCAGCTCCACACATTTAGGGTGTTTTCATATTAGGTACGATTGATCCGTACTGTGCCCTCGCCGTTCAGCTTTCACATTAGTAAAGTTGTTCCGTACCCAAGTACACTTGCGTCATCATCTACGTGTATTTGTCTATGTTGAGATCAGCTGTTCTAGTGTCGGAGCATCGTAAAACACTTCATTCAAACTTGATAGAAACTAAATAAAAGTCACCAAAACCATTGTCGTTAGTCTTTCCAATAATATATTTTAATGAACCTCTTGCCTGCCTTCCTGCTTTATCAATCATCGCCGTGCAGTTCAGATGATCGGCGCATGCTGCGCGCATATACAGATTTCGGAGGAGACCGACGGCGTTGAAAAAAGCCTGCCCTTTCACAACTACTCGTTGACTGCAAAAGTTACTTACGTTAAATAGAGGTCCACTTCTGTGTTTTGGTACACATGTACCGTACTACAGACCACCTTTTCAAATGGACTCGGGCACGGATCAACGAACCATGCCCGAGTACGGTACGGAGCGTTCACACTAATCAATCGAACTGGACTTTGGGGATAAGTGTACTCGGATCTGGGCCCAGGTCCCTGATGTGAAAGCACCTTTAATCTAATTACAATTCCCCTCTGGCTCAGTGAATCGCGTCACACGCACATAAACCACGCCCGTAGACGCCAGTAGCTCCACACAGGAAGCTGATTGGTCCGAACTACTGTAGTTCTCACGTGATGTCGTGATATCACGTGCAAGGTAAGAACTATATTCATAAAATTCATAATTGGTGGTGGCAGCTTAATTCAACCATGGCGTTACATGGTGTAACTTTTCATTTCTATGGAGTTTTGAAGTTTTTCGAAGCCAGCACTGAAATGTTTGTATAGTAGCAGCTGGTCCACTAATTTGTATATTATTCAATATCTTAATATATTCATTTTCATGCAACAAACAAATAGAAATAATGGAACTGAATTGAATCTACGATAATAATATTCTGTGAATACTGAATTTTAGAATTGCCTCAATAAAGGTTTGCATCTTCCAGGTGACCATCAGTATATTATTGATCAATTCTATAAGATATGAAATCAATCAAACTGCATCGTAACCCCTCCTCTTCCTCCCTCCCCCCCCTGCCCTCCTCACCTCCCTGCAGTTCTCCCATGGATCACAGCATAATTAAAGAAACCAGCCAACAGATCCAATTTAAGATTACTGTCTATGAAGAATGTGTGCAGTAGCTGCTGTAGCCCCCTCTCCACGTTCACCCCCCTCAGTAAGACCCCCAGAATACCTATTATACAATCTGTGATCAGTGATAATAAACCTGGAGGAAATCGAACACACTGCCACTGAACGGACTAGCTGCTGGTTAAGAGTTAAACCAACACACAAGGCTACAATTTTCCTTTAAATATAAATGGTATCTGATCCAGTCATGACCTCCATGGCTGTTTTGAAAGATATTGTCTGATTCCCTTATGATTGATTTTTAAATGTCTTGCATTGATCAACGTAAAATAACATAACCTTCTTTCCAACCTCTTTGGTCATAGAAATGACACTACGAAATGGTACGAAGATGTTGAGACATAAGTCTAAATGGAATGGGTGATACGCGGTGGTCTGATTAGAACAATTATTATATGACTGGAATCCATTCTGAAATAATGCGATTAGAATTGGCCATTCCAATGTGATGACTAAGTAGTTCCTCCTCTTTAAGCTGCACTAATCAATATTTCTGTATTAGCAGTGGGTCAACTGACTACATGTAATGTGAAAAAGGTCGCTCGTGAGATGAACCCACAGAGAATTATCACCCAGCTCTGCAGTTCCCCTCAGCTCTACGGAGCTTTTTAGCATCTTTCAGCTCATTGTTTTGGTTTTTATAGCCCACAACTTTACTGTTTTTAGTTCACTCGCACGGCTCTCATCAACTTTGCAACTGTTTCAGTGAAAAAAAAAGCTCCGAGGTTCACTACCTGCTCAGCAGCAACAGCAGACAGACACAGTTAGAGACTAGCTGGTGAACATCGTGAAGCATTTAGCAGCTGGAGTCAGATATTTTTCCCTCAGGAGTTGGTGGAGACCAAACCGGAGCTAAAAGGAGAGGGAATATTGGACTTATAGGTGGACACAAACAGAAATTCAAATGAATGATAATTTTGCTCTGTATCTGTGTAAATAGGTTATTGTTTGCTTATGTGTTAGTGATATCAACTTAATGATAATAAATACATGATAATGCAGCCTGGTCTTACCAAACGGTGAATGAATAACCAATTTCTTAAGTAATTTCGCCTGTTATCGCTAAATGTTTTTTTGCTTTTCGCGTGTCATTTCATGCCGCTGCAATGTTAGACGCTCAGAGCAAGCCCTCTGGAAGTCAGGTGACGTAGTATAAAAAGCAAGAAAGTCTGGACTTTCACCATGGAGACCGCTGTTCATGAAACCAAAAGTCAACCATTGACTTCTGTGAATGACTTAATTTACACAAACGTTCTTATTTTAACCTATAAACCATGATCTTTTCCTAAACATAACCAACTAGTTTTGTTTGAATTTACAACGTTAACCAACTGCGATCGTGCATTCCGTATGCGATGAGTTGGGAATGAGAACGGGGAATTAAATGACGGGAGAAACGCTTAAAATGCGTTGACATGACACACAAAATGTCCTTAAAAGTGGAGTGCTATTAATACGCCTTGCCACAATATTGTGTTTAGAGTTTCTTTTGCTGCCCCCAAGTGGCCAAAGATCAATTATTTTTACTTTAAACTTTTTTTCTTTTGCAGAAAGACATTATCAGTCACATGTTATGCACATTATTTTAAAAGCTGGTGATACTTTATTATTTACTTTTCTACTAATTTGAAAAGTGACAGATCACAAGTCAGCCTGAAAGGTGAATTTATATTACAGTCCTTTTATCATCACTGTTAGACACCTGGTAACTCTGGAATTACTGTTTTCACCACCTGTCCAAACTTTGTAATTCTTTGCTAGCTCATACTGTATCTCCTAAGGCCTGCTGCATTTATCTGATATCTTTATTTATCCCATTATCTTTCACATTGGTACATTGGAATAATCAAGAATTCAAGGGAATTGAATTCTTGGAGTAAGAGCTCCTTTGACACACACACACACACACACACACTGTAAATGCTTCATTTGATCAATCAATCCTGCAGTACAGTAACTGAATGTTGGCCCAATGGACTGAAGACACCACTATATCTCTCCAGGTCCGCACTCTGTCAAACAACTCTCGGCAATCACTTCACTTCATTTGAAAACTCGGCTTTCTTTCACTGAAGCAGTTCACACTTAGAAAAACTCCTTCTGTATTGCCGCACTAGCTCCATTTCACTTCAGTAAAAAAAAAAAAAAAAAACTCCACTCCTCCACTTCAAAAACTCTACTTCAATCAGCGCAGAATAATACAAAGGGCTTTCAGATTACAGAGGGCCTGCTGTACTTTAAATCCTGTAATACAGGCTGAAATGAAATCCATTTTTTGCTCCGATGATCTTTCTAGGCAATGTTCAACATGGTCAGAGAGAGAGAGAGAGAGAGAGAGAGAGAGAGAAATGGCCATCTGTCTGCCACTGTTACTGTGCCACCCGCGACTACCACACACACACATGACCCGGGCTGAAAAAATGAGCTGCTAAAAAACCCCAGAGAGAGGAATGAGATGCCGTTTTTCCATTTGTAGCAGCATGATAGCACAAAGGAAAGAGACAAAACATTATTTGAAGATAGAAGATACACACACTCTGATAAGGGAGAAAGGAAGAGTGTGTCTGTGTGTGCGGGTGTGTTCGGGAGTGTGTGACTATTTCATCTTCCATGGTAACTTAAATGGTAGATGGAGGTCCCACACACACACACACACACATACACACACACACGCACACACACACACACACACAGACAGACAGGCCTCCCAGTGCTGCGGCACCCCAGATGCCTTACGGGATTGTAATAATTCATGGAGTTAGCCAACTGCTTGCTGGACCAGACAAATGGAATTATACTGCCCAGATGAGATGGCTGCATACATGTGTGCGTGTGTGTGTGTGCGTGTACATGTGTGTGTTGTGTATTTGCGTGTTTGTGCGGTCTGTGTGAGTGTGTGTCTCAGGGCCACTCGGCCAGTCAGTGCGAAAGAAAAATAGCTGCTCCACTCCATAACCTTCTCCACACACAGTGGCAGCGGGCCTGCATCTGTGTGTGTGTGATTGTGCTATGCAGCAGAAGGCCGAGACACCGTGACATTGTTAAACCATGTTAGATTTCAGGGCCTCTGGCCAGGGATGTCACTGACACACACAAATGCACACACACACACACACACACACACACACACACACAAACTATCTATCTATCTGCTTGCCTGCAGGCTCCAGGCTGACCATTAGATAGGGGCCCATTAAATATGACAGTCAAACTGCACTGTTTTTGCATCCCAATCAGACGGCAACCTGAAAAGTGAAGCCAATGCTGAAGTGCGTTAAACCTGCATCCTTTCTAACGGCCAGCAGGGGGCGACTCCTCTGATTGTATAGAAGTCTATTAGAAAATGACCCTACTTCTCACTTGATTTATTACCTCAGTAAACATTGTAAACATGAGTTAATGTCTCAATCGCTAGTTTCAAGTCTTCTTCAATACAGCATGATGTTCATTTAGTAAATTATGGTCCCATTTAGAATCAAATAGACCATAAAGCAGGGGATGCTTTAGGGCGTGGCTACCTTGTGATTGACAGGTTGCTACCACGGCGTTGTCCGGTCTGGGAGTTGTACGTGTTTTTGTCTTAGAACTTTAACCCTTTCACAGCTTGTTTTCAGTTCATCAAAGTTTATTATAACCTTTTTAATCACCTGAAAATGATTTATTCAGCATTCAGTAGTATTTAACTCCACCCTCTCGTGTCACTTCTGGTTCCAAAAAAACAAGATGGCGAAGGCCAAAATGCCAAACTCGAGGCTTCACAGAGGCAGTCCACAAACCAATGGGTGACATCATGGTGACTATATGTTCATTTCTATACAGTCTATGGTCCAAATCTTCAAAGGTAATTTTGGTTTTATTTTCACAGTGTTGGCCATCTCCACGCACACAAATAGGTTCTCTAAAAATAATCTTTTGCACATTCTTGTGTGCAATGTGGGCCAGTAGGGCTGTGATGTGATGATCGGCCCAGTCGAATGAGCCAACGTAGGGAAGGGAGGGACTGCCATCTCCCTCCCTCCTCAGCCTATCACGTTTGGTTACCTGTCTGGGTCCCGTGGGTACACCCGCCATTTTTTTCCCCTCATTTCTGGTAATTTCTGTTAACATTATGTCAGAGGGCTACTCCTGCGGTTTAGTATTTCCCTTTCAGAAACTTTCTACAGACACATTTCAAAAAAGATTGGTTAAAATCGACGTAGCAGATGCTGGATTCTACATTTCCCATAATGCAATGCAACTCAATAGCATTTTTCATAAGGCCTTTCAACACCTCCTCACCTAAACGACAGAATAGATTGTTTGCTGTTAAAGAGTACCAGTAACAGGCGCACGTTGTGAAACAGTTTCAACCACTTGGAATTGAAACTGAAACTACTTGGTTAGGTTTAGAGATCATGGTTTGGGATAAGATAAGTGCATTTGTTACGTAACTTAGGTTGTGTATGTAAGTTAAGTATGTTATATTGAAGACATGGCCCTCCACATCACATCACTGTCCTGCGACACTTTCATTATTACTGGTCTCCAAAGGAACATGGAGACAATACAGAAGGCAGGGCAGAGGTAAAAGTTGATTCAGAGATGACTCCTATACTCCTATAGCTTACTGCTGCTCTTCTTCTCTGCTCCTTTAGTTCCTCCTCTACACTTCATCTCACCTCCTCCCTCTTCATAATTCCATTCATCTTTCTCCTCTCTCTCCCCCCCTTAAAGCTGCTTGTATTCATCTCTTCTCCTTCCCCTCTCATTCTTTCTTTATCCTCTTTCCACCCTCATCCTCTCCCATCCCTTTCCCCTGTTGCCTCCTGTTTCCTCCCCCCTCCCTCCTCTGTCTCTCCATTCATCAGTATTTCAGCTCCCCAACAGATAGCATCGTTGCTTTACTGCTGCGCCGAGCTGACAGTCTGTCTGTCCTCGCTGTGGGCTTTAAACACACTAAATCAACGCCTGAAAGAAATAGATATTTTGCCACTAAGATAAGCCCATTTCCTGGCGAGTATTCATTGAAATGATATAATAACTGACATGGATAGGAGAGCGGCGGAAGAGAGAGGGAGAGAGAGGGAACAGAGATAAATATGCTATTTGCAAGTTTCCTTTTGTAGCGTGAAGGCGCCTCCCTTTTTTCTGGAGGAGGAGAAGGGGTGAGGGATCTAAACGTTGACAGGGGAGGTGGTAAATTGAATGCCATGAGCCGTCTGAGCCTCTCTGTCTCTAAAAAGAAATTCAATTAAAGTGTATTGGAGGGTTGTGAATGTGGCAGAGACTGGGCTCCCAGTGGCTGATAAGAGCTGCTTCTCTCAGCGAGTGGCGTTATAACTGAAGCCAGATCACTAGCTGCTAAACGTGTAATCCCCTGCAGCCGAACAATATGGGCCCCAGTCTGATTCAATACAGCAGCAGCCAATTCTCCACATTAAATCAACGCAGGGGGGCTGGAGTCGCCGCCGCCGCCGCCGCCGCCGCCGCCGCTGCACAGCCACTAACGCACTTCCTCTGGCTTAAGCCACACACAGAAATCAGAAAGCTAGGCCGCTGACAATGGCTGCTATCTACCTCTCAACACACACACATATACACACACACACATACACACACACACGCATTGTATAAAAGCTCCCTTGGGAAGTGATTTCAGTCTTTTCAGTGTTAAGTACCTGCCCCACTCTGGCTAATACCACCACTAATACTGGAATTATACTGTGTGTGCGTGTGTGTTTGTGTGTGTGTGCGTGTGTGTGTGTGTGTTGGCCTTTTCTCACAGATAAAAAAAGATGAGATTAAATGGTGCTCCTTGGCAGAAGCACACCATACAGTCTGGTTCATGACCTGTTAAGCTCCGGGTCTGTGTGTGCGTGCGTGTGCGTGCGTGTGTGTGCGTGTGTGTGTGTGTGTGTGTGTGTGTTTGTATGAAACCTGCCACACTAAAACCTCAATTCAGTCAATTTAAAGGGACACATCAACTTTTTTGTAAAGAAGCTCATTGATCAACGTATTGCTTTGCAACGATCAGTCAGGCAGAGACGCGTTGCTCTGGAGAGGTTCTCCAGTAGCACATCAGTGGAATAATGTGACTATATTCTGATGGGGCATGTATTTTTCTGGCTTAAAGAAAGCTTTCTGATTTTCCCCAATTTTTTGCGAAAAACAAAGCAAATTGTTGTTAGTGTTGTTTTTAGGCCAGGAGAAACTGGGAAAATTGAATATATTCCAACATAGTTAATATTTTCAACATGTTTCTATACAGCTTGATCTTGCATAGTACAGAAGTAATCCAGTAATTATGTCAACCATAACCGTAACCACTGATTTTTTTAAAAATTAATTTTATTTAACCTTTTTTTTACCAGGATATTCACATTGTCAATTCGATTAAATTCAAGCAACTTTATTAATCTCTCTAGGGCCAATTGGTTTGGAGCAGCTTGTACATAAAAAACATATATAAAACACAGTGACACACAACGACAACAACAATATATGTAAACTAAAAATATAAAACAGGACCTAAAACGATTACTGATGTAAATTAGACGAACTAATAAATAAACAGACTAAATAGGAGGATCAGTCTAATAAGGGATAAAAAGGATCCGTGATGGTAAAAGGATAAAAATCAGTAACAAATACAAAACCTAAGGAGCATTCAATAATGTGATTGCAGAGGTGATAAACGATTTAGAATAGCGGGTAGTTTTACAAACCGGTAAACTGTAACGACGTCTTGACGGCAACATAGAAAATTCACTTGAAAGCACATGACCAGAAGATGCTAAAATACATTCAGCCTTACGGAGGATCTGCTGGTTACAAAAGGAATTCAAATCTCTCTGTTTCACACCAATAAAACAGATTTTAACAATACTGTAATACTGTAACAAACATTGTATTTGAAGTCTAATTTGAAGTCACTGCTTCTATTTTCACTTCCAAGCATTTGATGTAGATTTGATGTGGATTCAAATGTTTTAATAAAATGAAGCATGTGGTTGTTGCACTCCAAAAAAAAGGAAAGATATAAAGTGGATTATTGGTAACAGGCAGGACAGTCCTATTGATGTAGAGTGGAGAGAGAGAACTTCAAAACATCCTAAAAAAAATCTGAATGGAACAGCGAGTTATAACCAACCAGTTTAATGTGAACAAAAGCATAAAGGTTTTGTCTATTTTATTTCTTTAATTACATGAATTCCAATCCAGTAATAAAGCCTTAAAAATGACACAAAAAACAGTCTACCTGGTATCACGAGCTAGTTTCACTTTATTTTATTATTATTATTTATTTTTTTACTAATGATGAACCAAAGTGTAGTCTAGATCATAAACAAACGCAACCTAACACAGAAACACACACACACACACACACACACACAGATTATGAATGACTAATAAGTTGCCTGGGAATAAAGCTCATTAATTAATAACAAGAGATACACAATAGACCCACATTAACACTGTCAGCCAGACACGCACACACACACACACACACACACAACCAGCACCCCCTCCAATCTCCAATTATTAATTAGTGAAAGTGAAATCTATGAATTACTTGCTCCATTATGTACTTTAGTGGCTTCAATTTGCATTGTGGCCTGTTTCCCCCTGGCCAGCAGATTAAAGTGGCTATTTGAAATCAATTTCTCTAATAACAGATCTTAACGAGCTCATCAATTAAGGCTTCGTTAATGGCTTGTTACCGTCCAGTGTGTGTATGTGTGTGTGTGTATGTGTGGCCCTGTCTGCCTGTGTTACTCCTGACGAAGACACACCGCGTACATATATCACTGTGATTGGTCTGAGTGGGCCAGGCTGCTGGGTATTGATAGGAGGAGGCGACATTGGGGGGGTTTAGGCTTCACTTTTTTGTCTAAACCCTATAACTGGAAGCTTAAAGGAATGTTTGACACGCACACACACACAAACACACACATGTTTAGGGTAGGGATTGGGGGGTGGGGGCGTGTCCTGGCCTTCAGGAACCTATTTGAAAGAGTCTTTATGCAAATGAGTCTGATAATGGCTTCCAGCGTTGAGGTTATGATTTCCATAAGTTAGGCTGCTCACTGGGGCATTTCCCAGGCTGGAAAGACCATTAGCACGCCTCACACACACACACACACACACATAGTTATGAGCCTGTGACCTCCTCCCTGACCCCTCTTCTCTTTGACACACACACACACACACAGTCACGCCCCCCTCTAAATGTAAGTGTTATATATGCATGGGTTAGTTTAACTGCTCGGAGCGAGGCCTGTAATAAGCAGTTTGTTTATTTAACCTCTGCCTGGGCTCTTTCTTTAAGCACAACATACGTCCACTTCAGATGCATACTGTGGACTGACTTCTCACAGTTAATGTTACATTCACTTAGATCAACAACGCCACCTGAACGCTTCAGTCAGATCCATGCAGGCTTAAAGGTCACGATACACATTTCATTTTAGAGGTCTCCAACTGTACAAAAGCTCGTTAAATGTTAAATGTTATCTTCTTTGACTTCTTCTTTTCTATTGGAAACACATCTGGCTGTAGCTGCTGTAACCGAGCTACTAACGGAAGTGTGTGTGTGTGTTTGCAGAGTGTTGCTGTGCTGTGTTTGTGTGTCAGCTCAGACTCTGACTGATCTCACATCTAACCAGGAACTTCAGCTCTTCCTCAGCCTGTCGCCGAGCGTTCATGAAGTAGAGTCATAAAGCTTCGGGATATGCACACATTTTCCACTCAAGTTGGAACATTTTCAAAATGCAATCACATTTTTGTGATGCGTTTCCCGATTATAAGGGAAAAACTCAGAGTGAGCACACCAGGGCCAGGATGAAGTGACTGAGGGGGGGCAGTTAAATATTGTGAGGGGGCATTTTTTTTTTCATAAAATAAAATTAATTGATTTAACGATGTAATAGCCTCAGAAAGGCTAAATAATAACAAGGTTGGTTAAGGTTTTCCTTTCATCCGATGAGGGTCGCACTGTAAAGGACAGAGGGTGTGGTATGCTGTACAGATTGTAAAGAAGAAGCATTCACAGATAAAGGGTCTTTCTTAGTTTATTATGGGCAAAAAGAAACTTAAAAAAAAAAAAAACTTAATCAGTGCAGCACCAAAGCCTGGCGGAACCAGCACAAGAACTAACCAGCCAGCTGTTCACTAGCAAACTAGCTTGCTAATTCCACCATGTTTCAATGCAACACTGCTTACAGAAATTGTGCCGAACAAAGTTTGTCACTCATCTGGCGATAGCAATGTGCTTTCCTCCGCTGTGACAAGAGTGTGTGGATGAAGCATTGAGTTGTTCATCCATCCATCCATCCATTATTTGTAACCGCTTATCCTGTTCAGGGTCGCGGAGCCGATCCCAGCTGACATTGGGTGAAGGCAGGGTACACCCTGGACAGGTCTCCAGACTATCACAGGGCTGACACATAGAGACAGACAACCATTCACGCTCACATTCACACCTACGGGACATTTAGAATCAACAATGAACTTAACCTGCATGTTTTTGCATTGTGGGAGGAAGCCGGAGAACCCGAAGAAAACCCACGCTAACACGGGGAGAACATGTAAAGTCCACACAGAAGGGTTCCAAGTTGGGATTGAACCTGCGACCCTCTTTGCACGGTGCACCGTGCAGCCCTTAAGTTGTTCAATTTGACTTATTAACATTTTCTATGTGCCTCGTGACGTTACTTACCTCAGCGACTTGCAACAAGTCTTTTTTTTTTTGTGCAGAAGTCAGCCCGTTGGCAACGATACACATAAAAATGACCGTCGCTCTGACCATCCTGCTACGTCAATTTGAATGGGAATGTCCATCCTATACTTCTATATTCTATTTCTATGTGCTGGTCAGATATAACTGAAGCGTAGTCGAAATAAATAGCGTAAACCCCAGCTCATTACTGCACATTTAGCGCTCTTATCATGTGACTTCCCGGCAATAAGAGCAGGAGACTCTCAGCCATGTCTCCGCTCTCATCAGTTGCCTGTTTATCAGCAAACTTGCACTTTAATGATTGATACTGGGAGAACTAATTATGACACCTCAGTTCACTCATTAAGCTACACAGCTACAAATGATTAATTGATTTATCACATTTTCCCATGGCTCCATTTATAATCTCATGCTGAAATGAGTTTGGAGAAGGAGGGGGATGAAAAGAGAGAGACGATTCAGAGGGAGGGAGAAAGAGAGGGAGTGGAAGACAGGATAAGACAGGGTTGTGGGAGAGAGAGGAGGAGGAGGAAGGGTGAAAGCCGGGGATGATGAAAGGAGGGAAGGTGAAAAGGTGGTGGTGGGATTTTAAGGGTGGAGCGGAGGTTAAGGAATATTGATATACTCCAACTGGTGCTATTAAACTATATTAATGCACTGCAAGCTCAGAGATAAGTGCTCCAATTATTACAGCGGTGAGGGGCCAAATCAAAAACAAGCAGACTGACATGAGGGGGTTGTTTCATGAAGGCTCCACAAGAGACGCTTCTGGGGAAATAGGGTCATTTTAACTTTTAGGATTTCATTTTTCATCTTCTTAGTTCATTGGAAAACATTTTTAGGACTTGGAAATAATACTGTATGTCTTAAATCTTATATTTTTTATTAAAAATCAGTTATAACATACACTGACATAGTCGAATATAACAGCAGAAGAGCCTTCATGAAAAAGGAAATACAGTTTTTATTTTCTCAGGTTTCATGGCCCATGAAAAGAACTGAACATCTAGAGGCTAGCATTCAATCCAGCAAGGAAAATGGAAAACATGAAACTTGGAGTTATGAGGATTGGTTGAGTGTACGATATAAACAGCTCCAACTTCAAGTCTTTGTTTTTATACCGTCCGAACATAATCAGTGACTTTTAGTTTTCTTCCAGCCTGAGTAAGAGATCTGTGGAGGATCAGTCTATCATCAGGAGAGGAGGAGGCTGGTCTATCATCAGGAGAGGATGAGGCCGGCTTATCATCAGGAGGAGAGGAGGAGGCCGGTCTATCATCAGGAGAGGAAGAGGCTGGTCTATCATCAGGAGAGGATGAGGACGGCCTATCATCAGGAGAGGATGAGGCCGGCTTATCATCAGGAGGAAAGGAGGAGGCCCGTCTATCATCAGGAGAGGAAGAGGCTGGTATATCAGGATGAGAGGAAGAGGCCGGTCTATCATCAGGAGAGGAGGAGGCCGGTCTATCATCAGGAGAGGAGGAGGTTGGTATATCAGGATGAGAGGAGGAGGCCGGTCTATCTTCAGGAGAGGAGGAGGTTGGTATATCAGGAGGAGAGGAGGAGGCCGATCTATCAGGAGGAGAGGAGATGGGCGGTATATCATCAGGAGAGGAGGAGGTTGGTATATCAGGATGAGAGGAGGAGGCCGGTCTATCTTCAGGAGAGGAGGAGGTTGGTATATCAGGAGGAGAGGAGGAGGCCGATCTATCAGGAGGAGAGGAGATGGGCGGTATATCATCAGGAGAGGAGGAGGTTTGTATATCAGGATGAGAGGAGGAGGCCGGTCTATCTTCAGGAGAGGAGGAGGCCGGTCTATCAGGAGGAGGCTTGTCTATCATCAGGAGAGATGGAGGCCGATCTATCAGGAGGAGAGGTGGAGGCCGGTCTATCAGGAGGAGAGGTGGAGGCTGGTATATCATCAGGAGAGGAGGAGGCTGGTATATCAGGAGGAGAGGAGGAGGCTGGTATATCAGGGGGAGAGAATGATGTTGGTCTATCATCAGGAGAGGAGGAGGCTGGTATATCAGGAGGAGAGGAGGAGGCCGATCTATCAGGAGAAGAGGAGGAGGCCGGTCTATCAGGAGGACAGGATGACGTCGGTCTATCATCGGGAGGAGAGGAGGAGGCTGGTATATCAGGAGGAGGCCGGTCTATCAGGAGAAGAGGAGGAGGCCGGTCCATCAGGAGGAGGAGGTCTATCAGGAGAAGAGGAGGAGGACGGTCTATCAGGAGGACAGGATGACGTCGGTCTATCATCAGGAGGAGAGGAGGAGGCTGGTATATCAGGAGGAGGCCGGTCTATCAGCAGGAGGAGGTTTATCAGGATGAGGTGTAATGAGATGATAGGACTCGGCTGCCTAACAATAGCTGCTGTGTGTCGCTGCTTAGCCTGCTGGAGGCTGGTCTATCATCAGGAGAGGAGGAGGCTGGTCTATCATAAGGAGAGGAGGAGGCGGTCTATCAGCAGGAGGCCGGTCTATCAGGAGGAGGTCTATCAGGACGAGGTGTAATGAGATGCTGGGACTCGGCTGCCTAACAATAGCTGCTGTGTGTCGCTGCTTAGCCTGCTGCTCTCCACCTATTTGTCATAATCACAGCCAGTTTTCTCATTAGTGGAAACCATTAGCCCTTAAAGCTTTATCTGCCTCTTATCAGCCCCAGCACCACCACATCACCAGGCTCTGTGCTAACACACTCTCACACATCAAAACACCTAAAAACAATCAGAGAACACAACGTATGCGGTGCAGTCTAGCAGAAACAACACCCAGAGTGCCATAGCGCCACTGGCCCACAATGCTTTGCTCAGGTATCTTATAAAGAAGTCACTGACCCCACACATCTAACTGAGCAACTCCGGCAGTGCCAGCACGAGTTACAAAGCACACCCATCCTAATCTGGCTCCATTAGCGGCGTCTGTCCCTCCCCACTTCCTAGGCTTTGTTCGGCTGTCAGGATGACCAATGACGTCGCACCGCTGCCTGATTCATGGCGGCGACCCTGAGATCACATCTGATGGGAGCGTCAGGCCAAACGACCAAACGCACCCCCAGCAACCCATTATAGTCTATTTATCTAGCTGGACATCTAATGGGAGCGCTTCTTTTCCACTCCGACAATGTGATGCTATCACTGAAGGCTTGGTTAAGACTTGGACTGCTTGGCCGGGGCTATCTGGAGTGGTGCAGGTTAATAACTGGAATAGCTGTTAACTTCTGAAACCTATAAAAAGGAATTAGACTTGACTGAGGCCTGTGGAAGCGCCTGTTTTTAAATCAGCACAATGTAGTCGGAGATGTGTCTAATCGTCAATCATCCTCTGAAACCTTTCATCTACAACAAGCTGATGAATAAATCTACATGCAGTGGATGATGGTTGTTCAGAGGTTTCAATACAGCTCGAAGCTACAAGGCTTCAACAAGACGTATATTAAATTGTATCTGTTACTCTAAACACAAGGCAGCTCACATAGAATGATGTCATCCACGCTGTTACTCGTATTACACACTAGAAAACCATGTTGTTGACTGGATAGAGTTTGGCTTGTTTCAATGGAAAGGACATGTTACCAAAATCAAATAAATAAGCCAAAGGCTACTTTAGCATTGAACTTAAAGGATACTTCCACTTTTTTTTTACAACCTCAGTTTTTTTCTTACTTTTGGACATCATTTGGTAACAATAACATGGTACTTGTTAACTTATCTGATGATTGTTTTTCCTCATTGTATCATAGTCGTGTTCCTAGATGTCAGATATTACCTGAGTGAGTACATACAGTATGTCATCACAGCTGATAGATTGACTTCAGACTTTCAGACCATTTCTTTAGTCCACAATGATGACCTTGTTACACATAGCAAAACAAAATAAAGTAAGTGGACAGTGACGCATATTAAAGTTACTCCGACTCCTGAGGACAAAAGCGGTAGTGTTTCCAGGAACACCGCCCTCCGAATGTCGTAAAGATCTGCCGCTACCAGACTCCCTTTAGAAAACCTCTCATTTTACAGTCTACCCCACTCCCAGTCCTGGTCCTGGTTCTTCCGTGCCTCCCTTCCCTGCAGAGGGACCAGCAATACGGCCCGGCCTCCAGAAGCGTGGTGTCGGTGTTGGCTCCCAGGAAGTGGGCGGTGAACTCCAGGTCCTGCAGCTTCTCTCTGTCCGTCTGGGTCTGTCCTCGGCTCAGTTCAGTTCAGCTCCCTGTCAGAAAGGGCTGTCTGACGGAGGTGAAAATATTCAAAATATAGTCTACACTTAAACGGATATCGAATTTTTTCTTTCTTTTAGGTGGCTAAAATATGTTTTGCTGCCGGCCCCGTCCACAGCACTGTATTGCTTTGCTCCCGTGTTGGTACTCCTGTCTGTTTCTCTAAGCTGGGGGCGCTGCAGACCGCCATTTACTGTAGGTAATACACCGACTTTGGATAAGTATCTCATACAACCCCACTGAGAAACACCTGAACTATCACTTTAAAAGAAAACCATGGCTTGATACAACTTGGGCTTTTCGGTAGTAAAGAGACAGGTGCTAAAATGGAGCTTTACATAGAGGCAATGCAGCACAGATGGTATGAGAAAAATGTGTTTTTTGAACATTAAAGCATGTAAACACGTTCTATTAGAAACCCAAAATACCGGTATGAACCTGCAAATGAGCATGATATGTCTCCTTTAAGTTCCTCCATCTACTCTCAATAATCTCCTTCTTTTCTTCCTGCTTCAATATTCCACCTTCCTCCTTTTCTTTCAACCTCCTCTTCCTCATCTCTCCATGTCATTAAGCCCTCAGCCTGCCCGCGCACTAAAACATGTAAAAGAGGTTCCATTTTGGGAGAGATTTGTTTGTGGCATTAATAGTCTTTAGTTTTCCACATGGTTTCCCAGCAGCCGGAGACATTAGAAAGAGAAGTGAGGTGCAACACATTTCCCCTCTCATCCCCTCATCCTCTCATCCCTGCCTCATCTGTCAAACACAGAGGCACAGGGAGGGAGAGAACCACAGAAGGGGAAGGGAGAAAGACGGCAAGTTAAAGTGAGACGGGAAGAAGATCAACATTAAAGAAGAGAAAGAAAAGAGTGGCAGATTTTATTAGCACCTTTTTAGGGAGACAGAGCTATATTAAGACGTTAAAATGATTCCATAATGAGACATTATAGCGGAATAATCTTTTACAATGTCACCACTGATCATAAAAACACAAGGCAATCTCACTACTCTGTGTAGTGAGCCACAGTTCACTACTTTGTTAGGTTGACAAAAATGTTTTAGACTATTATTCAGTTAATATAAAAGACAGCGAAAATTAATGAAAGTTAGGGCCGTCAAAGTTAACGTGATAATAGCGCGTTAAAAAAACTAATTTCTTTAATGCATTAATGTAATCGGAGGTTGTAGCGGCTCAGTTTTAAAGCTAGAGTGAAGATACTGGTATCATATGAAACTAGAATACCTAATGACTCCATCGGTACCAACCATGCCATACTCATGGAGGAGGTTAAATAACGCTGCAAACTTACATTTTGAATTTGCTACATTTTGGTGAAGAAAAACTGGCATGGCCATTTGCAAAGGGGTCCTTTGACCTCTGACCTCCCCTTCATGTGAATGAAAATGGGTTCTATGGGTACCCACAAGTCTCCTCTTGCCCACTTTATGATAATCACATGCAGTTTGGGGCAAGTCATAGTCAATATATATATATATATACATATATATATTTGCATAAAGCAGCATAATTGTCCACTCCCATGTTTTGAACAGATAAAAAATGTGCGATTAATTTGTGATTAATTGCGATTAACTATGGACAATCATGTGATTAATCATGATTAAATATTTTAATCGATTGACGGCACTAAAGAAAATATAAATGAATATCACTCATGTCAGTGGTTATTTCTTTTCTCTTTCTGTTTTTACATTTATTGATTTATTTATCTTTTCACACAATAGAATAGATTTCAATAGAAAATATTTTATTGTCTACTTTTTGCATGCAAAAGATATAAATTTGTCCGTGGTTTGTATTTGCAAATCTGCCGTTCAAAAGGCTACATTAAAACACATCAAACTGTATCATATCCAAACAGGACACATTAAAACATGTTACGTAAAAACATAATACACAATAGAAGCTGCATTAAACGGTGAGGACTGAATCAAGGTTAAATAAATAGATTTAAAATGCTGTGTCATTAGGCCTCTCAGGACTAGTGGGTCTGCATCTGACAATTTCTATGACTTTCTAAAACTGACAACTCCATAATTAAATATACTTTATGCAGTAATTGGCCAGGTATGCTTCTCTCTCAAGCACTCTTTTTAAATCTTTCACTCAACTAAAGGCCTTTACGAATAAACAACACAAAAATGTGAAATACTCGCCAGCGGAAAAAAAATGCTCCCGTTATGTAAAGGCCTCAATACCATCCCTTTTTGTGTAAAAGAAAATGCAACAAGTCAGGTGAAGTTTATATTATATACATTTTTTTTTATTTTTAAAGCCCAATACCTAAATCACAAACTTGCTGCAAGGGGCTTTACTGTCCTTAAAGCCCTGATTTGGAAGGAAAAACTCCTCCAAAACCCTTTAACACCATCGATGCTCTCATGGAGAGACCGGCGTGTGTGGCCCAAATATGAAGAATTCCCAAACTTAACCTAACTTTATAGCTCAGGCCAGATGCTATGTTTTAGGAGAGACATCTCATGATTAGGAGATGGTTGGATTTACATAGAAGATATAAATATGAAAATGTAATTTTTCAAGCCATTTGATAAAAGCTATTGTGACCAGGAACGTACCAGGAAATGAGTTAGCATCAAGCACTTCCAGTTGATTTTAACATTTTGTTCTACAGTATAAAATTTGTCAGTAAATATCCCACTGGTGAATTTTGAAGCCTTTATGTGTCTTAAAAAAAAGGCGGTGGCTAACAAGTGGCTGAATGAGACGACAGATGTTGTCGGGGACATTAAACGTCATCACGCCGAACAAGTTACAAGTTGGAAGCTTAGTGGTGACGCTGAAGTCATGTGACCGCGGTGTAGTTTGTTTAGAGCCTAACGTTAGCTTTTTACTTTCGACGATTGCATTCATGCTTCAAAAATCACATCATTTGTGAAGATTATCTTGCTGAACAAAATGCATCATAAACATGTGTTTGCCACAGAGCTTATTTTCTGCAATAATCCAAATTCCAAAGTAAAAACCCCGATGACTTTTTGTCGAGCCGACAAAAATACATCATCCCTGCAGCACTCTGTTGTGGGGTTAGAGTAACCTTGGGGGAGTTTACATTCTACAGTTACAAACTTACTAATACTAACACTAATATTACTAATATTAATACTAACTAGGTAGTAATTATGGGGTAAATAGAGATATTGGTAATCTTCACTGATACTCTTCCAATTACTTCATTCCAATTAATTTCTCGACAACTGAAATATTTCTGAAATCAGTATTTTACTTCCCAGTTTAAGCTTTTAGTCTTGTGTTTAGCTTTTATTGTCACCATCTCCAGCTTTGTCTTTGAACAGCTGCACTCCATCAGGTCCTCCTTGTCTCCCTCCTTCCCTCCATCCTTCCTCTCATCTTTCCATCCTCTCATCCTCAGCTCAGCGCTCACTGTGACCATCGCTTGGTTATGTCACCTGCAGCCGACCTGTCTGCCTGTAATTAATACAACCAGAGTGTGAACATTTTCAGGCCAGCTACTCTCTCCTTCTTTCTTCTCCTCCACCACCCCCCCTCCGTCGCCCCCCTCAGTTAATCACAGTTGTTCCCGGCAAAAGGAGCCGTTAACGGCTTGGTGCGTCAGGAATGGTCCTGGCGCTCCCCGGCGCTAATCGGACCGTTACGACTGAGAAGCTTTGCATTATGCAAATCACTGGCCGGGAACAGGTGACATTTGTAGGGGAGCGGGGCGACAGGGCGATGGAGTCTGGCTGATTTAGACATTAGTCCCTGTCACAACGCAATACACACACACACACACACACTGCTCATCTGCATATGCACACAGCACACACTCACATATACAAGTAGAAAGAGCGTAAGTAACAAATGACATATAATCTGCTTTTGGTACTGTAATTGAGGAGCTAATTTGTAACAGCACTGTTTTTTGGAGTCAGTGTTTTACTTTGACTTAAACTGATAATCAACAAACTCTTTGCTCTTTACGTATAATGTGCTCACAGCTCACTGCTGTGGTTTCTTTCAGTCTCTTTTTCCTCATCTTAGCACACATTGCAATGGTGTCCACAGATCACGTAAAGTTTAAGTCCTCTTTCATTAGTCTGTTCAGCCGTGGTGGCTATCACTGTTCAAGTTAACTATCCAGGGCCTTGTTTCCCAAAAGCATCTTAAGGTTAAGCACTAAGCACAGGCCGACAACACAGGGCTTTCATCCAGGAGACCGCTGTTTGTGTCCTGTGCGGAAAGATTCCCTTGACAATCATCTGTTTAATCGTGTCCCGTGTTCACAACGTCAAGTCACATTTTTACTGAAACATAGTAATTTTAAGCCCAACCATGTTTTTTTTTCCCTAAACCTAACTATAAACCTAAGCGTTTTCGTTTAATTGACAAAGCACTTGTTTACTGGGAGCGAAAAGTGAAGCAGAGGGGTCTGACAAAGCATCAGTATGTGAAGAGTTGAGAACGTGTTTGCCCACGGAGTCACAGAGTCCGCCATGTTGCTCCGCCGTGTTTCTACAGTAGCCTAGAAGGGACAAACCAAACACTGGCTCTAGAGAGAGCCTTTCACATTTTTACGTTACCTGAAGGCCACCGCAGTTCTCCGACATGCTTGTGAAACTGCGGTAAAGTGAGCTGCAGAGTGCTAAACTCAGTGGCATAAATATCAACGGTGCAACCGGTGTTGTGCATCGGGGCCAGAATCTGTCAGGGGCCCAGAAATGACCTTCACCGTGTCCAAACTGAATCCGTTATGTGCACTTCTGTTACGTCATATAAACAAACCACGTACTGCTGGCTACTTATCAGCTGTGAACTCGAGATCACACTGGAGACGTTACCATTTATTTTTCTTTGTTCATTCTTTTTAAACATAAAACACACATTTAATATTGTGATATTTACTAGAAATGACATATGATATACAACAGCAGCAGGAAACTTTCAGCTCTCTGGTGATCTCTCTTCCAGGCAGCTGCCACCTTATTAAGGTTTTTGTAGTGAAATGAGGAGGTATCGCATATAGATACCTCCTCATTTCAACTTCACCAATCAGCCTCTCCTGGTCCATTGAGTTGATTTCAAAGCGAACAACAGGAATAAATAGAAACAGCTGGGTGTCTGACAAAAGTTCAGCTCAAAACGGCGTGCCACGTCACGCAGCGTCGCTCACGGCCAGGACATTCTAATAAAAAAGGACATGGTTCTTGAGCAATGTTGTTAATGACTTTGCTGAGCACAAGACCTGTAGGATAAACTTCTAAAGGGTGAGAACTGGTTTATCTTTGTTATTATGGAGTGATATCAGGGATTTAAATCTGTAGCACTGTGATTGTTACGTCTCATATGTTGGAAAATGCACACCTACTGTAATCTGTGAGAACATGTGTCTGCTGAGTCCAGGGCAGGCTGTTAAATTAGCATTGATAAATTTGGCTGCTGTCCGTGGTGCTGATCTAAGGCTGGTTTGCAGGATGGGAGTTACATGGTGAGCCTCTACATGGTGGCATAACAATTGTCTGCTTTGTAATTGTGTGGAGTGGTTGTGTGCGCACGAGCGTGCGCTTGTGTTTAGGATGAGGGCCCAAGAATTTTTTTTTAACTGGGGCCAATCACAATTAAGTTACACTGCTGGCTAAACTTTGGTACCACCAGCCGCCGTCTGACTTCCATTTCTCCTAAAGTGTTATCAAGGTATGGATGATCTCTGAGCGAAGCCAACGGCGTTACCACGGTTTTGTACTCGGCTGCTCACGTTACCGCAGTCTTGGAAAAGGAGGAGTGAGCGGAGGGCTACTCAATTGCAATCTGCAACCACACCACTAGATGTCTCGTACAAAATTACATTCCCAATGAACTAAACTGCATTCTTAATCATGTTTCGAGGGAAACATATTTTCTCCCAGATTATGGTCATAGTTTTAAACAGTTTAAAGATGTGTTTAACGTTGTAAATTTAAACACAGCAAAACAAAAAACACAACAATACTAACAGGTTAGGTTTAGTAATAAAACATCATGATTTAAATAAGTGAACATTGACTTTCACACGAGTTTCACACGAGACATGAACAGCGGCCTCTGGGAGAAAGTCTGCAGAAAAGGTTTGGGACCCTCTGGCTCCATGTGTGAGTGTTTGTGAGTATTAACGTGTTTAAGTTCTAACATCCTTGAACAAGTCAAAATCTAATTCTCTGTCAGTCTGCTCAGTGTCTCTGCCACTCTACCTCTCTATCTGTCTGTCTGTCTGTTTCGCTTGGTCTGACCCACACACACACACACACACACACACACACTGATATCTGTATTCATTGAGCATAGGCAGTAATAAGAGGCCATTATGGATGCTAACCAGATCTTTTAACCAATGACTAACTGACATTCCTTCATATACAACCAATGAGCTGTGAGAGATCTGCCAGGGCCTGAAGGAACACACACACACACACACACACACACGCACACACACACACACACACACACACACAGTGCCACGGTGTAATAATACATGCATACCAATCTAGACTGTGTCTGCCTGAATGCTCCTCAACTGAACACATAACCATAATCACTTTATCAGAGGGAGGAGAATAAAAGCCAGTGAATATGAAGAAGAGGAGGAGGAGGAGGAGGAGGAGGAGGAGGAGGAGGAGAGGGGGTGAGAGGGCGAGGGAGGAGGAAGGAGCAAATTAAGAAGTTAGGAGGGGAGGAATGAGAGAGGGAATAAGGGAGGAAAGAGAGAAATAAATGGAGAGAGAGAGAGAGCTGCTTGAAGAATACGTCTGAACATGAAAACTCATTCATAAAGGACGGAGTATTTCCAGTAGAATTACAGAGTACACTGTTAGAATTAAAGGTTAAAGCTATACAGTAGGTTATTATATTTTATACCATGAAAACACCCAAACCAACAATGTGTTGCTCAATACTTTGCTGCTTTCCTTCCCTGTCTGTGGCTCGAAAACAGCCGATTAGTTTTTATCAAACGTTACTCAAACAGGAGGAAATTGTGTATTTTGTTGGAGACTATTTTCACATATGTGGCGTGCTCTATCAAAATGAATCAATCAATTAAAGGGACTCTATGTAAGAATCACAAATTGCTTGTTAATAGCGGCACCTGTGGCCGTTAAGTCAACAAAAGTCAGCGTCCTGTTGCTCGTGCTTGCGTTCGCGCTACATAGACATGAACGAGCATCGCAGACAGACGGACAAACAAACCAACGCCGGTGAAAACATAACCTCCTTGGCCCTAGGCCTTTGGCCTTGGCAGAGGTAATAAAAAGGCGAGACATAAAGATGGCAAAAGGAATAGTGCCATGAGCAGCATAGTATAGAGTTACAAGTTGCTGTAGTGTGTGCCTGTCTGTATTCAGTAATAATCAGTGTTTATACTGTGTTGTAGTAATGATAATACTAGTAGGCTACTAGTAATTGTAGTAACAGCAGTGGACTAGGTTCATTCATTCAAACAGCTGAACCATTGCTCCATACTTCATGTCTGTAAACTGGTGTTGTTACACGATACACTGGATCATTCACAGCATCATATATCCACTCATTGGTACCCAGAAGAGGAGAGTATGATATTAAACTGGCCAATCGGATGATCAATAGCCTTGTAGACCCCCCAGGTCCAACCAATAGCAGACGAGAGTGCCCAGTGTTAATTAGCACTGGTACATCTCTGCTCTCCTCTTGTCTCTGTGTGTCTAGCTAATTCAGCCTCTCGTTAACAACGCTTATACAGCCAATTACCATAAATCCCTGTTAGCCGCGGCAATTAACAGTAACGAGGCAGCGCTGCATGTGTTTCTACTGTTGTAATTAAGCCAGTGTGTTGTTAATTAGCAAAATGTGAGTGGGAGGTTTTATGCTCGTTAGTATGGCCATTTCATTCAATTAGCACCGTCATTAACGAGGTGTCTCTGTTCTAACAAAGTTAATGCAGGGAGGAGGCGGCGACTGGGCGATTAGCCTAGACAAACATGACGAGGAGCATGGCACTGAGCCCAGGGAACGATATATGGAGGGAGTGTGTGTGTGTGTGTGTGTGTGTGTGTGTGTGTGTGTGTGTGTGTATGATGAGCTCCAGGTGGTGTGGCAGCTTAACACACTGCCACTGTGCTGCAGACATACATTAGATATTTAATGACACTGGTTTCTCATGCAAACAGACATAAACTCTAAACATTACAAACACATGAACATCCACCCACTTCTATTCTCTGACTACACTAATTCTAACAAAGCTCCTCCAGAGAGCCACAGAAGACATTATACAACTGTTTTTACTGGCTGAGAGGCAATACTCATGTTACTTGAACCGAACTTCATGTGTAAAAATGGTGGAATGCCCCTTTAAGACAGTACAGTTTACAAGGTTTTCAAGTAATTTGTTTCAAAAGTAGAAAAAGTACTTCGACTTGAAAAACGTGAGGTAAAGACTGTTTGATATTTGAGTGAACATGATTAATGATGAATAATGAACTGACATTCTTTACGTTGTAAACAAACCACCAGTGTCACTTTAATTCATGATCCTTTAGTTCAATAAAATGTATTTGAAGAGAGGGGCATACCAGTAAAATCAGCAATCTAAAGGCTCCTCAAAGACTGAACTAAAGAGTGGAAAAGGCAATATTGTTGCCATCCCCCCCCCCCCTCCTCCATAGGTGACTATTGGGCTTTTGCATTATAATGCAGAAATTCATGTGGCTTTTTTTGGGATATTCTAACATTATTATGAAAAGCAAGATAACCAATTTAATCACATTTTATTATTTATTAGATGGTATATATATATATATTTATATATATATATAAATAAATAAAATAGCATTTGTATTACTTGTTTAATATAAAATCTTGTTATATTGTTCTTGTTTCTTCTTCTAAAACCAAACCTGCACCCTTTTAGACAGTATTTAGAGAATCTTTTCTAAAAGAATTCTTGCCCAAGTATAGGTAAAAAAAATAAAATTACAGAGTTGGGGTAGGGAGGATAATATTCTCGGAAAACAACTCAGAATTTACAAGATTAAAGTCATAAATTTACGAGAAAAACTCAGAAATTTACAAGAGAAAAAATTAAATAATTTCTGAGATTATAAAGTCATACATTTACGAGAAAAAGAAACTTGTTAGTGTTTTTGTCAAGGGAGCACATCGCTTCACCTTACTAGGTTAGATCACACCTCATCACCTTAAAGAGTTTTTTTTCTCGTAAATTTGTGACTTTAATCTCAGAGAATTTCTGAGTTTTCTCTCTGAGTTTTATACCCCTACCCGGCTCCATAATTTATTTATTTTTCACCTACAATGGCCCTAACACGCCATCATAATGCCACAACATAAATATAGGAAAAAATATTGATAACAGATGACAAACCTAAAATAACTTTGCTCACATAGAGAGAACATGCACATCATAGACCTAACTATCTGAGTTAATCAACAGAATAGGTTGCAGATTTCTTCAGTTTGCTGGTTCAGTAACTACTGAACTACAGAAACCTCAGAGGTTATGCTGCCTTCTGAATCTTTTCTCCCGACTAAATTATAATGGAGACACATCATTTACTCCTCTATCTGTTTTATGTTTTCAGGGCTCACTCAGCCATTTAGTTGAAACACATGAAAGGAACGCTGAAGCTCCCGTGGTGCGTAACACACCAGACAGATTAACTTTAAATGGGAATTGCTCTGACATCCAAGAGATTACCAGGAATTATGATGCGACACAGCTGGGAAGAGCGGTAACATGAGCAGTGGGAGCACTGGTGGCTGCTAACATTTGGTTTGAGTGCGAACATCACTACTCCGTGTTGATTAAAACCTGAAGTGTTAAACATCTGGAAGCAGATGTGAACAGTGTTTTCAAGTAGCATTTAACCTCCTTTGTATAAAATAAAATAATATTTCTATTTGATAGGTTGCAGCCAAAAACATGGTGGGTCAGATCAGATATCAGATCAGAATCAGACATTCAGCAAAGAACAACAACAACAAACAAATAGCACATTTCTTCACTTTAAATAGTCCAACAGCAACTAAAACATAGGCTCCATGGAAAAAAGGGGACACAGCGTCCTGTCATGAAAGGGAGGCTGCATGTTTTCTGTACATCTATATTTGCATTTATGCAGAATATACACTGGTTTCTACGATGTCTGGCAGCTTTTAACCTGTAAATCCAGTGTTTTCTTATTTTGTGTCCTCTTGTGCACACAGAGTAGAAACTAACCCACTGACCTGTGGAGGCAAGAAGATCAAAACAAACCCTCTATGCAGAGAAAGTTCTGACACTCATTTTTAATGTTATCAGCCGACTGAATGAGCGTTATTAGTGGTTATCACGACCATTCTATTGCTTCAGACGGGCCAAACTGCACCTGTGAAAGTGAAAGTGAAACTTAATGTTGAGAATTAAAACAAGGCAACTTTAGGTTTAGGCAACAAAGCTACTTGTTTAGGTTTAGGAAAGATCATGGTTTGGGTTAAAATAAGAAAGTACGGTAAAATAAGGCAATGTTTGACTTTTGGTTTCACGTAAGTCACAAACAGCGGTCTCTCGGGTGAAAGTCTTGTGTTTGTTTGGGCCGTCCATTACCCCCGACCATCACCCTTTACTCTTTATACTACGTAACCTGACTTCCTCCTTTGCTCCTGTCATAATTACTACGGCCACTAGAGGTCAACGATGTCGTCTTGTATTCGTAATGGTGATCAACCATGTCAATAGATGATAACAGCCTTCTGAACCTACGAGGTGTATCAGGCACCTTCTAACCCATATCCGTGGGGCTTACAACCACCGATAACGCCCTTTCAATCGGCTGACAACATGTGGAGCATGTGAATCAGCCCATACGTGTCGCTGGTAACTGGTTGCTCTGTGCCTGCTGGATGTTTAAATAGTCAAATGTTTGCTAATATTTTCCCTAGCAACTTTAAAGATGATAATATGTCAACGTTGTTTTTAAATCAATTAATGCAGACGTTTCACAAAAAGTTCAGTTGTAACCAACTTGGATGCTGTTTACTCTGTAACTGGTGCTTCAAGAGGTTACATTACATTAATTACATTTAATGGAAGAAGAAGAAGAAGAAGAAGAAGAAGACATACTTTATTGATCCCCTGAGGGGAAATTAAATTTTTTCCCTCTGTTGTTATTTTTACACATTACACACAGGCCTGAAATACATACATGCACAAACAGGACCTATACACATGCATTAATGGAAAGATGTCAGAGCGAGAGGGCTGCCGCTGACAGGCACCCCTAGCAGTTGGTTGTTTGGTGCCTTGCTCAATGGCACCTTGGCAGTGCCCAACAAACTAGCACCTCTCAGTCCACACTCAGTTCTTGGTCCATGCGGGGACTTGAACCGGCGACCCTCCGGTCCCTAAGTCAAGTCCCTACGGACTGAGCTACTGCTAATTGTGCATACATGCAATTAAATTATGCTACAGTTATTTAATTGTGTAGTTACCATTTATATAAACACTCTTTACAAAATCTGAATAAATATCCACTAACAATAATGACTCGTGTTAGCTCTGAATAGGAAACAGTCAGTTGGTGTAAATCTCTCATGAACCATAATTCATGTTGCTCTCAATGCACTCACAGCGCCCTCTGCTGACTTCAATTAAAGCTCTGCCTTTTTTTTTTCTCGATCCCGCTTTGTCTTGTTTTATTTCCAAAGAATCATTCAGGACAGAGCTGCAGGCATTGATATTTCCATGAAGCTGTTGAAGCTCAACTGAACCTCGCTATATACTGACTTCAGCCGGCCATTTACAGGAGCCAGAAACAGAGGGATAGAGGGATAGAGGGATAGAGATATAGCAGCTAGGGGGAAGGGCTGCCGGTGTCGATGGGACACAAGATGAACATGCTCTGGAGTGAATGGCCTCTCTTCCTCATCTTCTTCCCCTCATCTCTTTCTCTCCTCCATTTCCTCTATCAAACATTTTTTTTTCCTTCGCCGTGTCTTTCCACCTCCTTCTCCTCTTCTCCTTCCCTACTTTCCAATTCTCCTCATCCCTTTCTCCCCCATTTCCCCATCTCTCTCTCTTTCACTCTTTCTGATAAGAGCCTGTTCTCTTTGACATCTCAGTCTGACTCCATTACAGCTAATAGAGAGAGGCCATCTTGCCACTGACACACACACACACACACACACACACACGCACACACACACACACACACACACGCACACACACACACGCACACACACACACACACACACACACACACACACAGGGGTATCAGGGGACCCCAGTGGATGCTGGGAAAATAAAACATTGTGTGAATGTCTCCGGAGCAGAGAAACACCAGAACATTTTGCTCATGTTTAGCCTTAGCTGATCTCTGACATACATAAATAATAGGCTATTTGGACCTTTAACCCCCTCCTCTAATCTGCACTCATCTGATCTAGTGTATGTTTACATTCAACGAACATCAGTTGTTGCTATTAGAAATTAATAATTACAGTATTATCACATATTTCATAGCTGGTGCATGTAGACAGACACACCTTAGAGTACTTCTCTGCATAGCAATTAATGTAAAAAGGTTCCTTTAATTTTTTTACATTCAGGGTTACAAACAATAAATACAATATAATACAATATACCATATACACTATATTTAAACTTCCTTGAGAATTTTGAGAGAGTTTTGTATAGTAAATGAAATTAGCCAACATGATATACTGTAAAGAGTTGAATTAACTCCACGTCAACCAGCTGACACAAAAAGTGATCTACTCCCTGATAACAGCCCATGTACAGTATGTACCTGTGTAGCTGCATGTTCCAGGGCCTCTTTCCAAATTTACTCCAAATACGGTGAGGCTCAATGCCTCCTAGTGGTGACGTGATATGGGATGTCCTGCTCGTATTTCTCACTCACTTGGCGTCATTAACTGCACATTTATTTTTCCACACAAAGATCACTTTTGTTTTATTCAGTCATGTCTACAAAAAGTGTGAATTCCAGCTGCAACTCATTTACACTTTGTCATCTAGTTCAACGTGTTTCAGTCTTCTACTTCCGATTCAACATGAATGCTCTATCGGAGTTTTTTTCACCCCGAGAGGAGTTCTCAAAGGACACTTCTGAAAACGCTCACATGTGAACACAGAAGTGAAAATATTGAGCGGCTTTAAACTAATAAAAAATATCATTATCAGTCGTTGGAAACACTGCGTGACTGTAGGAAACAAGATTACTGAGAGAATGTCTCACATCGTAAGTTGAATTCCTTCAAGACATAATAGGCTGCACACACACACACACGCACACACACACACACACAGTGATGTGACCGATACCCCCCCACCCCCCTTCAGTGTGTGCCATGACAGGGTGATTACAAATGGAGAACGGGGGCTCGAGCGGTCAAATGGTTCAACAATGGAGTTTGTGTGTGTTTGTGTTGTTATGTTTCAATATGTGTGTGCGCGCGTGTGTGTGTGTGTGTGCGTGTTGCGGTGTGTATCAGTGTATTGGCTGCTGATAAATGGCCGCCTCTTTAGGGAACTTATCTCTTTAAGTGTTGCCGCGGTGAGGGATGACATCATTTGGATCCCCCGGCTAACTGGCTGCCATGACGACACCTCACCAACCTATCCATTTACCAGATGGCCCGATAGTGTCTGCACACACACAGTCACACACGTGAACGCACACAAACACACTCTCACACACACAGGTAATAGGAGGCCACGTGGAAATTACAGCCAGAGACTGTGGCAGCTCCCAGCACTGATACACACTCTGCTGTGATAGGGACACACACACACACACACACACACACACACACACACACATGCACACACACTGATAATAAACACCCAGTCGCAGATGTCTTACAAACACACACACACACACACTAAAGCCCACAGCACCGCCCCCTTCCTCGTCTTATCACAGTTTAACAGAGAAAAAAAGCATGGAGGAGGAAAAATTAAGTATTGATCAAATTAGACGTTTTTTTAAAGCATCCCTCGCGGACGTCTGTGATGGTGGCGAGATTTAATGAACCCATCACATGGCAAACAAAATGGAAAGGCCAGAAGAACGCTTGACCTGCAACACACACGCACACACACACACACACAGGAGAGATAAATCTACATATCCAATACTATGAACACTAGCCACACACACCAGGTGACAAAGGTGCATCAGTATATCACTGAGTGACATCATTGTAGTCTGTAGTGATACAGATACCAGAACAGCACAACCAGTGGAGAGTCAGAGGTGTGTTTGGGTGCAGAATAGTGAGCTCTTTTTGCAGCAGATGTAGTATAGTAATAGTAGAACTATAGCATTGGGGGAATAGAGTTGGTCTTCCTGCCCATGTGAATTGATGGTGTTGGGTCGATAAGTCTTCATTTGGCTGCTAATTGGCCCTGTCTGCATGAGAACTGAAAAAGAACACTGACCACTAAAGGCTGTCAAACGCAGCCGAGAACTGATCAATAGTACACTGGATGTTTCTGGGAAACAGTTCAACATTTTGGGATGGTTTCTTTTTCTTTCTTTCAGAGAGTAGAGATGGTCAGATTCTTGCCACTCTGCTAATTTTTTTCGGTGCAGAGATGAAGCCAGGACGTGGTTAGGCTAGTGTAGCACAGGAAGCAAGGGGGAACAGCTAGTCTGGCTCTGTCCAAACAACTAGTCTAGTTTAGTTCTACTAACCATTCTGAGGCTACAGCTGTTGCCATCTGTACAGTTACCATGGTTAAAGGTGTTCTTCTCATCTATTGGTAGGTCAGCGGAAAATAAATTGTTCACCTGTTTGTACCGGACGGTATCTAGCATGTAGGGGACCCTAGAAGGCCCTGCGTCATGTTTTCTCCATTGGAAGGGCACCCTGTTCTTGGTCTCCTAGCATTACCACAGCTACCTGTTTTCTCCGCTGCAGAGCACAAGCTGGATTCACTCACTTAATACTGCCCACTGTCTGGATTGAGATGAGCTAATGTTGTATAACATTAACGCAATTAGATTCATAGTGAACATCTACAGGAAGGTTTAGATGGCTGACAGCTTACTGTTACTTATTGTTACAGCTAATGAAAAGGTAAAGCTAATGTTAATTACAGGTGAGTGAACTCAGAGGCCACAGGTCTGTCCACCACCCAGAGCTCCACACCCACACTCCATAAAGAGCACTCTACTTTTCTGAATTGGCCCTGAATGTTGAGGTGTCAAATTATCCAATATTACAGTTTTTCTCAATTGTTTACACACAAATACTAGTACTTGACACACAATGACCACAACATGTAACTCATGCACCAACCCCCTGAACCAATTCTGCTAAACTACAAGCACAATTCCTGCTTTACACTCAAATTGCAGTTCTAAAACACACTTTTTTCAAAACACTACACACAATTCTCTGCATTTGGCACAATTTTCATGAAGAAAATCTCGTTTTCACAAGGAACACACTGTCATTCAAAATTCTAAAGTCAATTGCCCTACTATGCACACTGACTCATCACATGGGCAAACACCTGTCACACAGTGTTACAATTAGCAATCAGAGCTTTAGCATAGAAGGGCAAACATTGCTTGTGATGTGGATGAGGTGCTGTGGCCAGACCGAAACAGAAGAGAGGATGCAGCATAGTTTTTTTTCCCGTTTTTTTTTACTGTAACTGTATACAGTAAATTCTTCTGTTGTTTTGTATGTAGACCACTGTATGTGCAACTTTGTGTTGGTTGGGATGTACACTGTGTACATTGTTTTTGTGGGGAAAATAAAATATATTTGTTACCGTGTATTTGTGTGTTCTGAGTATAAAAACAATATTCTAAAATATTTTACAACACACTTATGTATGTACTGTCTGTAGTAAGTGTAACACTGAACAAAAAAAAGGCCTAAGTCATTATGATGAATGGAGAAGAAGTGTTTTCCATTCATCATAGTGTTTTACATTGAGCGCATCAGTGTTCAACTGGTTCTTATAAATGTCTATTCATATGATGGTTTGTGTGTGTCATTTGAAAACAAAATACCATTTTGAGAAGAAATAACATTGTTTTGAATGTAAAGTTTCATTTTGCAGGAGAATTGAGGGGTTTTGCCCATTGTGTGTGTGTTTTTTGATTTGTGTGTAGAGTTCTGAGAGTATGAGGCATGCTTTCAGAAAATGTGTGTAAACAATCGAGAAAAACTGTAACATAACTTGGGATGCTTGGATGTTCATTCTGCACTCATTCCTACTTAGACATGAAACATAACCAACTGAAAATGGAAATGTTACACTCACAGCCATTGAAATTTTACATTAAGGTTAGCTTACCTTTTTATAAAGGTTGCCATGGTAGCCGGCCTTATTTGTGGTTTATCGCAGCAATTTGTTTCTGCTTCTTACCAGCTTCTTACCAGTAACCACTAACACTATACTGGCAGAGATGTAATATCACTGAAATGGAGTAAATCAGCTCAGAATTTCAAGCAGTTAAATTAGCCTCTGAAGAAGAGATATCTCTGGTGGTTGAGGAAACTGTTTAAACAATTGGTGAAGATACAATGTGTGATTCCACACATCCATGTGAGTCAATGAATGAGACTGAATCACATCAGCATATATTTAAGTTGTCTATTCATTCACCTTTCACATTATGGTTTAGGCTTTTTTCATAGTTTTCCTTTTCAAAAGTTACGTATTATTTGGTTTTCGTTTCGTTTCTGTCATGGATAAATGAATGGATCTCAATGAATATTTGCTTTCATTGAAGAAAGTTACACTAGTTCAATATAAAAAAAACACCCTCTGTCAAACCCCAGTCATCTCTGACTACTACACTTTTTTGTTTTTGTATGCTTTTTATTTGCATTTATGCGCTTCAGTTCTGTGGAATAAGAAAGAGCTTTTTAACACATATGACTTCCCTTTAAAACAGTCGCTCTCATAATGTTTCCTAATCCGTTCCCTGTGGGTGACATCCCATAAAGGAGAGTTGTTCACATTCACAGTTACTGATAGGACCGCTCTGCACTATCAGAGTGACAATTACTCATTCTTAAAATAAGTGGTTTGTCCCTTTAGAGCTCTCTGGACTGAGCTAATAGTTGCTATCAGTGACAGAATAAATCAGACAAATACTGCTGGTAATGATGAGCTATATGTTCAGCCTCTCTGGACCTCATACTGAATATTCAGACTGGAAACAATACAAACACACACTGACCTCACTGACCTCGCACACACACACACACACACACACACACACACACACACACACACGCACACACAAGGGGAAACTTATTAGGTTATTATCTTTCCGCCCCATAAAATAGGAATAACGTAAAGCGCCGCTGCAATTAATAACCCAACTATAAATCTGAATATTCCCCATGAATATTATTCTATATTACTCACACACACTCTCACACACACACACACACACAGTGATCAGCAGGGTGCATGGGAGCAGGGAGAATGATAAAGCCATCAGAGAACGTTCTGGATGAAGTGAGCCAAACGTCAATGTGTGTATCAGAGCATGTGAGTGTGTGTGGTGTGTGTGTGTGTGTGTGTCCCATCAGAGTGTGTTCTGCATGGTAGCTTTATGCATCAACACACTGAGGCATTCTCCACCTCCATGTTGTATGTGCGGGATGCACTGGTTAAATCAATGCTCGCCCCTAACGCTGAAACACACACACACACACACACATGCACACACACTACTGTCATCCGCCGTGACCTTGCTGCCTGTTTCCAGAACAACACACGCGGACACAGTAACAGTGCAGTGTAGGTGGAGGTACTTGTAATGTTAAGGATTGACATGAGTTTGACTAACAAGCACCACTGTGGCTCTTCAAAAAGATCTGGCTCTTTGTTTTGGCTTCTTTGCTGGACCATCTGTCTTCAACATCAAGAATCATTCATGCATAACCGTTCATATGTATTGACACTTTAATCATGTAAGCTGTTAATGAAATCCAACGAAGCCACCGATTTGCAGAATCACATTCTTGTTGATTGGATTTAGTGTCGAGGAAATACTAAATACTTTCTAATGAGTTACCCTTCATAAAGGGATTACAAGTTGTAACTATTAGTTTTATTAAGGGTGAATAAATATTACAGATTAATAACTAAGAGTTCACTCCCTGGTGTTCATCCTCCTCCAGACAACTAGTAAGATAAACAAAACTTTCTAATAGGCTAATTAGCTGGTAAATTCTGATAAATTCTGAACAAATGTTTCGTGGTCCAGATACCCAGAATATTAATGTTCACACAGTCCAGTGGAGATGTCTTCCTAGTGGTCTAATAAGAGCAAGTGTCATGCTGGAGGTGTAGAAACACCGGTCAAAGGGCATTGTCACACTCAGAAGTTGTTATTATGCTTATAACTGATATATGAAGCATTAGTAATATTTGATCAACTCTAAGTCCACTCACTAGAATAAATGCTCCAGAAAAAGCTAGAAAATTAACCTTGAGTAATATTAGCTAATCATTATTATTAGTGATTTATTAATTACAATATTATATTATATTATAACAAAATTAATTTGAAATTTGTCCAATACATAGACTGTATATGGACGCCACATTTCCACTTCCTCCCACTGTAAAAGTGAAGCCAAAATATTCCGGATACGGGAGCTGCCATCTAGGAACTTTGACATCATTTGGAGCCAGAGTCTGCGTAGTAGTGATCGGGGGGCCAGAGCTGCGGTATCGAGGTCCCGCCCACACACCCGCCCGAGCCAATCACGAGCCGAGTACGGCCACAGCTTGTACAATTCCCGAGCCCCTGGCTCCGCAACTACTTCACTCAGAGCAGCTGTCAATCACAACTGTCAATCA
Organism: Sebastes umbrosus; assembly: GCF_015220745.1. Taxonomy (NCBI): domain Eukaryota; kingdom Metazoa; phylum Chordata; class Actinopteri; order Perciformes; family Sebastidae; genus Sebastes; species Sebastes umbrosus. The sequence goes on from NC_051277.1 coordinate 27,937,076, forward strand.
TGACATCTCACCTCCTTTTCATAGCATCAAATAACTAATTAAAAACAAATGTATCAGAAAAATGAACGGTCACGGTGAGGAACCAAAACCATAATCATTGTAGCCGCTGTACTTAATACCAAAATGCACAATTTCTTTCAGCAGATTTAGCAACAAATTTGGTCAAAAAAGTGTTTTTTTTTACAATTACAAACTTTATGTTTTATGTTCATTTTATTTAAGAAGGGACATCAATTAACATTTGAGTCCATCATGATTTTGCCTGGTGTTGCCAACGCGATAGCATCACAACTGTTTGGAGTTGAGATCAAAATGAAGGCAAAGTTCGAAGATGGGGGTGGTCCAGGCAAGGGTGCCGGAAATAGGGGGTTAGAAGAGGAGAAGGGGGCCATTGGCCCCCACACTTTACGCCCCTGGTCCGGTTTGGTGTCGCGGCTTTGTGTGACCCCATCACAAGACGGTCTCTAGTTAACTGTAAGGTTAAAAAATGTTATAATCAGGGGTGGAATAAGTAATCAGATCCTTTACTGAAGTAAAAGTACTAATGCCACACTGCGAAAATGCAAGTAAAAGTCCTGCATTCAAAAATGCAAAATGTACTTAAAGTATGAAAGTAATAGTACTCATTGTGCAGTAAAGGACACGTTTACCCAAATTAGTAAACAACATTTTTTCACTTGCCTCTCGTGGTCTAAAGGCATGCAGAAAGGTTTACTTTACTTTATTTGGTTTTGATGTATCTGTCTTGCTGCTTCCACCGCATACTGCTCACAACAAATATGTTTCTTGTTATTTGGGTCAACTGACCAGCTCAGTTCAATGACAGTTATCCACCTCTAACCTTTACTAGATGTTAGATTCAGATGGGCCAAACATGCCATCATTCTCTCTCATTATCTCTCTCTCACACACACGATGCTGACAAAGTGGGGTCAAGACCGCTGATTACACCACCAGTTTATATGTTATTCTTTGTCTCTTCCTTGCGTCTTTCTCTCTCGATGTCTTTATGTCTTTGTCCCTTTCTTTCCTCCCTCTGATCTATGTCCTACAGCTCAATCTTTTAGCACCAACACCGAGGCTCTCCTCCAGCGTGGCTTCATTTCCCCCTAAACAGATACCATCAGAGGAGAGGAGAGGAGAGGAGAAAGCTTGGTTTCTTGGCATGACACACACACACACACACACACGTCGTAGCCACTCAGTAGGTTGACAGATGTGGTAGGACAATAAAACAGTTTGTAATGGAGGTAATATGATTTAAAATACTATCTATTAGCCTGGATAGGCCTGTCAGGTGTGTGTATGTGTGTGTGTGGGAGATAAAACAATGAAGATGGCAGAGAGAATATAGGGCTGCACATCTAAATCACAGTACACACACTCACACTCACACACACACAGTACAATTCATCCCATTAGACAACACAGATGTAACCCTCAAACCAATCCTGTGAATACAGATACACACACGGAGACGCACATGCACATATAGTTTATACAGTGCCAATAAGATCCATATGTCACATGAACACTCCTGATAAGAGAGAATATAGTGAGCAGTGAGAGACCTGTAATACATATCTCACTGTTACAGTAATAATGTTATTTATATAATACACACTGCAGTCCAAAAATATACTTCAAGATGCAGCTTAGAGAAATATTCATTTATAATTGCAATGTATTATATGCATATATTACATTATATGCATTTATGCATGCATAAAGTTGTAAGACGAAAACACGAACAACTCCCAGAACGCCATAGTAGCGTCCTGTCAATCACAAGGTAGTCCCGCCCTAAAGCATCCCCTGCTTTATGGTCTATTTGACTCTAAATGGGTCCATAATTTACTAAATGAACATCATGCTGTGTTGAAGAAGACTTGAAACTAGCGATTGAGACCATAAACTCGTGTTTACAATGTTTACTGAGGTAATAAATCAAGTGAGAAGTAGGCTCATTTTCTCATAGACTTCTATACAATCAGACTTCTTTTTGCAACCAGAGGAGTCGCCCCCTGCTGGCTGTTAGAAAGAATGCAAGTTTAAGGCACTTCAGCATTGGCTTCACTTTTCAGAATCAGAGGCTTGGTAGACATGCAGGAAATATGTTTTCAATAATTTGTTTACAATTATGTATCTTTCCCAGTTTGCTCCCCCATTTGAAAACATAACTAGGTGCCCACGTTCATGACTACTATAATATGATTGTCAGTATGTTTTTCAGGTGCCACTAACAGGGCTGTTAAGACTTGTTAATAGGAAAAGAAAACGTGAAAAAATGAGTTATGAATTACTAATAATAGTATTTATAAGCATGCATATTCCTAATTGCTTTATTTGCAAGGACACATCTAAAACCGATGGTCACAACTATCCAGCCAATTAAGAAGAAAATTGGGAATGCTTGGCTAATTTTTTCTCCAATCCAAGCATTCACATTCTCAGCACAGATAAGACGGAAAGTGGTGCTGTAGTCTGAGGGAGCCAACTGGTGAGTAAAAGGGGAAAAATACAGAGCCATAAGCATCAGCGACTCAGATAGCCTTTAGATGGAGTAAAAACCTCTCGGCAAGCCGAGAAGATAGAAGACATATCAACATGGACAGAGAAAATAAAGGAGCTGTGGAAAAACAGAGCAGTGTTTGCAGAATCCAATTGAGCTGACACTTTTTCAGCCACATACCATTTTCTGTTGTTTACGGCTTTATGAGTGGCTGACCCCCAGTGTGTCTGTGTTTTCGCGGGTGTGTGCGTGTGGCTGAGTGGCTGACCTGTGTGTGTTTGCGTCTGTGTGTGTATGTGTGTGTGTGTGTGTGAGATTGAGGTTGATAGATGTTGACAGCTGCGGAGAATCACTTTCCTGTTGGTAAAACACCATATTGACCCTGTAGACCCTCCACAGGCAGAGGTTAGCTGAGCTGAAGCCCAGCAGGCGGAGTGGGGATGACATCCAGCGCTAACCCACAGAGCACCCTGGACACACAACAACACACACCTCACATCCAAAAACACTATATGGGGCCAATATAGACGACTTTCAGGTGACACCCTGTGGCAGCCATATTGGAGGTCTATACACTACAGGTCATGCAACAGAGTATTAATTTATCTAGCCTGTGTCGACACAAATGAAAAGACATGGTTGAAGCTGTATTTATTGATTTTTAAACTGTAAATACAACAGTGACATATAATCTGTTATGGCTATTGTGTTAGCAAGTTAGCATTCAGTTAAAGTCATGTTTCTGGTGACCTGATGAATGCATGTCCTCTCCTTTTGGCTCTGTTTTCAACTCCTGAGGGAAATACCTGTCTCTTAGCTGCTAAATGCTAACTGTGTCTGTCTGCTGTTTGCTATTGAGAAGGTAGGGTACAGTGGATTTATCTTCTTTTTCACTGAAAACAGCTGCCCGCTGCTGGAAATAAGGTTGAGCTGTGAGAGTGAACCAAAACAGTGAAGTCGTGGGCAGTAATACCAAAACGACGATGCCCTGTAGAGAGGGTTAGACCTCGTCCACATGGTGGAAATCAGCTAAATATTCAGCCATGACACTGAAAAATCTTTTAGATAACACTAAGCTATACGCTTTCTGTACTCCAACACAACAAACTAAAAGACTTCTCCTGAGCGAAACTTGTTTAGACGCAATAACAAACAGACCAGATCAAGTGAAAGGTAAGAAAAACATTTTATTTTTCTGTAGGCTCCTTTCCACAATGTTGTCAGACACTTATATAATAACAATCTGAGCCTGTCAATGGCAAAAACAAACACTTTTAGTGGATGTACAGTGACAGTGCGGAATTGCCTGTTATGATTACGTTACAGCCCGTTTAGCGACTGCCGTCTTCAGCGTTCTCCCTCAATACTGGACCAGTTCCTAGAGTTGTTGTCCTCATTACTCACTTAGACACAAAAACAGAAGAAATAGTGTTGAAAAAGTTACCCTTTAAGGCTTGAAATGTGTGTGGCCACGTCTAATTTCTGCCCCTCCAGAGGCAGTGATGCCATGATAGTTCTTATCTTTACCTTCACACAGCCTGCAAAATGTAGTGTGCACGGTTTCTTTTAAATATTATTTACAACGGTACAATTAGTGCATTACTGATTACAGTAAATGGTTAAATCTGTTACTGTTCACTTAGCTAAGGTTAGTTTAGTTTAACCAGTGAGTTAACTGGTAATGATGCAGCATGAACAGTTCAATATACCCTGCACACTGATTTGAACTGTGGTATCCTTCTGATAGACAGGCAACATTGTCAAGGATGTAACCCTCATTCTGCCCAGTGCATGCTGGGATAGTCTCCTGCAAACAGCAACCCTGCACAAGACAACCAGATGTTATTAATTGATGGATGACGTCATTTAGAAATGTGGTTAAACTGTTGATAGGAAGCATGTTTGAGACGACAATTTTAATGAACAAATGGCAGCAAATAACAGTTGGTTTTATTAGGTCATTACTGTATGATTTACTTCCTGAGAGACTGATTTGTGGAGGATCTTGAGAAATGTGCCCGCTCTCTGCGTATTTACAGACAAAACTAATGGTTATAAAAGAGGAAACAGAGGTGCTGCTTCCTATTTCCAGACTATAGTTGCTGACATATCCCCTCCCCGTCAACAGCTACTTGTGAGGGGCCACCGAGCCAGACGCAGTAACTCAGTGGTAATGAAAGTTGTACTGGGCAGGTCCCAGGTCTCATGCACGTATACGTATGTAACCCTGCATCCCCAGGGTGCTGCTGGTGGAAACAAGTATTTGTTGTTCACCTGCTGCAGGGTTAAAATACATCAAGGTGTCACCTGGTGTGGCCTGGAGTGAAACAGCCAGCCCGCTGACAGGCTGCTGTGGGGCCACTTTAATTCATGTTACTGCTAGCTTGTGTTTGGCCACCCTGACTTAATAACAAGGTTGGTCAGCCAGCAGGACCCTGTTGTCCTCCATGTTTCTGTCTCCAAGCAGCAGCTCAGCCCAGCCAAGGCAGTGTGTGTGTGTCCCTTTTAAGGTGGCTAATATACTGTAGCGTTCATTGGCCATTGGTTGTGGTGGTGGTGGTGTGTGTGTGTGTCTGTGACAGCGTATAAAGTGTGTAGGTGAGGGGTTATTCACCTAGAGAGTGCAGGCTGTAATTTAAAACAACTAGAGCAAATCCCCTCCCTCTTTGTCTCTCTCTCCTTCTCTCTCTCTCTTTATTGCACAGACTAGCAGGCAGCTGATTGGTGGAGATTACTAAAACATCCTGCCTGTTTCAGCAGCACCCTGCCAACCCTCTGACAGGATGCGTGTGTGTATGTGTGTGTGTGTGTGTGTGTGGTTGGGGTCAGTCATGCCCCATCACCCAAAGTGACCACAGGGAGTATGTCCTTTAACCACACTCTCTCTCTCTCTCTCTCTCTCCTCCACTCGTTCCTCTGTGTCATCCCTCTTTCCTCCTCCGTGACTTCTCTGTCATTCTATCTTCTCATCCTGTGTTCTCTTACTGTCCCCTTGTCCTCTCAGTTACAAAGACCAGTCATTTTCACATTCTTATTACACGACTGTGTTGAATACTCGATTCTTATTGGTCAATCACGGCGTTCTGTGGTCTGTTATTTCTGTATAACAGACCGTTTCTATGGGCGCAACTTTGATGTTGGACTCTGGCGGGCTGTTTTTGTGTCATAATATTGATTTCTTAAGCTGTGTAATAAGCAGGATAATGCACAGCTAGCGGGTCATTGTTGATAAAGAATCCCAGACAGGGAAATGCTGCATCTCGCATCGGGGTCTCTCATCGACCTGAAGGGCAACTGAGCCAGACACTTTGCGTCCGGGTGCAGCATCGCCCTGTCGGGGATTCTTTCACAACAATGACCGGTTCGCTCTACATTATCCCTTACATGTCGCATGGGAAAGGTGATCAGGACCAACAACACATCTACAACACAGCTGTAAGCATGACCAGTGTGCGACAATTCAACTCCTTCTTCTCATTCCCAACTCGTCACATACGGACGCTTGGTCAGGACCCCTAAAAACGTCACGTTTTAACGTATTGAGTGACGTGTGTGGATTGTTGTTTGTTTCTATTCTCCTCTCCTCTCCTCTCCTCTCCTCTCCTCTCATCTCCTCTCCTCTCATCTCCTCTCCTCTCCTCTCCTCTCCTCTCCTCTCCTCTCCTCTCTTCTCTTCTCCTCTCCTCTCCTCTAGTCTACTCTCCTCTCCTTTCCTCTCCTCTCCTCTCTCGTCTCCTCTCCTCTCCTATCCTCTCCTCTCCTCTCCTCTCCTCTCCTCATCTCCTCCTCTCCTCTCCTCTCCTCTCCTCTCCTCTCCTCTCCTCTCATCTCCTCTCCTCTCCTCTCCTCTCCTCTCCTCTCCTGTCGTCTCCTCTCCTCTCCTCTTCTTTCCTCTCCTCTCCTCTCCTCTCCTCTCCTCTCCTCTCCCCATCTTCTCCTCTCCTCTCCTCTCCTCTCCTCTCCTCTCCTCTCCTCTCCTCTCCTCTCTCCTCCTCTCGTCTCCTCTCCTATCCTCTCCCCTCCTCTCCTCTCCTCTCCTCTCCTCTCCTCTCCTCTCCTCCATTAGAGTTGACCCCTACATAAAACACCAGTCTGTAATGACAGACTAAACTAATGCCATTCATCATCCGCTTGGCTTTGACACTGCTCTAACCTCACTGTTCTTTCACACACCCTCACACACACACATACAAGCCAAACCTAGTGGGTTGAATAGCTGAACACACACACCAACAAAGAGAAACACATAGAGTGCACATATATTCGGTGCACACACACACACACACACACACACACACACACAGCAGTCCCCCCAAAGACAGAGGTCTCCCTACAGAGCAGAGCAGCAAAGTGGAACCAGTAAAATAGCAGAGTGTATGAAGCTGTGTGTGTGTGTGTGTGTGTGTGTGCGTGTGTGTGTAGGAGAGAAACATGAGTGCGATTGCTGTAAAAGTCACTGGCCACCCTGCTGTCTCCTCAGGCTCTTCGCCTCTCTACTTTATTAAACCTCATTGGCTGCTTGTAGCCGAGCAGTGTTACAGGACTGTGACTGAAAGGTTGCTGGTTCGAGTTCTTGTCCCGCCTGGAAACACTACGCAACGTCTTCATTTTCACATGTACTATATGGGAGACGACATGCAGACTTGACTTCGTGGCCTTCACGTCACCACACTTCATTTCTCCCCATGAGCTATTGACTGGCCGCCTATTGATCTCCACACAATGTATCTCACAAATCATCTGTCTGTCGATCAATAGAGAAATCTCCTGGAAAATTCATATTGAGAAGTTGTGTGTGCTCACCGCTCGCCTGCTGAATGGGACTTATTGAATGTTTGGTTGATTAATCGGGCTAGTTTAAATTTGGCCGTGGCTAGCTCTATTAAAACAGTGGCCGGTGTAAATCAAGATGCTGCCATTTGTGATTGAAATGAGCTGAGCTCTGCACACGCAGCTGCTGAGGATAAATCAGGAGGTTGGGTTTTTCTATTTTCATTGGCAGTAATAACCAGTAATAACTGGATGGAAATCTGGCAAAGCCAAGGTCTTTGTTATGATGGATAATTCACATTTGATAGAGTGAATATGATATGAATGTCTGTTCATCTACTGTATGTAAATTAAAGTTAGACCGCTAACACTTTTCTTTGAGTTCCCCTATTTAGCATTCATAAGCAGTATATAAACAGTTAATGAATGGTTTATAACGCTCTGTACTGTAGTTGTCAGCAGGTATAAGTGTACTCGTATTTCGTACGATGTTTGCCATCTTAGTTTAGTAGCAGGAAGCACAAAGCACAGCTGAGGCTGATGGAATGACATTCCTTTAACAGGTAAAGTATTTGGAACATCATACTTGTATTTTTGGGTTTCTACGAGAAAATGTTCACATGCTTTAATGTTAAAAAATCATTATTTTTCTCATACTGTCTGTCTGAATATACCTGTATTCACCCTCTGTCTGAAACCCTCCGTTTAAAGGTCCTGTCTCTTTAAGCCCTGGGAGCCGTGAATGTGTCTACTAAATTTCACGACAATCCATCCATTAGCTGTTGTTAACATTTCACTCTAAACCATATATGTTAACCTGAGGAAAAGTTCACCAAAGTCATTAGGATGCATAATCTTGTGACCATAATGTCTGTACAAAATATCATGGCAACCCATGTAATAGCTGTTGAGATGTTTCAGTATGGACCAAAGTGGTGAACCCACTGGCTGCCTGCCTGCCCTATAGAGCCACGCTGCTAACATATAGTTAAACGCCCTCTGCAACTCCAAACCAAGCGTATAGTTGCACATTGAAAATATACTTGCACAAGCAACACAAATGTGAGATTTATGCTCTTTCGGAAGTGTTTTAAACAGTATTTTCAGTTATCAAGGAAAACAGCCTAGTAGAAAGCACAATTTACATCCAATGCCAACATGCAGTGCCAGTGCAGGAAGTATAGCGGAAAAAATGTAGAAATTGTTTGTGGTGCTGGGAGTAGATCCCCTCCAACGTGTACTTTTCCAAATAAAAAATGACTTGATGCCCCGCATACACTTTTCTCTGCTTTATTAGTCAACGTTTCGGTCACCAAGGACCTTCATCAGGACATTAGGAGGATGAAAATGGTGGTGTGTGTTCTTTTAAACACCACCAAATCAATGTGATTGGATGATTGGAAGTGTCTGCCGTCCCTATTGGTTGAGGAAGTGACATCATCACATATCCATTGCACCATTAAAAACATTGCTTGGTCAATTTACTAACAGCAACTTTAACTACAAGATCAAAATACAATTAAGTAGAAATACTATATTTCACAGACATACATTCAAATCTAGCTCATCATTGAGCCCACAGTGGGTCCCAAAAGTTTGGAGCTCTGTTATCCAAAAGGCTTCTCGTTTAAGAAGAGCTGCCTTTAGATCACCTTCACGTCTAGACAAGACCACTTTTTCAATCCCACAGTAGCTGGAAGCTGTTATTGGATGATTTGCCTGTTTGAAATGGACTGCTATTGAGTTATCTAAATTATTGTTGCGGATAGCTGACCGGTGCTCCGCCATACAGACTTTTAATGCTCTTGTTGTCATTCCAACATAAGCCTTAGTGCAGCTACACTTGATTAAATAGATGACTCCTGTTGTTGAGCATGTAATGACTCTACGTACGTTGGATTTCTTTCCAGTTTCCAGTTTCTTTCTTTGCAAAAAAGAATGAAAGTAAGGGTATTGTCACAATCTCTGGAATCCGGGTACAGCATAACTGATGAGGAGGCAGAGTTCAATTATTTAACGATGAAGTATTTTACAGCTGAAACGGAAGAAAATCCACAAGCAGAACCGGGGCTGAACGCTAGACACACGGAAAAGAAAGCAGACGACCTGACAACTGAAACAGGGAAAACACACAGCCTAAATACACGAGGGAATAAAAAATCCACTCTGTGTCACAAGACAATTTAGTACTAAGACTATAACATTTGCGGTAACACGACTTTTCTAAAACTAGAACTAAAGAAAGTAAACATTAAAAGTCTATCAAAGTATTGTGTCTCGTGTATTCGTGCCCCCCACCTTCCCCGACCTTTGTTACAAGACAATGGCAACACTGTGACCTACACACACACAAAGACACACAGAGGTATGTGTCAGCGAAGGGCATAAGGCTGGTGTTTTAATTTGGTAGAGTAGATAACATGATGTTATCAGGACAGAGAGATGACAGACTGACAGACGGAGGAAGTGGACAGAATAAGGGATTAAGAGATCCAGAAAGATATAGACAAAATGTCCAGATAATATTAATATTTGAATCACTGCATTTTCTTTCTTTTTTTATTATTTACAATCACTGTTTTATGCAGAAACATATTTGTATATATGTGACAGAGATTCAAGGTTTTTTGCAGAATACTACACAAGAGCCAGTAGAGGAATTACTTTTTTAGAAATGTATTTCTTTATAGAGAGACAGTCCAAGTATCAAAGTGTAGATTCAGAACCCTGAAGATACAGCCCAAGGCTTCTGCAAAACTGTTTGTGATCTGTGCACGTGTGCTTGTGAAGGACACCGGTCTCGGCGGAAAGGGAGGGGTGATGTTTGAAGGCAGAAACAGTAGAGACGATGACCTGATGAGAGATGGACAGATAAATGGACGGATAGATGGAGACAGAGACAGAGAGAGGGATAGGCCGAGAGGATTAGAGGAGCAGAGGTGGTGCTCTGTAGCACTGGGACATGATACACTACAAACACACACACACACGCACACATGCTTTGTGAGTTACAGCCAGTTGAAGGCAGGCAGAAATACAGCAGATTTACAGCTAAGGACACTGTTTCCTGTGAAGCAGTGGTACGTGGTGCAAAGCATAGTGAAGGGCACACAGCATGAGTGAGTCTGTGTACCCAGAACTCAGCAATTCACTCGGTGAGTACAATTTATTATATCTGATAAAATGATGACCAGAGCTATAGGAACCTAAAACCTGACTTTGATGCCTCATTTCCACTGCATGGTTCGGCTCGTCTCGACTCACTTTTGTTTCCAGGTCCTTTATATTTTGTTTTTTCACTGCAGATAGTAGCCAACCCCCTCAGTGTACAGAAAACCGATGAAAAAAAACTCTTTATGAGAGATTGAAGTGAGTCCCAGAAGCTACCAGTTAGACAGGAAGTAATGAAGTCATGACTTTGGTTCTTTATGACATCTGAGAGGTCCAAAAGTCTCTCAGTAACACGGAGCTCATCAGAGGTATACCTGGTCTATTAGTTCAAAGTTACAGCAGCGTTGTCACCGTGACATCAGAGCAGAGGGAGAAAACACAGAGAGGAGGCGACTGGCTGCTGTGTGTTCTGTTAATGACCCCGGGATTTATTCAATAAACCGTTTGCTTCTTAATTAATGCTCTAATTAGACTTCCTTCCTTTCACTGCCACCCAACGACACACACACACACACACACACACACACACACAAACACATGCAATGCAATTGAGGTGGTGACCTTGTGATAACCTGTGTTCATCGTTCAATGACCATGCCCCAGCACACACACACACACACACACACACACACACACACACACACACACACACACACCTTGGACATTACCATCCAGTACAGATGTGCCTCCCCCTGACATGTTGGATATTATCCACAAAGACTCAGATTGAATATATTCATCAGTGGTCCAGCCCACGCCGCCTTAATGGCCATTGAGAATTAATTAATGAGTGTGAGTGGTGGGAGACAGTGCAGGGAGAGAGAGAGGGGGGGGTAATGTAACAGGAAACACAAGCTACGCAAGAGAGAGAGAGAAGAGAGAGAGAAAGACAGGAAGGGGTCAGAGGTCAAGGAGTCAGATCTGAATCAGGAGAGCGAGAAAAGGTGACACACCCCGTTTGTCCTTTGTAGTTGAGGTCGCTCGTTGTTTGTTTAATTGAAGGATAATATCTGTGTGTGTTTGTGTGTGTGTTAGAGCCCTATAAAAAGGAAATAGAGTACAGGTTCGTTGAGCTGTTTAGCTGCAGGAAAGTGTCCGTCCTTACCAGGATGGCTAAACAGGCGACCTCCAAAACTATTGGATTTCAAACTGAAATGTAGAAGTGTATGACTCTTGTGAAGCACCTATTTATGGCATTTAAAGCTCGGGTTAGTTATCTTCTTCTTTTTTTGTTGTATTTGTTGGAATTCTCTTTACATCCCGACAATAAATCAAATGTTCTGACAAAAAACAACCGGCGCCTGCCTGTCTACCTACTGTACCTACTTCACTGCGTCACTGGTGTCTTGGGTGGAGCTAAGTACAACCAAACGCTGAATAAGCGTCGATCAAAAAAAGCGACCAAAATGTTACATTTAAAGGAGAACAACACCAAATGTAGAATTCCAATATGTTACTTCCATGGAAGGTTCAATCAATATTTGTGAACATGATCTCCTCTCTCTCAAAGCCAGAAACCAGAGAAGTAAGTCTCAAACTTGTGATGTCATCAGGCATAAAGTGTAGAGCTGCTCCATAGACGATGAATGGGAGACCCACAGCATGTTCTTTTTTATACCCGAATGAGCTTTATTCTATTGTAGTGTTGTCAGTGGTGAAACAGAAAATGAACCCATATACTCAGAACGTTCCCCTGCGTGCTCTCAGTTTCATCTAGAACATCTTTTCCCTATTTATTGTCAATGGAGCAGCTTCACACTTTATACCCTATGACATCACAAGTTTGAAATTTAGCACTCTAGTTTTGTTTTTTTTGGGAGAGAGTTGTTCATGTTTTCTAATATTTTTGGACTGTCTTAGACCGTAGGAATAACATGGATGAATCTGAAAAATGGGTGTAGTTCCCCTTTAACATTCATGAACTGAAAACACACTGTGAAAGGGTTAAAGTTGTAAGACAACAACTCCCAGACCTCGCAACGCTGTGGTAGCGACCTGGTTTAATAGTCTGGTCTGATTATGTCACTTTCACTCAGATATACCTTGATTTCTTGATTTCTCTGTGGACATAAATTAAAGCTTCATTAATCAATATCTTTATAGTAACAATATTTCAAATGATTGTGAAAGGGGTCAGCACTACAGTGTATTATCTGCAGAGCGTTTCAGCAGCTTTTAGCTCATTGTTTTGGTTTCACGGCCGTAAATTTACAGTTTCATCCTGGTGTCCAGCAGCAGCAGTAGCAGGCAGTGAAAACGCTGTTCACCACCTGCTGACAGACACAGTTAGAGACTAGCTGGTGAACATGGTGGAGCATTTAGCAACTATGGAGGGAAGTTGATTAGTTTATCTACAGAAATATATTTGCCAAAAACATGATAATCAATTAATTCATATGCATAAAGTCATGCATCAACTGAAAATACATGTCATTCTCTGGTTCCAGCTTCTCAAATGTGAGGATTTACTGCATTTCTCTGTTTTCTAGTTCACTGTAAATATGTGAATATCTCTTATAATAACACATGTTATAAACTGATAGATTACAATTTGGAATGCCACACCTTTGTTTTACCAGCTGGTCTAGACTTAATATGATGCTTTATTTTAGATCTTAAGGTCTCTGTAGTGCTCGCACACATGAAATGAAATTGATTTGTGGGATCAGCCGACCAATCAGAGTGACTTATAAAGCTAAAGCGGAAGTTCCAATCGTCCAATCGTTTTACTTCACATTCTTCCTATCCAATTGATCTATTATCTATCTATTTCTATTTTTTCTTCTGCTTTTTCTTCTTTTTGCCTCTATCTATCTATCTATCTATCTATCTATCTCTATAAAGAAATTATATTATAATAAGCATATACTGTATATATATATTATACACAGATGATGCTCATTATAATATAATTTCTTTCCTTATGTATGAAATTACTACTCTTCCACTCACCTACATCAACTCAACACTCAATAATTAAATGTAAAATGTTTGAGGTTTACTAAAATGATCCTGTATCATAAATATAGATGAACAATTACAGGACAAGTTTCCACCAAAAACAGCACAATACGTCAGGTTAACACAGCATATTAATTTTGTAGTAAATACAGCAAATTGATATCACTGTCGTCTCTTTAAGTAAAGCCGGGGGAAAGAGATTATGACTCCAGTAAACTGAAGTCTTCCTGTGTTTCACTGTCCTGTGCTGCCATCTTGTGGATACCAAAACACTGCAACTAGACATTTTAACACATAGGTAGCCTAAATTAGATAACACTATGAGAGCTTTTAAACCTAAACACCCTTACATGTAGTCTCCAAGCACTCGGATGTGTAAATAGACAACTGTTTGCTAACACATCTTGATGAGGTGATGATATGCAGTGTTGGGGACTAATGAACTACATGTAATTAAACTAACTACATTTTGCAGTAGCTTGCTGGTAGTTCAACTACATTCATATTTGCATAGTGATTCAAGTAGTTTAATTACTTTTTTCCCAATTTTGTGTAATTTACTCCTGAAAATACAAAAAATCTAGGGCCATAAAAGTAAAGTATTGATTTTTAAAATTTGTATTTTACCATTGCTTCTCTCTTGTACAGTGGAGTATCCATTGTACAAGAGAGAAGCAATGGTAAAATACAAATTGAGGGGGAAAAAATCTGAGATTTCTAGAATAAGGTCATAATATTACAAGGATAAAGTCATAGGTTTACGAGAAAAAAAGTTGTAATATTATGAGATTAAAGTCATAAGTTTACGAGAAAAAAATCATAATATTACGAGAATAAAATCATAAGTTTACGAGAGAAAAAGTTGTAATATTATGAGAATAAAGTCAGAGGTTTACAAGAAAAAAAAAGTCGTATTATGAGAATAAAGTCATAAATTTATGAGTCTGGCAGCCACAACCACACTTGACCTTTGACCTTTGTATAGCGCCTGCATGTGCAAAAGAGCGTCCGTTGCTCAGTGCTCACACAGCGACAGCGTCATCATCTTCAGCAAGTTGAAGACTGCTTTAGTTGTTAAGATTGTACAAGTCAGATGTTACAAAACTGACACGTGAGACAATAGGCCCTATTTGTTTAGACCACAGCTGAAGTTGGTCAAACGGTCTAAAAAAGGTGCAAGTTAAATATTTTTTGAACGGGGTGTTTTTTTTTAAGGTTTATGTAGGCCAATGTCCTGTGAACAAGTGGGCACTTTTTGAAATAAACTCAATTGAATGACATCTTTTGCTGTCATGTTTTTTTTTACAAAGTAGTTTGAGCTTCAGATCAATCCGCACACGCACAAACAGACTTAAAAACAGCTATTTTCCAACTGCCATAAACCTCCTGAACTCTGACGTCTCCTCTGTCTGAGTTGAACACGTGCAATGTAAATGTGCAATAACACGTTGGTCACTTTTGTGTCATTTTTGCAACGTAAATACTGTAAATCTACTGTTATGGATATGTGCAATAACATGCTGATCACTCTGACGGACATTTTGTGCAATAATCTGGCAAAACTGTAATCTGGCAACTGTCATCGCATCAATATACATATTGTATTTTTATATTTTATATTGTATAATCTTTTATATTTTTTATATTTATATTGCACTATCTCTTTTTTTATTGTATTATCTTTTCATTAGCACCTATGGGATTGTCACAATCTAATTTCGTTGTACTACACAATGACAATAAAGGGCTTTCATCTTGAACCACTTTTTCTAAATATCTTAGTGGTTAACCAAACTAGATTTCTCCATAGTGTAGCTTTGCTGTAGTTCAACTTCCTCCAGTGTGAAGGGGGAATTAGTGGCTTGCAAAACTCTGCTTTCAGAGTAGCTCCTCCAGTGTTTTAGTGTTTTAGTTCTTCTGCCTCCACTGCATGCAGGAACAACAACGCCAGTCCCTTGCTTGGACCGCAGGTGGCGGTAAATCTCATTAAAGGCACGAACCCGTTTACTGAACAGAAGAAGAAGAAGAAGAACCATAGCAACGATTAAAACAAAGATGGCGGTGTCAGCTGCTGTGTTCTGGTCCAGTTCAACACTATTCTGTTTATTCCTCTCGTTTACTGACGTCACTACGAACGAAAACACAACAAGCGACAACTTGAGTACGACGCCGGGTGACCAGGACGTCACATACGACGTTACGGACAGTTATACACCGACACAGCCGACAGAGTTTGACTCCACAACGCCGACACCGACACCGACACCGAGCTACAGCAGCACCGAGGAGCCCGTCCAGCCCACCGTGCCCGCTGAGCCGACCGAGGAGCCCGTCCTGCCGACCGAGGAGCCTGTCCTTTCGACACCGAACTCCAGCAGCACCGAGCAGCCCGTCCAGCCCACCGTGCCCGCTGAGCCGACAGAGGAGCTCGTCCTGCCCACCGTGCCCGCTGACCCGCTGCCCGTCTCCGGCCGCCTGCTCACCCCCGTCACTAACGGTACTATTCTCAATTATTAGTATTGTATTAAATAGCTATCCAGCTTAGCTTTACACTCTGTTAGTTAGTTCTTGTAGTGCCAGGTAACATAGGTTAAATCACATCAAGTAGTGTTCCTCTGATGACAACCTTAAATCGAGATGTTTTTACATGGAGTTTGGTGTGGAAGTTGGAGGTCTAAAATACCACAAGTAGGCTACATTTGTTTTATGTTTGCATACCAGCATTTCAAATGTCTGACTGAAGAAATACTTTACATGCTTCTAAGTACACAAACAATATGTGAACATTACAACTATTTATACATAAAGAATATAGAAAGTAATAACTAGTTGTACATACACATCTGCTCTTTCAGATATCCACCTGCACACACAACCATATCATAGATGTACAGGTACTGGGACATATCCTGCATAGCTTTGTAAAATGTATAATATATTTTCAAATCAGTTACACAGACAACCTTAAAAACCTCTGGTGAATAGACTCTAAAACCTTCAAACAAATGTGTTATCAAATATGTAGTACCTCATTCATGTTTTATATGACACAAGGTTTGTCTGTAACACAGTTGACAAAATAATGAATAAAATGTTTGTTTTCATTAAAATATTTAAAAAGACATTAGAACTTAAGCTTGGCAATTTATGAATTTAGCACATTTAGGGGGTATATTATGGTAACAACTAAATTATTTATCAAAAAAGAAAACTGACTTATTCACTTTTTGGTTGCCATGAAATGTACCCCTAATTATAGAATGACTCACATACACATGCAGACACATAATGGCCATGTAATGTACACTGATCAGCCATAACATTATGACCACTGACAGGTGAAGTGAATAACATGGATTATCTCGTTATAATGGCACCTGGCAGTGGGTGGGATATATTAGACAGCAAGTGAACATTTTGTCCTTGAAGTTGATGTGTTGGAAGCAGAAAAAAATGGGCAAGCGTAAGGATGTGAGTGACTTTGACCAAAGGGACAAATAGTGATGGCTAGATGACTGGGTCAGAGCATCTCCAAAACTGCAGCTCTTGTGGGATATTCCCGGTCTGCAGTGGTCAGGACCTACCAAAAGTGGAAGGAAAACCAGTGAACCGGCGACAGGGTCAGACCCGAGGCTCATTGATGCACGTGGGGAGCGAAGGCTGGCCCGTGTTGTCCGATCCAATAGAAGAGCTACTGTAGCTCAAATTGCTGAAAAAGTTAATGCTGGTTCCGATAGGAAGGTGTCAGAAGAACACACAGTGCATCGCAGTTTGTTGCTTATGGGGCTGCATAGCCACAGACCGGTCAGGGTGCCCCATGCTGTCCCAATGTTATGGCTGATCAGTGTATATTCACACAGCATATAACCACACTGAGGTCATATATCTCGGTCAGATAGCCCAGAAGATAGGTAGGTTTGTTGAGTTAATGTTCTGTTTTCTCAATAAGATGGAGAAAGTTGGATAAAGGAGCTTTGTTGTGAGGATGTCTGTCTAACCTGAGCTGATGTGTGTTTTTCAGTTGACAGCTTGTGTCCCTGTGACGAGCACAAGGATGTGTGTGACATCAACTGCTGCTGTGACAGAGCGTGCAGTGAGGAGGTGGCTCTGTTCACCGGCTGCTCAGTGGACACTATCAGGCAAGTCTCCCACCTGGTCCAAAGGGAGGGGGGGGGGGGGAGGGAGGGGGGGGGGGGGCATACTAGCCTCTTTCATAAATTTCAGTCCCAATGATTCATAAGTATCCAGGAGCTGCAAAGTGTTGGCACTGTAAGTAAAACTGTAAGGAAACAGAAAAGGCAGTTGATTTCATTTACTGTCAATTCTCAAAAGCCACTATTGAAATAATGGCTGAGCATGGACAAGTAACGGCTGGGTAAAAAACTATGAGGAGGAGTAGAATCACCTGTACTCTAAAAGCTCAGTGTGATGTTCATTACACCGCACTAATTCCATCAGTACAACAACACAGTCATGTCATACTCACCACTCTGCTGCTCAGTTTCTCTTTAATAACAGAAATACTGTTTTTAACACACAAATTAATTACAATCACTTACACTCTCGAGTATATGGTTAAGTCACCGCTTCAACACATTTCAAATTAAAAGCCTAGAGGACTAGGGAGGGATTACAGTAAGCCCTTTGAGTCCCTGGAAGGCTTTGAATGTGAAATATATCTGTTTCAGTGACAGTAGCTCAACATACATAGATGGAGCGAAGCAAAATGGAAGTGGCTGAAAACACTATGTGTGACATGACTCTAGTTGGAATTAATGCTGTGGTAATGTACATTATGTTGAATTAATCAAGGCAAAAAGGCAAACACATGGGAAGTGTTGAGTTTGTATTAACAGCAAGTTAAAATAGGATAAAATCAGAAAACAGGGAGGCCTCTTCATAAAATATGATAAAATATGCAACAGGGAAAATCAGAAATAAAGGCATGTCTGTAATAAAACTGTTTCAAATAAAGGTCTGGTTCTCTCTGCAGTACATCACTTCTACGAGTCCGGCCAGTGTTTTATAATTTACAGTAAATTAATTCAGTTTGACTTGAATTCATATAAAAGATTTGAAATATGATTTTATTCACAAGGCACAGTTTACTTGTACATTTATGTTGAATTACATGCTTGCTTCTGGTCATATTTAATGACTCCTTTTCCATTCTGTATCAGTATGAATAGGACTCCTCAGTTTAATGTTTCGGACAGGTTTACACATGAAAGTAACATCTGTCTACATACAGTACACGTATAGGCTCATCTTTGATGTTTCTTTTTTGTTTGCAGTGGCAAAAAGCAGCTCTGCAGCCACGACGTAGCATCCTACTCTTTAGGGAGCACAGTAGATGGCTACTCCGAGCTACAGTCGTCTGTCCGGAAGGAGACTAATTATGACATCTTCTGCATTCAGTCGCAGAACCGTAAGTCATTAATGGTGTTCATTTGGATTAGAAACGACCTATGAATAAAGTATTTTTAAGAAAATATCGCTTATTACTTAAAGGGATACTTTAGAATTTTATAGTAGTATGACGTTATTCTCCATAGTCAGTGTATTACCTACAGTAGATGGAGTTTGTAGAAACAGACAGGAGTACCAGCACGGGAGCAAAGCAACGTACTGCTGTGGACGGAGGCAGCAGCTAAACGCATTTAAGACACCTAAAAAATCTATATCAGTTTAAGTGTGCGCTATATTTATAATATTTTCACTGCTTTACCTTGCTGTCAGACAGCCCTTTCTGACGGGGAACTGAAGCTCTTATATCCATCTATGTTCTCTTCAAAGCCACCAGACTCCTTTGACAGAAACGTAATTTTACCTGACAGACCGCAGGAGTTGCTGGTCTACCGCTGCTTTGATCGGTTAGTTTGTTTGTGTTATTGTGTGACTTTGGTGAATCTGAACTAACCCCTTAAAACACCAAAGTCACACAATAAAACAAATAAGCTTACCGATCGAGGCAGCAGTAGACCAGCAACTCTTGTGTTCTGCCTATGTGATCTGCGTGGGCCTTTTTTTTAGGTGTCTAGAATCCGTTTAGCTGCTGCCTCCGTCCACAGCAGTACATTGCTTTGCTCCCATGCTGGTACTCCTGTCTGTTTCTTCAAACTCCATCTACTGTAGTTATACACTGACTATGGAGAAGTACCTCATACATCAAAACATTCAAACTATACCTTTGATGCTGAATTTAAAGGATAAAACTGGTGTAATTTTCCCAATTTTTAGAATATATTATACAGAATATTGTTGTATGGCCACTTGTAGGCTGACATAGACCACGAACTGTATGCAGCCATGTCACAAACTCTTTCTCCATCTCCATGTCCGTCTCAGTTGCTGACTATTTGTTCTGTCTAGGTGTTGATGGATTATCTCATCCCCCTCCTGTTCTGCCAGCTGACAGCAACTTTGACTCACTCTTTAAAGAATTCACCAGCTTTATCTTTGGCTCAGAGGAGAACAGTGGTCAGGTATCCACTGCAGAGCTCCAGGCCTCGTCTGGATACCAGGCGAGTCTCTGTTTTAACTGTTAATCTGTCTCTGTTTTTTCTCAACTTGTTTATTTGTAATTATCATGAAGCAATAGCAATGTTCATTCTGTGCTGATGGTTAATGGTTTCAGTATGGCGATGTGATGGTGACAGCAGGAGAGAGTGGACAGAGAGGGATGTTCTGGGTGCCAGCTCCTGGTCTCACTGCTGACTGTATGGACACCAGTCCTGCAGGTAACTCCTACTCACTGGAAGATGGGACTGTGTCACTTTTGCTGAACTATGGTGTCACTGCGGCAATTGTGTGACTATTATGGGATAATGATAAATGCTAAAACATAGTGTAATGGTAGCACAAGTAGAGTTATTAAGTCAGCAAACTGACTCAGTAATATCAGTTACATTCCGACAGTCCGATATATATATATATATATATATATATATATATATATATATATATATATAAAAGGCTCATTCTAAGGTAACGAAAACATGATTCTTAGTTTCAGGTGATTATACACTAAATCAAACACATTATATTCCATTTCTGCCAATAGATCCCCCTAATTGTTACACACTGTTCCTTTAAGGGTCTGAGTGTCTGTATTTTGGCTACACTGTTTATTATAGACTTATTATAGGAGCTGAGGTTGATCTTTCAAAATTAGAAAAGAAAACATAAAAAACCTCACAAATGTATGCCATATCCATTAAGCCTAAATGATCAAAAATTAAAAACTAAAAAGCCCAAAACGTCCCTAGTGATGCACAAGGTTTAAGTAGTGTATCATAATACAAAGGTTCCCAAGTATAAAAGCTGAATTGGGTTCATATAGTGTACTGAAATTGAATGTGCTTAATTTTTGTTACATTTGGTAGTCTTTGACAGATAGTGACTGATTTCAATTGATCCTCACTGAAACACTGTTAGGATAAGAAATAGAAAGATTTGTAAACATTTCACCCCCATAAACACCATACCATGCATAATGTGAAGAACTGACTTTAAATTACTGGAATACATTTGCAAATCGTATGCAAAACTGTAGTTGCTGAACACTTCAACAGTGTTATGACAACTTCTAACAACACTGTTATGAATGTTATATTTAAGATTTGACCAGCACTCATGGACATGTCACATGACTGCTGTCATAATACACGATGCAAAGTACAACACAAATAAAAGCCAAACCCAGTAAAGGTTGATAAGTCTGAATTATACCCTGTAACAGGAGTGTTGTAGTTATGCTTCTTCAGAAACTTCAGAGAAAATCCTTCATGCTTTTATGTAATCATATTAAGATTATTTCATCTTTTGTATGCCATTATTTTTTTTTTTAAATATTTCTTTCAAATCCACAGCTTTCAAAGAGTCTGACATTTTAGGAAATATTCCTCTTTACGTCGTATTGTAATTTCATATTTCAAACATGCTTAAAAGAATTTAAAGGAATATAATTTTTTCATTTTGTGTGCGTGTTTTTGCTTTAGTTTTTTCCTGTTTGTCTCCCCAGCGTTCCTAAAGGATCAGAGCAGTCGTTGTTCCCGGCGTGTGGTCCTGCAGCAGAACTGCAGCACTCTGCCGGCCCTCCGCATGGACACCTATACCACCATCCGGCTCTTTGCTGTGAGTCTCAAGTTTACTCTGCCGCACACTGCTGTCCACCCTCAAACACTCTCAGACATCATCAGTGAGGGATGTTTAATGTACTCCAGGAGATATACTGGGATTAAAGGAGCAATCCACCTGATTTACCTGATTCAAGTCTTTTGTGAGTTCCCTAACTTTATGGAAGTGCAACACTTAATAACTCAAGTACTCTTTGAAGTGTTATAACTGAGTTCCCTTTTGTTAACCTTCTTTTCTGAATCTGCTCCAGCTATTATCTTCTTAACAGAAATATTGGAGGTAGCTGGAAAGTGTTTTGGATAAGAGAAAAAACGTAACGTGGATGTTTGTACAAACGCACAAGATGAATGAGCTACTGCATTGGAAATGCTTAAAACACAGAGAAACTACAAAAAGAGAATCAGCTGATGTCAATTTAAAGATGTTAAAGTAATCTTTTCCACTCTACAGGGGAAGACTGAAGATGCAGCAGTAAGTACGCCTACTTTTTTTGTTTAACTCTGAAACGATCTGTCAGTTAATTAGTCGATCGACACAAAATTAAATTGACAACTATTGTGATAATCGATTAACCGTTTAAGTCAGGTTAAATCAGGTTAAATGCCACAACTTCATAACAAACTTCTTGAAACACATGTAATACAAAAGAATGCCTTCATATATGTGTATATAGTCACACTGCCTCTTTTTCACACGCCATCACATCCCCTGCCTAACCAGGAAATTTAGCAAGACACTGACATTCCTTTTGCGCAAAGAATAGACACACAACTTGTCACACAGCACATAGTGCAATAAGTTAGCACAGACAACAAGTTGAGGTTAACTGCTGCAATGTGAGGACAGGAAAAAACACTTTTACATTTTTCTCACAACTTTATGCTCAGTTACCAAGAAGAAGGAAGTATTCAGTTATTGTCACACTTTACTTTTTGCTTTACATTACTGCAAACTATTTAATCAAACTATACTGGTGGTTTCTCAGAAAGGTTTTTCCTACCATCCATAGATTCATTTTAGTATGGTATGAAAAACAAACAGTGGGGACTTGAAACTTGATTGAGATATATAATCACCACAGGGAACACCCTGTTTGCTTTTAACGTTTAATGCCCATGATAAGATATCTGTAAAAAAAAAAAAATAGACGCCAATGGAAATTAATGGCGGGCTGGAATGCTGGTACAACACACTGAAACAAGCAGCAGTGCTTTGAGCTAAGTACTCACATCAGCCATGCAAAGGTGCCGTGCCATTATTCCGATGGCCCATCATTCCCGAAACCCCAATAGTCTGAAAAAAGCCTGTTATCCTGAAAACATACTCCCAATAATACACACTCTCCCTGCAACAAACAGAAGCACATGGTTAATTATTATGCAAAATGTTTTTTTTTTCTGCCATAGCAAGGCATGACCCGTCCTACTCAGCCTCTGATTGGCTTACCCTGATATTCTTACCCTAACCACTCCCTCTCCTCATGCCTAAACCTAACCAACTAACACAACTAAGGCTACGAGTACCAGCCAATCAGAGGCAGAGTAGGACGGATGCCTTTGCCAGTAGGAAACAAAGAAATCGGAAAAATATAATTCTGCATAATAATTAGCCACATGCTTCTGTTTGTTGCAGGGAGAGTGAGTGTTTTTGGCGCAACGGTGGGTGTTTGCTTTCAGGATAACGGGCTGTCGGACAAATGGGCAGTTATCTGTGAGGACATGCTCACAATAACAATGTTAACATGCAAATGTTTAGCAGGCATCATTTTTTTTTTTTTTATCATGTTCACAATCATAGTTTAGGGTGCTAACATATGCCAACTAGCACTGAACACAAAGTACAGCTGAGGCTGTTGGGAATATCATTAATTTAGCAAGTGTGTGGTCATAAACCAAGGTATTGGACACATTAAATGTTTGACCCGATAGTGGCGCTAGATTAAAAGTCAGAGGGTCACAAAACGTATTATAATTCATCCTGAGGAGAACGTGAATGTCATGGTAATCCATCCATTAGTAGTTGAGATATTTCAGTCTGGACCAACCAGTAAACAAACTGCTGTAAATGAGCGCACAGGATGAGTCTGAAGAACATTTGGGTGAAATAAATGTTAATAAGAGTTGAGTAATGTGGGTGTTTGTGACGTTGCTGGAGGTTGTTCCTGTGGAGGTGGCTTCAGTCATCCTGCAGTCTGTTGATGGGACTCAGACAGAGCTAAAGATCAGCGGTGGAGAAAACCTCAACCCTGTTCTCCTGAATCCAACCCTCTGTGCTAATGTGGTGCTGAAGGTGAGTTGACCAGACCTCCAACACATGACTGTCTGAACCTGTATTTTTGGATTCATAGCTGAAATTGTGGCCATAGAATGAAAACTCTTGCAAATAAAAATCATTGTCTGCTGGACCTATTAGACTGTTTTGTCTCCGTAGGTTGCCTATGTGATTCGGTACAACCCAGCTGGTGAGATAGTGAATGTGACGGTGTGTCTGGTACTTGGATTTGTCCGTGAGGCAGCGCTGTCCCTGGAACAGGAGTTCCATATCACATTTGTCCAGGTAGTGTCTCAACAAGACATTGTCTATGTATCGTGGAGTGTTAGTCACCAAAGGTTTTTTTTTCTAGATGATAAAATGTTTGTAGTGCTTCTGTATGTTGCACTCAGAACTACTAAATGATGTAATAGCCTAAGGGAGGGATTGGGTCCTTGCTGGTAAATTTGCATTGTGAGGGCAGTCTAATAGGGTTTTTTTTGCATCTCAGTCATTGAAACTAAAAGAACATTTTTCAGTTTCCTCACCTTGACATTGAAATAGCAAATCTGCGGCCTAAATAAGCCTCTCTGCTGCAAATGTCCACAGCACTACATTGCTTTGCTCCCGTGCTGGTACTCCTGTCTTCTTCTCCAAACTCCATCTACTGTAGGTGATACACTGACTGTGGAGCAGTACCTCATACAACCCCACCTCAAAACATCCAAACTATCCCTTTAACACATTTATTACAACTTTTCTGTGATATACTTAGTAGCTAGTATTTGGCTTTATTATTTGTTTTGAAGGATCTGAGTGAATAAAGCCAAAGAATCACATCTCCAGTGTCTCAGGGAACCTATTTAAATAATCTATAGCGAATGGTATAAAGTGCATGGTGCAAGTGCATTTAGGGCGTGTCCAACTCTACATTTGCTGGTTAGACGACGCATAATCTGGGCACAAAGTAAGGCGCAAGGGGCAAAAGGGTTGGATTTAGTCTCTTAATTAATCATAGGTGAAGGCAGGGTCTGAAATTCACTTTTTTTCACTACCTGCCACTGTGGAAGGCAAATTTTATCTGCCACTTTTGAAATCTCTGCGATAAATGAAGGAATAACATTTTAGATCTGATGTCATTCAATGTTCGATATATTTTACACAAAAAAACATTATATACATGGTAAATTACAGTGTTCACCGTGGAGGGAGGGTAGTGTACACAGTACTGTACTGTACTTTGTTATTGTTATCTATAGTGGTTATTTGCATAAAAACACACAATTCAAATGATTATGAATATTTAAATATTTGCTTTGATTGATTGAAAAAATCTTGGAAAGTTGTTAGGGAAGTTAAACAGGTCATAATTCTCTCTTTAATATCTATTTTTATATTGTTGTGAAAACATCTCCTTCAAACAACTGGATTTATTCAAGTTTCTCGCACAAAAACTCAATTTTACGGGATTACATTTGAACACATCATGATAACGTTGTAATTTACCTTCACCCAATAATAGTCCTTTTTCCTGAGCAAACTTTGAACGCCTCATAACAATAACAACTGAGTGGCAACTCCGTTAACGTTAGTATCTATCTCCGCTATTTAACCAAGCAGGACTGTGCTGCTGCCCACCTGCTGCTGACAGGTTACGTTGTTATTAACTCTCATCCTGTTGATTTCAACACAGGTTTGTTGATCACACTGTCGCATGATCATCAGGGGGAAAACAGGGTGCGTCATTGTGCAGCGTAACTGACGGAAAGCATCAATGAAAGAGGAATCGATAGTCACGGAGGGATGCGATGCCAAGAAAGAGGACAGCTACGGTTCTCTATTCTCACCTCTAGGGTTTTCCCTGCCTGACAAAGTGGCAAGTGTCCTGATGATTTCACCCGCCAATGCCAACATTTACCCGCATTTGGCGGGTGTTGGGTGCTAATTTCAGACCCTGCTGGGTGTAGTAGGTATAACATGAATGAAACCAATCAGAGTGGCATCTCCCATTTCCTTTAAAAGACAGGTGCGCCCGCACATTGGCACATTGCTTTTTAAATGGTGGATTCAGCAAATTGAAGAAGCGAGTCCTTTTCTGTGGCTTTCTACTGCCTGAAGATAGCAATGTGTCAACAAAGCACCTAACTACACCTCATTTTAAGACCAACTCGCCCATGTACTTGCAACCACAGATTGGCGCAAATACATTTCCTACTTACACAAGGTGTGCGCCGGGGCGTGAAAATGACAGCTGTCTTGGTTTGAAACTAGCAATGATGATGGTTGTGCGCCAGGTGTCAGATAGGGTCCTCAGACTCAATCAGTCAGTCTTAGACTGAGAGAAAGAAGGAGGAAATGCTATACAGGCAGCAGAGAATCAGACATATTAACTATGCATTTAAAGGTCCCATATTATAAAAACGTTTTTTTATTATAAAGCAGGCTAAAGTCCTATATAAATACTGTGAAAGTATCAAAACACTCAATCCGCAGGGAAATACACACAGCCCGTATTCAGAAACTCTGAATTTGAAACAAGCTGTCAGGATTTCTGCCCATTCGTGATGTCACGAATATACAATATTTAGACCCTTGACACAATTTTTAAACGTAAACATTCTAAAAGTGTCCCAGTTTATTCCTGGTTGCAGTGTAAGTGAATTACATCAGCTGACAGGAAGTAAACATGGACCCAAACTGTTGCCAGGCAACGCAATTCCGTTGAAATGCACTAAAATGGAGCGTTTCAGACAGAGAGGGTAAATACAGGCATATTCAGGCTGACAGTATGAGGAAAATAAAGTTTTTTTTTAACATTACAGCATGTAAACATGTTCTAGTAGAAACACAAAATACAAGTATGAACCTGAAAATGAGCATGATACGGGACCTTTAAGAGTAGATGGATGCTACTGCTCTGCTGGACTTCAGGAAATCTCTCAACTACCCCCCACGGCTGCCCCTGGACCACGTTTAAAATGTTGCCCTGGCTACAGCCCTGTATACGCCTGCATATGAATACACTCACCATGGTGTTCAGAGGGGAGACAAAGCTTCTGCCGTGGTCAAAGCAGAGACTGTCAGATATGACTGAAAGCTCTGTAAAAAAAAAACTAGTGAGTGGACCGGCTCTCTTCATGTGAGACTGCAGATTTGTAAAATGTATTAGAATCTAATCCGGTGATGTAGACATCCTTAGCACCCTTAGTGTGCTTAAACTACCGACCCTTTTGATATAACAGTAGCAAAGACAATTGGCTGTGGGCTATGTTTTTAGACTAACTGCATGTGATGTATTTTGTGTCTATTAAATAGGAGGGTCGGCAGGAGGTGGCCGTCCACTACGGTGGAAATCCAGGTTACGTGGTTGGACTACCTCTTGTATCTGGAACAAGAACAGCAGGATATCCTTTACCGGCCTGGATACTAGATTTCCCTTTATATTTAGATTTATAGACGGTAGGAATCAGTGTGAATATTAACATTTTAATCATGTCTTTAGACAGCAGTAGTAAGGCTACTTTGACAGTGTTTGATGAGAAGGGGATGACGTTCTGATGTGCTACGAGGCCCAGGATTTGTCCTTAACAGTCGTTGACACGGGGATTGCTCGAAGCATCGACCCCAGAGACACACTGTCTCTTCTCCACAGCGCTGAGGACCAGGACTGTCTGCAGGGATCACATCGGCATCTTCCTGTCCTGTTCGGTCTGGATTCTGTGTCCGGCTGCACATTAAGGCAGGACTTCTTTACACTCTTCAAATCTGATCACGTTGTCTGAAATACATACTGTATGTGATGGTGACTTGTCTTGTCCCTGCAGACTGGAGGATGCTGCCAACTGCTCCCTGGTCTTTCAGGTGCTTTTGGATGTTCTGAGAGGACCAAACCGTGTCCAGTATGTGGCTTCTTTTGGAAACACCCCGTTAGACTATCCACTGGACTGGGTGCCAATCGAGAACAACTTTAATCCCGGGGTGAGCACAGTTTGAAAACAGAAACAGAGACTAAGGTCTAATCAAATCCTGAATCTGATTGGAGATGTTTAAGCCA
Source organism: Sebastes umbrosus (assembly GCF_015220745.1). Classification (NCBI taxonomy): domain Eukaryota; kingdom Metazoa; phylum Chordata; class Actinopteri; order Perciformes; family Sebastidae; genus Sebastes; species Sebastes umbrosus. The sequence goes on from NC_051277.1 coordinate 27,964,933, forward strand.
AATCGGAGCAATTAATACCTATTTTATGTGCACAATATAATATTCCAGTGCGATTTCTTTTGTGACAGTTTGTTTGGAGTCCTTACATCAAGTGTAAAAGTTTTTTATTTTTGTATTTCTTTGAACATTGTTTTCCTTTTTTGTATTTTTATCAGTATTTTTTATTTAATTATTTTATATTTATCTATTTATTTTATTTTTCTTTATTCATTTCACTCATTTACTTGTGGTTAGTGTTTTTTTTAATAAAACTGTGACATCAATCACTCTTCACGTCATGTCACCTCTGGATTCTAATTCAAAATTCAGGTCGCTGGATTTTCCCTTAAATAAGTTAAAGATACTTCATGTTGACAGAAAAGTAATTTTATTTTTGGAATCTGTGTTCCTAACAAAATCACAAAACATCAGCTGGTGGACACAGTGGCTTATAATTTTTGAATATAATTTGTGCTACTTATTTTGATCTTTAAATCAATGTTAGTCCACCCTGTACATGTTTCCATAGTTGAAAACACAGTAAGAGATATTTGCTTTTATGTTGTGGGGCCACGATCCAGCAGTATGTTTGTGTTCTGCAGGAAGCACAGAGTTGCATCATCCCGTTGTCACTTCATTTAGAAATCGGATGGACTAAATATGGATCCTTGGTGAACCCCCAAGCTCAGATTGTGAGCATCAAAGAAGTAATCCAAACCAACACCACCAGTTTGGTAAGACTCGCTTTTTCATAAATACTGGCAGGACACTTTAACAGATCTAGTAATTTCTAGATCAGAATCAGAACAGAATCTAATCATTTCTACTGTGTCTGACTGTCTTGTTTTCCCACAGGACATGTTGTCTGGAGGCAGCAGCATCCTGTCAATCAGGAGCTCTGTGGCCTTCATACCAGTTTCTGCTGCTGCTCTTCCTGGTTACAGAGCGACGCCCACCATCGATGCCAAACTGCCCTTTGACTTCTTCTTCCCTTTTGTCTGAACAGCCCACGAGGACTCTTCTTCCCTTTTGTCCAAACAGTCCATAAGGGCTCCACTCACCAGTGTAGGGTAACATTTACCATACTCATTGGTTTGACAACAAGCACTGTTTGTATGATCAATGTGTTCCTGTATATTCTGTGAATAATGTATATAGGATGTTTGTAAAAAGATTATTTAACAAATGTTTTTTTAATAAACGAAATCACTTCATTTATTGACATAGTTTTTGTTTTTTTTTACACAACATACAATACTTTTAAATGTCACTTAGCAGATGTACATTTAGTTACATGTGCAAGTCATCAGTGTGAGGAATCATTCAAATATTTACTATGAAATCAAGGCCATGACCTTGTAGCTTTATGGAGTGATATCCAGTAGCATCTGAATATCTGACATTCATTAGAAATGCAATGTATGCAGCCCTTTAACTGGTTTCCATCACTATAATGACAAGAAACCTGGATATGGATCTACTGATACAGGTATTCAAAAAAAGAAGATTTTCCCTTTTAATATAGTAACGGTTAAGGATTTGTAAACAAGCAGTAGAAATACTGAAATCAGGTCTAAAATACAAGTTTATCATGGAATGTATAATTTGAAAATAGTGCAGAAAGGTACGTGATATAAAAGATACTGAACAGTAGCTCCACAACAGTTAGCTTGATAAGTTATAAGTCTATGCCGTGCTTCTTCAGGAGGTCTTGAAGTTTCTGGTTCTCTTGTTCCTAAGGTGGATGGAGACAGACAGAGAGAGGAGTCAGTCATTCAAAGTGTACCCACCCACTGTCAGCTCAACTGTGCTAGCCCAAATATCATGGATTTCTGTCTTAGCCATGGTGAGGTACTGTGATTTTAGACATCCTTGTGTCCATATTCCCAAAGGTTTTGTGAAGGGAAGATGCATTATGCACAACCGGTCTGATCGTCTGACTACTCATGTTTGTTTGTTTGTTCCCTGTTGGACCTATTTTTAGCGCCGTCGCCACATTCGGAGCCCTCGGCCTTTACTTTGGTTGAGTACAATGTCATCGTGACTGATAGGACCAATTACCTGGGCTGCAAAAGTCAAACCTAAGTTTCATAAACTCTTAAACTCACCAGTTTATCGCTGCGCTCCTGTAGCTCTGTGACTCTTTGAACCAGGTGGTCATAGCTCTCCTTCAGCTTCTGGATCTTCTGGTGCGCACGGGTCTTCACTGACACCAGGATACCTGCAACACATTCAAACACAGTCATCATCTCCATGTCAAGCAAATATACTGTACCAATCTAAATTACCCTGTTTTAACTTATTTCACCAAAAGATCTATTTAGCCACAAATAAATAAGTTTTTCTGGGTGATATACCTCTTTATACAATGTATATGATCATTTATTCATAATAAAGTCAGAATATTTTTTTGAGACATGCCAGATCTGCACTTTACAATTTGTTGTGACCATTTTCCACAGATTTGCCACCAGGACTACTAAAGTCCAGGGCCAGATTAACCCGCTAAGGGGCCCCCATGGGCACCTACCAACCAGCCAGTGTAAAAAGTAACAAGAACACCTTCCAATTTAATACAATCCATTGCATCATCACCACAAATATTACCATGATGTGTCAGAAGCTGACGATTATAAGCTGTATATAGGTATATCCATCCATCCATTATCTGTAACCGTCATACTCTGAAACCCTGTACGAAAAGCGGCGGTCCGATCACAAGTGGCCACTGGAGACGCAGGTGGAGACGCATTCTAAAGCCAGGTGTGAACAGACGTACTCAGAGCTGTCCACTTGTGATCGGATCACCCACGACGCATGTTAATACCAGGTCTGAACAGGGCCAAAGGTTACATTACTGAAGCTCAGATAAACCACAATATTATAAGTTATAGCAACCGAAAACAGTTTGGTTACAAACATCAAGCAGGGTCCTGCTTTAAAGGTGCAAAGTGTAAGATGTGGCCAGAATTTTAGTTTAAAACATTCAAAAAATGAACTACCATTCTCAACAGAATGTTGAAGAGGTTAAAGGTCCCATATCATGCTCATTTTCAGGTTCATACTTGTATTTTGGGTTTCTACTAGAACATGTTTACATGCTGTAATGTTTAAAAAAACAACTTTATTTTCCTCATACTGTCTGTCTGAATATACCTGTATTTACCCTCTGTCTGAAACACCGCTTTAGTGCATTTCAATGGAATTGCAACATAATTGCGTAGCTAGGCAACAGTTTGGGTCCATGTTACTTCCTGTCAGCGGATGTCATTTACATACACTGCAACAGGAAATAAACTGGGGCACATTTAGAATGTTTATGTTTAAAACCGTGTAATGATCTAAATATTGTATATTTGTGACATCACAAATGGACAGAAATCCTAACGGCTTGTTTCAAACGCACCATTGCTGAATACGGGCTGTGTGTATTTCTCTGTATATTGAGCGTTTTGATAGTTTAACAGTATTTATAAAGCACTTAAACCTGTTTTATAATATAAAATACATGAAAATCTCACTTTTTACAATATGGGACCTTTAAAGTGTTGACTCTTCGTCTATGTATTGTGTTGCAGAGATATTTACTGAAATGAGCATGCTAACCAGCTAGCCCCGGCCTGTCCTGTCTGGTAATACCACTTGTACCTTGAAAGGCGATAGTGAGTCACTGATAGTGAGTCACTGATAGTGAGTCACTGCAGCAAAGTGTCACTGACCGTTGATAATTCTGGCCACCCTCCAGAGTCGCAGCAGGATGAGGAGACCCGTCCCCATGAAGGCGTCTTCATGGAAGATGAAAACAACGTCCAACACGAAGGAAATCACCACCACCAATCCGTCAAACATCTCAAACTTGTGTTGGAAGAACTCCAGGCGGTAAGCAAACAGCTTCCCAGCCAGCTCCACCATGAAGAATGTGAGAAGAGCCAAGCTCAGGAAGTGGAACACCTGCAAACAAACCTCATGTGTCAGTAAATGGTATTATAGATGAGAACTATGAGTGTGCCTGGAGTGAGTGGACAAATGTGTGTCTCACCTCAGCAATGTGGCCATGATTCACTTTTATAAGAGACAGATCTATAAGCAGCTCCGCCAGAACAAAGATGGCATCCAGGATTACCAAACACACCACCAGCACCTGGAAGCAAAGTCAGACAACCAGTGGAAGGTGCTTCTCTTCATACAGCAACTTAAAGAGGAACTGCACCGATCTCGCACATCAAAGTCTGTTTACAGGAGCTGGGGAGAACTACTGCATAATGTGGAAAAAGTAGTATAAAGTCTCCAGAGGGAGACATAAAAGGCTGACAAATGTCCCCAAGTGATGTCACTTGAGTCAGCGTCGGCTGGGTCTGAAGAATACGAGTAGATCTGGAGGTGTGGAGTTAGAACACATCAAGGCTATAGGCTTACAGGCTACATCAGCTACTACTAACATAACATACAGAATATCTGACTGTACTGTCAGCACTTGAATTGCATTGTGGGTAATGTAGGCGCCAGGTTTTGGCAAGGAAGAAGAATGTATGGCATTAATAAGACATTATCTCTGGTTCAGCGTCATCCATTTGTATCCATTTTTTTTAAAACAGTCATGAGTCTGACAGTGTTATAGAGTGCAATCCTAAAACAAGTAAAATGACAAACATTTGCTGGTTCAGCTTCTCATATTATTTGACAATCTTATGCTTTTTCTCTGTTTTATATCATTGTCAATCTTTGGGTTTTGGACAATGGTTGGACAAAACAAGCGATTTGAAGAGGTTACCTTGGACTGATATACCAACAGATGCATGGAGAAGACTAGAGAGGCATACCTGGAACCGCTCGGAGCTGTACAGCCTTTGCAGTGAATCCCTGAAGGTTATCGTAGTTGGAAACTGGCCAGTGGCCGGACTCAGCTCCTCGCTGGTCGCATGCAGCTCTTCATCCTCCCACTCGACTGGCTGCCGCTGCTTATCGCCCACACTGGTGAAATAGCCCAGGTACTGAGCCATGGCGGCACGCTCTACGAAAGGACTGGACCAAAGCCCCACCTCAGGTCACCTCAGACAGAAGAATGGAAGTGTGCATTTCAATTTAAATGTATATTAGAAGCTGTACAGCAAGATTACACAGCAGTACTACGTCATAGATTGCAATTTACAAATGTTGTGTTATTTCAGGAAACCCTTCTGGTTGGCTGTGCCACTCGATAACAGCAAAGCCAAAAGTTTGAAAAGTCGCAGACTAATGTAAGTCAGTGACAAACTGTTTTTCTTCCACACTGAGCTCTGTAATACATGTCAGCATCTGGGCAGATTTCTCCACATGTTAGACAATCTGTGTTTACTTCTCCTTTTTTTTTTTTAGGGTTGCAACATATTATTGAGAAAGCAAACCATCTCACTCTGGTGTCAAAAGGAAGCTGTAGGAAGCGTCCTTAGAATAACCCAAGAGCTGCTGGCTGAAGGAAGAAAGTCATGAGATTGTTCATGCTCTCTCAGTTTCCTTCCGTTAGATAAGGTCAGGACGTGGGGAGTATTGAGACTAGAATTTACCAGCCTAACAATTCTTTGGCTAGAAGAGCACATGATTTTTTTTAAAGGTCCCATATTGTAAAAAGTGATATTTTCATGTCTTTTATATCATAAAGTAGGTTTAAGTGCTGCATAAATACTGTGAAAGTATCAAAACGCTCACTCCACGGAGAAATACACACAGCCTGTATTCAGAAACTGTGCGTTTGAAAAAAAGCCATCAGGATTTTCCGTAATTTCCGTAATTTTGTGATGTCACAAATGTCCAATATTTAGACCATTTTTACAGTTTTAAACGTAAACATTCTAAATGTGTCCCAGTTTATTTCCGGTTTCAGTGTATGTGAACGACACCTGAGGCCTGTACTACGAAGCAGGATTTGGTGTTAGCGAGGTAACTTCAGATTTAACCCTTCAGGGTTTTCCATCCTACAAAGGTGGATCACTTCTTACGGGGGTAGATCGCCATGGTAACTGATGCTGAACAGCTAACCTGCTCCGGAGCAGTTTATATTCCTGATAAGAGATAAACTCGTATGAAAGCACCACCTACTGACCAATCAGAGCTCGGTGCGCAGATCGTATGGTAATATTACACAAATACGAAGAAGTTTAAGTCATAATCCAGACTAAAAACAACACAGTTTAACACAGATTAAACTGACAGATGCAGGAAGGACAGCTGGCATGCTGTAGGTGCTTCCCGCTTTGAATTATATTTTCATATTTTTTTTTTAACTTCCTCTTGAGTCCTTTCCATACCGCCTGAGACGGGGACGCAGCTGAAAGAAGGTTCAAATAGTCATACACTCCACAATATTATTAGTGGGCATAAATTAGGTGTAATCCAGTCATCCGTTATACATTTAAAAGCTATTTATATCTCGACAAGTATATCTTACTTTTGAGTGTTCCCTTAAATTAATAGCTGTTAATTTACGCATTCACATATTGGGAGTTTTTTTCTTTTGCCAGCTGTCCTTCCTGCATTTGGCAGCTTCAACTGTGTTACTTTTACTGGATTATGTGTTTAAATTCTTCATATTTGTCTAATATAGTTTACTCTTTGTAAAATGTGCCGCTCTGCCTGTCTGTCTATCTGCAAGTCTGTAGACATGTCCATGACTGTGATTGGTCGGATGCTGTAAACACCGCCCCGTTCATGTGAACGCGCTCATAACCAGACTGAGAAACCTTCCTGGGTTGATTTACCGAGTTGATAACCACCTTCGTAGGGCCGCTTAGCGTGATCTCGTTTGTTAGGGTTAGTGAAGCCAGATAACGAGAAGAGATAGCCTGGGTATGTTGAACTCGCTTTCGTAGTACAGGCCTCAGCTGACAGGAGATCAATATGAACCCGCACACTGTTGCCTAGCAACGCAATTCCGCTGCAATTCCGTTGAAACGCACTAAAACGGAGCGTTTCAAATAAAGGTCCCATATTGTAAAAAGTACGATTTTCATGTCTTTTATATTATAAAGCAAGTTTATGTGCTTTATAAATACTGTGAAAGTATCGAAGCGCTTCATATACGGAGAAATACACACAGCCCATATTCAGAAATTGTGCGTTTGAAACAAGCCGTTAGAATTTCTGTCAATTTGTGATGTCACAAATATACAATATTTAGACGATTACACGGTTTTAAACATAAACATTCTAAATGTGTCCCAGTTTATTCCTGGTTGCAGTGAATGTAAATAACATCAGTTGACAGGAAGTAAACATGAACCCAAACTGTTGCCTATAGCAATGCAATTCTGTTGCAATTCCGTTGAAATGCACTAAAACGGAGCGTTTCGAGTAGAGGGTAAATACAGGAATATTCAAGCAGACAGTATGAGGAAAATAAAATTGTTTTTTTTAAACATTACAGCATGTAAACGTGTTCTAGTAAAAACACAAAATACAAGAATGAACCTGAAAATGGCCATAATATGGGACCTTTAAAAGTCTAATTATACATATAGACCTACTACAAACAATACACCAAAGGTAGATTTTCATAATAAAACATTCATCCCTCCATGAATATAGGCTATGGAGAAAATTAGGAAATTAGAGGATTTTGAAATGTAAAATAACAGATTGGTCTGCAGCACTATAATAAACCAGAGAATATTCAACCAGATTTAGCAGATATATAGTTCAGCAGCAGTTTGTGTCTGTTTTAGTTAGTGGTGTTTTGTACTTCAGTGGATCGCAGCTGTTGGCCAGTTGGACTAAAACTCGTGATAAAACATCCGTCTTATTCGTTTGTGCCAACCAAGCGTTTTTTACTGTCAGTAACGTTAAACTGCGGGTTGAAGGTTGAAGTTAGTGCGTCATGGCTGACGTTGTTAGGCTCATTTGTATACCAGTAACCGTTATATCGGATTAGATGACTTACCTTTGGTTTCTTCTCCACTTTCTCCTTCACATTAAAACTCTCTGCTCCTCTCTGAGAAACAAATCTGTGAACTTCCAGCATGAAAAACTCCGCCTCCCTCTTCAAACCAACCAGCCCCCTTTTCCTGTGAGACAGACAGCCTCCTGCCAGACTACGGTTAAAATGTGGAGGTTTTATTGTGTTGCACTTATCTACAAACACTAAGAAGCACCTTATGGCATTTACAAAATACACGTTCCTATAAATGCTTCTTGGTTGGCTATATGAGCCGAATTAAAGTGCTGCTCCTTAAATGTTGGTCAAGACCATAGTGGTAATTAGAGACTATATGTTCATCGTTGCAAGGCAATTAGGATTAAATGTATGTGTTTTTGGATGAAGTTTGCTATATGAGATAACAACCTGAAGGAGCTGCAGCTAATTGGCATTTCCCAAAAGGGGTTTTGCATCCTGAATGATCCTGTCAGGCTTTCTTTTCTTTTTTTGCAGTAGTTTGAAGCGACGGTATAATCACATGATTTATGTTAAAAGGCCAATAGGCTACTTTTAATTAAAAGTTTATTATTTGAGGGATACCTGCATCCAATAAATAGCTTTGAGTATTAAGACCCAGATTAAACTCCTTCTGTGTATCTAAAACACAACAATCATAATACTGTGTTTTAAGTCATGTTGTCAAAACTAGCACTTTTAATAAACTCTGTGGTGAAGAGTTGTCACCCATTAGACACTGATGGTGTGTGTGTGACCACACTGCCACCTGCTGGCTTTAGGTTATATTTCACAAATATGTGAATAATGTATCAGGTCTAAACCAACTGCACATCACATGCAATTCATATAGAGGAGAGTTCTGGCTGGTTTGATTACAAAAATTATTATGAGAATTTATTATAATGACTATTATTATTATTAGGCTGCTAGGATTTATGATACATATATGAGACGTTCTACATAATTATTGAAGGGACATTACAGCAGAACACAATATATTAATATACAATAATATAAAGACTAAAACGCTTAGAGTCTGTCCTCCCCTTTATGATGGGGACACTTCAGGAGACAGCATCCAAAGAAAAGAGCTGAGAACTAAATAACACTCAAATAAGATCAAATATGTAAATAACATTGTCAGATAGATTCTGCCAGACAGCTCTGGCCAGGTCTCCACCTACAGCCTCTTCCAGCAACCTGCCCAGTTACCTCTTATCCTATTGCCATGTGGAGATCTAAGTGGAAAAGCAGGGACCAGAGATACACTTGTAAATACAACCCAACATATCAAAAACATAGCTGTGTAATAATAAATTCATAATAAATTAAATTATTTTCCTTCTCACAGGTAACTCCATTTGTTGACACTGATGCTGAACTTCATGGTACAGAAAGAGCTCTTCTTCCTCCCACTAGTCTGAACTCAACCCTTTATGAAGGGTTTATAGGTATTTAATGGCTTGAAAATGCTTGTGTGTCTCACCTTCTAACAAGTCATCATGTCTGCAGTTGAAAATGCTAGTAAGACTTTAGTTTATCATCTTCTGATAATCCATCAGTCAACCAAAATTATAAATGTTAATAATGAATTCTCATAGCAATCCATCAATTGTGTAGTTGTAAATGTTAAGTCGTTTATGAATTGATTTTGTTCGCAATACCCTGCAGACCTTTCTCAGAAAGTCAGTGGTCAAACATTCATCTTCCTGATGAATTAAAGAGCTAGCTGATGAAGGATATTCCACAACCTGGCATCCCAAAACCTATTCGGTAACACTTACTATGTAATAAGGTAGACAAAAATGCGAGTAGTTACTGGGGAATAAATGTGAATCTCACTATTAGTGAACCATTAGTTAATGAGTAACTCCCAATCAAATTGTTAAGAGTAGGTAATGATTACTTAATTAAAAAAAATGAACCAGGGTCTAACTGCTAATGAACCATTAGTTAATGAGTAACTCCTAAGCAAAATGTATAGAGTAGCTAATGATTATAAAACCAGACAGACTGATTTCTTGTACCTTTAGTAAACATCTTTAACGGTATTAATAAATCCTCCTGGCTGTGACATGTTTCAGCCCGTTCTCATTCCCAGGGCAGAATGTCAGAAGTTATTGAGAGACCACCACATTGTTAACTTGTCTTTTCAAAGCATTTGTTGATGCACCTTATTACTACATGTGATTTATCTGTTGAGCCTTGGATTCACCTCTGATAAATTAGAGCCAAATCACCAGCGGGCACAAAGGAGGTCTGCACAACATTATGCTGCAAATGAATACTTTATTATAAAATCAAACATCTTATCTACAGGAAAGTGTGCCTCTTGTAGAGGAAGTAATCTACTCAAATCATCATCACCTGCTGGTCAGCAAACAGCAGGGAAACATCGTAAAAATGTCAAGAATGTTGTGGGGATGCAAAATCAAATGTTATTCAAACATATGTACATGATACAAGACTCAATTCAAAGCTCAGATTTTATATTCTAGATAAATTATTTCCTGTAGATGTTAAATGTAGGTGATGCCTTCAGGGCATTATCCAACAAAATGAGTTTGACAAGTTGCCTCAAACATGTCGAGCAGACATGGCTGGACCATGGGGTTGGCCCAGTGACATCCCAGCAGGTGGACTGAGACAGGAACTCCTCCACATCAGCCTGAACACAATAGAAACACAAAGCACAAGTATTACCAGACAGCCCATAGAGCAGCTTTAGTGTAACAGTATTATAGTTTTAGTGTTTCTGGTCTTCAGTCAGGTTTTGGTAAATAGTCATTACTTAAACCTGTGCCAAGTCCTGAATTTTCTCTCCCAATATTACGATTCCACAGCAGAGATGAGGTCTCTGCCCCGGCAGTACACGATTGGGTTTACACTGTCTACACACTATATACTGCAGCCATCATACATACCTAGGTCTGGCTCGGTTCCTTGCAGGCGTTTTCTACCCCCCCGCAGGCCAGCTGCTCCACATGCTCCTGTAGAGAAATGCAGAGCAGTAAAGTCAGTAAAAAAGAACCACACTACAGATCACTGCTGGCAGTCAGCTGCTATGCTCAGGGTTTATGGTTCACCACGGTGTTTGTCAGCATGATGTGTTACATTTTGAGTCATCACTGCAGGTAACATGATTGAACAAAAAAGGTAACTGTAAGGTTCTGCCACACTTACCCTCAGTCAGCCTGCAGCATGACTTGTCAGTCCCACACTGAGCAGCCCATCAGAGGCTCCACCTGCATCACAGTCAAAGATAAATAATTGTATCAGTGTTTGAACAAGCCGTAGTAAGTGACCGTTTGAGTCTTCAATATAACACAAGGCAAGTTTATTTAGAAGTTGACCTCACTGGTTTAAAAACAAAACCCTGTTAAGACCTCAAACAAGCAACTGCATCATTTTATCACATTCTATTCTTGTGCAAACAATGTTTGATTACGTTTAATACTATGTAGATCACTGATACAGACTAGTAGTTAAATTTATGGAAAATAATAGACAGAAAAATCACAATTTGACATTTCCCTAAACCTACAAAAAGATCCAAATTGCAACCAAACTAGGCTCCACTAGAGTAACTCAGTGGTGGCCTTCCCAACAGCACCCCTTGTGGTGTCAGTGTGTGAATGTGCGGCCCTATACTAGGCCTGCCCCGCTGTTGGATCAGGACAGGCCACTCTCGTTGGGCCATGCCCCTGTAGCAGCTCAGCAGCAACAGCCTCTAAAACAGAACCTGCAAAGCTGAGAGCCGGTACAGAGACTCTCTCTACCAGCGCTGTAACACTGAGCCAGACACATCACCTGGTCAGCTGACTTAGCAGTGGCGTGGAAGGGAACAACCACAGGAGTTATCCTACAATAAGTGAATGTAAGGTGGCTGAAACCTGAGCAGAGACTCATGCAGAGGGCCATTCATGAACAATGCCCCCCCCCCCTCTTTAACATGTAACTAAACCTGTGCTCCCCTTGATGACATGGTATATAATAGTCTCTGTAGTGCAGCACTCACCATTTTTTACCTTTAGCACCAGAGGCAAGGAAGGACTCTTGGTAGCTCTATCCCATAGCTGCCACTCTGATATGGCACGTGTTCATCAGGAGACCCAGCATCTCTGAAAGGATCAGAACATGAAGGTCACATTGGTGCACAATAAAGGGGACACAATCAGGCCCACATTAGTGGGCAGGCAGTCTACAGCGAGGCACAGATGCTCAATACTTTCTGCACTTAAATGTGCAACAGCCCACGTGTTTGTAACAAAGTACATAAAGAAATCCCATCAAAATTTAGTTAAGTGCATTTTAGCTAAACGTCGATACTGTCAACAGCATGCATCATGCAAATTAGTTTTATGAGAATAAACTGAAAAGTGAGCGGGAACCAACTTTATCACATTAACGTTACAAATTGAAATGTAAGTCAGCTTTCTGTATTGAGAAACAACATTTCTCTTGCAAGGATGCGCCGAAGAAGCCTTAGTAGTGTTAATCCCGGTGGTTTTGGACCATGTTGGGCGACTTGGGTTAGCATGTGGTGCCTTATGTTAACGTTAGGGCAAACCCAAACCTCACTACCGTTAGCCCTACAACAGGTGGGGTAGTTGTTTCTCCTTAAAGCTAGTTTTGACCTGTAATCCACCGTGAACTCCAGTGATCAGGGTGCTACACAATAACGTTGCTAGCTAACAGCAGTCCATTTACTGAACCACGTGGTCGAGGTTGCGCTCTTGTGCAGCTTTTAGGTCAGCTTGTGGTGTTTCACTCGTGAGGGTATTATTTCCTCCAATAACGTAAACTCTATTTAGTCATTTTTTACACAAACAGTGGTTACTAGTGGTGAAATGCTTACCTTAGCTGAGCAGTACCTCCACACCTCTCTGGTCTCCATGGTTCCAGCAGACTGAGAGGCAGAGCGGAAGACACGCATTGGTTATATAGTGCAGTATGCCGCTGTGCATTGTGGGAAGGGAAGCTCTGTCAAAGATCGTCTTACAAGCAGATGAACCACTAGCCTTCTTCTTCTTCTTCTTCTTCTTCTTCTTCTTCTTCTTTGAGGTTTATTGGCGGTTGGCAAACAACGATTTGGCGCATTACCGCCACCAACTGGTCTGGAGTGTGGATCATTCTGGCTAATAATTACTATATTAAAAAAAAAAGAAAAGAAAAGAAAAAGAAAACAAACCACCTCATATTTTTCCAATCATATTAATTTTGTCTAAAATACTGAAATAATGTTCTATAACACTCATTTAGTGAGTTCTTTTGTAGAATATCTATTAAATCAAAGTGTACTTAAATCTCTTTGAGGCCTTGACTCTAATGCCTTCTTTCTTCCTCATATCTCTCACAATGCAATATGACATGCTCCACCGTTTCCTCTTGTCCACAGTAATTACATCTACCTGTGTCATGTTTACCTATTTTAAATAGTGTGCTGTTTAGTCCAGTGTGTCCTAATCTAAGTCTTGATATGATTGTCTCATCTCTCCTGTTCCTTCCTAAACACATAATTTCTCCCACTTTCCTTTGAACTCTGTAAAACCACCTTCCTTTCCTCTCTTCCTCCCATTGCTTCTGCCTCTTTTCCCTCATTTTCTGTTTAATAATGCTCTTCATTTCTGTTTTGCTGAAGCTAACTGTCAAATCAATTTCGTTATTTTTTGTAGCCTTCTTGTACCACCAGCCTATCTAACTATCTATCTATCTTTCAAATAGTGGAATAGTCTCTCATAACCCCAATGTCAAATACATTTTTTCAACTCAATTCTTCCACTCCAATTGCTTTCTGATTTTCGCATTATTTGTTCTTGTTCTCTGGCAGTCTACATTTGGCAGTGTAAAATGACATGCTCCACTACTTCGCCTAAATTGTTTATCAAAACACTCATGAGATCTGTCTTTGACTGTGGGTGCGAAGCTTACATGTCAGCAGCAGAAAGAAACCTCAAGCTCAGACCCTGAAAATCTGTAGTGGCTCATTGAAAACATCTCCAGTATCAGCGATGCAGGTGGAACTGGGAGAAGAGAAGTTCATGCTGGCATAGCCTACTGGGTTAATCTGCAGAGGCAATGTGATACACATACTGGCAAGAGTGTTTTAACAGACTGCTGGGAACATAATGAGACACACTTCACAAGTTGGATTGGTGATGCAAAGGCAGAAAGCACAGGATTACATCAATTACAGTACAGACCCACAGTTTTAAATTCCTCCATTTCTCCCTGGTTATTCCCCTTGCCAACCTCATACACCTCAACATACAGCAGGAATTGAAGGACAAGTCAGAGCAACTTCCTGCATGTCTTTAGACTGTGAGAGGAAGCCGGAGAACCCAGAGAAAACCCACGCTAACACGGGGAGAACATGCAAACTCCACACAAAAGGGCCCCAAGCCACCAGATACCAACAAGCAATACATCTTTAATCCTGGATGACCAAACAACCAACACCCAGTTCTTTTCAAAAGACCATTGCAAACAACTTGCACAGACATACTGCTGCACTGATCATGAGTAATTCTTCCTTTCCATAAAATCTCATAATAAAAGCACCTTGTCACAGAATGGAAAACAAAAGTAACTCTTCTCAGCTTTATTTGAGCTCTTGTTTGTCACTGTGTGTGACATCCAGAGCATTACAAAGATATCCTATGGAGAGAAAAGGATAGCCAGTGTTGGTGCAGTATGGGTAATGTAGTCAGAAGGTTGGAATGGTTGAAGTGTAGTTTGCAGAGTGTACACTCCTGAAAAAAAGAAGAAGAAAAAAAGTTAGAAAAAGATGTGTCTTTTTCTTGTCAAAATTTAATTAGTTTTACAGACTTATTACACATGTATGAGTATTTATGTATTACAGCTCTCCTCGGGGACAAGGTACAGATGAAATGGAATATGATGTCAAATTTCAGCTAATACCTTGAAAATGTCAAGTTATGTCAAATGTCAAAGTTATTTCAGAGTCAATGTATTAAAGATTGGGGGAATCTCCCAAATGTCACTTTATTGAATTTTATTTTTATTAATTAATTTATTTCAAGAACAAAAAACAATAACACTGAAGTCAGACCATAGGAACTTCAGGATATCTTGAGCCACATCTGAGATAATGCCCGGCCAACAAGTCCTCTAAATTAAAGCTCAAAGCACGTTTGTAAATGCCCTTTGCGTTGAAAAGGAAGGAAAGATCATGGTTTGGATTAAAAATAATATTACGAGTTAGTGGACCCTCGTCATCGTGGTTCTTATTGGTTACAATAAGAACCATTTGGTTATGGTTAGGGAATGACCGCGGTCGTGGTTTAAAGAAACCAGCAATGAGTGTCAATAATAAACTAGAAACAGTTGACTTCCATATGAAAGTCTGATGTTTTGTTGAACCAAGCATCCACTCTGAACTACCCCCATGTGGACTCTGCCTCTATAACATAGTTCCTCGAAGTGTGGCCCGCGGGCCAATGGCGGCCCTCAGAAAATTTTCGGGCGGCACCCGAATGTGACGTGATTTAAGAGATATATAGTATTTTAAACCATCCGTGGTCCATTTTGATACTCTCACTTTCAATAGCTTACATTTCATACAGTAACTTACTCGGCTACCTCATCAAACTGCGCCCCCCTAACAAGCGTCTGTCAGGTTAGGAATGACAATTTGTGGACAGCATGGTTGCATGGCAACTAGTGAAACCTGCTGAGTGTCATGGCACTTAAGTTACGTCATCAATGCTTCTGCAAAATCGCGAACTAAAGTAAGCGATTTTGGTGGACAACTCTGTAGTTTAATGTGAAAGTGAGATGAAAAAGCTATTTTATGTGTGCATTTTTCCTGTGCAGCCCTCAATCATATGCTGGCTCCTTAAAATGGCAAAGTGTCATACGGCCACTAGAGGGCGTTGTCACTTGAACATAAACATATGTATTTGGGATTTTGCTGTCATTCTTCTCGGGAGGACAGATACATAGTTAGCATAGACTAGTATTATGTGTTAAAGCTACACTGATCAATATTTCTATACTGGCAACATAATCAAATTGTGTAATAAGTGAAAGGTGTCACTTGAAATGTCAAACCCACAGAGAATTATCATCAACTCGTGAACCTCATTTCCAGCAGGACCAGGCAGCTGTTTTCAGTGAAAACACTGATAAACCCACTGTTCACAACCTGCTCAGCAGCAAACAGCAAACAGACACAGTCAGAGACTAGCTGGTGAACACATTGGAGCATTTAGCAGCTAAAGACGGACAGATATTTCCCTCAGGAGTTGGTGGAGACTAAAAACAAGAGCTAAAAGAGAGTGAAAATGGGACTGAATCAGGTGGACACAAACATGACTCCAGATGAATGCTAATGATGCTGCATGTCTGCTGGATATGTAAATGGATACGTGTTTGCTAACATGCAAGTTGCCATAACTTTATGTCAGTGTTGTGTTAACAGCCTGTTTCTGCTGCTTCCAAGTGCTCAAAACATCAGTAAATGCAGCTTCAGAATGAAGCTTCATCTGTGTCCTACCTAATATGATGCTTTCTTAAATTTGGGACTCCTATTAATGAGGAGAAGCCATTATGATGTCCAGAGGGTGATTGGTGTCACCTGAAAGCCCTCCGTGTGAGAACAGAGAAAGGGAAGCTCATGCAGGGATCAAACCTGTTAACATGGATAGTGACGATACTCCTGACAGGTATGCTCTTAGGACCAGGAGGGGGACGGAAGACTGGCTCTGGATTGGTTGGTTTGGAACGGCGAATGACGTACGGATCAGCAGAATGTGAGGGATAAGTGTCAAATGTCCCCGCTTTCATTCCTCCAATCTAACACAAGATACAGTCACATAAACACACAGATTGACTGTTAAAATGTGCAGTAAAACATCAATCAGACAGATCACAGGTCAATGACACTGATGTGGTAGAGCAGATAGAGGGATGACCTTTTTGCTGGGGGACGAGGGCTTGAAGGGGACCGCAGAGACCCTCTGTGCAGCTGGGAGGGGCTTGTGTGATGGTGGGCGTGGCTTGTCGCTGCGGTACGGATTGCCTTGGAAATAATCTCTGGGATGAAGGTTGAGTTGGAATGGGCCATCTCTTACTTTGGAACGATGGATTGCTGCCTCCTTCTGTATTACACACACACACACACACACACACACACACACCACCGCTCAACTAATTGAAGGGCAATTCTGCTTTATTATAATTTGGGTCATATTTTTGTATTTTTTTAGCTTTCATTTTTGTCAGTAGGCTAACATTAACATTGTACTCTCGGCAAGTTAATTACCAAGACCTGGGCCACAGTACAGTAACGTCAGTAACAGAAATGATGGCCCTAACTAAATAAGACTATGAGGCCCAAAGGTGTAATACCGTAATTCAGAATTGTCTCGTAAGTGTTACCTCCAGTACTTCTTTGGCTCTGCTGTAGGGGTCTGAAGCATACAGCTCAATTTTGGACAGTGTCACATTGGGATAGCTGTAGGAGATAACATGGCATTTACTTCAGCTGTACAAAATAATGTGTTATTATCATGAGTTAGACATAGCATCCTTGTTACAGAGTATGTTTTAATAATTAAAAAAATGAATACAATTCAGAGTGTGAAGTCCCTCACCGGTGGTCTCAGTGCAATGTTAAAGGGGAACTGCGCCCTTTTTCAAAATGATTCCTATGGTCTAAGACAGTCCAAAGGTATTAGTAATCTCTCTCCCAAATCCCAAAACTAGAGTAGGCTACTAAAACTCAAACTTGTCATAAGGTATAATATGTGGAACTTCTCCATAGACAATGAACTACAATAGAATAAAAAGTTAATTTGGGTATAAAAAAGAAAAACATTCTGTGGGTCTCCCATTCATCGTCTATGGAGCAGCTCCACACTTTATACCTGATGACGTCACAAGTTTGAGTCTTGCTTCTCTGGTTTCTGGCTTTGAGAGAGAGTAGCTCATGTTCACACATATTGAATGAACTTTCCTAGGCCATGGAAATAACATATAAATGTTTCTTCTGCACAACATTCCTCATTGTTTCTGGATTATTTACACATTACATTTTAAAACAGATATCTGAACTTTGAGATCTGATTTATGAGTTTACAGGCTATAAGAAGCTGTCCTAAAACAGGAGTCAGATAATTCATGATCTTCAAATAATGATTACCAGTTTATAAAAATGCATCTACACCCTCTAGTATTGTAGTTGTTCCAGAGTATAGAGAACAGAATTAAGTTACATTATGCTGTGGTTGTGAGCTACTTTAGAAAGAGTTCTTGCCATAAACCTGTAACCACTGCCTTTCTTGGGAGGTGAGGTGACAATGTTGCGTCCAGGAGAACGATGGGCTGTCCGGGGGACTGACATTGGACTCATGGCTTCAACTGGTCCTGACAGAGTCCCATAGTAACTACCTGAACCGCAGCTGGAGGCAGAGAGAAATGACAGAACAGTGAGGAGTCGCTGCAAATACAACAAATGAGTCGATGTGAGAGTACTCATGATTTTAGAACAGGACAGGAAAGTGGACATATTTTACATTTTATCTCCAGTTTTGGTGTGTATATCTGTGTATGTTACGGTTTGTGTGTGTGTGTATGTCTCTCACGGCCTCTTGACCCCGTTACAGGGCAGGAAGGCCTTGGCCAGGTTCTTATTGGCCTGCTGGATGCGGTTCTGTCGGGCCAGTTTCAGCGGGTCGCTCAGTGCTTCACGTTCAAATATCCGTTTGAAGGACTTGTCGAAGAAGCCGTTCTGCAGAGCACATCGTTGCTTAGCGATACCCGCCTGCATCTGCTTGCTACGATAGGCCGACTCATTGAACGGACCTGGATTAGGAAGGAAGACGTCACATTATTTACATGTAGCCTGCAATATTTTAGATGATGATCTCTATAGAGTGATGCAACAGTGTCACCAAACTGTAACTTTGCTAGAATGTAGGTAATATGTGTATACATAATCTGTTTAATGTTTGTATCAACTTCAAAAGGTCTGTTCACTCATATCACCAAAATCATATTTACTGTACTTACTTACCTGGTGGTACCTAGCAGGCTGGTCTCTTAAAAATGACGTTCCCATAAAACAAATCTGCATTGTCAATTACATATCGAGGGATTATGTATGACTTTGACGAATCACAAATATGTTTCTAATAACAATCCATGTAGGAAGGAGGTCAGGGTGATGGTTGGGTCAAACTAACACAGGACTTTCAGCCAGGAGACCGCTGTTCATGTCCCGCATGAAACCAAAAGTCTATGTTGACTATTACTATTTTAATAAATAACTTAACAAACATACTTATGTATATTGTTGCGTTTTTGTTTTCTTTTGTTTCAATTTACAACGTTAACCACATGTTTAAAACTCTGGCCGTAGACTGGGAGAAAATATGTTTACCTCAAAATGTAATTGATAATGCAGTTTAGTTGTATGGGAATGTGATTTTGTAGGAGACAGGGTGTACCTCTTCCATTCAAAATTACATTTAAACTAGAGACCATCATGTGACGGGGTCACACCAGCCACAATGCCAAATCAGACCAGGGGCGTAAAGTGGGGGGGGCCAATGGCCCCTTCCCCACTTCCTACCCCCCTACTTCCGGCGCCCTTGCTTGGACCACCCCCATCTTTAAACTCGGCCTTCATTTTGATCTCAACTACACACCTGTAAAGATTTGTGTCTGCATCTTACACAGTTGTGACGCTATTACGGTGATAAAATCTGTCCACAGACAGACAGACAGACCTATAAACACAAGCTAAAGTACTGTAAAGTATGTCTCCAGGACCACATTTAGCCATGATGACACAGACACACACTCAAAACAAAAACTAAGCAGCAGCATGTCTGTTTTTGTGTGTGAATGAAATTGAATTGAATTGAATGGAATTGAATTGAATTGAATTAATCTGTAATCTGATCTGATGTTTTCAGGTAGATAAAGAAACAGATGCTTACGGTTGATGGGTGGAGCATACTTGTCTCCTACAGAGATGTAGCTCATCTCTTTAAAGACACCCACACGCTCCATGTCACTCTTCACGTCACCTGGTGGCATCTTTATACACTGGAACCACACACACACACACACATGCACACGCGCACACACACACACACACACACACACACACACACACACGCACACACACGCACACACACACACACACACACACACACACACACACACACACACACACACGCACACACACACATACACACACACACACACACACACACACACTGTAATGCTCATGTAACACTGACATTTCTGTGCACCATTAAAAAATCAGGCAATCAATTATGAAAGGTGTCGAAGGATTTCTTGACCCATTTCCACATACATGAAGGGAACAGAGAGTAACACATTCTAATATAATGTCTAATGCAACATCACCACTAATACGGCCTCAGAAGTGACCAGAGTTTAATAAAAGATAAACTCATGAACTGAATATAGTCAGTGTATAATCCTGTGTTAAAGTGTAGAAAACACTCTGTAAACTTCACAATAAGGAGGACACGTGACGTAAAACACATAAACACACATACAGATATAGGTCTAGAACATACCTGTGGTTGACGTGTAGCATGTGTTTCTATGTGTAGCTATGGGACTATATATGACCTCTGTTTCTGTGTATGTAGTTTGGTTACCAAGGAGATAAGTAAATAAACTGTGTCAAGCTCGTAAGATCCTTCCTGGAAGTAAAGCAATGTTGCCTCCAAAACAAAAGCATAACATGTGCTTGATTAATTTAAAATTGTGTCAAAATACAAGATGGAACGACACTATTAGACTTTTTGCTTGCAATTATTGTGTTGCAATCCTCCAGGGATCTAAATCAAGCTGTTGGATGACTTTAGTTGATTGACTTTAGAGCACAATGCTCCTGGGCCTGCCGTAATTGTACCGCTAACATATATTCTACATGTCGGCAGTTTCCTGCAGATGCTGGTACCTGTAAAAGAAAAGAAAAAACTTTATCACAGATGCAGTCTGTTTCTTTCATTGTTAAATGTGCAGCATAACCAAAAATACAATATATAGATAAACATTTCAACTTTTGCATGTGATTCAAAAGAACAGCAGGGTTTGAGCCAAATTTCTGCACCACACATTAAATAGCAGGAACAAAAGAGGGACATGTGACCCCTCTAATGCAACAGAAATGAATCAGCAAACTGTTTCACCTGCATCATGCAGCATTCAAGTCACCAGGGAGTCCAGTCTGTGGTGGTGGTGCAGTGGGCTATACTGCTGACTTGTAATTGAGCTACAGGATCCCATTTCAGCAGGAGTGCTTCTATATTTTCATTATGTTTTCCTATGCTTTATTTAGTATTTATATTTCTGTATTTGTTTGAATTATGATGTTGCCCCATATAAATATTCTTTTAGCGTAAATCATGCACGACTAAAGTGTAATTTGGGACCAATATGACATGAGACATTTTGCTTTCCTTTATGGGGAGAGAGAGAGAGAGAGAGAGAGAGAGAGAGAGAGAGAGAGAGAGAGAGACCCCTGTCTCACATGACAAATAATTAATGATCATATATTGTATGTTATTCTTATCCATATCCCTTTTGCACTGTTATTGTTAATTATGATTGTGTAATTTGTATTGTCATACAGTTTGTATGCATGCCAATAAAGCCATTTAAGAGAGAGAGAGGGAGAGGTATAATGCAAACTGAGCTGATAAACAAAATTCTCTTACTGTAATAAAAGCTGCAGGTCAATACAACACTGCTGTAAACAACACTAAGCTTTCATGGTCCATAAACAACTCAAATATTCATTGAACCAGCTAAACCCAAAGTTGAGCTCCACATCGATGACAGTAAGAGACAGTAAGAACAAAATCAAATAATCATAGTCATAATTTTACGAGAAAAGTTGTAATTTCAAGAAAAAAAAAAGTTGTGATAGTATTTTGAGATATTGTGAGAACACGATGATTGGACTGGGTCGGGTGGCGCAGCAGCTCTGGGAGGACCATTGGGCCGGGACTGTGGGCTGAACTGACAGGAGAGTGTGCCTGCATTTCCAGCTATATGTTTAACTAATAATATATATACTGTTGAGTAGTTTCATCTATAACAATGCATCATATTTGATATGTTTATTATATGTTTTGTATGAAAAAGCTTACTGGTAAATGTGCCAGTCACCTCTGTGTCCTCTGTCTCCCTTCAAGATGTTTTTCATGTATCTATTTATTTTACCCTGAAAATAATCCACTTCTTGCAGTGTATATTATTTAACATAAATTGGTCTAATTTGAAAATCTTCAGTGATATTGTCTGTATTGCCACAAGGTGGCAGGCCAGCCTTGGAAATGAGGGGAGATGATAGTATAGCGCTCTACTATAAAAAAAAAATCCCAAAAGCTGTCAGACAGCTAGTCCTTGAGGAGCACTGAGGTGCAAAGAGAAAGAGAGGGAAAAGAAACAAAGAAAGTGATGCATGACAGAGACGAGATCGAGAGATAAGAGAGAAGGAGGCACATAACGGGAGTTGGTGAGAAAAGGAGAAAGAGCGTGACCGACAGAGGAGACAGAAATGTAGAAAAAAAAACAGAGACGGAGAGACACAAATGGACAAAGACGTAGAAGATACAGAGACAGAGAGAGGACATCTGACAACATGCAGAGTGAGAGAGGAGGTCGAGAGACATTGAGACAAAGGGGTTGACTCTGTTGGCCAAACGTCCTTGGAGAACGGGAGAGGGCAGCTCAGCAGCAGCTGGGTCTCACACACACACACACACACACACACACACACACACACTGACCAGCGTGCACATATGCATACTGTATGTAGTGATATTCAGGAATAAAAAAAGAAAACATGACACTCACAGAAATCTGTTATTACTGAATGATGTCACTGTGTGTTTAATGTCCTCTGACCATCATTTTTTACGTTTCTTTTTTCTTTTGTCTTAGGATTTACAGAAGACAATTACAAATACTTTACCTCCCACCTGTTTTGACAATTATACGTCACAACAAAACCAAGTGCGTATAGGAAAGAAACATACAAGCAGGCAACAAATCAAATTTTACATCCAATTTCCATCAGATTCATCATCAAGACAACCATCTCTATTATCCAAGAGAATCTTTTCCTTTACTTTTCCTTTACTCTTTGATCAATTGGATCACAAATAAAGAATTAAAAAAAAATAATAATAATAACAAGGTAAAAGTGAGCATGGCTCACATGCCCCCGCTCACTGCTTGACCCCTACTAAAGTAGGTCCAAAGTCTATTGAGCACAATGTAGCTTGTTATTAGCTCACCTTCCTCAAGTCCAGGGCGGACAACATTTTTGAAATTTTGGCCACCCTGGACTTCTAACCCCTAAAAAGGCACAACTAGACCACATTGTCAACCATCATCCCAAATTTGAAGTTCCTAAGTTAAATAGTTTCCGAGTTCTGTTCCGGAAACGTAATGTGTGAAACGTGAACGGACAGAAGGACGGACAGAAGGATGGACGGACGGACGGACGGACGGACAGACGGAAGGACGGACACGCGTAGCGCTATATACCTCCGACTAAGTTGTTGCAGGGGTGTAATTAGTCAGATTGAGCACAATCTAGCTTGATATTAGCTCACCTTCCTCAGGATAAAGTCAGTAGAAGACAAGAGTTTGAGTTCTACTCCGGAAACAAAATAAAAGTAGAAAAAAATCACAGTTTTTTGGCCAAAATTTAAAAAATGTTGGGAGCCCTGGACTTCTAAACCCCAAAAGGCACAACTAGACCACACTGTCAACCATCAACCATCATACCAAATTTGAAGTTCCTAAATTGAATAGTTTCCGAGTTCTGCTCCGGAAACAAAAGTGTAACGGACGGAAGGATGGACACGTGTAGCGCTATATCTATATCTATATCTATATTTTAAATATCTAAATACATCGCTTACGTGCATGCATGCACATTACACACTGCAGAAGAGTTAGTAGCTCTGAGAATATCTAGTGAATGTCCAGTGGACGTTTGTGCAGAAATAACTGCTGCAGCTCCTCCAGACCAACAGAGCTTTCCCATGTCTTGTGAAGTGACGGATCTCCGCAGCGAGAAATGTTATTGTCCGACCGGGTGCCGGTGTCTTCCCTGTTCCCTTCTGACCGCGGTCGGGAGGCTGAAGCAGGAAAAATCAACACTAGGATCAGCATTGATTCATGGAGAGACCTCCGTCTGGTCAGCTACCATTACTGCCAAGCAGGTGAAATATAGAGTGATATTGTGGTTTTAGCTGACGTGTGTTGTCTTACTATTTTGATGGATGCTCACGGTGCACACGGGCGAGTGCGAGCAACAGGACACTGACTTTCGTTGACTTAACGGCCACAGGTGTCGCTGTTACAACCAATTTCTGATTCTTACAAACAGTCCCTTTAACCGTTACATACTGCATACTACTGAGGAACGCAGTATGCAGTATGTTCTGCATACTGCATACTACGTCCCTCAGTAGTATGTAGTAGGCGGTTTCGGATACAGCCCTTCTCTCAATTACTCACCTGCACCAGATTTTGCCATTAGTCCTCTCCGTTTATATACTCCCTTGCTTTCCCTGCTCCCCTAGACTGTCTTTGCCCATCCCAGTGTGTACAGCACTTTCCTGCCTTCCTATAGTGTTTAGTTGTTTTTGGTATTTGAACATCTTGCTTCATTTCCAGGGTTTAGGATGTCTGCCTCCTCCTTGCCTGTTATAGTTTGCAGTTTGGAATGATTACCTGTGAAGGACCTCCTGCTTCAGAGTAAAGACTTTGTTGTTTTTTTTTACCTTACCTCACGTCCAGTGTCTGTGTCTGCAGCTGAGTCTCTGTTCCCTGCCTGCGTTGTCAAACTTGCACGGTGGCTGTTCTGGAGATGTCCATAATCTGAATGAATTTAAAAGCGTTACCCGAGTCATAAAATACAGAAAGTGGACTTCTGATGAGTGGTGGTCTTTTACCGGATGATTCGAATGTGACTCCTGCATTCTGCATGTGAGGCTCCCACCGTTCAGTATTGTGTTTTGGCCTGGAGCTGCTTCACTGATGTCAGAGCTGGTTATTTTTTCCCATTGGCAATCACAACCAGCATGACTGTCACAGTGTACTTGAGAGGGATGCCACTCTGTCAGGATTTGGCTACTTGGTCAATTGGACTTGTGAAGAATGTGAGTGAAACAACATTTTACAAACTCAAGAGTGACAAATTACAAAGCTGAGATATTCAGAGCGATTTCAAAGTTAACACAAGGCCACATGTCAGAACATCATACTATATAGAGTCCAGCAAATAATTGTAGTGCTGAGTATAAAGAGTCACTTCGAGTTGAATCCTGTAAATACTAATAGCAGCCTTCTAATTTCCCTCCCTTCTTCCTTGACTCTCCTTCTGAGTGTTATTGACATGCGGCACAATGCAGGAAATCCATTCAGTCACCAATCCAAGAGGAAAATCACTGAAGAATTCAGCGTGAATTGATTGGATTTTGGGAACCAATCTGTTGGGTTTTAAATAGAAGTCTACAGTATATTACATAATCCAAACAGTCTCACTCAGTCTGAATTTGATTAGGGCACAAACCGAGAAACTACTGAGATGACATTTAAAAACATGTAACTGAATAATCATCAGGGTTAATGGGAACTGCTCCCAGCTGTTAGTTTTGCTTTAGACATCAGTCACTAATTTAACAGTACGGTACAAATGATTAACAATATGTTACCTTTTTTAAATGAGTTTATTACATTATTAACTGAAACCTAAAACACCTAAACCAAAGGGGGGGACTATTGGCCTTTCCCAATTCTGATTTTATACGGCTCGATTCCTCTCCTCGATTCCTTCCTCTCCTCGACTCCTCTCCTCGCTTCTTAGTCCCGCCCACGGGAGATGCGAGCGGAGGAGGCGAGGAAGAGACACGAGGAGAGAGGAAGAGAGGAAATATGTTTATAGAGAAATGTGACGTCCTTTTCTTCTGAAGCGCGCCGTCCGTTTCTGATGACAGCAGCAGCTGATCACAGCTGGATCAGCTGTCAGTCGGCTTTAACAGCTGTTTATGTCTGAACTGCACTAATACTAATAAAGACACACAGTTATTATCGGTGGCAGAGCAGCAGTGTTTTCTCTCTGTAGCCCGTTACCTGCTTAACAACCACCTGCACGTTAATAACAGCCTGCAGTCTGTATTATACTGAGTCCTGATTAGAGGAGCAGGAACCATCTCTACTGGCACAACGCCTTTATATTATTTATTCATTATTAGAGTCTGTATTTATTGATATTCTGACCCTAGGAATTATTTATTATTATTATTATTATCTCAAAAAATCTGTGTGATGTATTTTTCTAACTTCCATTTATGTCCATCGCTCATTTTGTGCTCCTCTGGGAAGCAGCCGGGCAAAAAAGTTGAATAAATAAATAAGTAAATAGTTATAAAAGTATGCATATTTATAATATGTTTATTGTTCAACACAGGCCGTTTCGGTAGAAACATTAGTATCATGACAATAGAATAGAAATAATTTAGTTTTTACTTTTGTACAGCACTTTGTAGGCGGACGTTTTACTGGCGTCCGGTGGTCGCTTTCAGTCCAAAATTTTGCAATTGAACAATTGATTTTCACCTCTTAGCAATACGTTCTTTGGCTCCGTGGTTGTTGTAACTTCTCTTTCACACTGTCAAGAAATCTCTCCTCGTTTATCACCACTAGTTTTCTACTTTAATCACACTGGTTAAACTCTTTTCCACTCTCTGCCCACAAGCTACCTGCTGGCGCTACTGTGCTTGTGTCCGTCTCTCACTAGATGAAAAAAAACTTGCTGAAATGCGCTCTCACTTCCCTCTCTCATGTACACCCCTAGGAGGCGCCAATGAACCTTTATAACTGAGGGAGCTGTTATTGTAATAGTCATAACTGTCTCAGACTACCTGGCTAAACAAATATAGGACTTTCACCCATAAGACCGTTGTTCGTGTCCCATGTGAAACCAAAAATCAACGTTGAGATATTTTACATTAGTTAACATATGTAACAGCTGAAGAAGGCGAGATTGGAGCAAATATGAATATGTTTTTATAAAACGGTCGCTATATCGTGACAGTAGTACATGAAACGGGTAAACTGAAAATAATCATGTGATTCTGTGTCGTCCGGTGCTCCTAACGGCATCTGCAAGATTTCACAGACCGGAGGAAAACAACCAGAGCTGATCAGCTGCCATCTATGAGAGCCGGCTGTCAATCACTCGCGAACTCTGACTAAAGAGTCAAACTTGGCTGCGCTGATCAAATATGAATCAATGTTATGTTATGTTAATGCCTATTTCTCCCCTCATATGTTTTTCAGAATCATCTTGTAGTGCACGGTTTAGCTGTAAAATGAGAAAGTTTGTGACGTGGCCGCCATTGTAAAATCTGTTGAAGGAACGCCTGGTTACATGACCGGAGATCAGCCAATAGGAAGGCTTTCCCAATGAAATGACCTGTGATTGGTCAGAGTCTCCCGTCACGGGCTAGATTTTTTAAAGCCTGAAAACAGAGCCATGAGGAGGAGCAGAAGTCTAGTTTTCTCTCAGAACACTTGAATTACAATATGCTGAAAGGTTATAATGGAATTTTTGCACAATTATGCCAAAAATATATACTGCCTACTGCCACTTTAACTTACATACAACACTTCAGTTACATAACAAACATTCTTATTTTGAACAAAATCATGATCTTTTGCTAAACCTAACCAATTAGTTTTGTTGCCTAAACCTAAGTGACGCCAATGGGTCTGTATGTGATGAGTTGGGAATAAGAACGGGCTGGACGTTGTGGTAATCCACCAGAATGCCCCATTCACTCTAATTTTATTGGTCAACCTCCTTCCCTTTACCTCTTCATTTATCCAACCTCCATCAAAGCCATTAAGCAGTAGGACTCTAAGCAGCGATGAGGAGAGATAGCAGCCTTTTTCTTTC